>NC_045426.1:351672470-352293581 GCF_902635505.1 Sarcophilus harrisii
TCAGGATCACTAAATCATTTTTTTATTCTAAATACGAAGACTAAGAGACCAAGAAAAAAAAAACATTCAAAAAAATTTAAGAAGAAAAATCTTTATCTGATTGATATACTTTAGATCCCAGCTTCTTAACTGTGGTTTGTTACATTATATGGGAGTCTCATAACTAGATGGGGGGGGGCATTAAATTATAATTTATTATCATATAATTTATCATCAATCAATGTTTGATTTACATATCTATCTTCTATACCTGAGATCATGTAAAAATTTTAGGCAAGAAGGAGTTGTGAGTAGAAAAGTTTAAGAAGCCCTACTTTAGACAAACTGTAGATAAATAAAATTGAATAAAATAAAAGCAAAAAGCCCAAATTCACCTTACCCATGTGGTAGTCTTTGTATTATGATCAATGAAGAATGGACGGCCATTTGGAGCTATCCTCATTTCCCAACCAGGTGGCAAGAAGCTCTGTGTAACTTTGTGCTGTGGTTTTGGAGAGTTGTAAGGTGATGGCTGGGGAGATTGTGGATTAGAAAGGGTGTCCTTTACAGCTCGACGAATGGGTGAATCCTTGGCACCCTATAGAATAATAATACCCATTAGCATTCTTTCATAGCCATTTTAGATAAACTCAAGTGGGCTTGGAAAGCTTCTCACTGGAGAAGAATGAAAAGTAAGCATCTATTTTTAATTAAAATATTTATTCGTATTTCTACATTTACCTTAACTCACTTTTTTCAACCTCACTTTCTCTATGGCTATCAAGGAATGCTTTTAAATATAAATTCTACCAATTAGGTAGCATAAATGAAATATAGGGTTTTATGTATGCTAAACTGAGTGAGAACTTCACAGACCACAAAGAATGTCAGTTCCTGCCCTTAAGAGCTCACAATCTAATGGGGAAGATACTTACAATCTTCACAATGACAAGATATACAACTTGCTTATTAGAGGAAAATACTAACATATGGCTTTTGCACAACATAATAGATGTAAAATTTAAGAATTGAGCAATAGTTTCAAGGGAGCTTGATCTAGAATATGATGTGGTTCTCCTTCATCCCCACTGTCTGCATACATTTTAAGCCTGAGGCATATCAAGAATCTCTTAAATTTAAGTGATACACAATTACTTTCCTAAAACTGTAACCACTCAATTCTTTGAAAGGATTAGTTTTCCATTCATTTTTTATGACAATCATGATACCTAAGAAACAATATTGTAAACAACACAAATGAAAGCACAAGCTGAATGCCCAGCCATGATTTGGAGACTACATGAACAACCAATACCTATGCCGGAATCTTTGCTTGAAAAACATGAAAGCAGATAAAATGACAATCTGAATTTTTCCTAATGAAGAAAGCAATAGCTACATTGTAAAGCTCAAACAGAAGCCTTTGGAAGGTTGATAAAATGAAATCAGATACAGTCCACAGTAGAAAATAGGAAACACAGTAATGATGGCAGAGATCCCAACCAAGATGGAATAACTCACAATTCACCAAGAGCCCAGCAGAATGAGTATGGGAATTAAGTGAGAGGAATCAAAGGATGTTGCTAGGCAAAACAGAGAAGCATGTAGAGAAGCTGCAAGAAGAACACCTTTGCTATGAAGGGAAACAACAGACTACGGAGAAAGGAAGAGAGGAGCTGCCAAACTGGAGTCAGAGTTAAAAGACAAAAGAACGAATGAGAGAAGTCACGGGATAGAAGTGATCCTTTGTTAGATGAGAGAGACTTCTCACCTCCAGCGGCGCAGATAAAGTTACTGTGGGCGAACTGAGGCTACGAGGTCGGCGGATCTGGGGCTCACTTAGATGGTTGTTACTGTTGGAAGCGGATCCAGATGCACCATCTTCGGCAAGCTATTTTAGAGGCAAAAACAAGTTAGCTAAATGTGAGGATCTTCTTCCATCTCTGATTAGGCTGTGCAACCCCCAAACAACAACAATAACTACAACAAAAGGTCTGGCATATTTAAGTCTTAGAGGGAATAATTAATAATAATGATACAAAGAAGAGGTAGGGAAATGCTATCAAGGAGAATAAAAATGAATCATTCCCTTAGAACCAAAACTATCTTCAGGCCACCAGAAAAAAAATAGCAACACATTATAAAAGACTATTATTATTATTTTGAAAATCTCATTTATTTAACATTCTAAAAATGTACCCAATTATATTTCATCTTAGGCACCAAAGAAGAAATGTTTTCCCAGACAAACATTGGACTCAAATCCATATCATTTTTAGTGGAATGTAACTTTTTTTCATGACCTTTTAGTAGAAAGCATGGATTATGAAAAACAATGAAATGGGCCGTATTTTCAAATTCAACTGCCTACCACTGGAAGTTGGACAGAACCTTCATACCTGCATAATGGGTCGAGTCCAGGTTGTAGTTCGATTGTTATGATTGACATAGTATGTGCGTCCCTTAGCATCTTTCCTTTCTTCCCAGCCTGAAGGAAGGCCCGGCGTAGTATGTACATAGGCTACTGATGGCTGTTTATGCAAGAAACTGGCATTATTTTATGCTTTACAATCATTCTGTGAACAGCTTTTTAAAGTTATTTCCACCTTTAGAATCCTTTTCCTTTAACATAGCATGTTAATGTTACTTATAGGGAAAAAAAAAAAACCACAGGAGAACATTTACAAGAGATTATTATTTTCAAAACATAAAACTTCCAGTCACTCAATATCTTAGGTGTGCAGTATGACTAGATGATATAATTTTAGGAACCAAGTACAAGAATGAGCACAGTTTGTAGGCTCTAAAGTCTATTGAATCTGGAGAGCCATTGTTCTGAAAATGATAAAAATAAAGATTGCTTGCTCATAAAAGTATATTGAGGTCATGAGCAATTTTTTAAAAGGATCTAATAAAATTCAAATATCATCTTTCATTAAAGCAATGCCTTTAGTATCTGACTAATTCCTCTTTACAGAATATATTTTTGCAAATAACTGCAATAGAGATGCTCCCCCAGTCCTTCTTCTTAAATTAATCCTAAATTCTACTTCTGAGTCTCCTAATACAAAAAATCTTTTATAGAAAAAAAAAAATATGTATTTGCTAAAAGGGGAGCTCATTTTAAAAAATTCTTTGCTGTTATACAAAGTGCCATTATAAACATTTTGGCATATGTAAGCCTTTTATTTCTGTCTTTTACCTCCTTAGGACATATATGCCTGGCCATGAAATTTCTTAAGTCATATATTGTATAATTCCAACTTCCTTCCAGAATGGTCAGACTAATACAGATTAACTCCACCAACAACATATTAGTGTGTTTGTCCTTTATTAGCCCCTCCACATTAACTCTATATTAAGGCTCTTTTTCAAGATTACATACATACTGACAAATATATAATCAAGGGTAGAAAATTAAGAGCAGAATTAAGAATTAAGGCTTCTCTGCTATGATTCAGTTTTCTCAAGGTCTAATCCTGCCACAAGTTGAGATTGAATAGTGTAAGAAGAGATGCTGATCTAAGAAAGTCTGAAAAGGAATATCTCTTAAATCAAAGGTTCTAGATTTGAGGAATGTATGCTATATAAGTTGCTTCAATGCTCTAGTCTAGTAGGACAGGGCACTATTCTGTGTTATTTAAAAACAAGTATATAAAAATCTTTGGAATGTTCAGAAACAAATGACACCTTTGCTATTTTGCAAATAAAGCTAAAAGAAGACATTGATCTTCTTTCACTATTATCTTCCCTCATTAAGGATTCTTCTTGGACTACCATTTATTTGAATAGATGCTATTATGTAATTTATTCCACTAAAGATGAAAACATATTTGTATCCAAGAAGACCTATATGAATTGATGCAGAGTGAAGTGAGCAGAACCAAGAGCACAATCGGAAAAACAATATTGCAAAGACACACAAGTTGAAAAAGTTTAAGAATTCTGATGATCAAGATTCTGGAGGGCCAATAATGAAGCATGCTACTTAATTTCTGACAGAAAAGGACTCATGATAGAGAATGAAATGAAAACTTTTGGACAAGGTCATTATGGGAATGCTTGGTTTGACTACATGCATATTTGTTTTGGGTTTTTTTCTTTTTAATGGGTATGGTAGATAAAGGAAGAGGAAAAATAAATGTTTGTTAATTTTAAAAGGAAAAAAATAAACATATTTGTAATCCAAGTTTTCTTTGATGACTCTAATCTCTTTTGCTCTGATATTAAGTTTAGTATCTAAAAGCCTTGGCAAAACAGCATACAAAAAGCTGGTGTCATGTGGTTAGGTGACCACAGTGTACTTGCTGGAAATAGCATCCTATTAAAAGGGGGTTCTGCCATATAACTTAGGCAACATTTTACAAGAAGTCAAAGATTTCACTTCATGTACTACATAATATGTTCCATGTTGGAATTAATTTGTTCCTTGGGCAACTAACACATGGTAAGATTTTTTATTTTCTATTTTCAAAGTAAGTGGACTAGAAAACACAGTTATGTTTACTAAGCTTTGATCATATCTGTTTTATAACATTCCATGGATAGATCCAGTGAAAACTATTTTGACAGTAATAAGAACTGTGACATTGTATGAAAATGAAGAGTATGCATATAAACTCCATTCTCTGTCACCTGTTGAAAAACAGTAAGTAAAAAATTTACTGCTTTGTTCTTTAGTCCTGACAGAAAGCGTTGGGACAAAAAGGGATTGAATCCAAAAGAAGAATTCCTGTGACCACAAAAAATTTTGATCTTGGAAATTCTCTTTTTTTTTTTTTTTTAAAGGGAGAGTACACATAATGAGGGAGATCAGTACATTCAATTCTTGTAAATTATGACAGCCCTACTGTTTTTAATGGGCATATAAATTTGACTTAACTGATTCTGACAGTAAGTGCACAGAATGTACAGGTTGCAAAGTCTTAACCTACTGCATCTATTACACTGAAAATGTTTGTAACTAAATGGAATAAATAAAAAACTGGCTGAGTCACACCAATAAAATTATGTGATATCTGGGTATCTTTTTCTTTATAGCACTGCATTAAAAAAGACAGGTAATGTGATATACCACAAAACTTTTTCTAAAATGTGAGGGAGTTCTTTTAGTCCTTTTGGTAGCCTGGCAAAGAATATGTTATCACATATTCATGACAGATTTAGAGTTCAAAAGGTTTTTGACAGAGCATTTTGGGAACCACAACCCAATAAGGTTAAGTACTGTGATTATACACACCTTCAATTTAGAGATGAGGAGATGAAATAATTTGCCCACAGTCACATGTTTAATGCATCTTAGAGCCCACACTCAAAACTCCAGATTCTAAGATTCCAGGCCAACTACCATTTTTATGACACTAAAACTACCTCTATTGAAACTAGAAAGTGAATTAAGGTTGCCTTGTTCATCAAAATCTTATAAAAGTGAATTTTGAAAACTATCTTTACATGTAATTAGAAAAAATAAAATATTATTAAGTGGGGAAAAAAGGAAAAAAGTAATAAAGGAAGAATAAAACAGGAGAAATAAAAAAAAAAGGATGTCTTATTCAGTGATCTAGTTATGAGACTATGTTTTTTAAACAACTCTTTTTGGGAGTAAGGAACTGGAGTTAAGTGACTTGCCCAGGGTCACACAGTAAGTGTTAAATGTCTACGGTCATACTTAAACTCAGTAGCTCCTGACTTCAGAGGCAATGCTCTATCCACTGTGTCATTTAACTGCCCCCATGAGACTAATCAACAGAACAATCTTACTTAGGAACTTTCTCCCCATACCTATAGGAAAATAATAAATAACAACTCATATTTATATAGTGTTTTAAAATGCATTAAGATCCAAAGATGGTTGGAAACATTAACCTTTAATAAAATTCTCAATTCTTTTTCCTAACTGATGTGAAATGAAACTGAAAAAGTCTAACTTCTTTAACTTATTGTTTCTCAACAGTATTTTATTTTTCGAAATACATGTAAAGATAATTTTGAACATTGATTTTTGTAAGATTTTATATTCTAATCTTTTTCTCCCTCTTACCTCACGCCTCCCCAAGATAGCAAACAACGTAATATAGATTATACGTGTATAATATTTTTAAAAATCAGACTAAAAGGGGGAAAATATGTAACTCCTTTAAATCAAATGATGTTCCTGAAATAATTGACTATCTTTAAAAATAGGTTAGCCTGTGATACCAATCCAGAACACAAAGTCATGTGATACCCTCTTCCCAAAGTACTCAATAAAAATACATGATTCAGACTTTAAACAAAGCCATGAAAAGCTAAAATAAGTGCAAATATAGTTGAGATAATTTAACAAAATAATTACTAAAGTTTCATCCTTCTGTTATTCGTAAGATACTTCCTCCCCACCCCACAAAAAAAAAAAAAAAAAAAAAAAAAAAAAAAAAAAAAAAAAAAAAACACCCTTCTTTGAGAAGGAAGTTAACAACTGCTAACAGGTTCTAATATAATATCTAGTAATTTCACTTTCACATCTCTCAAGCTGAATACTTTACTGTTGTGCTTGATGATGCCACATCTCCATCAATTACAACTGCATAACAGTTGAATTTAGGTAAAATGAAAAAAAAAATCTATTATGATTTGAAACAATAAAAACACAATATTCCCCCCAAAGAATATAATGATGTAATGGAAAAGATGCTGAAAGAATATGAATACTGTTCCATAATTTCAATCATGTTCTTCTAGCATGTTCTTAAGCAAGTCAGTGTGATCTCTTTGAATCTTAATTTCTTCATTTGTAAAATGATAGGGTTAAATGAGGTGATCTTTAAGAGCCTTTAAAATTTAAAAGTATGGGGTCCCTATTTGACCACATCAGAAAAATTTCAAAATTATGTCGTCTGAGCCAATTCCAGAATCTTACATATCCACAGCAGGATAAAATATCTTTCTCTCATATAGTGCCATGGTATAATAATAATAGGAATGTTAATTTATATAGCACATTAAGGTTGGTAACATACTTTACATATATTTTCTCTTTTGCTTCTCACAACAGTCCTGATAAAAAGATGCTATTGATATTCCTATTTTATATGTAAAACTGCAGAGGCTGAGAAAGGTTGCTTCTTCTTTTGAGTCTCACAGCCAGTCAATGTCTAGAGTAAAATTTGACCTGAAGTCTTCCTGACTTCAAATACAGTATTCTATCCACAATGACATGCTGCCACTCTAAACAAGAAGTCAAAAGACTTGGTATCTGCACTCAACTTCCCCAATTTAACTGCAACCAGAGGCAAAATAAATTTATTTGAAATTCAATTAGTTGGCAAAAAATTGGAAATGAAGGGGATGCCCATCAATTGGGGAATGAATTAATTGTGGTATGTAATTGTCATGGAAAATCATTATACTAAGGGAAATGATGAGCAGGAAGCTCTCAGAAAAAAAAAAAAAAAAAAGACCTGGAAAGTCCTCCATGAACTCAAGCACACTGAAATATAGTGCATATAAAGTAATAGCAATGCTCCAGGATTACCAGCTGTAAATGAATTTGCTATTCTCAGTAGCACAATGAACCACAATATGAAGGACTTAAGATGATAAATCCTATTCCTACTCAGAAAAGAAAATGATTGTGTCTGAATACAGATTGAAGAATTATCTCTGTCTCTAACTTTACTTTTCTTGAGTAATTTTTTCTTTTTTTGCTGAGGCAATTGGGGTTGAGTGACTTGCCCAGGGTCACACAGCTAGGAAGTGTTAAGTGTCTGAGTCCAAATTTGAACTCAGGTCCTCCTGACTTCAGGCTAGTGCTCTATCCACTTCATCACATAGCTGTCCCCTCTTGGTATTTTTTAGGGGTAGAAGATTTATGGTTTCTATCACAATAGACTTTTATGGAAATGTTTAATATAATTTCACATGTGGTATCTTAATGGGTGAAAGATTCTAGAAAGCAAATGTAAAAAATTGTTTTAAATAGAACTGGAGAAAATATTAAATAAAAAAAGAAAAGAAATTCAATTAGTTGATCTGAACAAAACAAATAAAAACACGGGGGAAGTAGTACCTTCAATCCCTACTTCTTAGAATTGCAGTGAGCTTGGACCCATAAGCTAGGTGACGCAGTGGATAGAATGCTAAGCCTTAAGTGAGAAAGAACTAAACTCAAATATAGCTACAGACAATTTCCTACAGCTTCCTGACTCTGGGCAAGTCACTTAATCTTTGTCTATCTCAGTTTCCTGAACTGTAAAATGCAGATTAAGACCACTTACTTCCAATGTCTGTTTTGAGACTCGAATGAGATAATATTTGTAAAACAAAAATTTGTAAAAACATAAGGCTTGGGATATAAAAGGAGTTTAATAAATATAGATTTATTTTTTTCCAGTCCAAAGTGGAAATCCTATTTTCTCTGCCATTACCCTGTTAACTTCTTGAGGTCAGGGACTATCTTTTACCTCCTTTTACATCCACAGTGCCCACATATAATATAACTGACCATAAGCATTATGAAAGATCATAAAGTACTTTATAAACATAATAGAATATGTTTAGAATAATCATTTCCATTATCTCATAGAAAAGTCTTATTATTATAAATTGAATTACTAAATATTGTGTGTCTACAAATCAAAAACACTATAGCTATGAAGGAATGAGGGTTCCTTTAGATGTCTTTATTTTGAATAGATATTGAGTACTGGATTTTAAAAAGAGAAAATAATTGAAAGGAAGAAAAACAGATCTGATGCTCTAAAAGGAAGTCCTTCTTATGTGAAATAGAAACTTTTGTTAATAAAGTCCTTTATGATAATGAAATCTATCATGTCATGATAATAACTATAATGCAATGATATTATTATTATTATTATTTAGCCCATTTCACAGATGAGAAAACTGAAACTGAAAGAGGTAAAGAAATTTAACCAAAGCTCAAGTTTAGATGTTTTTAGACTTAAAAGCAAATACTTTCTCCACTACACAATAGGTTTTAGGACTATAGGTGAGGAAAGTATTGTTGATCTATATACTCTGCCTCTAGAGCTTATTTCCATTTCTAAGAAAAGGACATCAGAAAGCTTTTTCCTACTCTAATGGTGTCTGTTAGTGACAAAGTTATTATAAAAGCAACAACAAATATGTAGGGACTCCACTGCTGAGGAAAGTGAGGCGGTAGGGATTCTTACAGTAGGAATTCTTATGTATTATTCTTGTTTTGGACATGAATAATTGCTACATTATGGTTAAAACACAGACATGACAGCCTTATAAGTGTACTTAAATAGGGTAAAATGAATCTTTAAAAAATAGCATTAAAAAAAATTTGGAAACAACCTGAATCCTCTATAACAGTGATATCTATGCAGACTATGATACAATAAATACATTATGGAAAACTATTTAGCAATTAAAAATGACAAGTATGTGGACCACACTGACAAATGGAACAAGTGAAAAAAGGGACACAATAGTGTGAACTATAGATAGGTTAAAACATGTATGGATATTAAAAAGATAGATTATAGGCTGTCTCCTATGAACTCGTCATTTAAATTCATAAGAAATGCAATATATTTGTTATATTTGTGTTCTGGGCAAATGAAAACTATTCATGGGCAAGAAAAAAGAATTCAAGTGATATGTGGGTAAAAACATTGTTTGCTTTTTTAAAATCTCTTGGACCACTCTATTGCATATCTCTTTATATAAACAGTGGTCCATGCACAGATTTCATCCTTTTCCTTACGAGGACCTAATACCAAGACCTGGGTTAAATCAAGAATGCATGTGAGGTGTAACTCCTATGAAACCATCCATGAGATACTTCACTGCCTTGATTAGCCTATCAAGTGTTGCCATTTAAACTCTGGCACTCTAATTCTTCACATATATTTATTGTTTAGTTCAATCTAGTATGGTAGCAATATTGAAACAATGACAAGGGATTTCCAAAGTTAGGTAAGAAGTAAAGCTTGGTGACTGATGTGTAATTTTCATTAAAGTTATTTTAAAATGCCATCTAAAGTCAATATCAATTACATAACTCTATTCATCCCAAGATACAACATGTAAACTGGGCAAGATTCACATCAGGAAAACCAGGATCAATTGAAAGAAGAAAACAACAGAATTAGTAAGAAGCAGCAAGTTGCCTATATACTGATGATTTCTCTCCCTCCCATAAATTTTTTTGACTTCATTGACAATTTTTTCTTCTATATGGTGTTTTAAATATTAACATTTCAACTTGACTGCTTTTCAAATCACTGACATCCCACAGAGAATTTCTCAAATACAAATTTATGTCAGAAAAAAATTTTCTAAAGATATCCAAGATATAAAAGGATTTGAACCCAAAATATGCAGAGAGAAACTTATATGGATAAGAGTTTACCATGTAAGTTCTAATTCCATATTTATAGTTCAGTTGTGAAGTATCAAATCAACAAATATTGATTTAAGTACACATAGTAATTTAGACACATAAGAAAAAGGAAAAACCATCTAACAACAACAAAATAATAGATACAGATGTAGTAAGTGGTCATTTTTTAAAACAGTGAGAGTAGTTGTATGGAAAGGTAATAAACAATTCCTACTATTATAGTACCTTACATTTTGCTAAAATTGGAATAGATTTAATCAATCAAAGGATCAAAAATAAGTAGCATATACATTTTAAGAACATACAGAAATCAATGTTGTTTAAAAAGGCAAAAGAAAATCAACCCTCATATAAGACATTTAATCCAACCCAAATAGACTTGTAAGCTAGTGTCTGATAAAGAATAGCATTACCGTTGATTCTTCACCACCAGTGACAGTTGATGAACGGGCTCTCCTAGTTGGGGCACTCTGCTGTTAAATCATAGTTTAGGTCAGTTAAAAATGTTCAGATAGGGGATTCTCTTATCCCATGAATCAGGAATCACAGCTATGTGTGGGCCATTGAGATAATTACACCCTGAGATTAAAATCGTGTTAAATCAATCCTTTCTAGAAGCAAAATCAAGCTAGCAATCACTGATAACTTTTGAAGATGGATGTGAATTTTTCCTTCATTAAATGACCAAAAGCAAAATAGAACTAAGCAGACAGTGTTTTTGTGTTAATGAATAAATTTCCAACTGACAATTTCATCAGAATGGGACCTGTTTCATTTTTCTCTTTAAACAAATAACTACCACCAAAGAATTATTCTTCTTGGATGTTCTTAGTCCCCATCAGAACGAATTAGTAAATTCTTTGCCATGACATTATCAGTATTTGGTCATTGATGATCAGTGAGTACAAAGCTTGAGAAAGCAGAGAAAAGTATCAAGTGTAAGGGTATATTTGAAATCTCCAAACAGCAATTTCCAGGAAGTGAGCCCTTTCAAAAATAAAATATACTTTGATCTTACAACAGAAAAAGAAGTGTCATTAATTTTTTAAAGAGAATCAAAGGATTATTAGGTTGGAAAGAACCCCAAGAGTTCATGAAAGTTCATCAAAGCAGGCCTATACCTAAATCATTCCAGAAAGACATTTGTCTGTCCTGTATTCTTACCAGTTTCATTATCCATCACCATATAATATCCACCACTAGTTAATCTGTTATTATGGCCATTCATTTCACCAGATCACTAGAGATCCTGAGATAGAGAGAGAAAGAAAGAGGCAGGGAGGGAGGGAGGGAGAGTCTGTCTATGTCAGTGCTTGTGTGTGTGTGTCTCTCTCTCTTATAGCTCAAAAATCACTTAAAACTGACCCAAGAATAAACATACAGTGAACAACACAAATTTAATTGTATGGAATAAATTATAGGTCAGTTAGGAATAGGTTAATAATTTTTGATGAAGAGTGCAGATCACCAGTTATGAGATATGAAAAATGAAGCCAATTATTTATAATTCTGATGAATTGCTTTAAAAACAATTCTAATGAGTTCCATAAAAATTGCATGCCAATGAGAGACATCATTTATAGATTCAGAAAATATAATTGCTCATATTTCCATATTAGAACTCATTCGAGTTTAACACAATCAAAAGATTATAGTGTTTCTCTTTGATTATTAGGTATGAAAAACAAACTATCTTAGGGCCAAATAACAAATTAAATAGGCTAAACTTTAATTTCACCCGAGGAACTCTGCATGCACCTATTATTTTCATGCTTACCCAAAATACCTCCCCCAGAGCAATTCAAGTATATAAATACGTACGTGTGTGTGTACACACACACACACACACACACACACACACACATGCACTATATATTGCTAATTCTACTTCAATCATATTCAAAACAACTTTTTAACGCATCAAATACATGAAGACATTGATGCTAGGTACTGGAATTACAAAGGCAAAAATTTTACTCAGTTAAATTTGAAAAAAATGGGTCAAATGTTAAATTAGTGTCACTTCTTTGGTTCAGGATAGCTGCCTTAGATGGTTCATGGACATTACGGAACAACGAGAGAAAGACAGTCAAGCTCATTACTAACCATAAAAGTGTTATTATAGACCTTAAAGGTTCTTCCTGGGTAAAACAATTTAAAATAACAAAAAAAGACAAAAAACAAAACAAAACAAACAAACAGAAAATGGATATAATTTTTTGGAAAGGAAACATGGCATGTTGTATATAACAATTTCTGTTCAGAATATGTCTACATAAGCATATCTCCTCTTCCATATCTATTTTTTAAATCTAACTCTTTAAAATGAAAATAAAAAAAAAACACTTTAAAATAAAATTATTAATGTGCATTGCCAGCAACACAAGAATTGATATTAAATTGGGCTAAGAGGGTCATGGGACTTTTAGTTGTTAACATCATTTATTCCAAAGCTTCACCTTTGAGGGGATGAGGTAATTTTAAGGCAGAAAGGGGAACTGATATTCCCTTCACATATGATGTAGTAAAAAAAAAAAAAAAAAAAAAAGCAGGCTTCCATATTTTATTGCCAGATGGGGCTATGAATTTTTCTCTTCCTTTTTAAAAATGTGGATAGCCACAAAAGGTCAAGAACACCTCTCTGCCCAGGAAAAACTGCTTTTCAGATATTAGGGAGAATTTCAAATAAGTTATAATTTATCATCTAACAACTAAAATTTTGCTTAAGTTTACCGGTGGTAGATGAGATTGTTCAGCAACTGCATCTGTCACGCTGCAGGACCTCAGTCTTGAAGAAGGTTCTCTTTGCTGGAAAAAACAAACAAACAAAAAAAAACTATATAATAAGCTGTCAAGCACATGAATATTTTAAGAATTAAATTAAAAAATTGATCATTAAAAAAAACCATTCAATCCATTCATTGAAAGCAAAGTGGATTTTTTCTTTACAGTACTTTTCTGCTATTACTATAACATGAAGGGCAGTCAAGAAAAAAACCACCATCTTTCTTAGAAATATATGTAAATGACTTTACTTTTTTTGTTGTTATCAGTATTGTAATGCAGATGGTCTCATGGTTAGGCCATAGTTAAAATTAACTACAATAAAGTAGGAAAAAGAATCCAAGAAATAAAAGATCAACAAATAGGTCACATTTACATTTCAATCCCATATTTAAAACTAATTTGAAAAGCAAGTAGTACACTATTCTGTTATGCAAATTCTTCAGGGCAGATATAAACCATAAAGGGAAAGGAAAGATAAAGAAAATGAGAAGGAAAACAGTGATGTACAATGATGATTAACATTAAATGAATGCCTACAAAACATAAAGCACTGGACAAAACAAAGGATTAATTTTAGTATTTGTGAAAAGGGACATATATAACTTTGTCTTAACTATCACGAGTCAAAAATTCTTAATCCTAGCCTCTGAGGAAACTCAATAAATCTCTGCAAAATAAGAAAGAGAAAAGAAAAAAAGAAAGGAAAAAAAACTCAGAATGATATGAAAAATGTTGCCTATGCTTGAAAATTTGCCATGCAGTATACTCACCACAAGGTAAGATCATTTAAAATGGTAAAAGAAATATTGATCAAATTCACATGGTCAATGAATACATGACTCTCTTGTATTCATCGAATATAGATTTCAATAAATGACTACATAAATAGGGGCAAGCAGTATATGTAGGAGTATGTGTGTGTGATACACACATAGAAAAAGAAAGAGGGGGGGAGGGAGAGGGGGAGGAGGAGAGGGAGGGAGAGAAGAATGAAGTACATATATCTAAGTAGTAAAGAAATTATGATTTCATTGATGTAGGAGCACCTTCCAACAATAAAGATCTCAGTCTGACTATAAATTAGGAGATAAGTACTAGTGAGTAGCTGGAAGACTCAGATGATACACTGATATAACTAATTAGTATCAAAAGCAGAATCTGACCCCAAGACTTCCTTATTCAAAATCTAGCAGTCTATTCACTCAGTCATGCTGACTCTGTGTATATCATATTGTATTTATTTTGATTTCCCTCTGTTTCTTACTTTTACTTACTTATTTCATTACCACATAGATATAACCTAAATTTTCAGATGCAAGACCAATAGAAAGTGAAATCCGCTAAATTCTACCAAGCTATGTCTTTGAAAACAACTGTAATTGCATTCTTTCATCCAAGGTTGTTAACTTCAGATGGATTCACTACTAGGATAACATAAAGGGATGAATTGCACTTGTCACAGTATACTCATGAAACTCTATGAAGGAGGGTTTATAATTTACTTTATTGAAAGAAGTACTCATGCTAATAAAGTCACACATTCTTTAAAGTAATGATGCATGTCCACTACCCACTTCTTAACTATCATCTTGATTTTGTTCAAATAACTTGGTAAAAATGGACATATTTGTGGTTGAAATCTAGAAAACACATTTGTTTAAAAACTTCTATAATTATTAATAAGTCTACATAGTTGTGAAGATAAATTTTTCATACAGACACATCAGGATGTTGTTTCCTGACTAAATGGCATTTGAATATCCCTGGAACATTGATTGAAATAAAATGGTATTAGAGTTGTAGGCAAGTTAGAGGTGTGTCTCCATGTTCTTTTTCCTAGATGTTCCTTTTGAGAAAAAGATTTTATCATATTTTGAGAGATTACTTTAAAATAGCAATATAGTAGACCTAAATCTAAACAATTATTTTATTACATAAGTAAATGCAATTTTAAAAATTATAATTAGTAAGGACTGCTATTTTAACTTTAATTACTTAAAATTACCATTATGTTTTTACATTAGGTGCAAAAGTATTTAAGTGTTGTAGGTTTTTTGTAGAAGATTGGACATTTCTATGTTTTAGAGGTTCTAATGTATGGCTTTATCACTTAATTTGTTTCCATAACAACAGTATTCAATTCCTTCTATATCTAAGATATGCACTATCTCTTTCGCCCTCTGGCACTAAATTTTAATTTGCATGTTTCTATCTCAAATTTCTTTTTTTATAAAAACAATCATAATTTCAAGATGAAACAAAATAATTATAACTAATTTATATGTAGGGGCAAGATCTTTTTTAAGCAATCATTTATTTTAAAGCTTTTATTTATGAGTATTAGTATTATACCTACTTTTTATACAGCCCTCCTATACTTTAAAGTAACTACTATTTTGATAATGGATTCCTTGGCTAAAGTAATCATTTTTCAAATACCACATCCAGGGTACAGGCTGCCATGGTTTGTAACTGCACATCTTCATTCTCTATTACCTTGCACTGAGACTGCACTTGTTCTCATTTTTAAAGGTAAATAGTTGCTTATTATAGAATTTTCTTAATGTTCCGTAAAATCACATATTTAGGGACCCCATATCGTGATTTCTATACTGCTTCTGCTGCTTCTCTGTAGAACAAGCACCACCTAAAATTCATGGTCTTTGCGAACCCTGTATCTTCTGCTGCCAAAATGCTCTTAGTAGGGTCCTAGAAAATAAGTCCCTAATGAATTTAAATTTGGGGAAAGAAAAGTCACTTTTCTCTCTTTACCCTGGGTAACCCCCCTATCTTCCCATGATTAGATCCCATTATTACTTTATGTTCATGATTCTTAACCCATCATTTCCAGCACTAAACTTTTTTTTGAGTTCTAGACTCATATTATCAACAGCTTACTAAACATGGATAACCTATTGACATTACAAATTTATCATATCTAAAATGGCACAGAACTTGCTCTAAAGCCTCTTCCTATTTGTGACTTCTCTGTTTCAATTAATGGCACTGTCACCTCTTCCAGATAGCAGATGTCAACTATCAGGGTACTCCTTTGACTTTTTTCTTCACATTCAATCAATTTCCAAGTCCTATCAGTTCTAATTCTTTGACATTCTTTGGATTTATTCAATCCACTCAATCCCTACTGGTGCCACCCCAATTCAAACCTCTCATTATCTCTTGCCTGGATTATAATAATTTTCAAAGTGGTTTCCATAGCGCTTGTTTCTCTTCTTTCCAACCCATCTTTGTACTACTCCTTCCAAGTTAATCTTCCTACAAAGTTCTAATCATGATATTTCACCATCTGAGAGACAATGTTTATATTTCGCCAACCAAGAAGTTAAATTGTTTCAAGTGCCAACAAACATATATTCTGGGATTCTTTACTTAGAACTTAATACTCTTCATAATCTGGTTTCAATCTAACATTTCCAGCTGTATCTCCCATTATTCCTTTTGGCATTCCCTAAAGAATAGTCAAACTAGAGCATCTACTGTTCCCCAAAGACATCCTATGCTCTTAGTCTCTACCCATTTGTTCATTTGTAGCTTTATGGCTTCTGTGTTTTTACAGTATGTTTGTCCTTTGTAAATGCTTCTTGATCCTCCAAACCCTAACAAATTTGCAAATAATAAGTGCAATAATAACTAACATTTTTTGTAGTGCTTACTATATGTCAGGTACTGTGGTAGCTACTTTACAATTATTATCTCACTTGATCCCTATATTATCCTTGGGATAAAGAGTACCCCAATATCCCACCTTGCCACCAAAACTTCTTCCTTCCTTTGAAGTCTCTGTCATAGCAGTTTCTATTATTCTCCTAATTATATTTCGTTAGAAGCCATTTATTCTCCCACTTGACTATGAAAACCTTGAAGAAAGGGAGTGTTCTATTCATTTTTCTGTTTCTATCATTACCCATTATAGTATCTTATAGAAACCATAAGCACTCAAATGTCTGCTTAATTGAAATGAAAGGTAGCACTGGAGACAGTGCTTCTAGACTCATAGTTTTTCTGCCTTCTACATAGAAATGAGGTATGCTCAATTAAAAAAGAAAGAGCAAAGCTGGTCATAGTCCCAAGGGTTAGATGCCTATGGGCCATCTCCTAATGTTTTAAGCTATTTGAATGGGGATTCTGTGCTCTGTAGTATGTGTGGCTCTGATATTTTTTAATAATTATCTGGCTATAGAACAAATGCCCCATTTCCCCACATTTATATATAGTAATTGCTCCTGACTAGTTTGTGAGTATCTTATTCATATAACAGATAAAATTGAGATAAAAAGAATTAATGATTTATGTTAATCATGAGAAATTAATTATATTGGACATAAAAGAGGCAGAATGGGGTAAAAGCATGTGGCTGGCCATAAAGCTCACTTCCACCACTTGAAATCTGTATGATTTAAGGTAAATCACTGAATCTCTGTGGGTTGGAGTTTTCTCATATGCAGAATTAGAGAATTATACTAGATGGACTCAAAAGTCACTTTTAACTCTAAATCCAAGATTCTAAAAATCAAATGCTTAAAAATAATTCTAAAGAATTGTGCACACTGAGCAAGTTTCCCTAGGATTACCTATGCTCCTAAAGTGGGAAGGATTTCTGCCTCTCCTTGGACAGCACTGGTCACTTCACATGTAAATGTACATCTGACCTCTGAAAATTGGCTTGGTTTCTCCTTCTCCATGCCCAAACCTGAATCTCTCCTTATGTTCTCCCAATAGAGAAACAATTTCTCTGTCTTAAGATCTACATCCAGATAGGATATCTTAGGCTCCCAGAAAGTCAAGAGTGTCCAGAGCCCATCAGACAAATCACACCAGTATGAAAATGCAATACAAATTTGCACTACTCATTAGAGACGAATTAGTCAAATTACGTTATTTCTGTCTATCTAACAGACAGCACAATACAGCGGCATGGAATGTTTCTAAGTTACTTAGAAACCTAGGCACAGATTTCCAAAGTCACAATCTGGTATCCCATCTCATTACTACTGAAGCTTAAGGAATTCAGGACAAAAGGAAAGAATTCCTAACAGTGACAATAAATCAAGTAGTAAGTAGTAAGATCTAATAGGGAAGGGAAGGAAAGAAACAGTAACTTATTTAAAAGTGAAAGAATTTAAGTTTGCTCCTAACTCTTATGAGGTAAGGTTAATTTGGGTAAATAGCAGATTAATGCTAGTGATATGGAAATCTAGTCTAAAATATTCACACATACAATTTTAAGGCAAAACAACCAACTGCAAAAATAAAATTTTGTTCCATCTCTGTTTCTATAAATACTACTGCTTACAATCAAAGAACTGAATTGTTCCCCATTGGAATCCGGAGTGATCTGAAGTCTTCTGTTCAATTCCTCTGACAGTTCTTGAGGACTGGTCCGAGATACTGGAGAAGCAGGAGGTGGTGGAAATACCAGACTAAGAGAGTCTCCGGTTATATTCACTTCCTCTGAAATGGTTTCCCAAGGCTTATAAGAAATGAGAAATTATTGTAAATGCTAAAGATGGGATTTTGGTTTGTGTTACTTCCCCATTGATTTAAAATTTAAGAGGTCTTGACTATAAGGTGATTTACTGAATTAACCATAATATACTAGTCCTGAGGTGGAAAATCTTCAGCATAGAATCAAGTAATAGAGGAATTATTTTCTCATTTGAATAAAACTCCATAGGCAGTTGGCAAAAAAAAAAAATAAATAAATTGTTGAAGAATTTTTTTTATTTCCAAATTTAAAAAATAAAGAGATTAAGTCAATGGCTCAAAAAGATAACTTTTTTTCATAAATATTTAGAAAAATTTAGCAGTTCTGCCTTTTGCAATATTGGTATGTATGGAAGCATTAATAGGGTAAAAAAGAACATATCTCATTAAGTTTATCAATAAAGTACTAGCTCTTTTTTTTTTTTTTTAATGTTTTTCCCTTTTATTTGATAAATATCTTCTGAAGCAGCAAATGCCTAAAAATGATGTGGCTGCCTAAAATGTATATAGTTGATAATAAAGAATAGAGGATCTTGGCTGAAATGTATCATATATTTATAGTCACTAACTTTTAATTAACTGTTCCAGGTGCAGATAACATTAAGACAAACTATAATGTTATATAAATGATACCCAGCAACTCTATTTATTGTCAACAAAGATTTCCCAAGATATTGCAAACAACTGAATAAGAAATCTATTTCTCCATTCCACTCCAAGTTTGAAATTTCAATCTCCTCAAACTGAAAAGTATGTTTCTATTTAATCTGACTAAAAAGAGGTAAATTGTCCTGGTCTTTATGAAAGAAAAAAAAAAACACCACCAAAACTAAAATTATTTCTACATTTTTGCATTTTTTTAATGAATGTCATATAAATTTATTCCCCTTTTTTTAAACACTGCACCAAGACACATATGTCAGACATAGGTCATAAGAGTGTGTAATTCTGGATTACTAACATTAATAACCACACAAGTGATCAGCTGGGTGTGAGGATATCATCTTGGATTTACGAACAAAATTTACTGAAAACGTGTAAAAACATAAAACCACCCTTAAGACACCAAAAGTGAAATACACAAAGTTGATGACAGATGTCAGGAATGGTACTACATACTTCAGAGACATCTCCACCTTCTGCAGGTTCAGGTTCTAAATCTTCACTAATATGTCGCCGGGAGCGGAAACGTCTATGTGCTGCCTCTTGATTTATCTGTCTGATGTTGTTATCCGATTCAGAGGACACATCACTGGGAATTATGGAAACAAGGAGAAAAGACAAGCAGTGGAAAGAATAAGGATTAACAACAGCATCTTCATCAATAAAACATATATTATTAGGAGACTAACATATATAAAGCATCATGATAACCTTTTAAAGGTAAATCTGAATTCATTTATACATAATTTTATCCATTTGGCTTTAAAGAAACAAAACATAATTGATCTGGAAATTGTGTGCATTTTCTCAAACAAATGCATCAAACACAGAGAGTAATGAGGTTTCAGGTTTTTAATATCTTTTAAAAGGTATTACTAATATCTTTTTCTTTTAAATCATAAACTTATTGTACAAAATGTTACTGGAAAATATGGCAAGAATTTGGATAACATATAAATCTTTTAGAGAAATTAAGTTACTTTACAGGAAAAGTTATTTTGAAGAACAGGTTGCGAGATGTTGATATATGATGAAAACTTTCTTAGTTCCCAAACTGAAAATAGGTGGTCTTATTTACCAATCTGAAGGCTTGTTTGTTTTTTGGGGGGAAGAAGGAAGGGACATATGGACTCATGATTCTATAGAGCTCTCCGTAAATAAACAGTCTCTAACAAAATAGTCTCATGGAGATCCTCAAACATTAAATGACTTGCCCAGAGTTACAAAAGCTAGTAAATTAGAGGCAGTCCATTTATTCTTGAATACCTTTAACTTAAATTTGAAATGAACCTCATTATAATTTTTAAACTTTAAATTAATCAACAGTGAACGCAACAATATTTTTAAATTGGGCACGGGGTTAGGAAACTGAATATCATTTCCTCTGTGTAACTTTTCAATTTTGGGCCTGTGGAATTTTTACTATTACAATCAATCCAATCAGTGAACAGATATTTAGTAACTAACTATGGGATAGACAATGTGTGAGACATTGGGTTTATAAAGTATGGGACAGAAATAACAATAACACTAATACTGTCCTCCTCCCACCAAAAAACTTGCACTTGTCCCTACATATATATATATATATATATATATATGTATGCATTTTCCCCTTCTTTATAGTTGTCTTTCAGCAATACTTAAAAATCTTGAAAGCAAATAGGTCTGCTTATGTGGACAAGGAAGGTGTAAAGTAATTTTAAGGGTGTGAAACTCTTAAAAATACTTCCTCAATCCATGACTGATGAAAAGAATCACAAAGGAAAGATTCAATTGGCATAAAGCCATCTTCTCATGAAGGCAGAGAGTAAGAACTGGAAAGCAAATAACTGGAATATATTTCACTCTTTCAACTCTGTCTCTAAATGTCTTTCCTAAGAATAAGTTGATAAAAAGGAATTTCAAGAAGCCCTAAATTTGTTTTCTAAGAAGCAAATGAGTTAGGAGGAACTGGAAGAAGTAGCAGATGAAAGAAATTCCAAAATGAAGGCAAAACCACCATTAGCTATTTATGAATTTCTTTTGTTTACTGTTGGCAATATTAATATACTCTTTGTTAATATCAACCTCTGAATCATCTCATTTGCTTGTTCTAGAAGTTTGGTCTCCTTGTCCATGTCTAGAACTATGTTTCTATGCAATTTGGAATACTATCCTCAAAAGTCACATTTTCTTCCATCTTGCCTTCTCTGAGATCCATTATTTATCTGTTTAATGTATCCACCACTGGTTCCCCTGCATCTTTTTCTTGACTGAACACTTGTTTTATGGCTTAGCTCTTCTGACATCATATTTCCAAGTGGGTTGTCACCTCATAGGTTTTGCAATACAACCTTACTCTCCTATTGCAGGGGCAAACACAAATGCATAACACTTTTGAGCTCTGTTAGAATCTATGATTCTTTCATACCTTTGTTTATTTGGCCCATGTCTTATATGCCATTCAATTTCCCCTCTTATTTAGATGGCACATTGTTAGTTTTGATTCTTATATACTAAGATTCAGTAAGTAAAGAATTGTCTTTTTACTTCCCAGTAACTCACTAGTCACTGTGCCTGAATTTCTTAATTAGAGAAATTATTGATGATAGATATTTTGATCTATCAGGCAAAGAAACAGCAAACTGGTTGGCTTCTGGTCTCTTCTTTATCCCCTAAGGTAATCTCTTTAGTTCATTTATTTCCAAAGTTTTACTGGCATCTTTTGTTGTAAAATCACTTCAATGTCTGAATATATCCCTCCCTCTTCTTCTATGCAAAGCAGGTTATTTTATCTTAAATAAACATTAACAGTTGGCTGGTCACCAAATATAATGAATTATTACCCCTTATCACAATTATATATTCTCATGCAGAAAATGCCACTTAAAATTTAGAGCTCAAACAAGAGCTTAACATCAAAATTTGTTATAAGTACAAGTTCAAACTTTGGAAGTAGAATTTGTAAACAAATATAAATTCAATCAATCATTTTCTTTATTTGAAAAACAGCTAGATTGTGGATATGTTGTAAAGAGCTGTATGAAAATAAGGCAAAAGGTCACAGATTTACACAGAGAGAGAGTTGAAGGGACCTTACAGGTCACTGAGGCAAAAACTTGAATTTTACAGATTAGGAAACTGACATGAAGTGAGATTAAACAATTTGTCCCGGATGACTGAAGAGATACTAAAAAAATCCAGTAAAACTCCATCAGAAATGATAAATCACAGAATGCTTTTTTTTTTTTTTGCAAGACTTCTAGTACTAGAATAGCATCATACTGAAAAGTTCTAAGACCAACTACAAAGATGTGTCAAAATTATTGACATTCATGCAAGAAATTTCATCGTCCTCAATCTATTTCTTTCCCACTCCTTCATTGTAGAGGCGCTCACTAAACTCTGATGACACAGTCTCCTTAACCATTCTTTCTAGTACTGACATCTCCTTCACTCATTCTCCTCAGCTCAGTGGTGAAGGCAGGTGGACCTGAAATATTCCTTATTCTCCATTGCCATTGTCAGGTTCTTCCCCTTCCTCCAGTATGCAGTAAGCAATCCCCCTTTGAGATTCATGTTATATATACCATCCAATCAAATTCTGTTGCTATTGCTATCAGCCCTTCCCTCTTCCTTCCCAGTCATTCCTTGTCCTTCTTCAATGAATTTGGTATCTGCTTAGAATTTTTCTCTCCTCCACCATTCCTTCCCTCATATATATTGATTGCCCTTCAAATAACCTAACCATTCAAGCTATTTAACTTACTCCTTTCAGGAGCCACTCCTATCCCCCACCACAAAGACAAGCAAAACCTTTATCTTGCCATTCATCCACAAATGTACAATCTCCATATTCAAGAATTCTAAAATGTCCTCATCTGACCATAATCTATTGGCTTTTTACCTCTCATTTTGCCTTCCTTAGCACAGTCTTTTTTTTTTTTTCATACACATTGTGACATCTAATCCCCTTGACTCTTCAGTTCTCTTTTAGAACGTTTCCCTTGTACTAGACATTCTCTCCCCTTCTCCACATCTTTATTTCTCAATGAATCAGTTTAACTCTACATCAGTCTCCTCTCTTGAATCCCTAGCTCCTTTATTAGGCTGTCAATTATGCCCAGTCAAGCCTCAGTCTTACAATACACTCCATATTCATTGCCATCATACCTACACATGTGCTACTGATTGAAGGTGGAGAAAATCATGCAAATGCTCTAGGTCCACTACAAATTTATGTTACATATCTTAATTAGGCCGTCATTGTTGCTAGGCAATTTTATTATATCTTCCTTATCAATTCATTATCCCATTCTCCATATTTGTTCTTCCAAAATCTTTTCATCCCTTCCCAAGCCTTCTAAAGCTCCCCTCTCCCTATTCTCAAAAGAGAACCTTGCCTCATATTTGATAGGAAAAAAAAATGAGGCTAATTGGTATCAACTCTCTCTTTCCCCCTCTTCCTCATATTATATCATTCAAATGCTTTCTGTTGCATTTTTCTTCCTTCATCCTGATTTCACATAATGAAGCGGCCTTATTCCTTACCAAAGTTAACCCTCTACTTGTTCAAGTGATCCTATTCCATCTCATCTCCTCCAATAGATATCGCCATGTCACCTATTTCATTTATTTTCAATCTCTACTTCATTAAGAGCTTATTTTCTACTGCCTACAAACACATCCACATTTCCCCTCTCCTGAAAAGACCCTCCCCTTGATCCTTCTAACCTTGCCAAATATCATTCTGTTTCTCTTGAGCCCTTTGTAGCAAACCTCACACACATCTACAATGGGTGCTTGCACTTCCTTTCCTCCCACTCTGGTCTTAATCTCCAACAGTTCAGTATTCTGACCTTACCATTCTATTGAAATTGTTCTCTCCAAAGTTATTTATTATTGGTTAATTGCCAAATCCAAGGACCTTTTCTCAATCTCCATTCTTCTTGACTTCTCTTCAGCCTTTGATGCTTTTGTTCATTGCCCATTATTAGAAATATTTTTTTCTCTCTAGGCTCTCAGTATACTACTCTCTCCTGGTTCTCCTCTGAATTAATCTGACCACCCCTATTCTATCCTTTGCTAGATCCTCATCTAGATCATACCCTCTATAGTCATAAGTATCCTCAAGTTCTGTCCTCTGGGTCTTATCTTCTCCCTTTACACTTGGTTGATCTCATCAGTTCTCAGGGATTTAATTACCCACACCATGTTAATGATTTTCTCCTGCCCTAAACTCCTGGCTGACCTCCAGTCTCCGTCTGCAAATGTCTTTGAGATATCTAAAACTGAATGTCTAGTAAACATCTTAAATTTAACTACCTTTCTCTTTCTTTCTACTTTCCCTATTCAAATAGAGGGTGACACCATCTTCCCAGTCCCTTGGGCTTACAATTTAGGAATTATCCTGGATTCCCCCATATTTTCTCTTCCCCACCATGCCCAACTGTATCCAAGCTATTGCTAAGCCTATAATTTCACCTTTGTTCCACCTCTTGAATATTCCTCCTCTCCTTTGATAGTACCATTATTCTAATAAAGGTCCTGCAATAGCTTGCTGGTGGATTGGCAGGCCAATCTCCCTTCTCCAATCCATTTAATATTCAACCTCCAAAATGATTTTCCTAAAATACATTCTGATCACATCACCTTCCAAACTCAACAAACTCTAGTGGTTCCCTATTGACTATGGTCCGCTGTTCCTTCACAAACGAGACATATCCATGTCTGAGCTCTAGGCTTTAATCTTGCCTATCCCCCATGCCTAAAATGTTTCTTCCTCCTTCACTTCAACTACTGACTGCCCTAGTTTCTCCTTTTAGTCCCAATTAAAATCCCACCTTCTTCAAGAAGTCTCCCCTAATATCTCTGAAGTCTAGTGTTTCCCCTTTCTAGGTTATTTCCTAATTATCCTGTATAGAGCTTGCTTTGTATGTAATTGCATTTTGTTTACCCTATGAGATTGTAAGCTCTTTCAGGGTAGGAACTCTCTTTTGTTTCTTTTTTAAATCCCCAGTGCTTACCACATTGCCTGGCACACAGTAGGCACTTAATAAATATTTATTGGTTGGTTGATTTTAATAATCATGTTCCCTTTCTAGGCATCAGTTTGTATATGTGTAAAATGAGATGATTGAATAATATGACTTCTAAGGTTTCTTTCTGCTTTAAGTGTCTATGATTTTATGATTAAATTAGGAAAAAGACAGAAAGTCTCACATATTAGTGAAGAATATTACCCTAAAATTTTTGAGAAAAAAAATCAACCAATTCATCCTAATAAAAAACGTATTTTAATCCTAAAATGAAAGGGCCACGTGTCAACAAGTTACAATTGATGGTACAAAAATAATTCAAATCCCATAAAACAATATGTTCTCTTAAGTATCATATATTTTTTCCGTGATCTTTTAAACTATTATTTTTGTTAGCATCAACTTCAGAGACAGAAAAATGGGTAAACTGAAGCACAGTTCACATTCTAATCAATAAAGTTTCATAATTATTGGACTTTGAATTAAAATTGATAGTAATGATCCACACAAATATATAAAGAAAACATATATTTTCACAACTATACCAAAGATAAATCAATAATTTGTCTAAAAATATTATTCTGTTAACTTAAACCATCAACTAAATCTAAAATTAAGTGTGTTAAATGAATGAAATCTGAGTAGAAATTGGTGTAATTATGTGAATGAATGTATAATTAAAACCAAAATACCCAAATGCACAAATTACACCTCTATATCACAGAATCAACATGACTAAAAATAAATCTATGCTAGTTATGTAATATTGTACTTGGCAGTTTTATGTTGTCATAGCCAATTTATACAATATTTCAGACTTAAGTATACTCTGTGATTACAAAAATTACCCAAATAAGAGAACTGAAAAAAATACAGAGGGAAAAACATCAGTTCTTCTAAATTTCACAGTTTAAATTCTGAAATATTCTAGTATCTCTTAAAGATGATGAAAGGGCAGTGAGGTGGCAAAGTAGATAGAACAGTAGGCCTAGAATCAGGGAGACTCATCTTCCTGAGTTCACTTTTGGTCTCAGATATTTACTAGCTGTATGATCCTGAGCAAGTCACTTACCCCTATTTGCCTCAGTTTCCTCATCTGTCAAATAAACTGGAGAAAGAAATGACAAACAACTCTAGCATCTTTGCTTTAAAAGCCCCAAATAGGGTCACAGACATGACTGAAACAACTGAACAATGATGAAAAATTCAGTTTGCATTCATTCATTCAAAAGTCTTTTTTTTTTTGGGGGGGGGGGAGAGGGGACAGGGAGAGAAGAGGACTGGTCTTCTGTCTCTGGACTGGAAGTACAGTAAAACAGGCCTAATTGCAATACTAACAGACAATGAAGCTTTGAAAAGCTATTTATCCAACCTGGGAAGGTTTTGCTTAAGGAAAGCCCATTAGTTTTTGTTCTCAGGGTCTCATCATATTAGCACCAGTCTCTATACAGATATCAGATAGGCTTAGCCCTTTGCAGATCAGAACCCCTAGGCTCAAGTAATCCACTAGAGTCTCATCCCACACTATCAGCAGAGATTAAAGGTTTTAAATGTGTACTATGCATAAAGCCTGGAGGAGCTAGGCACTCAGGAAAAGTTAAAATTTAGTTCTTTCTCTCAAGAAACTTCTACTTTAATAAGATAAAATGCAGATGACTTCTTTTGAAAAAAGGTTGGGTTTTGTAGTTGTTGTTGCGGTTGTTGTTTTTTATGAGGGAGGAAACTCAGTCATGACCAGTAATTTTATTAGTGTATGGGACTCTCATGGAGGAAACGCCCTTTACTAATACAGATATGCAACTGTTCTATTTCTGAGAAGTTTGTGAACAGTATTTTACTACTAATTGTATATGCTAGTCATATTGCCCGAAAACTCTGTAAAAAAAAAAAAAAATGTACATCTTAAAAATCAACCAAGATATAAAACTGATGGTATTCAGAATGCTAAAATATCCAGCCTCATAATGAAACTGGGATGGCTAGATAGATACAGTGCCAGACTTGGAGTTAGGAAAACCTGAATTCCTATAAGGAAGACAGAATACTTACTAGCTATGTAACCTGGGCAAACCTTGGCCAAGTCACTATTTGCCTCAGTTTCCTCATCTATAAAATGAACTGAAGAAGGAAAATAGTAAACCAGTTCATTATCTTTGCCAAGAAAACCCCCAGTAGACTCATGAGTCAGATATGATCAAAAAATTACTAAACACCACCAGTGAAATTGAAAGTTAGCTGAAGATAAAAGGCTACATACACTCTCATATGTACTTGTGAAAATGTAGCCTGAATGTAACAGTGGAAAAATCCCAATGGCTACAAGATTTCCCTGTGACACTTAAGTCAATGAGGCAGTAAAGAGCTTAACGCTGACTGATGAGTTGTAATAGTCAACAATATTAAATGAAAATACATTTTCAGTGTTGCTAAACAGAAAGATTAAGATGATAAAGATGATTTTTTTTTGAGGGAAATACAAATAGTAGGAAACAAAATTCAGTTTTTGAAACAGTAATTACTTACATAAAAGGAAAAAAAGAATTCTCTTGTATATTAGATTCTAATTGTTAGGGATTTTCTTATCTTAACCTGATTGTTAAATACTAATTTAAATTCTTAAATGCTAATTGTAACCAGTACTATATTTATCTGTGTATAAAACCTGTTTTACAATTTTTACATTTATGTGTTTATATATGTGTGTGTGTACATACCATATATTTATATACATTTATATACTTTATATAATATACTAAGGAAAAGTGAGTAAAAGTTCTAGCTAATTCTAGTGACTAGCTCTAGTCCTAAAACAGGTTCACTATCAATTTAACTCATTATTAAGCATTGTGATGAGTCCAAGAGAATTCAAACACTAAAACAAAATAGTCTCTATCCCCAGACAATTAACATTCTTCTAGGGAAATATAACATATATGTTAACAAATGCAAAATAATTTCAAGAGGAAGATAGCAATTACAACTAAAGCAATCAGGAAAGATTTCAGGAAGAAATAAAACCTAAACTGAGACTACAAGAAACAAAGAACTTTATGAAGATGGAAGGGAATATGCATTTATTAAGTACTTAGTATATTCTAGGCACTGTGCTAATCACTTTTTACAAATAACCTCATTTGATCTTTACAACAAGAAATTTTCTTCCCTAAATTATCTTCATTTTACAGACAAGGAAACTGTAACAATGACAACAACAAAAAGATTAAGTGACTTGCTTAGGATCACACAGGTGATTAAATGCCTGAGGCCACATTTGAACTCAACTCTTTCTGACTCCAGGTGTAGACTATCCAATTGAACCATCTGGCCAACTAAGGGAAAGTGGTAAGGAGGAAGCAAAATCTCAGAGGGTGGTATGTAAGAACTAAGTGGTCAGCTAGGTGGCAGTGATCAGGAAGACATCTTTCTGAGTTCAAGTCTAGCTTCAGAAACTTACTAGTTGTTTAATAGTTGCCTCAGTTTCTCTATTTGTAAAAATGGGCTAAAGAAGCATATGACAAATCACTCTAGCATCCTTGCAAAGAAAACCCCAAATAAGCTCATAGAGAGTGGGCAACTATTGGAAAATGACTGAACAACAACAAAAACTGTAAAATTATAAAAATATTGCTCACTGAATTTGTAATCACTAACAATTGCCAAATAATTAAAAAAAAAACACTACAGACTCAAGTGATCAGTTGAAATTCAGAAATAATTAAATGATTCAATCAGTCATAAAGTGAGTGGCAGACACATATTAGAAACTAGGTCATGTGACTCTCAGTCCAGCATTTTTCTTTTGTCCCCCTCCCCCCTGTACTATAGACATCAAATTAATTATTCTTCACTAATTTTATTTTCTCAAAGACAGTTTTCTCTCAACAGACATCAAGTGCTGTATCAGTTTCTTCCAAAGGATACTTTATTGCTTGGAATTATGATTCTGGAAATCTCTGCCAGATACTTAACAAAATTCCAGAATTTTGTTCTGGAAGCTCTTTAGGCAATATACATTCATAAAAAGGGAAGGAAATTTTTTGTTTGTTTCCCCCTAGGAGGGATCTGGCTATTTAGTGATGGTTCCTTATAAAGTTTAAGAGGAGGTAGCATGCTAAGCTGGCTCTGATGGTTATCTCTTTAATCCTATATCTTTTACATTTTCTCTTACACAGAATTAGAGGGAAAAGAGGACTACCCATTTCCTATGCAGTATTTATTGGAGCTTCTGCTCAAGCACGTCCTTTATTTATACTGCTGGAGAGTGTGGACCCAGAACCAGGAAAACCCAAATTCTAATACAACTGCAAACACTTAACTGTGTGACTCTTAATCTTTGTTTCCATAGTTTTCTTATCTAAAATAACAATTGCACAATTCTACCTTATAGGATTGTTGTGAGGATCAAGTGAAATAACATTTGTAAAATAGCACAATACCAGGTACATAGTAGAAGTTATATAAAGGCTTATACCTCTAACCTTCCCTTTCCCTTTTCTTAACACCATAAATGAACATGATGAACCTGAACTTAAAGCAAGAAATATATTTTCTTTGCTTCTACCAAGTATCGGTAAAGCTTTTTGTTTTATTTTGCTACAACTCTGTAATCTTTTTTTTTTTTTAAGTTTGATTGATATATTTAAAACTTCAATAACTTAAAAAAGCAAAACAAAACAGAACTTCTGGGGCTAATTAAGATCATAGAAGTACAATTTCCCCTGATCACTAAAGAAAGCCCTGTTGAAAAATAATTATCCTATCTCACTTTTGTATAATATTTTGTAAAATAAATCAAAATCAAAACCCAAAACTTTCACCTACATTATTTTAATTGATGTTGATTTTCTTTTCTTTTCTTCCTTTCTTTCTAAAGATGCTTACCAATAAGACAGTTATGGAAATATGTTAAAAAGAACTGCACCTATTCAACCCGTATCTTGCTTGCTGTCTGGGGGATCCCGAAAGGAGGTAAGGGAAAGGAGAGAGAAAAATTCTGAACACAAAATTTTACAAAAAATTAATGTAGAAACTCTCTTCACTTGTATTTAGAAAAATAATATTTAAAAAGTTGCTTAAAATTATATGAACAATAGAAGACAGAAACAAGACAAGACAACACAAGACAACAAGCATTCATTTAGTGCTCACTATATACCAGGACAAAAATTAGTTCTTCTGCTTTTTAGTACTAGACACTTGAGTCACTGCGGTGACGATTTTTCCAAATTTATTACCATTCTTAACTTCATCTCCAAATCAAAAAGTCTTTAAAGAATCTTCATTTCATGCTTCCACCAGTATTGACCTGGGAATCTCTTATAACATGAACTCAAACTTTTCTAGGTCAAAAATCACAACTTTCTGGTCCTCAACTCTTAAAATATTTGATGTATAGTCTGGGGCAAAGGTATTATTACATTAAAGTAGTCATTTCCAAAGTAGAATAGATTGTTGTATATATTGCCTTCTGATGTTATAACAGATGTAACTTCTGTCTTCATAAAGACTGATTTAATTACAAAAAGCCATTCTTACAAGCAATTGGGGAACCTAAGTTAAACCTAGTTTCTCTCAACTACTGCGTCTTTCCCAAATACAACAAAGGTAGGCTAAAATAACAATAAATATTTCCTCAAAATGGTTTTAATAGTTAATTACCTAGTGATGATTGTGTAAGAAGAAAAGAAAAATGATTCACCAAAAGGAAAATTTATATCCATTAGCTATAGAAAAAAAGCAAATAGGATTTCAATGGAACTATTTTCCTTTATTTAAAAAAAAAAATCATAGTAAACATTAGTGTTACATCAACTCATACTTGGACAGTTAAGATTATATGTAGAGTCAGAACCAGTACTAAAGAAAGGTAAATAGTGATAAACTTATTGTCTATAGTAATGATTTAATCCAATAAAGATTTATTAAGTACTTTATGCAAACTATTCTGAACCAGAAACAACCATAGTCTTCTCCAAATTTTAAAAAAGTTCTAAAAATATAACTCTCTTTAACTATACACACACCTATATATACTTTCACATATGTGCATATGACAAATGATTCTTTTTTGGAAAGGTTTACAGAAATCAAGTAATGAAAGTGTCTCAAAAAATCCTCTCCTTTCCCTTTCTCCCATGTTGATAAGCACCAACTTACTGAATGGAGAAGATTCCAAAGTAATTTGGTTTTGCCCCTTTGGATTAAAGGTCAATCACCAAGAGTGAGCCAAGGGGGAAAAAAAAATCAATTATTCAACATAGCCTTCTAAATCTAGGAAATATAAACTCAATTTTTCATTCTAATAATTCCACAATTAATTAATTCCATTAATCATGCCAAGCAATTCAGTAAAGCCAATTTACCAAAGAATTTATCAACAAATTCAAGTTATCCTGAGAAAAATATGACACCAAAATTGTTATTCTTAGATGCAAATAATGGGATTTGTTCTGAGTTAATTTCACATTAATCTAGTTAGCCAAGAAAGGATTATTGATAGTTAAAAACTTGTGAGCATTATTGATTTTGGATTTACTTCCCAGACTTGCTTTCAAGGAGGTACCATATGTTGTTCTAACTCTGCCCAAACCAAAGATGTATTCTTTAACTCAGAAACATAGAGAACTTACATTAAACTGGGTCGATGCCACTGGGTAGTCCTGTTGTTGTGGTTGACGTAGTAAGTTCTACCTAAATTGTCGACTTTCTCTTCCCATCCAGGTGGTAAGGGAGGTGGAGGAAGTTCTTCCTGGTGTTGAGAAGCCGAATCATTTGAATCAACAACTTCCCACCCATGCTGTAAAATAAAGTTGAATGGATGATTAAAAAGTTATTTTTATTTTTTGCTTTTAAGATAAGAAAACAACATTACAGTTTAAAACACACGTACACATACATACACACAAAACCCCCATGAAATTCATAATTAAGCCAACTGTCTAAAACTATTACCTGGTGTTTTCATACAAGGTCTAATTTTTAAAAAGCTATTAAGAACAATCAGCCAATAAACAAGTTTTTATTAATTACTTTCTATCTATAGGCAATCTACTATGCACTGGAGACAGAGAAGAAAAATCATGGAACCTGATCTCATGGAACTTATAATCTAATGGCACACAGATAACTATGTACAAGCAAAATTTGTGCTGTAAGTGGAAAGTAATTAAAAAATAAGGCATTTGCTGGGAAGAAGATGAGAGGAGATCTATTGCAGAAGGTGGGACATAAACTTGGGCTTGAAGGAAGGTGGGGAAAGTAGCAAGTGAATGTAGTAAGGAAGAGTATTCCAATTATAGGGAATAGCCAACAAAAAGACAAAGATATGTTGTATGTGAAGAAAAGTAAAAAAGCTAATGTTATTGAAGAGGAATAAAGTTTAAGAACACTGAAAAGGTAGGAAAAGGTAACATTGTGAAGGGTTTGAAATGCAAAATTGAGCATTTTATAGTTGAGCCTTGAGGTAATAGAAGTTTATTGAATATAAGGAAAGAAAATGAGCATTTATGTAGTGCCTACTAAAGGCTTAACAGTTATTATCTTATTTGATTTTCACAATTCTGAGAGGTAGGTAGTTACTATTCCCATTTTACAATCGAGCAAACTGAGATTAACAAAAGTTAAGTAAGTGACTTGCTAGTTAAGGGAAGACTGAGATCTTCCTGATTCTAGATCTAGCATTCTTATCTACTATGTCACCTATCTACCTCGATCAGAGTAGGTGACAGTTTGACAGGCTGTTTATTATTATTTAGGAAAATTATTTTGGTGACTCAATGGAGGATGGACTTGAGTGGGGAGAAATTTGACAGATAAAGACCAGTTAGAAGGCTCCTGCAGACATTAAGGCAGGAAGTGATGAAGATCTGTACTAGGAAGATTGTATGAGGATAAAAAAATAATTATATTTATGAAAGATGTTGTTAAAGCAAAAATGACCAGACTTAGGAACAGACTGGATATGTAGGATGAGTGAAGAGTCAAGGAAGTCACAGAAATTGAGAGCCTAAGTGAGTCAGAAGATAGTAACGTCAATTGTAATTGAGAAGTTCAGAGGAGGGGAGGGTTTGACAGAGAAAACACCGAGTTCTGTTTGGACATGTTGAGTTTAAGATGTCTAAAAGGCATTTTGTGATATAGAAATAGAGCTTCGAAGAGAGATAAATACTGGAGATATAGATCTGGGAGCCATCTGAACAGAGAAGATATGATGAGATGACCAAGTGAGAAATACAGAGGGAGAGAGAGGAGAGGCATGAATGGATCTTTGGCAGACACAGAATGGATAAGATCCAGATGAAAATCCAACAAATGAAGAATGGTCAGATAGGTAAAAGCAGAGTCACACAAACTTAAAAAGGATAGAGTTTTCAGAAGAGGGTGATCAACTACATCAATACTGAAGTTGATAGTGGGGAGATGTGGGGAAAGACATTCAAATGAAGTGAGATGAAAAAGAGAAGAGAATAGAACAGTGTCACTTTCTAAAAACACTAAGGCTATCTATTGATATAATGAAGGGGAATTTGATTAAGAGAGATTGAGAAGAGATAGAATGTATGAACAACTCCTGCAGTGAATAAAATAAAATAAATTGATTAAGGAAGTTTAAAAAGAATTGCTTTTCTGAAGTCAGGGCCTAGATGAAGAGTCATTTTAGAACTGAAAGAAACCCAAAGAATAATCTATCTACTTCCTTCATAATCTTTAGCTAGCAAGAAGCAAGGCTAAAGCAAGACCACAATTATTCTAATGTGCTCACTTATAACTAATCTCAATTAAATAGAATTTTAATATATTGCTACAGGCTTTGAAGACTAATCCCAAAGAGAAATATCAGAAATATTTTGAATAATAACAATTTTATTTGAATAGAAGGGGAATAACAATAAGGTATCTATTTTGAAGGGGACAAGATTCATAAAGCAATTGTATGTTGTTATTTTAAAAGTTAATCTTTTTATTTTATAATGTTGAACCTTGTATATAACTTTTAATTTGAAGGCCCAAAGGACTTTCACCAGTGCTTTGCTAACATGGCACACATGGCTTTGTTTTATGATAGTTATATATATTCTAATATCTTTAAATGATTAATGAACAAAATCTTGATTTGCAGATGCCTATGATCTGTTTAAAAACTTATTGTGGGTTAAAATGAATCAATGGTAAGGCTAGGAATAAATAGATTCCAGGCCAATATCCTTTTTGTCTAGGTAAGAATCTACCCCATTCATGACTAGTTTCTTAAGGAAAGAAGGCCCCCTCAACAACTGGCTTCATTCTTGGAGTCAGATGTAGATTGGGAACTAATACTTGTCTCCTTTTATTCCACAGATGTTGCCTCTGTACTACCAGGCTGTCTTGCCTTAGAGCTAAAATTACATTTTATAACACATATTTTCAGCATTAAGTATTCCTTTCCTAATATTCCAGAGTAAAATCACTGTAAAATTATTAATATGCTGGTTACTGTCATCAGAAGAGTTTACATCAAAGTGTAAAAAATTACTGGATTTAAAATAATAAATGAAAATATGCTGACATGCTTATGGTATCTTGAAATTCAGAACTGTCTACCACCCACTTGTTCATTTTTCTCCTCATATACCATACATAGAGATGAAAGTTGTAAGTGAAATATTGCCCAAAACTTGGCTTTTCAGTCTGAGGGGGTCTGTTAACATGCCTATAACATAGTATTCACATAATACAACAGCTGTACACAAATGGCAGACCAAGTAATAGTTAGGCCTTGATTAACACCCACTGTCAAAAGCTGAAGAATACTTGCCCAGGAAAACAGAACTGAAAGGATCTTTTCAAGATGTAAAAGCATAGAAAAAGGTAACTGTTTTGAACATAAAAGGGAAAGGCATTGGAGGAACTCATTCTATTTTTCCTCATCAAATCCCCTCATTTTTCTCGCCCCCCCCCCAAAAGGGAGAAAGAAAAGAAAAAATTATCAGAACAGCTCATTCCAAAATATTTATTTCTAGGGAAAGGTCATCTAATATATTCTCACATGTGGGTAACCAAATGAAAAAAGAAACTTGGGAGAGGTTTTCTAATGCTTCTGACTACTTTGAATGAATCCCAAGGTCTAAAGAGGATTTTGAAAAGGGTTAAATCTTCAAGTCATGATGGAATTAAATGAATAAGGTTGCTTTACAAATCCTTTATAGAGATAGGAAGAAACAAAACTTGGATAAGCTTTCTTTAAAAAGAAAGAAAGAAATTCTAAGTGGAAAAGATATTTTGTTCTTGGTAGCTACATCAAAATGTAAAAGTTAATTCTTTATAAAGTCAAAGGGCTATTTGGTTTTTTAAAAATCAATTCATCTTCAAGGTAGCATTTTATTTCTTTCAGAGCAGTATGAAAGTACTAATGAGATAATGTGCCAAAATGCTTTGAAATTAAAAAAAAAAAAACCTCTCTTAAATATAAGCTATTTTATGATTATTATTATTATCTGATACCATTAGTGACTGACTAAACAAACTAAACATTATCTTATATAAATATATATTTTCTTTGATGGTCACAAAAAATTTATTGACTTCATAAGCTTCATAAAGTTTTTAAATCTCTCATATTCAAATGGGCATTTTCTTTATTTTTTAAAACCATTATCTTTTATTTATTTATTTATTTTTAACAGGTTATATTGTGTAATCATACAAAACATTTCTACAATAGTCATGCTGTAAAAAACAGAACAAAACAAAAAACATAGATAAACATGCATTTTCTAAACTCAAGGATTAGTCATTTGGTCAGACACAACTCATTATGCTTTTATCTTCCCTTTATATGCAATAACAATAACAACTAGCATTTATATGGAACTTGAAGGTTTTAAAAGCACTTTATAGTCTATGGACAGCTAGGTGGCACAGTTGCTACATTGCCACGCCAGGAGCAACGAAGATTTACTTTCTGGCCTCAGATACTGCTTAGCTGTGTGACCCTGGGCTTGTCCATTAACCCTGTTTTCCTTAGTTTGCTCATCTAGAAAATGAGCCAGGAAAGGATGGTAAACCAGTCCAGTATCTTTGCCAAGAAGATCCCATATGGGATCACAAAGACACAACTGAAACAACTGAACATGATTTGTACTCTATCACTTTATCTTCACAACAATTTGTGAAATAAGTCTTATTATCTTCATTTACAGGTGATGAGATAGAGGCTGGTAGAGATTTACACAGAAAGTGTGTGAGGTAAAATATAAATTTGGATCTTCCAGACTCCAAGTCCTGCACTGAATCTACTGTTACAAGTGCCATAACATAGGGCATGAAAACAATAGATAATTTCACAGATGTAAGCAATTGTCAAATAATTTCTTCATCCTCAGTTCTATACTTAATAGCCCTTCTTATATTTGTTAGAAGAAAAACATTAGAACTGTTTGTGGTGAATATTTACATTTTATAAACTACAAAGGCTACAATGAATTATAATATATGCTCATTATTATGTCTAAACATGGTGGCCTTTGTTATTTCTGAAACAGATGGTGGCCAACACATTCATATTTCTGAAATAAGTACTCTAAATAAACCTCAAATTCATTTTAGTTCTTTTACTAAAATTTTTAAACAATAGAGAAAACAAAGCAAAAGGCCTTACCTCTAAGTCTTCCCTCTGATCATTATTTTCTTCATCCTGTCCTCCATTCTTTGGCATATATGCCATTTTCAATCGTAAGAAGCCTTTAACCCGGGATTTATGACTAAATAACAGGAAGAAAAAACAAGTTACCCATACGTTTGGCTAAATGGTGCTTTTTGGGTAAATTTTTAATAAACTTAAATCAGCCTACACATAATACAACAAAAATAAGCCCTCACCTTCTTGGTCGGAGGAGGAAATCCTTAAATGTATAGGGCCGTTCCATGGTTGGGTCTTCAGTCTATAGACATGAGAAGCAAATTAGGTTTGAAAATTGACAGTCTTCATGTTTTTGAACTATCAAACTGGACATGAATCTTCCCATTAGAAACATGGGATGTCTATAAATGTGGTTGGATTCCCTACATTTAAAACAATAACCAAGACTTTACCAAGAGACTACCTAAAGTAGGCTTACTGGATATTATCTCTAGCATTACCTATTTGAAAGCCTAACAACAATTCCAGTTGCATAAATTAGACAAGGATACAATCATTAAATTATAGTATATAAACTGCCGGTTGCAATTTATAACTACAGGATACCAACTTCACTATAATATAGCTGATTAACTTTATTCTTTTAGTGGCCAATATCCAACTATTATGCCTAATTACAATTAAACTTACCTTTGGGTAATTTCCAACTTCCCAATTTTTACTGATGATAGAAATAGTCTCACTCTTATTCAGATTCTAAAACTTTAGAGTTATCCCTCTCCCTCATACCTTACATTCAATCAACTGTCAAATCTTGTTAACTGTACCTTTATAATCTTGAATCTCTTCTCAATTTATAATACCTCTCACACCTTCTACCTTAATTCAGATGCTCATTACTTCTTGACTTAAACTAATGTAATTACCTCCTAACTTTTCTTTCTCTGTTATCAATATCTCCTACTATCTATCTACCATGCAGCTAATCAAAATAAATCTTCCTAATGCTCAAGTTGCACCTTAATGAAACAGATTGTAGTGTTACTACACCCAAATAGTTTCATGATTAACAAAATTATGTCCCAGAAGACAGTATTTTGATAATGACCTTCCAATATTGATGTAGACTGTTTTGATAATACTTCATCACTAGATCTATACACAAAATACAGAATTGATATCATTGTAGTGAGCGATCCTCAGTCCAACACCTTCTTAGGGTTACTGTCCTCTAACATTTTTTTAAGGGATATTGTACCATTAGAGATATTCAGAGAAATGATCTTTGTTACCAGTAGAGACATACAGAGAAAATTCTAAAGCTCTTGGCAATTCATACATAACTTTCTGGAATCCCAGATTTCATTAAGGTCTGAATCACTGTTTACAAAAAAACTGAAATTAGCTGCAAAGGTTGGGAATAGATAGCTTCTGATAAACAAGAATCATCCACTCTCATGAACAAACATCAAAAAGTAGTACATTAGTCAAGGTCTATGTTATGAAGAGCATCCAGCCATTCGCATTCCTACTATGCAACACTACCACGGGCAGTATATAGTAGAGATGTTTAAAGACCAAGAAGAATGATATTCATTGCTGACAGTTAATAGCCTGGACACTATTATGAAAAATCTTTGTGACTGATTTCAGTTGTTTGTAAAGAGTGATTCAAACCCAAGTAGCCTCTGGGATTCCAGAAGGGTGTGTCTGAATTGCCAAGAGCTTAGAGATTTCTCTGTATGTCTCTAATGGTAACAAAGATCATTTTTCTGAATATCTCCAATGGTACAATGACCCTTTAAAAGGTGTTAGACTGAGGCTGTCCACTACAATTCAAAACTGCACTTGGCAACAAATCTACTATTCTTTAGTCATTGTATCTAAGTCTAACATGCTGTGTTTATTTCCGTCTCTGTGGGCATCTGTCTTGTGTACAGTGGCTGTGCTTGGTAACTACTAGCTGGAGGGGTTAGCTTTCTGGCAAAAAGACCTTTTGAGACAGCCAAGGGTTTGTATTTCTGATATAGCAATTGAGACTCTGAGGCCTCATCAACCTTGGAGTATGTTTGGGAGCCTTGGATATAACACACAGCAGCAAAGCTAGTATTAGGCCCCAGACATCTGGTCTAGTACTCTCTTTTTTGTTTATTGTTTGTTATCAATGCCCACTTTCCAGTTTCTACATTCTATTCTATCTCCCCTACATACAATTTCATTTTTTAAATTAAGTGGTTCAATTAACATCAATCCTTTCTGCTAGACTTTGTACTCTTATGAGAAACAAAATATATTAATAAGAAAACTCATTACTATCAAACTCCCAACCTCCAGATGGAAAAGTTGTTTTAATAAAGCTATCTCATAGGAATAGAGAAGAAATGACCAAGTTTTATAAAAACTTTTATTTTATTTATTTTATAAGAATAAATTTTAATTTATATTTCTTATTTTTACATGATCTAAGTGGTTAAGATTTTTCTGTATAAAGTCATAGCTTCTGTATATCTTTCAACAAATGAATCATCCATAACTAAAAAATATGAACCCAAGGGAAAGTAAAATTAGAAAAAAGATGGGATCTATTTCTTGTATTATAGGATTTCAATGAGAGAAGACAGCTTAATAAAGTGGAAAAAAATTGAATTTTTGCACAGAGGATCTGCTTCAGGATTGTGGTTCTGCTACTTATTACCTTCATGACCTAGAGCAAGTCCCCTAACCACTCTAGAATATCCCTGTTTTCTCCTCTGTAAGAGGAGGTTGGACTATATGACTGCTTAGATCCCTTAGAACTCTAAATCTATCCTCTGCTCTTGCTAGCACTTGAAAATTCTAATGTGTTAAATTTGTTAATAAATTAGTTTCTTGATAAAGAAAATAATCACCTCCCATTTCAGTTCTGTGTTACTGCTTTTAGAGTAAATTTCTATGTGAGTGAGTCTTCCCATCCCCATCCAGATCACCTGAATTCAGATCATATATAGGTAACACTTCAGATTCCAATTCATTTTTATCTACTGGTGGTGGAATGCCAGAATCTCAAGTCATAGTATGTGAAAGCTAGCAGAGTATCTAATTAGTCCCAGGTCCTCAGGGATTCGTATAGGAGGCTAACGAAGATCCCATGCAATCCGCTGCAGAGATACCAAATGCTTAATACTCAGCATTCTTCCCTTAAGAATCTGCTCCCAAGTGAACACATTAAGATGTGGGAATGCCTTGACCCACTTGTATTTCTGAAAAGCTTCTTTGGGCTAGTGAATTTATAATTGTAAATATGGTTCAGCTTAAAAGTTTCATTATGAAGAATGACAATATAATATATTACACTGCAAATGTTGATACATAGTACCAACTCTGCCAATGGACCACTAGAATTTCTATTAGAGATTATTTTGGTGTCTGATCAGGGGAGAGGAAAATAAACTTCTTGACTATTATTTGTGAAAGGGAAATGATTTAAAACCTTACAATTCTTTCTAAAAACATAAAACTGGATTTTAAAATTAATAAAAATAATTCCTAAAATTTAACTTTGATATGTTCTCTTATAGAATACTCTAAATAACTTAATATATTCCACATTATCCATTATCTTGGGTTGGAGGGATTGAAGGGGGAAAAGATCTTTTATTGGGCAAGAAGTAGTTAAAAGTCCATCTTTCTTTTTCCCTTTTGCAAGAAGGACAGAAATTTGGAATGAGGTGGATTTTCACACATATAGTTTAGAATTTGTATGTATCTCTCCCTCATGGACTACTTGATGCAAACTTGATATCTGAACAACTTAGACCAATAAAGTATTCCTAAATAAATATGGTTTTAGGGTGTTCTCTTTCCTTGCACCATATTTCTATGTCCCTCCCTTGCCCCTAGTATCATCTGTTACCCCACATTTGATATTCTTAATATAAGATGAACTACATGATTATGTCTTCTTCACAGAATTTCAGGGTTCCTTTAAGACACAGTCTCAAATGCTACCTCCTATGGAAAAACTTTTCATTCTTTCCATCTTTTACTGTAGGGGTTCTAGACTTTCTTTGTGTCATGCTGCTTTAACAGTCTAGTTGAGCCCTGGACTCCTACTCAGAATAACGTTTTTGAATGGATAAATAAATATACATAAGAATATCAATTATATTGAAATAGTTACCAAAATACCCCCCTCCCCCCAAATGTTCACAGATTCTCTAGCAGGTTAAAAATCTTTCTTCTAAGGTATTCTCATATAAGGGCATCTACACTACATTTGATTTGTATATATCTTTTTTTTTTTTAATTTAATAGCCTTTTATTTACAGGATATATGCATGGGTAACTTTACAGCATTAACAATTGCCAAACCTCTTGTTCCAATTTTTCACCTCTTACCCCCCCACCCCCTCCCCTAGATGGCAGGATGACCAGTAGATGTTAAATATATTAAAATATAAATTAGATACGATTTGTATATATCTTGTACACACTTATTTATGTCCATGCTGTCTTTTCAATTAGAGTTTAAGATCTTGAGGGAAGGCCAGGATTTTTTTGCTTTTGTCTTTGTATTCCCAGCACATAGCATTGTTCCACAGAGACAAATGCTGATTAAGGGGCAGCTAGGTGGTGCAGTAGTTAAGAGCACTAGCCCTTAAGTCAGGAGGACCTGAGTTCAAATCAGATCTCAGACCCTTAACACTTCCTAGCTATGTGATCCTGGGCAAGTCACTTAACCCCAATTACCTCAGCGAAAACAACAACAACAAAAAAAAATTAAAAATGCTGGTTAAGACTGCTAAACACCCCCAACTAAATCCGTGAACCTAATCTAGCTGCACAGCACCAGTATGTTGATAATGGGGGGGAAAAAGAATATCTGGAATAATTTTATTACATTATTCTTACTGCAAAGTAATCAACAGCAAAGAGATTTTATGTTTCTTTTATAAAATCCTCCATTTGTCTCACTTTGATGTTTCATCATGGCCAGGACAGAGGGACACACATTTTGTAGGATAAAATGGAGAGACAAAGGATTTGAAGAGGCCTATCCTCCAAGAACCAGTCTAAGTAGAGGGCTTTTTTTGGGGGGAAGGGTGTGAAGCAATTGGGGTTGACTTGCCCAGGGTCACATATCTAGGAAGTGTTAAGGGTCTGAGACCTAATTTGAACTCAGGTCCTCCTAACAGGGCCAGTGGAGTCCATTATAATATCCATTATACCATTTAGCTGCCCTTTAGGGTTATTTTTTTTTTTTTAAAGCAACAACAATTCACTAAAGAACATTATTTAAGCCAAAGGCATGGAAAGTCTGCAACCAGTATTGGGAGAAAGAAGTATCCACACTGTTAGAATCCCTGATCTTTTAAAGTGGGGATTCTTAACTTTTCTGGTGTATTCCTGACAAATGTAGCAGTGTGCTAAAGCATTTCTCAGAATAATATTATTAAATGCAGAAAATGAAATATATAGGTTTACAAAGGAAAACAACCATAATGAAATATGGCTAGCAATTTTTGGCAGGGGGAAAGAGAGGAATAAGTTCACAGAGGTTAAGAAGTTCTCTGTCAACAAATCTATGAACCCACACATATTTTGGCCCATTAAATTTATGTGTCACATTGTAGTCTCAAAGTTATCAATACTATATATTAAAATACACACAAATTAGGCTTTTAAAGTAATGAGATATTTTCTTATGGGAATCTTGTTTTATAGCCATTACTCAGAGAAGTATGTTTGTATCTATATTAAAAAAAAAAAAAACACACACACACACATACAAAAGCACAGGTGACCCTTGAGTACTTGCCCTCGAGAGTTTCAGATTTTTATACAAGCTGTGCTGCTTGGAAAGAAACAAATATTTGACCTTCCTTTCTTAATGGGAACTCTTAATAGAGTTTTTGCTATCAGATTCCCTTCTGATATTTTAGAAGCCTTCATTGGTAGTGGCTATCCTGCATGTTCAGCCTGCTAAGAACAGCTTCAGGTTAATCCAGAAGCTAAATTCTTATTAGCTTTTTAAAACTATTTCATTAGTGGAAAAATCTATTCCACCTATACCTATTTGTCATGGCAAATATTAAAAATGACTATAATGAAGATGATAGGTAGGTGGTGATGCTGAAAAATAACAACAATCATCACCTCCCCAAAGCAATGACTTTTTTTTGGTTCTATATTACACTTTTAAGTACAATTATCATTTTGTGTTGCAGGTAGATTAGAGAATGGGATAGAAAAGGGAAACTAGAATTTGAGATGTCATCTCTTTCTATCAAGATCTTCCTGTCCTCTCTCTTACAGAACCTAATATTCCTGACCACCATCCAGAAGCTAAAAGAGTCATCTGCTTTACTTCTTAATCAGGTTAAGAGTAGTGCTTTCTATAGCACTGTGCTAGCTGGAAAATGCCTCCATAAAACAGAAAGGCACTGATTTCAGAAACAAATCTCAAGAGAAAGAAAAATGAGATATATACTTCCTGAACAGTTTGGTTTAAAGCATGTAATTTATTCTCTCCTCACCCCCAGTTTCTTGGCAATCAAGGGAAAAGTTACTGAAAAATGGGACAATAATAAAGAGCAAAGAGCGAAGATACATAACAACCTGACTAGAAATACAGAAAAGTGTGAAAAAAAATAGATTAGGATTTTGGGAGTAACTGATATTGATAAGCCAACCTTCAATTTGAAGCTGAGATTTCTCTTTCTTCCTAAAATGGGAATACAACTTTGATTCTTTCAATCCTATCTTCTATTTTTCCCTGAAGTATAACAAATATTTTCCTAAAATTCAGACACTTATCAAAGGGCACAAGTTAAAAATTATTTTCCATCACATAAAATATAGGTAACTTAAACTTCCTTACCGGGAGATGACTAAGAGGAACGTCTACTTGTCCAAGGAAGTCGTCTCTTGTCTGTTAATAAAGAAGAGAAAGAATACTGAGTCTGAAAGTCATATATCAATGAAATAGCAATATTTCAACATTCTGAAAGAAGCTTATTTTTTAAAAGGAAGAGAGAGAAGAAGGAGGGAGGGAGAATAAAAATCAGATGCACCTGAACTGCTGTAGAGCAGTTGGTAAGTTGCAAATAGAAATGAATACAAATATTCCAACAATCCTAAGGCACATTTAAAATTGATTTCCAAACTTTTGAAATTTCATTTGTCACCACATAATATGCCAACAAACCTTAAGGTTGGCAGTGATTTAAATGGAATAAACCAATTCAAGATTACTTTAAATTGGGTAGGAACCTCATTAAAAAAGCTTAAAATATTTGTTTTGCAGCTGGACCCATGATTTCATTTGTATAGGTGAAAGAAGTCCCACTGGTGAAGGTTTTCTCTACTACATCAACATCTTCCTCTTTAACTATAACCTTGCAAGGAACTGAGAAGTTAAACAGAATCAAAGTCTTTCTTATTCCAACATAACTTCTAGAGCAGCCATTACACCATACAATATTATCTTTTTCTCAAAGCTCTAAAATTCTAATCCAACTCCTATTCTTCTTACACCTCTAGGCTCTTAAGTTATAATTTCTATACTTTCTAGGGGTATTTGCTTGATTTTCCCATATTTTTCTCCATGCTGATACCATCATTCCATGTTATACTTCAGATAGAAGAGAAAGGAAAAGCAAGGATGAGCAAATAAGACAAAGACAGACAGATCACACACACACACACACACACACACACACACACACACACGGCATGAGGAAGTCCAAGTATGAAAACTCCCTCCACTTATCAAGATGGATAATTGCTCTGTAAGTTACAATCTTCTAAACCTGTCTGGGGCATGTAATTTGTTCACAAGATACCCAACTATAATGTTTCAGAAGCAGGACTTAGAGCAAAGTTTTTATGACTCTGGAACTCACTTTCTCCCCCTCAATATTATACCCCCTATTTGACAGTGCATATAAGTTGAATACATATATAACTTATACCTGACAACATAATTTTAAGAATATTTTAGGACCCTTATAATTACAGTTTCAAACCAATAGAGATATATAGATAAATAGGAAAAAACACTCTACAAAATTGGTTTAGGAATCACTGACTTGTATAGCTGATCAATATACTTCACTTGTATTACCTAGAAGGTTGTATAGCTGATCAATATACTTCACTTGTACTGCCTAGAAGGAAGTAGAGTACTACACTATAATATGATGTAATATAAAATAATCCAAATGTATGATTTATTCAGATTTATAAATTACATAATTTCATATGTTTGTGTGTGAAGGAAGTTTGGATCTGGATAGAACACTGGTATCAAAGCCATAAAGACCTGTGTTCAAGTCCTGCCCATTACAAATGCCAGCTAAGTGATATATACATGTGTGTTTTAGTTACATAATTTATAAATCTTACAATATCACTCATAAATCATACGAATTTTTCTATGATGTGTTTTATAAAAACCATACCAGATGCTCAATAGCACAAATGAAATAGAAACAATCTTTGCTGTTCAAATTAGTGACTTAATTTGCCAAGTTATCTCCATTGGTCTGAAAGAACTAAAAATATCCTTAACATTAAATTACTTTTAATTCACTTTAGTTTTAGGAGGGCATAGAATGTGAATAGAAAGCTGGTCTCAGAATCATGAAATTTTAATCTAAGTACTGACACTTTATCAGCATGTGACTGAGCAAGTCTAAAGTGACCCTGTAAATGCACCCAGAGACTCTGCTCCTTGATGCTGCAGAACAGTTACTGATCTGAATCAATGAAGGGAGTTTCCACATCTAGAATTGCTCATGCTGATGAAATTATGGATCCATCCCCTTTCCATCCAATACATAGAGACCCTCCAAATCCATCACAAAATGCGGGCTTAATCTCTCTTTGACTGATTTGAAATATATAGAAACTGAGGCCTAGAGATGCCCTATGATTTGTCATGGACACACAGTCAGCCCATATCTGAAATGAGACTTCAATCTAGGGAAATTGATTAAAACCAGAACTCAGGTCTCCCAAGTCTCTGGTCCAGGACTTTTGTTTCCCCAATAAATAATGCTTCAACTTTGAAGATTTCTAACTTAGAAAATATAAATATGTTTTGTTTAAAATATGCTGGAAAGACTTTCCATCAAATGACCTATTCACTTACACTGATTCTTTCTCATTAAAAACAAGAAGGGGAAAAAAAGGAAGCCCGGAAGAAGAGGGGTGAATTTAAAGAAAATTTGCTCTAGGTTAAAGAACAGGAACATGCATTTTGCTCTTATCAACCAGTTGAAGCTATGGAAACAAAGTGGCTTATTTTTTTAAAAATGCCTAAAGGATGATAAAAACCTGATGTTATCAATTCTCTAATATGTGTATGGGGGGGGGGGGGGGGGGGGGGAAGAGGGAATTAACTCATTTTAATTCCTTTTGAAGAGATTTTTAATTTAATATACTTCATACCATTAGATGTACTGGCAACAACTAAAATGAATGCTGTATTTTATGATAAAATAAGAGACATTGCCTAGATCTTACTGATCATCTTCCCTAAAGAGATGTAGCACAACTCTAACATATTTGGTAATCACAATATGAAAATTAACACCAGCAAGTTAAATTTACATAGAACTCTGATGCAATCTCATTTGATGTTCAGTCTTATAGAAGTGGGCAACAACCACATCGTGGTCTCAGTTCTACAGAGGGGGAAACTGAGCACCAGAGAAATTAAACAAGTTTTTCAAGATTATACAGTTAGAAACAAGAGATTTGGGAACTAAGTCCCAAGTCTTTTGCTTTCAAGTTCTGAGGTCTTTCCATGGTAGCCTAGAGTGTGCTTAATGTGCCATTGTTAAAGATTAGTATCAATTTATTTTACCAATAAGAGGGCTAGAGAATATTTTCATTTGACACATAAAAACTTCACTCTAGAATATATAATCATTTTTTAGGGAAGTATTAATTCACATAAATGAATCAAAGTTATATACATATTGCCTATCCACTGTGCCTCCCTTTCTCTTTCAACTTCTATAGGATACATTAAAATGATGGATAAGTCTTTTGACACAATCAGCACTTAAATAACACTTCCCAGAATGGGAAGAAATACTATTTAACAAAGCATGACACTTGAAATAAGCATGAGCTTAGCTTTTCCAAGGGACCCATTTAGACCACAGTCACTGCCACATTTGCCAAGACATTGACATACCTCTCATTCAAGAACTACATAGCAAAGGAAGCTTTGAAAACTACACAGCCATGAAGACTGAGCAATGAGTCTGAGTGGCCCTTCCAAGTTTAAAATCTAAAGATAATAAATGCACGTTTTAAAAGTTTTGGCTTCTAAATACCATTAGCCTTATTATTTTTTTTTAAAGGAGATTAGTTGGTTAAATAATACATAGAAATACAAGGCAATGGTCTTTAAAAATAAAAAAAGCCTTTGAAAATCCAATTCACTTCTATAAACAATATTTAAGTCGTGAAAATCCCTCTATAACCTGGCATCAGAGAGGCAAAAGCTATATGTTGCAGGTCCAGGATTATGTGGGATATCCAAAGAAAACAGTAGTTAATGGTAATATTATTTTGTATTTAGGAAGGCAAAAGTAGCTGTAGACTTTTATTCAAATACACTAACACTCAGTATCTTCTTAACAGTTTTAAATATACTAACCAAGTAAGCAAGATAAGGATGCACACATGGACTGATTTATCTATATCTATAATCTATATCTATCTATCTATATCCTTTAGTATATAGGTCAGGGTTAGGGGAGACTATATTCATAGCTTTCTAGCTTATCATGTTTAACTGTCCCTGCCTCCCTGTGAAAAAAGGGGCACAGTCTGGCCAAATTTCCACTGTCTCTCAGGCAATAGTCTCAAAACTGGTTTTCCTGTACCTTGCTATCAGCAAAATAAATATTTTTTTGCACTTATCCCAACACTTACTTTAGAGTTTTGTTCCTAGTAATTACTTAAGAAGTATTTGTTGAAATGGATCAGGAAGATAATATAGGTAATATTATTCTCATGTTGTGGATTATTTTGGCAGGAGAAGGAGGTTTATATAAGAATAGTAATGAAAAGTAAAATCGAAAAGATAGATTTTGGGGTCATACGATTGAGAGTCTTGAAACTGTGTTAAAAAAAAAAAAGGTCAAACTCCTGAACCTGAACTTAAACTGAATATGTATTTTCAATATTTGTATATTTACCTGTTTTATTAATAATTATGTTCATCATAAAACTTCCACCAAAAATAGATTTTTAAAAAATGAAAATATAACTTTTAATTATCAAGCCACTTGGACAGGTAGTTACAACATGCACATGGAAAAGTAAACACAAGGTAATCTGAAGAAGGAGAAGAAGAAGGACAAGAACAAAAGAAATCACAAAAGGCTGAAAGGAGGATACAACATCTGAACCTGAACTAATCTGGGGAGTCTGAGAGGCAAAGAGGTAAGGAGGTAGAAATTACATATGGAGATAACAATAGTGTGTATGGGAAGTGAATAAGGGAAGGGAAGTGGACAACAAATTACCTATGGAAAAGTAAGTACTCAGTTTAATTAAGTCTTACCATATACAAAGTAGAGTTATGTGACAGAGTCAGGAAGGTAGCCTGGAGCCAAACTATTAAGAGCTTGAAATTCCAGGATGTACAGTTGTGTTTTAAAGGCAACAGGAAGTTACTAAAGACTTTTTGAGAAAGTGAGAAGCAAGTTTGGACCTATACTTTAGGAAGATTATTTCAAAAGCTGTGTTAAGTATAGGTTGGAAGAGGAAAGCACTAGAAACTGAAAGACAAATTAGGAAGATATTGCAATAGCCAAGGTAAGAATTATAGTGATGGTCAGATATGCAGAAAGAAGAAAAGATGCAGAGGTATTGTTCCAAAGAATTGAAAGCACTTGCTAAATGAATGGGTATGGGCTTTGAGGGAGTAAAGGATGACTAAATTTACAAAAATGGGTGTCATGATGTCCCCATCAGCATGGTATTTGGATAAACTGAGATTAAGATGCTGATGACCCTGAATTAGAGATTTCTAGCAAGCAGCTAGCAGAATTGATGGAGAGGCTCAAGATAAAGATTTGGGAATCATCTGTATAGGCAGATTAACTGGCTAAGTGGAAGAAGATGACTTCAAGGAGAGTTGGGGGTAAAAAGAGGAGAAAGGAGAACATAGGATACAGACTTCAGGGAAAACCAAAGTTAGAGGATCCAAGATGGATGATCATCCAGAAGAGATAAAAGAGGGAAGAGTAAAGCAGACAGGAGATAAAAGAGAGAACCAGGATCATAGAAGCCAAGGAAGGAAAATTTACTGAGGAAAAGACAACAAACAGTAAAAGTAGGTCAAGGAAGATGAAGACTGAGAAAAGGATTTCAAATTTAGCAATTAAGTAATGTTTATCAACCACAGAGAGAACAATTTCAAGAAAATGATAGATGAAAAGTAGCTGTGCGGGGAATTGAGAAATAAGTGGGAGATGAAGCCAGAGAAAATTCACAAAAATCACTTCCAAGTATGAGACTGGCAATTAAAGGGAACAGAGATTAAGATGATTAATTAAGGAACTGGCAAAATTAAGTCAGGATTTTCTTATTTAAATGGACTAAAGAGCCTGAGCATTACTTGTAGGCAGTGGAGGAAAAAAAAATTGCACTTAAGTAAAATACTATGTGAACCTTAGAGTACTACAGAAATAGGATTTAGCATTCTCTATGTATTCAACTTTATACTTTTATGCCCCATTCATTTTTTCTCATAATTTGCCCTTGCCTAGATTAATTTTCTTCTTTCTTTCCTCCATCTACTTAAATCTCTTTTTAAAGGCTCAGTGCAAGTTCTTGTTTCCCCTGAAATAACAAAAATTTCTCCATAGTCTCAATTTCTAAACTATTAATTTGGGATTGTTCTCTATTGTAAGTTATCTATTCTATAATTTAACTCAACAAATATGAAAACTCACTGAAATTAAGGAATGACACCTCTGCATCTTTGTATCTTCCAGAGAGGCTGAAAGTCTTAGCATGAGGAGGTGCTCAGTTGAACAATTACCTAATCTCAAATTAGAACCTTAAATAGTTGCAGTCACATAAAATCTTTTTTTTTTTTAATTTTATTATAGTAACTTTTTTATTGACAGAATCCATGCCAGGGTAATTTTTTTTTTTTAAACAACATTATCCCTTGCACTCACTTCTGTTCCAATTTTTCCCTCCCACCCTCCCTCCACCCCCTCCCCTAGATGGCAAGCAGTCCTATATATGTTGAATATGTCCTAGTATATCCTAGATACAATGTATGTGTGCAGATCCAAACAGTTTTCTTGTTGCACAGGGAGAATTGGATTCAGAAGGTAGAAATAACCCAGGAAGAAAAACAAAAATGCAAACAGTTTACATTCATTTCCCAGTGTTTTTTCTTTGGGTGTAGCTGCTTCTGTCCATCATTGATCAATTGAAACTGAATTAGGTCTCTTTGTCAAAGAAATCCCCTTCCATCAGATTACATCTTCATACAGTATCGTTGTTGACGTATATAATGATCTCTTGGTTCTGCTCATTTCACTTAGCATCAGTTCATGTAATTCTCTCCAAGCCTCTCTGTATTCATCCTGTTGGTCATTTCTTACATAACAATAATATTCCATAACATTCATATACCACAATTTACCCAACCATTCTCCAATTGATGGGCATCCACTCAGTTTCCAGCTTCTAGCCATTACAAACAGAGTCCCATAAAATCTTTATGGAATGCAGATAATAATTCTATTCTCTGTCCTATCTCCTCTCAAAATAAATCAGAGTTCCCACATTTAAAAACTTGATACCAGAAGTTTCTATGTAATTTGCAATCAATATAGGGACATGGAGAAGAATAGGAATTACGTGGTGCCACTAGAACAATATGACAGAATAGTGTGGGGGGAAAAAAGGAAAAAAAGCACCTTTGAGTGGAACATGTGAATTCAACTCAGGTGACACAAATATCTAATAAATACCTAATACAAGTATTGCAAATAATCTCCGGGGGTATTTGAGACAATATACATTTGGTCTGATCTTAAGTACTTCTATCATTATTGTTATTGCTACTGCTGTTGCTTGTTGTTATGTGCAGATTACTAAAAACAATTATCTATAATGGGACTTGTTATTTTTATGATTTTTTTTATCTATCTCTTAACTTATTACTACAAAAGTTAATCCTTACCTATTATGAACAAAAAGAGTTCCAAACACATTACTCAAACAAGTAATTCCACTGGAATCCTAAAACTAAAATTGGGATTAAAGTTGTAAGTGTCTTACAGGAGTGACTAATTCATATCATTACTAATTACTATTTGTTTTCGAAGAAGACCAATGACATCATGTAGTCATGTCTTGATTTGTGTGTGAGTTCAGTTTTCCAAGTGGTCAGACTCTCTCTTTTCTTTCAGAGTCATCAAAGTCCAGTGGCAAGACCAAAAATCAAAATAACTAAAAATGGCAAGGGATGCAGTGATAACCTTAGTGTCTTTGATATCTCTAATTGTTTCACAGAGCTGGCTTCTATCTAAAACTAAGAGTAAACATTATCTATAATTGGGATAAACTAGAAGACGTAACAATAAAATCAGGGGTGAAGCAAGGACGTTTACTATCACCACTATTATTCAATATTTTACTAAAAATGTCTGCTATAGCAATAGGACAAGAACAAAAACTAAAGGAATAAGAATAGGCAAGAAGAAAACAAATTTATTATTCTTGGTAGACCATATGATGACTTAGAAAGCCACAGAAAATGAAATTCCATTTAAGATAACCGCAGAAAATATAAAAATTGCATTGGATAGAAGCAATTTGGATCCAACTTACATTGAATTATTCTCTAAAGAGAAATGTTATTGTAAGATACTTGTAAACTTTCATTTTTGAAAGGAGGAAGTCTGCTCAAGGAAGAATCTGTTCAAATCTCTGAGAATGCAGATTTCCTGGGTGTGAATCTTCTTTTTTTAAGTTTTTAATACCCTGAGTCAGGAAGCCCTGAGTCCAAATCCAGCCCAGATATTATTTGTGTGACTCTGGACCTAACCTATTCCGGTCTCTGTTTTCTTAGTTGAAAAATAGAGATAATAATAGCATCTAGCTCCCAGAGCTGTTGTGGGGATAAAATGAAATAGTATTTGTAAAGTGTTTTGTAAATCAGAATACCATATACATGCTACTATTATTATTATTATTAGAGCTAGGTGAAGTATGCTGATTTATATTCCATATAAAGGAGAATAAAACTAAACTAAGCTCACTGGAAAGTATAAATTATGTTTTTTGCATCAGAAAGAACATTTAAAAACTATAATTATTGATGAAAGAAAGAAAACAGTAAGAATAATATTCTTATTCTGGACAATGAGAGGACAATCCAGTTCTAACCATCCTTATTACCCAACCAAAAATTTGAATGCTTTTTTGACTCACTCTCTAGAATCTAAACTTAACTTAAGTTTGGTTGGTTAGTTGTTGCCCTTCGTGCTCAGAAGATGAAAATGACATCCCTATGTTGAGGTCAAGGTACAGTGTGTCCAAGTGGCTGATCAGACCAAGTTTAACCTTTACATGGAAACAAGGATAAATATATATGTCCATGAATGCAAATCCCTGACCCATACCTGGCAAAGAAAAGTGGGTTTCAGAACAACTTTGAGACTCACTCCTTTTTGGTTTTTGGATTTCCAACTACTGTATGACACATGAAACAGATATTCCTCTCAGTCTCATATGACAGCTAAAACTTTACACGACACATATTTGGCTACATTATTTTGAAAACAAACTCCAAATTCATAATTTGGTATGTTATTCTGATTTGAAAACAAAATCAAGTTCATCAAATTCCTTGAAGTATACTTTAGCTACTAAAGCAATAACACTGGAGTTCCTATATTCTGCATTCTATAAAAACTGCATTCTAGTTTTTAAGAATTTCTAAAGTAGCTCATGAAGGAGTAGTCTTACTACTAAAATTAAAAACAGAAAATTCTTTTTTTTTTCTGATTGCATTAAGGGTAATTCTTGCATAATTAAAATAAAATTGTTTACAAAATTAACTGAGGCGACTAAGTTACTCAGTGTCAATAGTTGATCGTGTATAGGAGAAATGGACAATACCAGCTGCCCTAAACAGGTGCTTTACAAGTGAGTGGGGGAATGGAGTGGGTTGAAAGATTCATGTTTCAAAACAGTCCGTTGTTGCCAAAACTACTGCACTCATACTCACTGCAAAATATTTGTGTCAAAGCATCTGAATGGCCACAACAACCTTCATTCCCTTAATAAATGTTCAACAACAGAAAACATCATTTTACAATATTTCCTTCCAAAGTTTCAACAAAATTCCCAGCATGATTACAAGACTTTCTTAAGTTGTCTAAAGGACATACATTAAATGGCTTGTTTAGGGTCATATAGCTAGTGTTAGAGACTTTTAAGTCATTGTACCCATTGTATCTCAAGATCTCTGTTTATAAGATGAAAAGAGTTTTATTTTGAATTACATCAAGAGGTTTGGAACTAGTTTGGAATTGAGTTCAGTTGACTGATTATTGTTTTGTTGAGTAACTTTCAGTTGTGCCTGATTCTTCTTGACCCCATTTGGTGTTTTCTTGGTAGAGATACTGGAGCAGGTTGCCATTTTCTTCTCTAACTCATTTTACTGATGAGGAAACTCAGTGAAACGAGTTAAGTGACTTTCCCAGAGTGTCAGAGACTGGATTTGCCTTCAGGAAGATGAGTCTTCCTGACTCCAGGCCCAGAATTTTACCCACTGTGCCATCTAGCTGACTATTTGAGTGACTACTGTTGTTAGATTATTTCAATTATATGCAAGTCTTTATGACCCCTTTTGAGGTTTTTTGTGGCAAATAGAGTGGTATGCCATTTCCTTTTCTAGTTCATTTTATAGATGCAGAAACTGAGGCAAACAGGGCTAAATGACCTGCCTATGGTCACAAGCTAATAAGTGCTTGAGTCCAAATTTAAACTCAGATCTTCCTCAGTCCAGATCTGGCACTCTATCCACTGTACTATCTAATATCCATCCTTCAAAAATCTGTTTCTTTATAAAAATATATGTAACTTTAAATTAATAAGGGAAGTATGAATAGTTCTCATATCAGAGAAAATGTTCGTTTTTCCATACTATTGTACCTGGGAGAATGGACAGGAACGACAGAGATAAAAGATCCCTAGCAAACAACAGTGGAGAATATTCTAATATTCTCTGGTTAATTAGTGCCAGCAGTTCTGGCATCTGCACTTGGTATTTGGGAAAGTATCACCAGCTATTTTTTCATAAGATTGAAAGATTATTTTCAATACCTGGAAGTACTTTAATAACCTTATTAAAATCACATCAAGCACTTGGCCAAACACAACTCATTCAGATTAATGGAGCCAATTCCATCATGAATCTATTTAAATGAGGCATCATGTTAACCTCTAGAACCTACAAACACTGAATTAATTTAACCTCTTATCCACAAAGTCCTGACATTTCTTGTGGTTATTTTTAAGGTGGTAAAATGCTGCCAATTTCCTGCCTCAGTTATCACTTGTTGCGCCATCCGCAATGCTGAAAACATGCACCAATTAAGCTGGTTAGTTCCAATGTGACAAAGACTCAAGTAACTGAATATGTAAAACCCAAGTCATTAAATTTATATATTAACTGACATAAAACTCCACTTTATCCTTTTTGTAATAAGAAACATAAGAAAAGGTAAGGTAAAAATTATTTATTATTTAAGCATTCACCAAACCCTGTGAAACTATATGCAAGAATTCTATTCTACAGTAATGTCTATCTCTTTGAAAAGAAACTTACAGGGTTCAAGAGGGAAATGTGGTGATGGTAACAATGGCCAAGTTATCCAATTATCTTCTGTTGGTGATTTTGTGAAAAAGCAACTTAACCACTCTTCAACAATATAGCAAACAAATCTGTAGAATCAATGATGCACGCACACACACACATATAGCTGGGTTTTTTTTTTTTTTGTTTTTTTTTTTTTGGTGGGTAGGAACAACTAGGTCTGATTTACATTCTTATATGTAATTCCCAATTAAGAAAACTTGTCTCTAAGTAAATGAGCACCTGCTCAGAAATTTCTAGGCTTAGAAAAAAAAGAGTTCTTAACCTCTTGAGATAGACTGGATAGATTTCAGGAGGTTGATATATATTATATATAATACATTATATTTTCACCAACTTTTAACTGAAATTCCTTCAATTACTTAAAATATTATTCAGAAAAGGAAGAAGTCCATAGGCTTCACCAGACAACCAGAGTGATTCACAAAAATGACAGATGATAATTTAAATCTATGAAACTATAATCATATGCAGTTATTAGGTAACTAAAGGAAGGCAGGAAGTAAAAACTGGGTGGTGATTATGTGTTAAAAGAAGATAAAGGTAAAACAATAACAACAGAAAAGATCTGCAATGCCTAAATATACAAAATATCCAATCAGGTCATTCATGTCTGTGTGCTATGGAACAAGACAACGCAACTTTCCCTAATTTATTTGATTGCTTATATTTTTCCTCTGAGGAGTTTAATTTTGGGGTTATAAAGTTATTTGCCATCAATTCCGTATCCACTGTCGCCTGTTCATTATTTACCAATGGGTACAGACCCAATCTCCATTCAAGTTATATTTTTAAGTCTCATCATGAGACTCATAGTATTCAAAGAATTTCAAAAAAGATATTGTTTCATACCCTGTTGATACTGTATCTCTGCCAACAAAGTATGACAATAAGGGCTGTGCCAATAGCTTATGGTATGTACTACCAAATTGGAAAGTGATGGGTAAGAGCAAAGCCTAGCATGTGTAGACCAGCTTAATTAAGTTTAGACTCTAGACCAAGCTGGCTACAAGGTAATGAAAACTTTTATCTCTAATAACTCTCAAAGATCATTTACCAGGTCATGGAAGGGTTCTGAGTTACATCAGTGGAAGGAGTAACCTGCTGATGAAATCATAAAATCATGAAGTACCCAGAGCAATAAGTAAGAATTTTTAGAGATAAAAATCATGTTATTTCAGAAAAATAAAGATAAAAAATAAAAAGCTGAATCTAAATATCACCAGAAAAAATAAAATGACAAGGCCAGAGAATAAAATTTGAATAAAATACATACTGTTATTTGTCATGTAAGCTAAGAGCAAAATCAATTATAATACCGACACTGAGTCAAAGTCTTGAGAAATGGAAATTATCCTTTTCCATTGTGGTATCTATGACATGTAACTTCAGCCACTGAATAATACAGCACTGTATTCAAGCAGCAAGTGTCACATAGGTAAAGACATTGAAGGCCACATTTTTGGAATGATTTGAAAAGCATTGCCTGTACTACTTAAATAACAACCAGCTCATGTAACTTCTAAAACTTTGAAAACTATAGTTAATCTTTTATAGTTTATTGTCCAGCAGAGTCTGCCTCTTCAAATTCCATTTCATTCCTTAGACAAGAATAAAGTGAGCTTTATCCTCAGCAACAAAAGCAAGGAAGGATTTCATCCTTCTGACTGTTGTGCATGTGAATCTCTTCATAAGGTGTAACTGCTAGGATTTCAAAAGAGAAAACTCAACGGATCTGATGAACACTATGTATTGCATAACATGATTTGTCACCACCTAGGACCTCCAGCTTTCCCAACAAATGATTTCACAACCCCATTATTGAAAGTTTTCTTAATAAAATTGCAAAATGGCATTTGAGAGAGAGAAAGGGAGAAAGTGAGACATTGAAGCACTAACCTGTGTACATATGTTCTTGCCAGAAAATAGCAAACAAAAAATTATGATACTGAAAGACAAAAGTCCAACTTTAAACAAAGTCCAACTCTTTCTTCATAAAAATATGGCATACTTCTTATATACTGACTTATTTTTCACAGTCCTTTAGGTTAGATTTTTGTTTTTATTTGTGGTTTTTAATCTCATTAAAAAAAAAAATACAACCAACATGTTTATCCTGAAGACGATTTCTTACTGAGACAATTAGTCAAGAAGTATTTATCAAGTACCTATCAGTACAAAATCTCTATTCTCAAGAAACTCATAATCAAAGGTAAAAGAGATAACAGGAAAATAACTATGTACAAGTGAGATATATAGAATAAACAGGAAAAATCAACAGGCAGAAGGCACTAACATTATTTATAAGTATATATAATTGTTTATAACAACAAACAAGCCATCTACTTCAACAAACTGTCTAAGCAAATCTATAGCACTTCTAAAGACACATGAATAAATGCCAACAGGAGTTCTAAATCTACACCTCCTAAACATTCTCATTCATATTATCTTTCTGTGACTCTATCTCTGTCTCTTTCTTATATATGGCAACGACCTGGAAAAATCAAATTTTATAGGAAACAAACAAAATAAAACAGAAAAAAAAGCAAGTGATTACTGGCCAAAGTTAACATAAGTTATGGAGAAAACCTCCAGCAGTTTGACTGCTAGTATTGTGTGAAATGATGCATTGATATTTAGTATAGTTTCCTTAGGGAAACAGGGAAATAATTATTTAAGACTGAATTCAATCTATAAATTGGGGGATTAAGTGATTGTTGGGAGGCACAGTCATAGTTTTCACTTCCTGAAGGAGTGAAGAGGGGAGTAAGATATACTTTAACTCCATTCTAACGTAGGTGAGGAGTCAAAGTCCGGAGGCTCACCATGGTCAATTTAGGGGCATTGGAGCAGCTATGACCTTGCTATCATAGGAGTAGCACACAGGAATGTTGTATAGGATTCAGGGTTTCCCAGTGTTACCAATGTCTCAGCCTGGCAAAAAAATAAAAAAACCAACATGTGAGCAGATATCCATATTCTTTGGCAGTCAACCACACTGAATGCTAGCATCCTCAGGAAGCTTCTTAATCTTGTTAGGCAACTTCTTCATTAACACATTCAAACCGTTCAGGGCTGCCTTTTCTATTGATGTGCTGGAAAACCATAGTCTAAACAATGCTTTCAACACATTTCATGGAAATATTTTTAGAAGTATTGCTGCTGTTGGTGAATGGTGGCTGGAAGGTAGCAGTCAGGAAGGTGTATTATTTATTTTTTGAAATATCCAACTGTACTTTTATTATATCTTGTTTTCATGCATTTCATCTAAGCACAATCTTCCACACACAGGAGGTACTTAATAAAGATTTTATTCATTAAATCTTCCCATGAAGAGGAAAGAAAAGTGGCAATAACAACTGCTTTGCTATGTGTGACCACGAACAAGGCACTTTCCACTCTCTGGCTCTGTTTCCTTATCTGTAAAATGAAAAGGTTGGATACTTTTTGATCCTTAAGATACATTCAGTATCTATAGGATTTTAAATAAAGAGAGGAGGCTATGTGGAAGATAATGGAAAAAAGACACCAAGGAAACAGATAATCTTTGCTGAGAATAATGCACAGCTGAAATAGGTTTGTCCACTATTTCAGCTTTTTGTTTAGAAACACATATGGACTTTAAAATATTTAACATGTATTGGTCTACCTGCCATCAAGAGGAGGGAGTGAGGAGGAGGGGGAAAGTTGGAACAAAAAAAAATTTTTTTTAAATAATATTAAAAAAAAAAATAGAAACACATATGGGTTATTTGCCAGGATTGTATAGTGGAAGGAGCAAGACTCTGGATGACCCAAATCTGAATCCTGCTTGTAGACACTTAATACCTGTGGAACTCTGGGCAAATCACTTTACCGCTCTAAAATTGTTTCCTTGTCTGAAAAATTAATTAGATGAGCATTGTGATTCCTTCTAGTTCTAGAGCTATCATGCTATGAACATACTATTGCTATGCCACAATTATTCTTTATATTTATATTTTAACAAATAGGTTTTACAAAACTGCACAGTTCATAGAAACCTGGTAACTCCGGACTATCATGGAGGCCATTAAGAAGGCTATGGACCATATGGTTCCATAAAACTTTATCATTTATAAATTACTATTATTCATTAATCCATCATTCTGCATGGTAAAGATATTTCTATAAAATAACCTACATTAAGACATGGTCCCAGTGTTGCTAAATAAAGCATCATCCTACCCAATTGCTAATTCTGGTCCTAATGATGATAGCTACACTGAATAAAGAGAAGTAAAGAAGAGTAGAAGGAAATTATGCTAGCTTGCTGCCTCTAGAAATCCTGTTGTATGATGTGCCAATATGGCTGTGTTAGGAGTGTTTTGTAGTGACTGTGTGATGGAAGATGTTTGCAATTAGAAAAAAAGCATAATAACATCACGTAAAAAATTATTAATTCTTCTACATCTAATTGATCACTGTCACAAATTCATCATAAAGTTTTTATTTCTACTAATGTGAAGCACTCTACTATTGTCAATACTGTACTGTTTTGCCTAATACTTCAAAAAATAAAGTTAGTATGGCTGAACACGTGGCTAAATAAATTCAGTGACTTTTTTCTACCTAATTCACTAAAAAAAAAAAAATATTGATCTATACTTTCAACATAAACTGTTATTAGGTTAAATAAATAAATATCAAGGACCACATCAATGGTACATTTAAAGTCAAGTGACTGTTTAATTTTTTTGCTGCTTGAGAGCAGCTAGGTAGCACAGTGAATAGTACACCAGACCTGGAATTAGAGAGAACTAAGTATAAATCTCATCTAAAACTCCTGCCACTAGCTGTGTGATCCTGGGCCAGTAATTTAACTATGATTGCCTCCTTCCCTCGCCCCATTTTTTTTTCCTTCCAGTTTCATGCCACAATAAAAATCAATGCAGAAGCAGTGTAGCATAGTGAAGAGAGAACTAGCCATCAAGTCTGAATAATTTGGATTCAGGTCCTTTCTCTGATATACTTTGGCTGAATTATATTAGGCAAGTCACAAACTTCAAGTGACTCAAACAGTTCTTTCAGTATAAGTTGCAGGCCTATGTCAGTAGAGGAAGCTCTTTTTTGAAGAGTTCCTAAACTCTCTCCTTTTGGAGAGAGATGAAATTACAGTTACCAATCTATAGAACACAGATACATATGTATCTCTCAGGATATATAGTTTTTCATTACTATTTTTGAGAAAGTTTTGAATTGGGTGTTCAGCATGAAATAATCATTGTAGAAGAAATTAAAGATACAAAATTTTTGTTGAAATGAACCAAATTCCCTCGAGTCCAAATGTCTTCTTGGTTTAAGTTAATTGTTTAGAAGTAACCCAAATAGCACGATAAATTGAACACATCTACCTTAGCAACTAACTTAATGGCAACAGAGTAACTTGATATAATTGGTTTTAAGTGACTGATAGTCAATTACATGCATTTGTTTCATTAATATTTTGCTGTTCCAGGCTCCATTTCCATCTATCTAATTATAGCACATCTTTGGTGACAAACACAACAACAAATTAAATGAATTATAAATCCATTATTCTTTCATGCCTGACACTTTACTCAAATAGAATTAGTACATCTAATAGGTTGTAAATATGACTAGCTATGTTTGAAAAGGTCTAATATGTGTTTCTACATGACAATTAAAAGAATTTTGGAAAGTAGGTGGAAGTATGCATTCTTCCCCTTGAAAGAGGAATATCAACCATCCTATTAATTATATTATTTCCAGAACCATTTTTTTTTCTATACTAATGGGCAGATTACAAAAAAGCATGGTGAGAGGAAAGTTAAAGATAGATGTAGAAAAGGAGAAGGCAGACAAATAGTTGGTTACAGGTCTTTATATCTAGAAGAATGCACTTCTCCCCTTTTTCTAACTACATGGAGTATAGGCTACCACCTAAGAGTTTTCTCGCCAGCACCCAAGCTGTCTTAGATCTCCCTCACCAGGCTATCTTCAGATTTGAAAAACATTGCTTGGTTTTAGGAGTATGAATTATACCAAACTCCTTGAATTAGTTGGAAGAAGATGGTGCATGCCCACTCTCCACCCCACAACCCTTCTAATTTCTTCTACATCAGCCTGCTCTTTTTTTAATTATTGCTTTTGAAACCCATAGGCTACAATTGGTCTCTCTGCATTTCTACTATCCAAATAACATTTTGCTCAGATCCAGAATTGAAAACCAGTACTTGCACAGATGGCAGACACACTTTGAGGCAAGAGCAGTTGAAAATACTGGCAGCTCAAACTATTATGGCATCAATGATCTCTGGAGACACAGTGGCTTCTATGTCTCTTCTGGCTGTAATGGCTTTCTCATTTGATCTCTGCAGGTCTAGTCTTCTGCATTTGTAACATCTTTTAGAACCTAAACTTACAATACACGAATCTGTATCCTTTGGTTGTCTTACTCAAGCACCTGCATCATATTTAATTTTTTTTTCTTCTGCAACAACCTGAGTAGACAGGACACTAGAAATTTTCTTTTTTCATCTCATAAACAATGTTTCTCTCCCCAATTTTATGCTTCCTATGTTCTCCTTTTGACTTGTATTAATAAACTTTCACTTAATTTGAAATCTCACATTCTTCTATCCATTCACTGAAAACAAGCTCCTCCCATCCACCACTGCCCCCTCACAAGATACCATATTTTAGTTCTTGGAACTTTCTTCAAGGCTAACTGCTGCTTCTTTCACATCCCTTCACATGCCATACCAAGAAGAGAGGAATTAGTATATTTTCTCCTTCCCCTTCTTCCTTATCTTCTTTACAGTTTTTAGATTCTTTGCTACCATCCTTCTTCCTGCCCAGATCTTTATGGAGATCTTTTAATCACTCCCTCAATTCTAATAAGATTCCACACTAGCCACTCAGTCTTTTCAGCCCCAAGTCAAATCCCATTTCCTCCATCTCCTCAATTACTGTTGACCTCTGTCTTAAATCTATCTCAACCACAAAGTTGTGGTCATGCCTTTAGTCAACCCATTGACACCCTGTTGTCACATGAAACAGCTTGAGGTGGCAGAATTCCTACTTAAAATTTCCACAGTTAAAACAAGATAAACATTCAAACTAAAAGTGGCCCAAGAAATAAGTCACACTAATAATAGTGTTAACAAGATTAACTCCATTCCCATACTCTTTCTTTTTTTTTTTTTTTTTTAAGGGGGGAAGGGGAAGATAGGATATACTTATGTAAACTGATACCAAAAGAGGCAGAATCCAGGAAAATTATTTATATAATAACAACAATAACATTGTAAATGAAAACAATTGTGAAATGTAATGAATGACTAGGATTCCACAAAATAATAAAGAAAGATGATGAAATGAGTTGCCTATTTAATGAAAGAGGTGATGGACTCAAGGTGTAAAATGAGACACATTTCTAAGTACAAAGGATCATGGCATCTAAGGTGAAGGGTCCTTAGAAGTCATCCCATCTACCTTTCACTTGAGGAAATTGAGGCTCAAAGACGTTAAAACCACTTGCCCAAAATCACACAGAGAGTAAAGTGGTGAAGTGGAGATTTTAACCCAGGTCCTCTGATTTCAAATTCTACAACCTCTCCATTACATCATGCTGCTTGAAAGAAGTCATAAGTCAGAGATTTTCAGAATTCTACTTTGGAGGAGTTGCTAGAAGCAAAGTATGGAGAGAAATGTCAAACCTACCTTAAGGAAGCAGGTTAAGTGTATCTCATACTATTTCTGATTTCTTTTCAGTGTTTTTAGTCAAGCAAATATCATTAACTAAACTTTTATTAGGTACCTATTACATTCTAGGCACATTGTTGGCCATGAGAATAAAGAGGCAAAATATAAAATAATCTACCTTTTCAAGGAACTTATGTTTTACCATGATAAAAAGCACATAAATTGGTAAGAATATGCAGAATATCAAGGGGAAGGGCACTAGCAACTTTATAAGAATAGAAAGGCTTTTATATATAAGATAGGAAGTGTGAGAGTATATGAGGCAGAGAGAGAGGCTATTCCAAACATGGTATGCAAAAGCATGGAACAAAGTTGTCCTATATAGGAGGAACAGAGAAAAGGATCATTTGGCTGAAGCATCCAATATAGGAAGCAGAGTAATGTATATTGAAATTGGACCAATAGGTTGAAGTCATGTTTTAAGAGATTTTAACAAGAAGTTGATATTTGATCCCAGAGCACTAGGAAGCCATTAAAGTTGATTAAGCAGGGGGATGAGATGGTCATATCTATACATAAGGAAAACCATTTTGGTGACTCTATGAAATTTAGATTGGGGTGAAGAGAAACTGGAGAAAGAGAGAACAATTAGGAAGTCATTCTAATAGTCCAGGATAGACCTTATTAAGGACAATACCTTTAGTCAGTCACTTCTGGAAAAACTAACCTCCTGCGCTAAAGATACTGCTCTGTGTCTTATAAGCATGAACACAAATGCTTTTCTTCATAAAAAAGAAAAATCTCTAAATGCTTAATACCTAGAATTTGTAAATACTACTCCTAAGTATACAAACTATTTAGAAGATTACTTTTGCTGTATTCCATAGGATGTCACTTTGAATGACCGGAAGGTAATAATGAAAATGCTTTCCACATTGTATTTTCCAGACCAGAAAGAAAGAACCTACATCTTTGAGGCTGAGCTCTTAAGATGGTATGCTTAACCAACAAGTAAGAGGAGTTCTCCTGAACCAACACTTGGAAATACATATTAGCCTCCCACACAATTCCTTGATGCTAAATTGGTCAAAGCCTGAAACTCCATCAAAAATTAACACATAATTTTCATGTTCTTGTGCTAAATGACAATTATTGGCAACAGTGTTCATACCAGAGAAAATGCCGGGGAGATGAGAATGCCACAGTTAAATATTCACTGCTAAATTGAGAAGAGGCATTTAGATGAATTGTAAATGTCCTCTATTTAATTCATCCCCTGATCTATGTTTAGGTGTCTTCCAGTTTTGTAGTGGAAAATACACTTTAGTGGGACTCAGGAAATCTGAGTTCTGGTTCTGATTCTGACATCAATAAGTTGTCTGAGTTTTTATACTTTTTAAGTTCTTGAGGGCTCACATATACCTGTAAAAAGGGGTGGTCAGGCAAGATAATCTCTAAGATTCTTCCAAACTCTATAATTCTATAATACTATGAAATCTAATCCAATTCAATGCAACTTAACACGGATTAATTAACTGCACAAGTTAATTCATGCTTACTTTAAAATAAGTATGCTAGGTGTTAAGAAAACAAAACAACAAAAACAACAACAAAAAAGACTTTCCCCTCAAGCAGCTACACCTGGGACACAAATAATTTGAGTAGGAAACCAGCACTAAGAACTCACAAGAAAGACCCTTTAGAGGAAAGCAGATTTCTTCTTTCCTAGAAAGAAGCTGAGGAGACTAAAAGATGGAAGAGAGAAAGATGCTCATTTTTGGCGTGGAGGTCGACCTGTATAAATTCATGGCAACATAAAGCTGGACATTTTTTGCGGGGAGAGGGAATTTGGGGACCTGCAAACAGATCAGTTCTGCAATAACGAATAATGAAATATTTGTGAAAAGGAAAATATTATGAAACATCTGAAAAGTTAGATAAGTAAAGTAATACTGGAGTCAGGTTGTAAGAGGTTAGACTGATTTGTCTTTTATACTAGATGCAACTGAGAGTCATTAAAGAGTCGTCTTTTTTTGCAGAAGACTGCAATGATCTTTAGTCTACTATGCATTCAAAATTTCAACAGCTAACTTCAATACTAATTTATAGTAGGGAAATAGCTGTTTTTGTGTAGACTTTATAGTGGAAATATTTGTTGCTTCTTAGTAGGATAATTCTAGCTAATATTATGAACACTTTAAATTTACATAACTCTTACTCAGAGCTTTTTCACTTAGGTTATCATTGTTTTCTCCATTATGCTGTCAAAATGTCTACAAGACATTGGGTAAATTGATTGATTATGCATACTTCTCTCTAAGTTAAACTAACAACAAAAAAAAAGGATCCACTTCTACCCTAGAAAGTGGTAAATAACTAAGATACAAAAATTTCCAATAAAGACTATGTCTGATACTTTGTTGTGGCTTGGAGATGACCATGGATGACATAAAAGCCCAAAGTCCAGGTTTACCAAATTGAGAATTATTTCTAGAAAGGCTTCAAATCAAGGCTAAATCTATTGAGGCTTGAGAACTAGAGTAGTTCAGTTCAGAGAGACTCTTGACTTCAAGGTAAGGAGGTAGGTTTTTAAACTCAGTTTTTTTTTTTTTTCTTTTTCTTTTCTTCTTCTTCTTCTTCTTCTTCTTCTTCTTCTTCTTCTTCTTTTTTTTTTTTTTGGCCACAGTAACACTCAATGTTATTACACTAAGTCATAAAAGATTTTCAATCTTCATTGCTGGAAGAGGTACACAAGCTTACCAAATTATTGATCCTTGAAGAATTGACATGAAAGCTACAGAATAATAAAGATCTTTGAACTTAAACTAAGAATGCAATCCAGGACTTAATTTTACTACTCATAATATTACCTCATACTAGTATATGTTGTTATTTTGTCATTTCAGTTGTGTCCAACTTTTAGTGATTTGCTATTTCTTTCTTCAGTTCATTTTACATGTGAGGAAACTGAGGCAAACAGGGATTAAAAGTGACTTACCCAGGGTCACACAGCTAGTAATGTCTTAAGCCAAATTTAAACTCAGGAAGATGAATTTTGCTGACTTCAGGCCTCAAACTCTATTCACTATGCCACCTAGGAGCCCAATATTTCATAATATTACCATTTATGTAATATTTTTAAGTTGACAATCATAAAACTTTATAATACATCATATAAATATTTGGAGTAATCATTATTATTCCCATTTTCCAAACAAGGAAAATGAAGTGCAGAAAAGATTAAAAGATCTGGTGGAGGTTACATCAAAATTACACAGGCAAAACTAAAAACTGATCATGGATATTATCTCAAAATCCAGTGCTCTTTCCACTAAACCCATCTATTCCCTATACCACTCCCCCAACACAAAAACAATCTCTGGATAGAGTACTGATGATCTTCCTTTTATCTAAAGAATAATTAATTAATTAGATTGTAAACTCCTCATGGGCAAAGTTTTATCTTTTGCCTTTCTTTGTAATCTCTAGAATTTGGCATTCTTGTACCCGACATATACTTGTTAAGCATCATGCCTAAGTATGATGGGGCGAGTCAATTCTGCAAAAGCTCCCACAACTGTGAATCATAACACAATTGAAGGAACTGCAAATCAGCCTTTCCTGAGGCAGATGTTGTTTGTGGATTGGGAATGAAATAAATTGGAGGGAAGAGGAGAGAGGTCAGAGGAGGCAACTGCCTCTCAGTCTCCTTGTGTCATTATCATTCTTTCACATGCAGAGATCTGTTCTGCTGGTCAGAATTAGAGGTTCAGCAGCCACTAGTAGGTTGCTCCCTATACTATGAACTTAATACTGTGCATATACTGTGCACTTAATAAATATTTACAGACTAACATCTCTTTGGATGATCATAGCTATAGAAAACAGTAGCTAACCACACTTGATCTAAGTGTATTAAATAGCTTTCTACTCATTTTATATCAGTTTTCTTTTTTTCCCCCACCATGGGTAAGGGTGCTGGTTCTAGGTGATTGCTTTTAAGGACAAATACTGTGTAAATATTTATTTGAACTATTTTCAATAATAATCTGCTTCCTAAAGTCAAATAAATATTTAAATTCCTCATTTGTTTTAAAGAACAAATTTACTATCAGAGGCCCAACTTTATTGACGGCAGACTATTTATACTAGACACATCAATATGTCAAAGCCAAAAAATAAATTATAATGTTTCCCTGGAGGAAAGGTATTTGGAATCATTTTGTTCTTTAGGGGTATGTGACCTTTGTAGGATGTTATTTTTAGGAAAACTTCCTAATCTACTTCCCACCAATTCTCTTCATCCCTTCACTTTTTTCCTGCCTTGATTATCATTTTGCTCATTCACCCTGGTCCAAAATCACCCTGGGTTTTGTGAACCCAGATGGTTCTGAGGGAGAGAGTGAGGCTGGTGACTTTGCACAGACCTGTCTCACTTAAATCCAATTCACTTGCTAGTCAATACAGCACCTTTCCAGTGTCATGATCCTCTTCTAGAACAAAGTACAAACAATCTGTTAGTAATGATAACTGTTCTACTGAGAATCCAACTAGCCACTTCCAGTTGGGCAATGCAGATCCTTCTTTCATTCCTTCCTCTCCTTCTCCTCTGCTGACACAGGAAGCACCTGTGGGTACTCTGCCCAGAAGAATATAAAATGATTGCTGAAACCTTTCAAGATATCTTGGAGTTTACAGACTAGAATTCTTTCTTTTCTTTTCTTTTTTTATTATAACTTTTTATTGACACAACCTATGCCTGGGTAATGTTTTTACAGCATTATCCCTTGCACTCACTTTTGTTCCGACTTTTCCCTGCCCTCCCTTTACCCCTTCCCCCAGATGGCAAGCAGTCCTATACAAATTAAATATGTCACAGTATATCCTAGGTACAATATATGTGTGTAGAACCGAACAGTACTCTTGTTGCACAGGAAGAATTGGATTCAGAAGGTAAAAATAACCCGGGAAGAAAGGCAAAAATGCAAGCAGTTTACATTCATTTCCCAGTGTTCTTTCTTTGGGTGTAGCTGCTTCTGTCCATCCTTGGTCAATTGAAACTGAGTTAGATCTCTTTGTCGAAGAAATCCACTTGCATCAGAATACATCCTCATACAGTATTGTTATTGAAATGTATGATGATCTCCTGGTTCTGCTCATTTCACCTAGCATCAGTTCATGTAAGTCTCTCCAGTCTCTCTGTATTCATCCTGCTGGTCATTTCTTACAGAACAATAATATTCCATAACATTCATATACCACAGTTTACCCAACCATTCTCCAATTGATGGGTATCCATTCATTTTCCAGTTTCTAGCCACTCCAAAGAGGACTGCCACAAACATTTTGGCACATACAGGTCCCTTTCCCTTCTTTAGTATCTCTTTGAGATATAAGCCCAGTAGTAGCACTGCTGGATCAAAGGGTATGCACAGTTTGATAACTTTTTGAGCACAGTTCTAAATTGCTCTCCAGAATAGCTGGATGTATTCACAATTCCACCAACAATGTATCAGTGTCCCTGTTTTCCCACATCCCCTCCAACATTCCGCATTATCTTTCCCTGTCATTCTAGCCAATCTGACAGGTGTGCAGTGGTATCTCAGAGATGTCTCAATTTGCATTTCTCTGATTAATAATGATTTGGAGCATATTTTCATATGGCTAGAAATGATTTCAATTTCTTCATCTGAGAATTGTCTTTTCATGTCCTTTGACCATTTATCAATTGGAGAATTGCTTGGTTTCTTATAAATCAGAGTCAATTCTCTATATATTTTGGAAATGAGGCCTTTATCAGAACCTTTGATTGTAAAAATGTTTTCCCAGTTTATTGTTTCCCTTCTATTCTTGTCTGCATTAGTTTTGTTTGTACAAAAACTTTTCAATTTGATATAATCAAAATTTTCTATTTTGTAGTCAATAGTGATCTCTAGTTCTTCTTTGGTCATAAATTCCTTCTTCTTCCACAGGTCTGAGAGGTAAACTATCCTATGTTCTTCTTCCAATTTATTTATAATCTCATTCTTTATGCCTAGGTCATGAACCCATTTTGACCTTATCTTGGTGTACGGTGTTAAGTGTGGGTCAATGCCTAGTTTCTGCCATACTAATTTCCAATTTTCCCAGCAATTTTTGTCAAATAATGCGTTCTTATCCCAAAAACTGGGGTCTTTGGGTTTGTCAAACACTAGATTATTAAAGTTATTGGCTATTTTGTCCTTTGAACCTAACCTGTTCCATTGATCAACTAGTCTATTTCTTAGCCAATACCAGATGGTTTTAGTAACCGCTGCTTTATAATATAATTTTAGATCTGGTACAGCTAGGCTACCTTCCTTTGATTTTTTTTTTCATTAATTCCCTTGAAATTCTTGACCTTTTGTTTTTCCATATGAACTTTGTTGTTATTTTTTCTAGGTCATTAAAATAGTTTTTTGGGAGTATGATTGGTATAATGCTAAATAAATAGATTAGTTTAGGTAATATTGACATCTTTATTATATTTGCTCACCCAATTCAAGAGCATTTAATATTTTTCCAGTTGGTTAGATCAGACTTAATTTGTAGTTTTGCTCATAAAGTTTCTGATTTTCCCTTGGCAGATAGATTCCTAAATATTTTATACAATCAGTAGATACTTTAAATGGAATTTCTCTTTGTAACTCTAACTGTTGGGTTTTGTTAGTGATATATAAGAATGCTGATGACTTTTGTGGGTTTATTTTGTATCCTGCAACTTTGCTAAAAATGTGGATTGTTTCTAATAACTTTTTAGTAGAATCTCTGGAGTTTTCTATAGATTTCTTTCTTAAGGACCATGCCTTAAACCTAATCATTGACTCTCACTGATTGGCCAACAACAGATCCCAACCCAAATCTCACTAGGTCATTATTTGGGATCTGATATAAACAGCAATTGTTTCCATTTTGGTCAGAAATCCTGAAAATCTTCCCCTCCCAGACTGATTTTTTTTTTCTTTTGAATAGGTAAAAGAGGAAGCTTTTTCTGACTTAACCTTAATCACTAAATGGGCAGTTGCCTCAGACAAATTGAGAGGTAGGAAAACCTTAGCTTAAAAAGACCAAGGTCTCTCGCTGCATCAGGGGAACATTTCTATTCATCCTGATCTATGTCTTGCCAGTGGACTCAGATGACTCCAGAGGAGAGAATGAGGTTGGTGACTTTGCATAGCCTTCCCTCACTTAAACCCAATTAACTTGCAAGTCATGACATCACCTTGCTGATGTCATGGTCCTCTTCCAGAATGAAGGACAAACAGCAACTCCTTCACCCTGGTTCAAAATCAAGAGTAGAAGCCATCCAAGCAAGTCACTTTTTATTTAAGCTGGCGGCAGTAATTCTACCTAATGCTCTCATGATACATTGGTTTCCTTCCAATAGTAAAGTTATTCAAAGTAAACAGGTCCCACTCTTCTTATGTTTGCAGGACACTTCCCCTAAACACCAGAATGTTTACACTTTAATTTCTGACCAATTCTTATATTCATTCAGAAATACTTCCATGAAATGCTCAACCAAACTTTGAGAAATTATTTAAAATTCTATTTTTTTTTCAATTATCTTGAGAATAACTTTCTGATTTACTATGAAATCATTAGATAAGCTGTCAAATGAGTTGTTCTAAAATTAATATGATCTAGGAATACTGATTTACTTCATTAAAATGGTTATGACTGGGTTAGAGTAGATGTCTTGTGCAAAAGAAATTCCAATTCAGTTTTGGGGTTTACCCAATACCTAATGAGTTTATTAGTTTGTTTATATAGCACATAACGACTGTATTAGTTTCTCTTAATCTTCGAAAACCTGTGTATCTGCAGACTTGAATGGACAAACTGTTCCTATCCAAGTATAGAAAAAAATTTCGCACCATAAGAGCCAAAGCTTGAAAACAGCTATCTCTGAAGGGTTATGCTCCCATATGTAGGGTTATCATATAATATCTCATTTTAATATAACACATATAATTTACAAAGTGCTTTATATAACAAGTCTATCAGGTTAAATAATGCAAATATTATTATCCCAATTCCACAGATAAGGAAACTGAGGCTCAAAAATAATTATTGTTCATAGGCAGTTACTGAGCAAATGTTAAAGCTGAAATTCAATCAGAGCATTCAACCAACAACTTCAAGGCTCTCTCTCTCTGTCTCCCTCCCCTGCTCCCCCCTCCCCCCATGACATGGTTTCCGGAAAACCACAATGTAGATAAAAAACAAGAAGCTGACTTTTCATTCATTACTAATTTATTTTTTGCTTTAGAATTAGGCTAACAAGAATCTTTGTTCCTATCAGTGGGAAAAGAATCACTGTTATTTATTTATGACAGCATAGTTACAATCCTATTACCAGGGTATCTGAGGCCACTTTGAAAACAAACCATCTCAGTATTACTTCCTCATACTTTTTATTCTCCAATATAAGCATGTTCTGTAAGTTTAATTTGAAGTAATCATATCAAAATAATCCTGATTCAATTTATAATTTTAATGAAAATAAATCATGAAATGTAGAATGATGAATTACCACTTAACTAAGAATCAAATGGGGTTCAACAATATGTACTCAACCTTATCATATATGTTGTAGCTTGGAAGGAAAAGCATATGCAGACATCACTATGGTATGATTAAAGATCATATGTAAAAGGCAGCTGTCATCAATTAAAAGTAATTCCAAAGTAATCCCTAGTCATGTTATGAATCATTATTAGTTTCAATCAGCAACTTAACCATTTATTTATCTTACTTTAATTTGAAGGAAAAATGCTTGTGCTCTAGTTTCAAAAGAGTCAAAATATACAGGATGAAGGGATAAAAACTAGGAAAATGCATCCATTAAAAACTAAGCCCAAACTTTGATTCATTCAAAAAATGAAATGTCTGTCTAAGAAGTAAATTCTTTGTTATATACCTCATTATATACCAGTAGAACAAACTGTTATCAGATTCCTTTAACATGCCATCTTTTAAATGTTCCCAAGACATTTTCTTCTACTTATCAAGAATGTTTTAATAGATCTGTGATCTAGTTAACCTGATTACTTCCCAAGATACATTTAATCAAAACTTCAGGTAATAATGTCCAGGACTAGTGGTTACAACATGGAATCATAGATTTAATTAAAAAGGGGAGGGGTGTAAGAGGATCATCTAATTAGCATAATCTGCCTCAATTGCCCTCCCCACATCTGTATTTCTCAATTGAGGCATCTGAAACGTGACAATGTTAAGTGAAGTGTTTCCAGGGTTGCATAGATAATAAAGGGGCATAGTTCTTTATCTGATTCTCTAAATTCATCACCCTGTCTATCTCACTGCCATAACATATATGTTTTAATATGGTAAATCATCTAAGAACATTTGAAATACATCAATGGAGGTGTGATTTCATGGATAAGGTTCCTTGGATGCTACAAGATGCAGTCCCTTCATGCTTTTACTGTGCTTTCATTCAATTTCATCCCATAAATTCTTTTTTTGTTGTTTGTTTTGTTTTGTTTTTTCTCCTGAGGCAATTGGGGTTAAGTGACTTGCCCAGGGTCACACAACTAGGAAGTGTTAAGTGTCTGAGGGCCAGACTTGAACTCAGGTCCTCCTGACTTCAGGGCTGGTGCTCTATCCATGGCACCACTTAGCTGCCCCCCAATAAATTCTTCATAAATGATCCAACCAATACATCTTCCTCTCAAGAGAACCAACATAACAGTTGCCACCATTTTCCTATTATTCCCCCATTTTTAGTACATGACACTTCTTCGGTCACACACATCTTCAGATATTTTTAATTACATTTTTCGCACTCCAGTCATTATGGATAATATGCAATTATCTACTGCTGATTTTTGAACCTGAAATTTTGACCCTTCTGGGATTATGATGTTCTATGATTTGCTATTATTCCTGAGGTAATGGTGGTACTAGAGATTGGTTTTTGTGGCATATAACAAATAAATTGAACATAATCTAAAGTTAGGAATTGATCTCAGAGATGAACTTTCTTAAAGGTTAAGTGATGTGAGCAAGAAATACAGATAGTATCAGCAGTATGAATTGAGTACAGACCATCAGACTTTAGAATCAATGTTTTTTTCTCTATATCACAGTTTGTGCTGTGATCCTAATACCTTTTTAAAATATATATATATCTGCAATTATAATCTATATCATTTATGTAGTACTTTAAGATTTCCAAAGTGCTTTATAGAATTTACATGTTTGATCCACAAAACATCCTTGTTTTACAGGTGAGGAAACTAAAACTGAGAAAGAAAGATGATATATATGTAATTTTTTTTCATTAACATTTGATTGAAAAAAATACACATCACTTTTCTTTTTTTAAGAATGTGTCTTTTGAAGATAATATTTCCAAAGGCATGCCCAGATCAAATCATTTTCTGGTAGGCTTGGTTGCCAGCCTAGTCTATATTATTAGTCTTGAGAGTGTGATATCAAGATATAAGATAAGGAACAATGAGTTTGAAGATAAAAGACAGATACAGAGAAAAGGTCCACAGAATGACACACAGCCATATCTGTCTTTTTGCTCCTATTACTCCTCTTTCCCTTCATAATACCCTCAGGGGCATTTGAACATACTTTATTCCTATGTTAGGTCACAGGATTAGACATGTGTGGAAAAGGTAAAGAATTTACAGATCAACACATATTGATCAGCAACTGTTAAATTAGTTGACCTAAAGGCCTCAATTTCAGCTTCTCTGGAGTCACTTGATTTTAGTTAAGGCCTGGACTACATTCCATTGTCCAAAGAAGGGATTAAAAAAGTACAGTGACCAAAGAAGCTATAGCATCATCTTATCTACTGCATTCTACTGACCAAATAGGGGAATACAGACTTATGTAGCCAATCACAATATATAGAGGGTGAGATTTTTGGGGTACTTTTTCTGTAACATATAAAAACTGTGAACACTCTCAAGGGAATGGGCCTCCTACTGTGAATCTATTTCTCGATGGACTACTCTGCCTCTCATGAGACACTATAATCTGCTTTCTCTCTGACCTCTGAGTAGTCATTTTTGGATATAGGTCTTTTTACATCCCATCAGACAGATACATAAATTTGGCCATGAAAGTGAATTCCTAGGATCTTAGAATCATTTAAGCAAGTATCCTGTTCACTGATGCAGTTGTAACTCTAAAAGTCAATGAAAATTTCTATAGCATTCCACAATCTTGGTATGGGTAGCCTTCTGTGCCCTATTTCTGCTTCAGTATAAGAGATTAATTAAAACAATAAATTTTTCTCACACTTTAGAAAGCTAAAAACAGAAATAGATTCCCAAGTGAAAGAATCAGAAGGCCTTGATGAACCTCCAGAATATATGTGAAATGATCTGCTCTATAATGGACATGCCTATTATTTTATTTATTTTTCTTTACTTTTAACCAATCTAGTTTAGATGTTTAACTTATCATTAAAGGATGTGTTTGAAACAATGCCTGAATCTGAAAGGAAAGACAGTGAGTGGTTGGGGGGGAGATCTATATGACATGTCATGATAGACAGATATTTCTAGCTACATAATCATGCAAGTGCCAAGAAAGGAAGGGGAACTGGGTAATTGATAGCCACCTGTCTGATGAGACTAACTGTACAACCAAGAGCCTAATCTATAAAAATGAGGAAAGTGAGTTTAGAATTTAAGGAAGTATCTGTGTACACAAGTGGGAGGGGAGAGGAAAGAACAAGTGAAAGGGGAAAAGGAGGAAGGAGGGAGGGAAGGAGAAAAAGAGAGAGAAGGGGGAAGGGGGAGGAAGATGAAGAAAAGGAAAGGGAAGGAGAAAGGGAGAGGGGGGGAAGGGAGGGAGGAAGAATTTTATTGCTGTGCAGTTATTTTCAGTCATGTCCACCTTTCTGTAACATCATTTGGGGATTTCTTGGCAAAGAAACTAGAATAGTTTGCCATTTCCTTCTCCAGCTCATTTCACAGATGAGAAACTGAGGCAAACATGATGAACGGGTCACGTAGCTAGGAAGTGTCTAAGGCCAAATTGGAACTAAGAGTAAGGAGTCAGTCTTCTAACTTCAGGCTTGTCTCTCTCCACTGTGCCACTTAAGATTCCCAGTACAGGCTTTGGTATACACAAAAAAGTGAACTTTTGGAGAAAATTTTCATTAAGCTACTTCAATTTCTTCTATCTTTTATTAAAAAATTAACAGAAAGCAAATTAAGTCAAATGTATAATGATGCTAAGATATTCTGGTCAGTTACAATTATTTTGGACACAAAAATCACTTAATATCTATTGCTAATAAGAAATTATGGTTCTTTATTTTCTTTTTAGGATTGCAAGAGAAGAGGCCAGTTTCTTCTACAAAAAGGTTCTGAATGGCCACTTGTAAAATGTGAGATACTTGAATTCAGTCATCCATGTCAAATATTTTTCCCACAGAAACAGCTTATTCTAAAAGACAGTGTCCTAAATTGATCCATCATGCATATGTGTGAGTGAATATGGATAAACACAAATACAGAGATATGTGAGTAGGTATAAATTTGTTTTTCTACATGGCCCAACACAATCTATATATGAGTTCCTTAATAAAAGCATGCTGTAAGATTTTCCCCTGTATCTGTAAGACTAATTGGGTGAGGAAAGAAGGGCTTAGAGAAAAAATTTGGCCTAAAATGAAACCAAAAAACAAGTAAAAGATATGTACTATATTGCCACACATATAGCAGATTTCCCTCTTTTTCTAATGTGAAAGATCATCTTAAAGTTCAGAAAACGATGGGTATTAATGTCCATTATGATAAATGTTTTGTACAAAACTTTCATTTGCTAATTATTTAATACTAAAATACAATTATAAATAAATTACATGTGATATCCTATAAAATCTAAATTATTTTATCTGAGTCATAGTTCATCATTACACATTAGATAGTATAGAATGACTCCAAGGAGATTTAGGTTTAAAAAAAATCAGTTCCCAGTGATTACAATTTTATAATGAGTAATTGTACAAGAGGTATTATTGGACTATCAAAGTCCATCCTTAATATATTCTTAGGGCAAAAACCAAATGATTTATTGTATACTTCCTGGATGGCTAAAACTGGTTTGCTTTTTCAAGTATGTTATAATTACCCGATATGCACCAGTTGACATGTTGTTGCCATTTGAAAAGGGAATTTATTACCACTTTGAAAGATAATTTGTACTTTAAATTAGAAACCAGTTACACTGGTACATGGCCTAACCAGGCCTAACACTGCCAAGGAGACAAAAACTATTTCACACCTGAGCCTGTAATAATTGTATTACAAGGCATGTTCAAACCAGCTAATGATGGATGATTTTAGGCATACAATTACTTCCAACTGAAACATAAGTTCACAAGTAACATGTGTTAAGCTTGGAGTCAGTAGGTCCTGGATTACAAATCCTACTTCTGATCAATACTACCTATGGGACCATGAGGAATCAATTAATGTTTCTGAGCCTCAGTTTCTTTTTCTGTAAAACAGGAAATATTTTTCTGTAATCTGTGCTACCTGCATCACAGGCTGAAATAATAAAGGAGATAATGAAACTACAGGATCTTGTAAGAATTTAAGTATTACATAAAAGTCTACTACTATTATGTACCAACTAGACAAAAAACAATTATATTAATTAGGCTAAAGATAATTTTTCCTGTTTTGTATCAGTTACTTATATTGTTAGCTCCAGAGTAGGGCCTAACCAAAATGAACTGGATAAAATACAATACTATTGGAACTAGGCACCCCCAAATATGGATGAATATACTTTTTTGGCAACTATTAAGTTAGAATCACAAAAGTAAAGTGAATGATACTCACATAGGTTCCAGATGAATGTAGGATGTGAACTACTCAGGAACAAGAAATTATATTTTCTACATCCAATTCTATATATATTTATTAAGTGCCTAGTACACAGTTTAAATACATGACCTTGAGAAACCTAAAATTTAGGTATTTATATTTAAAGACTTAGTAAATACTCAATACTTATTTTTTTCTAATTTTTTTTGGAGGGGTCTAATGTTCCATTCACTCTCCTGGGGGTATGTTTTAAGGGAATGTGTCATTCCCTCCATCCAATTCCCATCCTCCCCATTTTAGAAGTGGCAGACAGTTTGAATAATCCTGCCTTTAGGGAGACAGATGGGATTCTAGTCAATTGAGGAAGAACCAGGATGTTTGGTGAAGCACTTAAAGAGTTAGATGTCAGGTGAATCATGCAGGTGCCTACAAGAAAGAGGACAGGTAGCCTGGGATCACAGTATAACTTTGCACAGGTGATAAGAGGAAGATGTGAGGATGTACCTAAAGGTTAGATCCTCTTCTTTTTTCACTTTGTGATCTCATCAGCACCCACAGGTTCAATTATTCACAGCTCTATATATCCAGCCCTAATCTCCTAAATTCTAATCAACAATTCATTTCTTTGGGTAAATTATTATCCTCATCCCCACTAATTTAAACCAGCAACAAGATAGAAAGGGAAATTTCATGAAGTTGTCCATGTCTGTACCCTAAATGACCTTTAGAAATGTCCCCTTTCCCTTCTTCCACATTGTTCTTTATGAAGTGCTCTTGAAATTTGAGTTTGAAGAGGTCAAATGGGTTTGGGTTAAAAAGAATGATCACTAAAATGAGTATTCAATATTACTGTTCTGTAAGAAATGACCAACAGGATGATTTCAGAAAGGCCTGGAGAGACTTACACGAACTGATGCTAAGTGAAATGAGCAGGACCAGGAGATCATTATATACTTCAACAACAATACTAGATGATGACCAGTCCTGATGGATCAGGCCATCCTCAGCAACGAGATCAACCAAATCATTTCTAATGGAGCAGTAATGAACTGAACTAGCTATACCCAGAAAAAGAACTCTGGGAGATGACTAAAAACCATTACATTGAATTCCCAGTCCCTATATTTATGCACACCTGCATCTTTGATTTCCTTCACAAGCTAATTGTACAATAATTCAGAGTCTGATTCTTTTTGTACAGCAAAATAATGTTTTGGTCATGTATACTTATTGTGTATCTAAGTTATATTTTAATATATTTAACATCTACTGGTCATCCTGCCATTTAGGGAGGGTGGGGGTAAGAGGTGAAAAATTGGAACAAGAGGTTTGGAAATTGTTAATGCTGTAAAGTTACCCATGTATATATCCTGTAAATTAAAGGCTATTAAATAAAAAAAAAAAAAAAAAAAAAAAAAGATATATAAAAAAAAAAAATAAAATAAAATAAAATGAGTATTCAAATTTGTGAGTCTTGCTGAGTTGCAATTCATTCTCAGAAAGAATGTTAACACATAAAACAAGGATCTGGGGCCCTTATGTGCATGTTACCTGCTTTTTCTAAGTACATATATTGGGGAGCGGGTGTGTGTGTGTGTGTGTGTGTATGTGTGTATGCTATTCCTAGCTTTAAAAAAATACAAGTACTTAGAACCCATCTGCCTCACAAGTACTTAATAAAGGTTATTAATATAATAACAACAGGCTTTAAATTACTGAGAAGAAAGAAGTAGACCATTCACCTCCTGGCTCCCAGGGTTACACTGAGTGCATATAATCTCTTATATGGACCTATTGATAAACGATGTACCTCTTAAAAGTGAACATTTAGTTCATTACACATTTAGCAAATGACTTAAGATTGTAAGTCTCAAAAAAGTATCTGTTAAAGTTTAAAAATAACAATATTTTTTCACTACCAAATACAATTTATCAGAGAGAAGTAATATTTAGGATTACTGAAATAACACTAACCAGAATTCCTTAAAATCTTCAATAATATTACAGACAATATGACTCCCAAGTTAAAATTGTTCCAGCTTTTAGTAAGAAAGAAAAAAAAATTCTCATAAAAAAAAAAAAAAGGAAAGCATTATTTAAAAAAAAAAATAACAAAAACACAGGAATGCTAAAGAAATTCTCACTTCTATACTTATTACCATATTTCTCTGTGAAGATCAGAGATTGTTTAATTTTATTTTTGCATTGCCGATGGCAATCACAATAATTTTAGTCTCCTAACTGGCACTGTAAGAAATGCTTGTTGAATTGAATTGAAGAGACACTTGCCTGGGAATTAAGTACATGCTTTAGAACTCACTTTTTGACCTTCGACAAATTAGCTAATCTTTCTGAGATTCAATTTGCTTAAATACAAATGGAGACAAAAAATAATTATAGCATGGATTTGTGAGGGAAGTGCTTTGTAAAACTGAATGTGCCATCAGAATATAAGTTATTACAATAATTATAATTATAACAACGGTGTGTCCTTACTTTCCCAAATTTAGCTTCTTTAAGATATCACTTCACTAAACGTTCCGGCAAATAAAAGCACCTCAAAAACCTTTATTACAGCAATATTTCTTTGTGTTCATTTTGTCAGAAGCAACAGAAAGGTCAAGACATAAATACAACCTCTGATACGTACAGGCTAAGTGACTATGGACTAATCATTCAGCCTCTCAGAATTCCAAACAACTCTCTAAGCATATAAATTAGAAATGAGCTGCGTTTTGTCACTGGTGAAGGGAGCTTTCCAGATTAAGAGAAAACACAGGTGTTGACTAAAAACACATAAAACACAATAAGCAAAAAACAACAACAACAACAACACTGAAAGTATCCAATAGAAACCATGAAATGATCACTTAAAATGCTAGCAGCACTTGTCAAGTCTAGATCATTTCTACTGAATTTTTTCCATTCAAATCTAATTTATGGTATTTTCAGGAGATTGTAAGCAGACAGGTGAGAATCAATATTAACTATGCATAATTAATAATATGCTAATTAATAATAATAATGTTTTATTCATATTGAAAGAGTATTTACTGACCTTCCCACAAAGAATATGTTCTGAGCTATTTTTCCAGTAGCAAGGATGGGTTCTACTAATCAAGGTAACTTTTTTCAGGTAGAGGTAAAGTTGGCTGCCATGCAATAAAGCTACGCAAATTAGTCCATTTTAAAGAGAGAATCACAACCTTGATTTCATCAGCATTATGTTCTAACTCAAAAGCCTATATTCTGTAAGTGAGTTGAATATTGCTGGTTTTTAAGGAATGAATTGAATTTATAAATGAATGGATGATCAATTGGAAAAGCCCTTACAATGTGCCTTTTAAAGCTTACTGTATTCCAAGCACTGTGCTAAATTCAGAGTATCCCATACCAAAGTGACCTCACATTTAAAAAAAGAGGAAAAAAACCACATAGGACACTAACAAACAGAGTAGTACCAAGTATATTAAAATCATTCAGTGAGATGAGGTTGAGGCTCCATTTTTCCTAGTTAACTAACATATCTGAATCAATTGACTTCACCATAACCAAATGTTAAGGTATAATTAATTCTGTTTCTGAGTGTGCTTCCCTTTAGAAGATACTGTTTGTAAAATGTGATTTTTGGAAAATCAGAATACATTGCAAATAAAACTTTAACATATAGAAGATTCTATTTAAAAATATTAGTTAGGATTAAGTATATAATAATTATACCACCATGGGATTATATAATTAGTTGTTAATTTTAAGATTACCCCCCCCAAACCTTATGAAAGGAAAAAATTCTAAATCACTGAATATTCTGAATACTTCAAAATACTAGTATTATGCAAGTAGCCACAAAATATTAAAAGAACTCAAAAAACCCTCCAGGGCATCTTGCACTCTGAAGGCTGAGAATGGGAAGCAGCATGTCACCAGGGACAGCACAGAGACTGTCCACTTGGAGAAATTTGGGCAGATCACAATTAACCTCTGTGGACCCCTGTTTCTTTATTTCAAAATGAAAGGTTTGAATGAGATGGCCTGAGAGTTCCTTTCCTCACCATTACCATGTACCCTGGTAAATGATGAATTCAACTAAGTATCACAAATGAACTACAAATCACCAAAAGCTTAGAGCACAATCAACTATTCTTGTCACTAGATTATACTTAATTTCAACTTTCTCAAATGATTCAGAAAGGGAAGCAGGGCTTTGCTGTAAGTTTTAGCTAAGCATGATGAGCCTTAATTCATACAATACAGGACCATAAATGAAAATACACTAAGTAGTACATATCAACATAATCTCCTGGCTTGCTCTGTCCTTCTGTGTCTCTGTATTCATATACATAACACACACACACACACACACACGCAAGGGTATTTATATCCTAAACATTAGTTACTCATGAATGACCATGTTAATTCTGTGCTCAAGAAGCTATCTTGATTCCCCATTGCCTCAGGATGAAATATAAATTCTTCAGATAAATTTTTGGCATTTGATAATCTAGTTTCAGTCTACCCTTTCAGTGTAATTTCACAAGTGTTTTTCTCATGTCCTCTACATTCCGGTTAAGTTGACCTAGATGTTATTTTCAGTGTACCAGATACTATCTCTTACCAGGACACCTTTGCCCAGGCTGGCCCTCAGGTAATAATTTCTGTTCTTCCTCACATCTACTTCTGGCAAGCCCTAGAGCAGGAGCCTTTAATCTTTATGCATCATGTATCCCTCTGGCAATCTTGTGAAATCTACTGATCCCTTCTCAGAAAAAAAAGTGTTGAAATATATATCAAAAAATAACGATCAAATGTTACAAACAAGTTCAAGTACTCTCTCTGTTTAAAAACTCCTGACCTATGTTGCTTTAGGTTCAATTTAGGTGTTACCTCCTGTAAAAGGCCATTCTGAAGAATTGTTCTTTTAAAATAAATATTTAATTTTTTCTAAAATCTTCAATAATAAAAAAAATTGCCACAATATCAACCTTCTTGCCTAGTATTAGGGCCATTTTCTTCTGCTGCCAGCCTTTCAAAGTCTTCTTTTTAGTATCTGACACAAAACACAGAATCTTACTTTTAATTAAATTATTTTTTCATAAAAAGTTACACAAGAATTATTGGTTTTGTACTCTGTGTTTCCCTAAAGAAGGAAATTCCAAAAAAAAAAAAAATATCTAATTTTGTACATTGGTAGTTAAAAAACGACAAAACCCCCAAACTCAAATGCTGCTGAGTTCTTTTACTAGATATTTGTAATATTTGTACAGAAAAGTTTATGTGCCTGTTTTGTTTGTTTACAATACTTCATTATACTATTAAGTTTCGAACAATGCACTTAGACTTTAAAGCCATTGCAACATGAGACTCTGATAGAGTGCTATTGAATGTTTCTCAAAATGGGGAGAGGAGAACAGTAAAATTTCACTTAGAACTACTGGGTGGGCAGATTAGTCAGGCATGAATGAGCAAAGTTCTACTGTAATTTGATTTTAAAGCATAGTTCCTTGTAACTTTCAAAGCCCCATTTGTCTCATAAGTGATTTTGGAGTCTTAAAAAAAAAAAACACAAAAAAACAAAAACGATTATTGCTTCATTTTACCTTTAATAAAGATTTGGGAGACATCTAGCCCTTGCCTTCCTCTCTAAGCAAAAATACTTTAAATAACAAATAGATTTTTAGATACAAAAAAGCTAATGGGCATTTAAACCTAAGTTCATGCTTAAAGTTTATATTTTTAAAGCATTTAAAGAACTGGTTTTTAACCTGGGGTACAAGAACTTTTAAAAAATATTGTGCTAACTCTGTCAATATAATCGGTTTTTTAAGTATTCTTATGTGCTTTGTTTTATTCATTTAAAAATATTATTCTCATCTGAAGGCTTCAGAAAATCAAAAGAGATTGAGAAAACCACCCCCACACACACACATGCAAACTAGATATAAAACATAATCAAACAAAACAAAAATCTCTACCACAAAACCTTTCTTAAATCCAGAATTAAATTCCACACACAGATCCAAACAATATTTCAGAAAAATTGATATTGTAAAATGAAATCTAAGCAAGTAAATCTAATTCTGAACTCTATACAAATCCAACACCAAGCTAGGTTGGTAGGTTGTATTTGCTATTTTCCAACGAGCAGAAAAATTCCATAAAGTTCTTTTCATGGCCTCATGAAATGGGGCTCTGATGAACAATTACTGTCACCTTGCCAGCTTCTCATCTGGACAACGGGTACTGCTAGCCCTCTCTAGAGAACATTAGTAGGAAGCTTAGACAAGAAAGGACATGTCCTCTCTCTCTCTCAATTAGTTACTTCTTTTCCTCCTTCAAAAAAAATTACATCTATGTGTTTCAAAAAGGAGTACTGACTACTTTTATATGATCTACTTGTACATATACCTCAAAAATCTATAAAAAGAAGCCTCTGAGTTTTTATTGATAAAGTGAATTCATAGCAAAAGAATGTTTTTGTCAAACTGAAAAACATTATTGACCTTATTAGCTCAATGTGGGCACTTATAAAGAAGGCAATTAAAATTGAATTTCCCAAAAGAAGAACATGCAAAGAATGGATAATTATTTTTAAAAAAGGTAGTCATATATATATAATATACACATATATTTACTTATTTTATAGGCTGTAAAACTATAAACTTCAGAGAATACATCCAATTTTCCCTTATTTTTATCCCCAATAAGATGAATTCACAATAAAGAAATATTCAGTAATTCTTCCCTCCTAGTCAGGACTATGCTAGGATTGCTGGGAGAATACATAATATCTCATCAAAACTTCACTGTTACAGTAGTAATGTGTCAGTGATAATCACTGTAGCAATGGTGGTGGTGGTGGTGGTGGTGGTAAAAAGGATAATAATTCACACATAATACCTCACAGTTTACAAATTATTACATTCATTAACTCACTGAAGTCTTGTAACTTCCCTGGGAAGCAAATGCAATGAGTATTATTATTTCTATGTAATTAATGAGAAAATTGAGATTCCAGCATATTAAGGGACCATGGTTATATACTTTATTCAGAAGTTTTCAGCCTAAATCTTCTAAGTTCCAAGGTAAGCACTATACCCATCATACTACACTGCAAGTTTTGTCTCATGATGATAAAATGTTGTTTGTGTTGATGTGATTTGTTTTTGAACAACTAGGGTGTTTTAAAAAAAAAAAAGTGTTGAATTAGATAAGGCTTCTGGTTACTTTCAGGAATATTTCTATAACCTTAAATTTTGCCAAGAGAGTGGTCCAAGTTTTTGAAAATCTTAGTGGTTTCACATAATAAATTAGTTCGTCAATACTGGCTCTTCCACATATATGAACACTAATATTTTTCTAGTAGAATCGCATATAAAATGGATTAATGTTAGAAAAACTTTTGCCAATAGAGAAGCAAAATGAAGAAGAGAATAGCATATAGTAAATATTTATTAAATGCTTGTGATCAATTAATTGATCACTTTTTCTATGATATAGTTCAGATCATTTCCTAGATATGTTTAATAGATGCTTAGAATGATAAGAATAGCTTATAGCAGATAAGAGTAGCAGATGACATGATATAAGGTTTGTGTTTATTTCATCACATTTGTTCCTCACAACAATCCTATGGAGTAACATTATTATTCCCATTTTACACAAGAGGAAACTGAGCCTCAACTAGTTAAATGACATGTCACTCACCCTCTACAGTTTTTACCTTTTTAACATTCTTAAAACACAGCAAAATTGTAGGTGGAAGGGAGATATTTTAAGTCCACAATGGCAATGGCAAGCTCTATCATTCCCCATTAAGAACATGAAATAAACTTATAAATTGAAGCATCACTTAATTTGGAACATTCATTAAGGGATGTGTGCAATCACATATTTGAACAGAAGAGGAAATTAAGGTCCAGAAAAGTCTAAAGGATTTGTCCAAAAGTAAAAAAGTAGTACTTTTAAAATTTGAACTTATGTTTTTCTAAGTTCACATCAACAAATGAAGGAAAAAGTGCATATTTTAAACCCATACAATATGCACAGCATTCTCCTATGGGCTGAAGATATAAATAGAAACTCAAGGCAGTCCTTGCTCTCAAGAAGCTCATGTTCCATGGGGAAAGACAGTACATACTGGAAGTTAGAAGACAAAGTCAAGTGCTCCTTAGGACACAACAACAAGGTAGGTACAATGACAAAACTTTTATCAGTCTCTGATGTTGGTCTATGACAGTGTCAGGAATTTTCTTTTTTCAGAAACACAGTAGGTATATTTACTAAGGAAAGGGGTGGGGGGATGCTACAACACACAGAATCAGTTACTGGACTATCTTCACAAGAGTTGCTCCTCTGGATGACTGAAAAGGCCTGTGCTGGCAGATGTGCCAGTGGCCTGGCAGGATGCTTGGGTTCAGGGTCCTGGGGTGCCTCCACTAGGCTATCCCTTGGTTAGGTTATTCTTTCTATTGTAATCCTGTCTATGCAAGGAATGCCTGACAACCAGTGAGATGAGCAGGCAGGTGATCCCAAAGAGTTGAAATTTTTGGCTAGAAAATAATTAACATTCCCCCTGGTATTTATCCATTCATCTATTCATTCTTTCTTCTTTTGCTATTTTTCAAATTCCTATTATGTATGGTAGAGGAGATTAAAAAATAATTAAGACATGGTCCCTTATTTCATTAAGTTAACAGTCTAACAAGAAAAAAAGATAGCACATTTACAAATATGAAAAAAACACTATGAAATAAGGGATGAATAAGAGCAAAGTACTTTGCAAACTCAGAAGAAGGAAAGGTGATTTTCCCATTACAGTTTGTGCAGTGATAATATTGGGCTCACTTTAACATGAAAATAAAAACAATATATTTACTTATGTAACCTTAATTTATTTTTTTCAAATAGTGTAATATAGTATTGAAACCTGTCTCATTCTCTTCAATTAGACAAGACTTTAAAGTTACATGTTCCAATTGGCTCATCCTTAATTGGGACAGAATATGATTGCTTCCAGCTTCCATTCATGCTTTTCAAGTCCTCCTGGGGAAAGTAAGAGGAGGGAGGGATAGAATAGTATATACCTACAGAAGAAGGAAGACACTCATGTGGCCTTGAGGATGGTGTTATTTTATACATATACATAACTCACAAAATTTAGAAATAAAATATATACATAAACAATAATTGCATAAGCATGTATATACATGCTACTTAATATAAACAATTGTCTTCATCTGAAATCTACTATGCCCGTTTCATAGTAACACCACAAACATATAATGATAATATATCATTGAACTGACAATCACTCAAATAGGTTATGTAATTTATCTCCCAATAAAGATATAAATCAATGAGAACTATTTGAGGACTCCCTCTTTCATACATTATATAAATACTTATGCTGCCAAAAATTATATTCAAATGTCGTGTTCTCCTAAGAAACATAGACTTTTAGTTTTCATGGTCTTTTTTTTTGGGGGGGGGGGGGGGGGGGGGGGGAGTAGAGTAGTGTTATTTTGTAATTTATAATCTTAGAGAGTTGTCTGGAAACATTAAAAAGTTAAGTGACTTGCCAGAATCACATCACTAGTGTGTGCAAAAGAAAGGACTTGAATCCAGGTCTTCCTAACTCCAAGAACAATCTCCCTCAAGCACAACAATACATGATCCATTCATAGTTTATTATAAAATTATTCAAACACATTTGACTCCTAAGACTTTGTGAACAAGCGGAGTATCTTTCACTTTAAGGTAAGTTCAGCTTAATTTTCTGTTCATTCATTTAAAATAAGGGCCACCTTGAGCATGTAACTGGATTTAAAATAGATCAGAGTTTAATTAATTTTTCTTATACTTTAAAAACCATCAAGAAAACTTGTCCTATATGTCTTCCAAGACAACTGAGGGTGTAGTGGATAAAGTAGATTGTTTTCATGGTGGGGTGTTTTGGGGGGGAAAAGGGGGAAAGCATGCAGGGGGAAGATCAAAGTCTTATTACTCCAAGTAGTCTATTAATTTCTTGAAAGTATATATAACTTCACATTTTAAAAAGACTCTTGCATAAGACATATAGTAGAAATACAATTTTTCTTTTGAATATGATTTGGTAGTAATTAGATAAGTAAGCTTTATTTGTGTGAAACAAAGGATTTCAAACAAAGTTTCATTTCATTGTGCTAGAAACAATAGCATATTTCTTGAATCAGAGTTCAAGTTTGTATCTTTCTTTTCTCATTTGTACTGCCTTTTTATAAAGGCAACTTAAAAGCTTTTTTTTTTTAAAAGATAAAAATTATTTGGGAAATGTTGAAAAGCATAAATAAGTCTCATTTTTTGCTTAAGCTTTCTGGAGAAAAGAAAAATAAAGGGGAAAAAAAAGCCTAAATCTTCCTCCCCTACCCTCAGCTAATCATGATGTTTCTAAAAAAAATTTACTTCCTGACAGCAAAGCCACAAGCCTATGAATATTTTCATTTCTATTATGTTATGCAATGACAGAATCCATGTTTACTCAAATATAAGGAAAAAAACTGCCACTTTAGATCATGGTGCCAATGGCATTAAGTAGATATTAATCAGCTAACTTAATGAATACCACTACCTTTCTAAGCACTAGTGGCCACATATAGATCTAAGCGTCCAGAAGGAACCAGGCAAGGACCTTAGGAAAGATGCTTTGCCATTCATTGATTTTGAAGACTTTTATGAACACATCTACGATCTCCTACCCAAATGAAAAGCTTTTCACCTTAGATTTGTCAACTGATTTACTAATTAGGGGTAAGGTGGGGGAAGGGGAGTTGTTTATCTTTATATCTTTCTTCTCTTCCTTTCTCCTCAGTCCCCTCTCTTTATCTTTCTCAATTACTTGAGAAAAATTAGAATAATACTCTAATAACTTTAGGAAATATTTTAACAATTAAATAACAGGTGACACATTTTCACTGATTCTCAAGGAAACAGGTTTCACAATCCCTATATTACATTCAAGGAAAGTGAAGAATGTATTTAAAACAACTTTCTCAGAGTTACTCAGTGAGTATGTCCTCAGAAAGAGATCTCATCTATTCAAGCTCTTCTTTTTCCCCCCAAGAATTTATTTATTTACGTTAATTGGTTAAGTGACTTGCCACGGGTCACATAGTATTAAATATCTATGCAAATTTGAACTCAGGTCCTCCTGACGCCAGTGTCAGTGTTCTGTCCACTGCATCATCTAGCTGCCCTCCAATTCAAGCTCTTAATGGGCTTCATAACCATAAAATTGCAAACCAGACAGACAGTAACATTTTGCTTCTAGCTCCTGAGTCCTATAAAAGATGAGTCCTAAAGGAATCAACACTTCAATAGCTTCTGCAGGCATATTTCAGTTTACAGTCTCAAACTCAAAAGCATATTTTAGCCAAATATTCCATTATAACTAATTTTCAACTCATTTTAACAATTGAGAAATGACATTTATCTATGAAATTTCCCCTCAAAGAGTTCATTTTAAAAGCTAATGTGAGGCAGTCCACAAGCATTTATTATAGGTTTATTAGGTTTCAGGCACTGTTTTAAGCCTGACAAAGAAAAGGTTAAAAAAAAAAAAAAAGTGGCTCCTGCCTTGAAGAAAATCACATTGTCACAAGAGAAACAACACAGAAAGTAACAAAGTAGATAAAAGACATATAAAATATAAATGGAAGGTAATCTCATAAGGAAGGTACTAAGAGCACAAAAGCAAAGGGAGCCTCCAAAAGAAGGTAATTTTTAAGCTAAGTATGGAAGGAAGTAAGAGAAATAAGGAGGCAGAGGTGGGAGAGAAAGCACTGTAGAAATAAGAGTACAGCTAGTACAACGTTGGTAGAAGAGAGTGCATGTATGAAGAGCTGTGAGTAGGTCAATAAGTTGTTGTTAAGTTATTGCAATTGTACCTGACTTCTACTGACTCTATTTGGGGTTTTCTTGGCAAAAATAGAGTAGTTTGCCATTTCTTTCTCTAACTCATTTCACAAATGAAGAAATTGAGGCAAATGAGGAAAGTGATTTGCTCAACATCACACTGGGACACTTTACCAGTAGTAAGTGTCTGAGACCACATTTATACTAAGGTCTTCCTGACTCTATGCCTTGTGTTTTATGAAGCAGAGAATTCTTGAAGGGGAATAAAGTATAAGACTTGAAAGAGAAGGAAGTGACCTGGTCATGAAGGGCTATGGCTCTTATATTATACCTCACTATTATTCCTAGTAGGAAGAGTGAAATAATGACATGGAGATTTTAAAAGAAAATTCAGAGAAAGGGCAATAGAAGAAGGGTTTTTTTAATGTAGAAATAGGCCACAATAATGTGAAACAGATTCTCCTGCTTCTTATATAATGCAGTGTTGTGTGTATATGTGTATATACATGTATGTGTGTATATGCACATATAAGTGCATATATGTAAAAATATATTAAAATTTATGGTCTTTTAATTTAAAAAAAAAATGAATATGAAAACCCATTTATTTCAAGATCCTGGAACAGGTTAACTTTCACTTTCACCATCCCCAACTAATCCCAAATGCAGTGAATTACTGCATTAATTGATGCTAGAAAGAATTCTTGGAGAATGCATTCAAATTCAGTACTACCACCTAAGTCACCTCTATGACTATGGCCACAAGTCACTTCAATTTTCTGATCCTCAGTATCCTGTTTCAAAGGGAAAGTTTTTACCACATAAATGATTCTCAAATTTTTTGATGTCAGAACCCCTTTATATTCTTTGAAATTATTTAGGACCCCACAAAGAACTTTTGTTTATATGGGTTGTAGCTACTGATATCTGCCCTAATTTGTGGGTAAGTATGAATGTGTATATGTACATATAAATATACCTGTGCCTAATTGTAGCCTGTTTGGGGAAGGTGGGGAGGATTTAAGGAGAAAAAAAGGAATAAAGTAAAAAAGTGTGCAGCAGAGAACAAAAGAATAACCTATAAGGAAGCAAAGAAAAAATGGACGCTTGTGAATATAATTTCCTCTATTATGACATGATTTCTTGAAATGGAAATTTATTGTTACATATTTTGAATTATCCCTGATGTTCTGCTGGGCACATGACAATGTTTTATTCTGTCTTGTTTTTTATTTTTCTTTTCTGTCTTTCTTTTTTTCTATTTTTTTTTCTTATTTTGTATTTAGTTCAATAAATTAATTTTTAAAAAGATATCTGCTATATTAGAAATTAAGTTGTCTTCGTATTAATGTGAAAAGAATTTTGGCTTTATGGATCCCCTGAAAAGGTCTTGAGGTATCTAAACCTCACTTTGAGAATTACTGTACTAAATCTAAAGTCCCATTCAGCTTAAAATATGTGATATTAATTTATTTTATTTTTCTCGAACAATTATGGTGAGAGCAATAATATAATGCTATAATAACCTCAAAATAATCACAGAAATGTGGAACAACTGTGGTGCAGTGCATATAGTGCCTGACCTGATTGATATCAGGCAGACATCATCCTTAGTTCAAATCCAGCCTCAGATACACATTTGCTGTGTAACTCTAAACAAGTCACTTAACCCCATTAGCCTCAGTTTCCTCATCTGTAAAATGATCTAGAGAAGGAATGGCAAGGGCAAACCACTCCAGTAGCTTTGCCAAGAAAACTCCAAATGGCATCACAAAGAATTGGATAAAACCAAAAGAACTGAACAATAACAACAAACAATAAGAGATTTATATTTCAAAAGGTCTACATATTTTCATGGATATTCACTAGCAGTCAAAAAAATGTTAGTTTCTTTGGGCATAGCAAATAAAAACAAAAATGAATTAAAACCAATAATAACATTTATCACAAAGCTTTTTGGAACAACACACTTATCAATCTGCAAAGCCATTACCTTTGATAAAACTTGTTTATTTTGATAGCATTTGTTTAAATAACACACTGAATAAGAAAACTGCATACAATGACAGCAAAAGTAATATATAGTTCAGGAGTTCCATCTAGATTTTTATTATCCCATTACAAAGGCTTTTCTTTTTATGTCCAATCAACACTTTAGATAATGACCACAACCATAACAACACTTGCTACCAAATGAATCTACAGTTATTCTTACTTAATCTGTAGTTTCAAAAGGGTCTCCGCCTACTACATAGTTATTTAGTATCCAATTGGTATAAAAGAGACAAGAGATAATGGAAGAAGTGACACTAAAGGCATGATACATTCCTTCCTAGTATATAAACCCCAAAATAATTATTTTAACCTAACACTAGAAATATTGGCCAATCAAATACAATATTTGCATGCATCAAGTTCAGCAATTAGGGAAACTGTTTATTTGTAAGAAAAATGTGTATACAAACTAGTGACTCCTTTTCTAGAAAGTGGGGAGTAGCATCTGCCTTAGATCTGCCAGGACCACTTTGAGGAGGCTGGGGCCTTTACTAGCTTCTCTGTCATCACTAACATCTAGCAATTATATTATATAGCAACTATATTAAAAATTACCAATTTACACCAAGAATTATAAATCATCTCATACACTCATCTACTGTATTTATTTGGTCATTTGAAAAAATCCTCTTTATATTTATTCAATATTACACTTGAAATATATGTATATAAACACATATATAAATCCCATTTCCAGTTCCTCTATAATGATTAGAAATTTCAGTCTGGTTGTTTCCTCAGTGCTTTAACAAATAAGATAGCAACTACTTAGCCTGCCATTCAAGATCTCCCACAAGGTAGTTGAAATTGTAAACCCACTGAGGATTTTAGGTACCCTGTCTATGTGTAGTGTATATGTTCAAGGGCTAGTCCAGTGACAACATATAATCTGTGCTGAATAATTTTTTAAAAACTAAATTAAGGTTGTGAGGAGGAGAAAACTAACCACATGTATACAAAGTAAAGAACAACAATATTAAGAGGTTAAAAAATTGTAAGATTCTTAAAACAATACATGATTAAACGTCAAACAGAATCTGTTCTTAGGAAGACTGTATTATGGGTCAAAATATAGACAAAGGACTCATTAGTTAGATACAAATTAAGCTGGTCTTTAAAGGAGATGTAAGACTTTAGTAGGAAGAGAGGGGAAAAGGGTCCAATAGGAAGAAAAATGACTAAAGGTAAGAAATGTCTTGTATAAGAAAGTTTTTTGCATACCCAACTAGCATCCAGATGAAAAATGCTGGAAAAGTAGACAGAGAAACTGAATGTCATTTCAAAGACCTTGATATTTGCTCTTGGTAAAATGACCCATTGATAGAATCTCCTGATATAGAGGTGACAGTTGGAAACATAAAAAATACAACTATAGTGCACTTAGGAAAGATGACTCCTTAGCTGATATACAGGAACCAAAATAAATGCTAAGAGCTTGTTAACTCTCACATTCTGACAATCAAAAGTTCACTAACTTGCATCTACTCTTGTTGTGAATTTCTTGAAGCTTACCTAGATTGCCACTCAAACTGATAAACTGCCTGTTGCCAATTTATGCTCTAAACCTTCCCAACAAGATAGGGCCTGCTAGAACATGCACTCCCTTATTATTGCTTTTGAGTTTATCAAGCAATTCATTCCAAGGCTATTTTCCAATGACCCAAATTAATGGTAAGTAATTAGTTTAAATTACAGAGCTTCGAATGTCTACATTAGCATGAATTTTCTTTTTTTTTTTTAATCACTATTGCATTGCTTTGATATCCTTGGTTATGCTTCAGATTGACTGCTTTAGTTAGTTTCAGAATGATATCTTTTCCCCCAAAAATCATATGTACAACTCTTAAAAATGTTAACAAAAGTAGGAATGAGAGTCTTGGTCCTAGCACTTACTAGACATTTGACCTTATGAAAATCACAACTTTCCAGAAATTTAGCTAATTTGTAGAAACTGGCAATTCTACCACTTGATCTCTCCACTTTGTAGAGAATTTGCAATTCTGCAAATTTCATTAATAACCATTTTTTATTAAGAAGTAACTTCAGTAACTGTTGGTGATACAAAGACAAATAAAACTCTGCCTTCCTTTAACACAGCTGTAAAGTGCTAATAAAGATACAAAATTACTGCTGCAATCTTTGGCTGTGTCAGTCTTTAAATTCATGGATCAGTGTAGGGAACTTACATGGTAGAAATTGTGTCCTTCCAAAGCACAGTGAAAACTCATCATCAAGTCTTGGAGACTGGCTGAAAGCCAAGCCTCTACTTACTATGACATCTTGCCTATCATTTATATATACATGTCTGGGTGTGTCCACACATACATATAATACTTATTTTTAAAAATAGAAAAATGATCATTTAATGTGCAAAAGTATCAAGATCTTTAAGACTACGGATAATCATAACCTGGAATTCTAAAATTTTGTTCATAAATATGATAACCAGATTTGGATTGGAAAAAATTTTTCATAAGATTAATTTGAAATGTATTAATGCTTCTTTGGCTTAACAAACAAGTCACTTATCCTAGACTGATATCAAATTCTTCAATCATAAAATGATGGGGTTGGGCTACATGGGTCTGAGATCTCCAACTTTGTTGGTTATGATGATGTGGAAGAATACCATCTACATTAGATATACTGCCTGAGTTTCTTTAGAGTATAAATTTCATTGAAGTTTTAAATTAAAACAAAACACATGGAAAAAAAATGACAGTTACATGATCATATGAGAAACTTCCCTTTTCAAAAACAGCTTCTCTTCAGAAGTGGTATGACCGGTATAGCTGGTTGATTAGTGTCATTTTAACATGATAATGAAATGTTCTGGGTTACCAGTAGTACAATATATGCTGAAAACAACAAGCTATCGTGGAATGTGTGCCACCAGTTTGTATACTTCATTAGAATGTTTAAATAAAAATAAAATCCTAAAATATTATATTTTATCCAAGAAGAAGATCTTAACCTCATTAAGTAATGCCTAATAGGAAAAATTAAGTACTTTAAGAAATAAATACTAATAATTTCCCCCATCTGGTTAAAAATAAATTTTGAGGAGTTTTATTTGGATTTTCCTGGAGAATACACACCCCTCTAAGTTTGTATTGACACCGTCCTCTCATGGTTGGCTTCTCTCTCTCAAATTTCTATCAGTTCTTTTGCTGGCTCTTCATTCAGGTCATTCTCATGGATGATGGGTGTGCCCCCAAGATGATTTTTTTTTAATGAGCCCTTTTCTTTTCTTTTCTTTTCTTTTTTCTTTTTGTCTATACTTGCTCACTTGGTTATTCATGAGCTCCAACTGGTTCAATTATCATCTCAATACAAATTATTACCAGATCCAGCCTTATTCCTTTTTCCTGATCCCATATCACCACTGTTAGATACTTCAAACTCAGTGTCCCATAAGAATCTCAACATTGGTATGTCCAAAATAGTTGTTTTCCCAACAAATACATCCCTCTTGAAATTTCCTATTATTGTAAAGGACATCATCCTTTCATTCACCTAGGAGTTCATTGAACAGTGGGTTGGTAGAGTAAAACTTACACTTTTAGAAAATCACTTTGGCAGATTAGTAGAGTGGAGTGGAGAGACTTGAGATTTGGATATCAGTAAGAAGGATAATAAAGGCAAGACAAAAAAAAAAATCTGAAACTAAGGGGATAACTAGTTGAGTAGAGAGACACAGATTCTGTAGAGGGAGGAATGACAAGATTTGTTATTAAATTATACTGAAAAGTTGAGGATGACACTAATGTAGCAAACCTGGGCGACTTGGAGGAAGTTGAGATACTCAACAATAATCAGGATGTTTGGAAGAAGAGAGTTTGGAGGGGAATGATCATAGACAGGTGGAATAGAAACATATATAACTATCCAATGTCTAAAGGACTTTCACATTATTGTTCATTCTTTGTTTTAGAAAAGGAGCAGTGTAATCATAGGGTGATATCTTGACTTAAGTGTGAACTGGATTAAATGAGGCAGAGTTACATAGTTTTAAATCTTACTGTCTCTATCAGAGTCATTAAAGTCAGTGCAAGAAAAAACTCAAGATGACTGACTATGACCAAGGATGCAATGGATACATCATTAAAGAACTTTGACAATATAAAGATGAAAGTTGGGATTATGCAGTAGAAAAGTAACTGGGGAAAAGTCAAGGGAACCAAAACAATAAGAGAAATTACAAGGCAAAAATAGGCAAGGATGCACAAAAGACACAAAAAAGATTATGAGACTCCTAAAAGACTTTAAAAATTCAAAATGCACTATACTGCATCAGGTATTACTAACATTGAGCCAATTCAGTTCTCCTATTATATTAACAACATTCCCAATAATTATCCAAACAAGCTATTCCAGGATCTAGAATTTCATTAGTGTAAGTGCTCTCTCCTCTGACATTGATTATGGTTTGGTTTTTTTTTTTTTTTTTTTTTTTTTTTCCTATGCCTTAGTAAATAAGAGCTGAAGAATGTCTGTGGTCAGTTCTTGATTAGCACATAGAAGAGCTTATCAGGCTGTATCAAAGCTTGTGCTCATGATCAACACAGCCCTTGAAAAATCTAGGGTTAAAATGAGGTCTTGAAATAGGACGTTGATGGAATATTATCATTATTCATTGCTTGTTGCCCTTGAAGCCCTGAGGGACAGGATAGATTACCTTGAATACTTTATGGTATGAGTATTGGATATAGTTATAGCCACCATCCCACCTACTGAGGAACAGGATAAGCCAAAGTTTCAAACCCTACTTGACTTGGTTCATGTTTTAAAGGATCTATATAATCTGAAATGCCACACCTTAAACTTACACACAAGCATTCCATTATTTCTTCTTCTCTTCTTTGCCCTTTTTTGTTTCTTTTAGCCTCTGGCCAGTTCTTGTTTCCTCACAAAAGTCTTAAGAGTCTGAGTCTTATACAAAGATACAGTAAACATTCTACTACTGTTATTAATAATAAATAATATTACTTGAGTTATAGCACTCATCTATTTAAAATCTTAAATATTCTTCTATTATCTACTCAAATGAATTTTTTTTGCCTTACTTTTAAAGTTGTCATCCATCAATCCATATATAAGCTTATTGTAATTTTTATTTTTCATTATGATTTCACTGGTAGAGGGAAATTTAGGTGAGAAACTCCCTTAACTAATGCAGATCAATATCAGAAATCTAATTTAAATCAGTTGTTTGTGGCACAGAGAGGTCAATTAATTTGTCTACAGCATAAAGCCAGTCCAAGTTACCAGCGAACCTTGAATGCAGGTCTTACTATACTACCTGAATATTAGGTATTACTGTTGTTACTGCTGCTGTTAGTAGTGGTATACATCAAGTCAATAACCATTTATTAAGAAATTATTATGTGACAAACAACAAACTTTTATTCAATTAAATTCAACAAACATTTGTTAAATGCTTGTTATACACAAAGCAGAATTACCTGTAAGAATCTAACAATATCTTAAGGCTTTTGGATCTCCCATAGGGACCACTGTATTGCCAAGTATATACACTAGGTATCTCATAAAGACTTTCTGGTTTATTTGTGAATAATTCTGAGATAGTTATTCTTTATTCATGGAATTCAAAATTTATTTTTATTTACTTTGTTAATTTATTTTACTCTAATTTTATATATTAACAATTTCTTAGGAATATCAGAAAAGAATTTAATTCTTTGTGGTTATCTCTATGAAAGGAAGCAACTACTGGACCTCCAATTAATAGCAGATGTGTCCTAAAAAAGGAAAATTTACTGATAATTGCCTTTTTTCTTAGGATTTTTTCTTATAGCACTCTAAAACCAAGTCTAGCTGTTTAAAGAACATTTTAAAAAATTCCATCTAAAAAATAACAATAAAAATCAGGCACAACAGCTTGGATAAAAACACACTGGTGACTAATTTGTTGCTTTTGGACCCTGCTGTTCTCACATTCTAAGAGTTATTCATAAGCTTTTGATCCAAACTCACTATGTGTTGCAAAATAATCAACATGTGGTACAGTACAAAGGTTTTGGATTCAGGAAACCTAGCTTCAAATACCAATTCTGCTATTTACTTTTCTTATGACCTAAACAAGTCACTCTCACTCTGCACCTCAGTATACTTGAATGAAAGAATGGCTCGAACCATGATATTGTTCTAAGATCCCTTCCATTTCTAAATCTAACATACTAGGATGAATCTAAATTCCTTTATTTTGACTTTCAGCTGATTAATTTATGTTTTTTTCACTTATTAGATTAAATATTCAGTTTACTAAGCAACTAAGTGATGTGATAAATTTTAAAAATTAATCACATATCACCCAGTTAAAGACTCTTAATAACCATAATGTCATATATACATACATATATGTGTGTGTGTGTGTGTGTGTGTGTGTGCGCGCGCGCGTATATAAACACTTCTTTAAAGGACATTATTTCATATTCTTTAAATTTTTCTTTATATTATTTCCCACTCCACTATAAGGTATTTTAAATTCTAACCTATCCCAGCTCCTTTTTCATTAAAGCCTCAAAATTCTGTAACAGAACATTGCTGAGCACTCAACATTAAAATCACTGCATTGGGAAATATAAAAATAGAAATTAGACATAAAATAATATCTCAATAGTCTTCGCTTATGGCTGGAAATAGTATCTTAAAGCTGGAAATAGTATCGTAAGGCTAGAAATAGTATCTTAATGTTTAATTCATATTAACAAGAAAAAAAACCCCAGTCTTTTAATAGGAAAAAAAAGACACTTTGCTTTGAAGGAAGCAATGAATAGTGGGGAAAGAGCATTCTCCCTAGAAGAGGGATCCTTTACCGTTTGTAGTCATGGACCCTTGTGACAGTCTGGTGAGGGCTTGTGGACCATTTTTCAGAACAATGTTTTCAAATGCACAAAATGAAGCACAGAGAATTACAAAGAAAATCAATCATAATGAAATAGTTACTACAATAGTTAAGAAAAAAGTTTATTCATCTTAGCTAAGAATTGCTGCTATAGTATTGGAGGCCTTGTGTTCAAATCTCATTTCATACACTTATTTCCTGTGTAAGAGTGGTCAAATCTTTTAATTTCAGTCATTATGTGTCAGTTTTTTTAAAATATTTTAAAGGAGGAGAGCTAGACTAGATGGCAGCTTTCAGAACTCAGTTGGTGATTCTATAATCAATACTACAAACTGACAGAAAAGCTTATATAATCAATAGGATTTTGTGTGTTGAATAAATTGGCAAATGCAATGAAGCAACAATTTTCTCTTACTAAGGTCTTCATATATAATGGCTCATCTTAAAATTACTATATAGCTATCCCATGAATTTTTTTAAAAAAGTCATTCATTCACATACTTCAACCTGGAGATGTCAAACAGTTTTGGCCATGATACTCCTCTAAAACTTCAAACAAACAAACAAACAAACAAACAAAAAACCAAACACATTCCTAAAAAATTTCCTCTATGCATTAAAAATAGCCCTCTAATGAAGTGGGGTATTCTCACTTATTCTGCAAAATACTAATGTCTTCCTTCTAAATTACCCCCAATTTATCCTGACAATCTATACTACAGTTATTTATATGTTGTTTATTAGATTGGGAGCTCCATGAGAGAAAGGATTGGTTTTTTTGCCCTTTTTTTGGCATGTCTACATCTTAGCAAAATGCTTGGAATACAGTAGGTGCGCGAATTTTGTAAAGCAAAGGAATTCCTTCAGAGATTTGGCTTTCTTCAAAGAATGAGAAGATTTCAAGTTGGAAAGGACTTCTCAATTATTTTATTAGCTTCCTTCCTCACCCCTTTCTTCACCCCCCACTCTAACATAAGGATGAGAAAAATGAAGCCCATGAAAATGAACTGATTTATCTATGGTCAAGCTGTAACCTGGAAAAATCTAAGTTAATGACATCCTTCAGATGAACATAAACAAACATAACAAATTAAATCAAGCCTAGGGAGAGATTATTTCCCCAAGTAGATGTTTTCTGAGGGGGAGGTCTCCCTGCCTTGTCTCTTAGAAAAACAAACATTTACATATTATTTCCTGCAAAGTGAAGTGTTTTAATATCATATCTCTACATAAACATAGCCTAACATATAGTGTCATACTTGCCTGACCATTGATTGTTTCCTCTGGCAATCCCTCTTCCCCTACCTAGAAAAATAGTCACCATGAAGAATACATGGAGCATACAAACCATTTATGCCTCCAGAGAAACAAGACAAGTGCAGACATATGACTCAATGACACATTCCATGATTAAGATCTTTTACAGTTCACTACTCTGCCACCATAGCTCCAAATTAGTCTGGTTCTACCTCTCATTAACAACCAAGCTTGTCAGCAACTCTTGGAATAATAGCCAAACTACTAGTCTCTGAACTCTGGTGACCCCACTCACCCACCCACCCACTCACCCACTCATCCCAGGACTATCACTATTCATTCTTCTTGTCCATGTCCCCTCCTGTGTTTCTCAGCCACCTTGCTGTGTGGCCCACTTGTTCATTTGGTTTGCTCTTGTTTGTTTTTTTTGATGGAGAAAAGAGATTATAGCATTATCCATTCCTTTACTTCTATTTATTCTTTATGGTTTCTCCCCCCTATTGCATTATTTCCCTTTAAAAAAAATTGCTTCTTTTGGCTGACTTCTGTTCTTCCTGATAAGCAGGGACCACAAAGTGGAGCCAAGTACAGAAACACAGTATTCTGGCCAAAGGACAAAGCCAACTCAAAGAAACAAAGGCTAATGATTTTCATTCAACATTCAAGAACCTTCCTTTTTCCTTTCATCAAATAATTTTCCTGAGGCTTGCCTTCACGTTAGCCAAGCTGTATCTCTAGTTAGAAATGTAATTATTAACAGTCACAAAGAAAAATAATAGAGATGGCAGAACACTAAAGAATACTCTGAGAAGGGAGAAAAAGATACAGAATTATTTCTATTTAACATTGGATTGCTTTACACAAATGTCCTAGTTTATTTTAAAAAGCTTTAGGTTCTTTTATTTAATCTTATTTAAAGAATAACCCTTCAGATGACAAAATTAAAGCCATCTACAGCTATATGAAAAAAATGCTCTAAGTCACTATTGATTAGAGAAATACAAATTAAAACAACTTTTGAGGCACCACCTCACATCTCTCAGAATAGCTGACAAGTAAAAGATAGTGATAAATATTGGAGGGGATGTAGAAAAACTGGGGCAGTAATGCATTGTTGGTGCAGTTGTGAACTGATCTAATCATTCTGGAGAACAATTTGGAACTATGCCCAAAGGGTTATAAAACTGTGCATACCCTTCGATCCAGCAGTGCCATTATTAGGTCTGTATCCCAGAGAAATCATAAAAGAGGGAAAAGGACCCACATGTGCAAAAAATGTCTGTAGCAGGAGTTTTTATAGTAACAAAGAACTGGAAAATGAGTAGATACCCGTCTGAATAGGCTGTGGTATATGAAGGTAATGGAATATTATTGTTCTATAAAAAATGATAAACAAGCTGATTTTAGAAAGGGGTGGGAAGATTTACATGAAATGATGCTGAATGAAGCAAGCAGAACCAGTAACAGCAAGATTGTGGGATGATCAACTTGGCTCTTCTCAATGGTTCAGTGATCCAAAAAGCAATCCCAACAGACTTTGGACAGAAAATACCATCTGCATCCAGAAAAAAGAAATATGGAGAACTGTTTGTTTTTCTTTTCCTTCTTTCCCACAGTTTTTCACTTTTGTACTGATTTATAAAGCAATGTACCTTAAAATAAATTAATTAATTTAAAGAGCTCTAGGCTAAGAATCAAGAGGGTTATCCTAGCTCTGCATCCAACTACTAGAGTGGGACTATCTGCTTTTCTATGGGCCTCAGTTTTCTCAATTGTTGAACTAGAAGGTTTGACTACCTGGTCTCTAAAGTCAATTTCACCTCAAATTCATAGTTTTCTAAAGACTAATCAATAATATGCCTGTAGGTCATTTCTACTTTCCTAAGTCTCTGAATTTTCAAAACAACCACTGTGAATTATTCATCAGCCAAGTTCAAAAGCCAACCAACGTGGTTATTTCCCACATTTGAAGAGAACATAACTATTTTTATGTATTACATGCGATAAGATGATAACAATAATAACACAATAAAAATTACTGACCACAACAACAACTTTAATGGATTGTTTTGCATGTCTTAGGATAAATTTCTTTTCAATTCTAAATGAATGAAAAGGTTTTCATCCAAATAAAAGGATTTCTAATTATACTGAGCTAACTGAACGGAGAATAAATTGCATTTACTGAGTTTCTAGACGAAAAATAAGGACCCTTTTACTAAGTTCTTTGTTTGCCTTCACATTTAGAGGAGGATAGCATCTATATTATCATCACTCTCTTGGTACAGCCTCACTCATCCAGAGAATTAGTGATCTGTGACTTCTAGGCACCTAGTAAAAGTTTGTTGTTTAGGATGATAATCATAACTCTAGAAGTGGGAAGCTCTTCCCAGGATGCTCAGCTGTTGTCTACATGAGACCTTTAATAATGATAAGGGAGTCTCAACTAAGGCAAGGAATGGACCTGAAATAAATCACTGTCTCTAATCTGAAGATCTCTTCCCTTTTATACCTAGAATTAGTTGGTATGAATGTCAAAGGCAAAGCAGGAATTCTGGTCACAAATGATGCTCCTTGGTTCTGTTCTATCTTTCAAGGTCCTAGTTGCAGAAAAGAAAAAATGTCATTTGTCTTATTGACCAAAAATAAATAAATACAATGTTGAAGTTTCTTTAAAAGAATCACTTTTGCATAATCACAATTTATCTCCAAATTTATTTTATTTCCAAATTTATCTCCAAATTTAAAATCAAGCTGTAGTGGGAGCAATAACCTATGGTCCTGGTATAGGCAAATTATCTAATTTTTCCTAACAAGAAACTGAAAGTAAAATAATATTTAATGGTTCAAGGGATTGAGGCTCCTGTTTTTTGACTGCTTCCTGGTAGCATGAGCACAAAAACAAAACAAAACAAAACAAAACAAAACAAAACAAAACAAAACAAAAACAAAACAAAACAAAACAAAAAAAACAAACAGGAAAAGAGAGAATGGGAACCTCTCTCTCAGGCTTCAGACCAGTTGTAGGACCTACAATGGCAGAGGAGAATTACTCTCAATTTTATCTTCCTTAAATGGCTTTCCTCCTAGATAGACAAGCCATTTTGAGATTTCTACCCTCTTCTAAGGTTCAGCTAAGGCCTCATCTTCTCCTCTTGAGTCCTTTCCCTATACTGCCCTACCCCTCATATTAGTATTATGCCGTTATTGAAATTGTTGAATCTATTTTGCATTTTCTTATTTCTGAGTAAGTTCTATTCTTCCTAGAGATAACTTGATAATATAATATAGAAACTGGAGTCAAGAACACGTTTTCATATCTAACCTAAAACATTTACTTAGATCTGTGACTCTGGACAAGTCAATTAACCTCTACCTCAATTTCCTTAACTGTAAAATGGGAATGAAAATAGGAGCTCTTGCCTCATAGGGTTGAGTTAAGGATCAAATGAAAAAGCATTTGCAAAAACACTTAATACAAGAATTGGAACATAGAGATCATTTAATAAATTCTTGTTTCTGGGGCAGCTAGGTAGCACAGTGGATAGAGCACCATTCCTAAAGTGAGGAGGACCTGAATTAAAATCTGGCCTCAGACAGTTAAGACTTCCTAGCTATGTGACCCTGGGCTAGTCACCTAACCCCCAATTGCCTCAGCAAATAAAGAAATAAACAAACAAACAAATAAATAAATACAAATAAAAATAAATGCTTGTTTCCTTACTTTCTTCCAAGTAAATTAAAAGCTCTTTGAGAGATGTAGCTACTTTACTTTTGCCTTTGGATCCCCTGCATCTAGTGCACAAAGTAGATGCTTACTAAATGCTTACTGAATTAAACCAATATGAAATAGTGTTTTGACATATTATATTTTCTTTATAATCAACTTAATGGCATTCTAGAATTAGAACAGAATTTAAGGCTCAGGTTGTCCAAAACCATACTCAATGCATGAATACCTCCAATACCCCACATCATTTCCATCCTTAGCCTTCATACAGGAAACTCAATTTCAAAGCAGCCTGTTTTTAGATTATTCTAATTTTAAGTTCTAGTTCAGGCAGAATTGAAATCTCTCTCTATATAACTTCTGGAATAAGTTGTTTCAAGAGCTGTCCTTAGGAGTGACACAAAATATTTCCCTTTCCCAGGAGAGCCCTTCAAATCCTTGAGAACAATTACCAAAGCTGGTTTTTTAAAAAAAGTTTTAAAAGTCACCTGTACAGTCAACTAATGTTCACACACAAAGGTTTTAGAGTTCCCTCAATCCAAGGAGGGTTTAAAGTCATGATTGTTGAAGGAACCAAAAGATGAAAAATATAAGTGACCTCCCTCTCCACAGTCCATATCTATGACAGTACAACTACTCCATCCAACCTCTAAACCAAAGGTCCTCAAACTATTGCTCGCGGGCCAGATGCGGCAGCTGAGGACGATTATTCCCCTCACCCAGGGCTATGAAGTTTCTTTATTTAAAGGACCACAAAACAAAGTTTTTGTTTTTTACTATAGTCCGGCCCTCCAACAGTCTGAGGGACAGTGAACTGGCCCCCTATTTAAAAAGTTTGAGGACCCCTCCACCTAAACTGTCAATTATGTTGTTTCTTTTACTATAAGTCTTTAGCTTATTTCTCTCACTAAAAGAATACCTTTTTTCCTTCATCAAAACCAGTTCAAGTATTTACCAAATACTTACCTTGGGTCAAGCATTAATCCAAATGCAAGTTTTCAAGAACCAACCTCATTTTACTATAGTTAATTGTGGTAGTGGGCAGTTAGGTGGTGCCATAGTGCACAAAGTGCTGGGCTTGGAATTAGGAAGATTCATCTTCTTAAGTTCAAATCTGGCCTCAGACTCTTAGTGTATGAGGTTCCTTCTATCAATAAAATGAATTGGAGAAGGAAATGGCATACCCCCCCCCCCAAGTATCTTTGACAAGAAAACCCTAAGTGGAATCCCGAAAAGTCAAAGGACTTAAAATAACTGAACCACAACAAAATTGTGGTTTCATCTTTACCAAAGGTGAAATGGCAATCAACATTATTTGGTGGGTTTTTTGGTTTTGTTTGGGAACTATTTTTTTTGTCCAGCTCCCATTCCCACTACCTCATTTAAAAAATAAATATCTTGACCCAAGAAGCTATTCAACAATAAGCACTGAGTCAGTTACTGTATAAATTTGGTGGGGGCACACATTTGTCACTGGGGAGAAAATTAACACCTTTATAGTGTAATAAATTATTACACTTATTACTGTACTCCTGAAGGAAAAAGTACATTTTTATTGTACATAAACTACAGAACTATCCATTGTTCCAAAGGCATCTCAGATTGAATATGTCACTTTATTTAACTGTCTCACCAGGTTCACATCATACTCTCACATATGTTAATCCAGTAACAAGAGTCCTGTTTTCATATAGGTGTACTTGTTTCCTTGAATAAAACATAAGTTCCTTGAGGGAAGAGGCTGTTTATACTTTTCTTTGTATACCCAGAACCTACTATAGTTCCTAATGCGTTGTCAGCACTTTTTCGTTGACTGAAAGAGCATTTTTGAATCAGAGAATCTATGTGTTGGTCTAGTCTCTCCCATTTACTAGCTCTGTGACTTTGAGCAAATCCCTTAACCTTTCTGTACCTTATTTTCATCATCTGAACAATGAAAGTATTAGTATATATTTTACTTTACAGGGATATTACAACAATCATAGGAGTTGATTAATGGGAAATGCTTTTATAAATATCAGTGATCACTAAATTCCTAATAAATTTCTAGCCTAAGAGAAATGTCTCACTATTTATATGGTACTTCAATCTGAGAGGGGAAAACTCTCAGAGTGTCTGGCCAAAACAGAAAACAATTGCTATTTACTCTCAATCCTACACTCTATTCTGATCCAGAGAAGTGAGGTTGATGACTTTGCACAACTCTGCCTCACTTAAATTCAATTTATTAGAATGAAGGATAAATAGCAACCATAATGGTACTTCAGTCCTGGCAAAACACTTTCTTCACAAGAGCCGTGTAAGGTATCAAATCTATCCATTTGAAAGATGACAAAACTGAGGCTAAGGAAGTAAATCACATAAAAATGATCTTGTACTTATTTATTTTGCATGTGCTTGTCTGTGCATGTGTTTCTTTCCCTTCCTCTTCTCTCTCCTCTCCCAAGACAAGGACAGATTATTGATGACAGAGTTCTCTGTCTTGTGTCCTCAGAGATTAGCCCAGTACCTGGTCCACAAGAGACTTTTAATAGATGCCTATGAATTGAATTGACGGACAAATGACTTGACTACAATCACACTACTGATAATTGTAGGAAGCAGAATGTCTGTACTCTGGGCATATTCCATGGAAACTCTTCAGATGGGAGCCCTGTTATTTCCTACAGCTCCATTGATTTCTCTCCTAAACATCACACTGGCTGATTCCTGATAGCAGAACACCCACGTGCACCCCTCTCATTATGTCCACTGCAGTTGTTTCTCAGCTGTCTATGTTAAGTGTGTCCCGAGGTATCTGGCCTGCCCATCCTGTGCATGGCTGCCCTCCTCCACATTCCGGTAAAACAGTTGTTAGAGAGTAGGATAGCAGAAAGCTTCAGGAAAGAGGGGCCTTTGTTCAAAAATCTCCAAATCCGAGGAAGTGACTAATCTTCAGGTTGCCAATGTTAAGGATTGCATTTTGCTTTCTAATACTCAATGGTATATGGATAGGACATTAGACGAGTTCAAGCTACTCTTCCCAGGATGCTCAGCTGTTGTCTACATGAGACCTTTAGTAATGATAAGGGGAAAATGCACACTTACTAAGTATTGACCAAGGCAGATCACTTCACAGTTATGTGCCTCAGTATAAATCTGTAAAAAGAAGGATTTTGATTTGATTTCCTTTAAGATCTTCCTAACTCTAAATCTAATTCTACTATGATCCTCAGAATAGGTTATGAACTCAAGAAAAACATTTGTCAGTATTATCCCACAGATTTCAAGCTTAGTGCTTTGCTGCTTTGCCAGGTTAGTCTTTAAAGGTATTTTATTCATTTTTTAAAAGTTTTTCATCTTCTTGTTTATTTTTTTAGTATTAGATATTTGGCTGTAAAGGAAACAAAACCAATTCATGACACTCAGATCATTCAATTTCTTAAGTACTCTTTGATGTTCTAGGCACTAGGCACTGAGCTAGATGTACCCAGAAGTGAGAAAGCTCTCAATAAAAACCAAAAACCACACTCCTTAAGAATTTGGGGTGGTGGTGGTGAAGTGGGGTGATCATATTCACTATTGAAGAAAGAAACTGACATGTAACATTCTTCCTTTATTAAAATTTCAAGTCATAATACTTTACTAATCTTTATTCATATATTACATTATAAAAATACTCAGACATTTTCTGTTTGTGAATGCATATGACAAGCCACCCTTTAACATAACTTAAGCCTGCATATGTTAAAGACAATTTCACAGAGTTATACTCTCTATATACCATTAATCAAATTCATGTTTCCATCTAGGATTGGTACAATGAGGGAAACAAGAAGGCTGAGCTTGAAGTCTAGGTTCCAATATAAGACACTTGGATTTTAATCCTATTCCCATAATTTACAAACTTAACTTTGGATGAGTTTTAACTTCTCTGCACCTCACTTTCCTCATTTATTACAAAACACTTATCTAATAATAAGCTATCATAAGGAAATTGCTTTGTGATTTTTTTCATTTTATTTTATTTTTAATACATTATGAATCATATTGGGAGAGAAAATTCAGAACAAAAAGGAAAAAAAAACAGAAAAAAAAATAAGTGAACATAACATCTATTGAATTACATTCAATTTCTATAGTTCTTTTTCTGGATGTAGATGACGTTTTCTATCCAAAGTTTATTGGGATTGCCTTGGAGCTTTGTATATTTTAAAATTCTCTAGAAACACAGGTTCCTTTTTATCCACAGCAAGGAAATTGTTACATTGTATTTTGAGTGAAATTTTGCTTCAGTTTACTAACTAAAGACAATAGATAATTAAAAATCAAGGTCCATAGTTGCTACAAGTCTTCTCTACTTCTCTAGAGCACTGAGACTAGTTTAACTTTTTCCAACAATTTAAAAATCTTCTATTCCATTTTAATTACTCTTCAAATAAAATGAATTTATTGAAAGCTTGTATTATTCCTATGCATACATTTTAGTTTGTTCAATTATAGCTAGTACTTATATAATGCTTTAGGATTTGTCCACTGTTTTATAAATATTATCTCATTTTACCCTCATGACAACCTTGAAAGTAAAGTGAAACATTCTGCAGATTAGAAAGCTGCAAAAGGTGGAGGATAAGTACAATGCTCACTATCTCACTCTTGGGAAGTATCTGAGGCAAGGTTTACCTTATTCTTGATTCCAGGTTAAGAGCCATATCCACTATGACATCTGGTTGCCCTATATTTTACCTATATTATTGTATAGCTATATATATATATATATATATATATATATATATATATATATATATACACACACACACACACATGTATATATGTACATCTTCCATGTATTAATTATATTACATAATTATATAATAATCATGTACACGATATGATTTATTATACTATATAACCATGCATATCAATATCATTTTTGTAAAATGTGTTAACATAACACTTTTTTTCCTTAAAAAAAAAAAACAAAAGTCCACATCAAACTAACAGACTAAGTTTCTTGGCCTATCTATCTTTTTTCTGCAGTTTATTCAGTATATAAGTGAAAAGGACTTCCCTTTCTACCCCTTCCCCAACATGGCTCTGGATCCCTTCTAGACCAATCACCCAAAGAATTCTTCTATGACCAGAAGGTCATAAGTGTGCACATCAAATAGCTTACATGTGCCAGGCCTTAGTCATCATGGTCTCCAAGTGTTAGAATCACTCAGTGGAGACTGGGACTATGTCCCAATGTTGAAGAGCTCATTAAACTAGGATTGCCTAGATTCATTACACAGTGTCTTGTTTTGAGATGCTATATGATACACAGAGATTTAGCCAGTAACTGGCATATAGCAAGCACTTAATAAATGCTTGTTGACTGACTAAAAGGATTTGTGTGCTTCTTAGAATTTTGGTTGGTATTAATCCAAGTGTCATTCTTCTTCTGGGAATGTAAATTATGTTTTATTCTTAAGCTTTCATTATACTAGAGATTCTGGTGGTCTTCTCCAACTGATTCCTAAAAGCATCTGTGCAATATATGTCTTGCTGAAAGCATCCTGGTAATACAAATATAACTGTTTGAGATTTCTTTATACATTGGCTTCCTTTTAGAGAGAAAATATGTACCATTGTAGTTAAAATTATATGAGGAATCAAAGTTTTTGGAGCTCTGAGTTGGAATGCCTTCCTATTTCTATGAGCAAATTTAGGAATTAATAGAAAGAAAGGAAACTATCTCTGGGATCAGGAAAGCCTGGTTTAAATTCCACTTCTGACCACTTTTTGGAATGTAGAAAGCATCTAAGTATATATATTCATTTTTGTTAAAATTTAGCCCATTCCATGATAGTCCCCAATAGTCTGGGAATTTTAAAATAAATATATATGTAGTTCATCAATTCTAAACTCATGTTAATTGGCAAACTCATCTTTTTAGGAAATGTTAAATAGGTTTCTGTATCAAATTGCTCTCTCTTCTTCACCCCCTTCCCTCAGTCTCTGCAAACATGTATCTATGTACATGCATACATGTATCTATGTACGTGCATACATGTGTGCATTTTTGTGCATAAATGTATACATACAAACTCATCAAAATATAATCAGGTTCATGAATATAGATTTCTATATTTTATTCACAGAATAGTTCCTCATAATACATTTATATAATGTAAACATATAATCAGATTGTCATCTAGTTTCTAAAACTGTTGAATGGAAATTGTAAATAAAAGAACAAAAGTGTTGACATGAGAATATAATTACAGAAGCAAGGAAAGAGACAAGAAAATTATTTTTGAAAAGGAGAGTTTAAGATCATATGGCCCTACATGCCATATGTCAAGATAAAGCACAATAACTGACACTTCAAATTATGACCCTGAATTATCAAGAAACTATTAAATTGTCTAAAATTTATGATACTTAGAAAGGTATAGAATATCTGACATTCAACAGTTTGAAATAGTTTTCATTCAAACTAATTAAAGTTATTTAAGATAGTGATGAAAAAACACTGACTTTGCTCAAAGGAGTACTATATTCAATTTCCAACTACTTTAAGGTGTCTTTCTTACACTGATGTAAAATGATGTTAAGGCTAAGAAAATGTACACAATGACTTTTGCCACATAAATGGAAAAAACAATTACCACAAAAGCAATATAAAATGAATGTTTTACAATAACAAGTTTGATCTCACAGAAGACATCTAAAACCTCTTCTAGCAATGCCTTTCTAGAGATAGTTATCATGAGGATTTATCCATAGTAATGTCTTATTCCATAAATTTTCAGTTTTTTCAATCCATTTTCATTGGTTTTCCTGATTTTTTCTCCTTTTTTTTTTTTTTTTAAACTTAAAAAAGCTTTATTATATGGTATGGCTTTCCTGAAAGGGAGTAAAGGAGAATAGTGAAGGGGCAGTAGAAGTGATATAAAAAACCCCCAAAAGATATCATAAAATATATATTTAAAAAATTATTCCTCTTCCATTGAATGTACTCTTGCAAGCAAAATTCTTGAAAATGTATACTTTAAAATTTTCCGTTTGAAGATTTCATAAATCTTAAAATGCAGATGTTACGCAGTTTTGATTTTCCATCAAAATGTATTATTTAAAGACAGTGTGAATTAAACAATATTAAGTAAATACTTAGCAAGTAGATTAGTCAGAGAAAGAATGAGCAATCTCTTATCCCATTAATCATGGAAACTTAACTGGTTCCAAAAAAAAAAAAAAGGCCATTTTTTGAAAGAAAGAACAAGAATTAAAAAATTGGCTAAATACTATACAAAATTATAGAAACGTATAAATTTTTCAAAATTGCTCAAAGGTAAATGGAAATTATATATATGTTATATATATAATATCTAAAATTAACTAATCAAACAGGAAAACTAAACTAACAGTAACTAAATTTTTCATCACAGGCAGGCACCTTAATCATTTATTTGTTTTCACATATTAGCACCTTTATGATCAAAGACATAGTTCTAATTCACATAGATCTCCATGAACAAGAGAAATCACTAGCTTCTATGATTACTGCCCCTGGTCCCCTTAACACCAGCAAACAAATGGGTCAACACAGTCATTCCCAGGCCCAAATTAGTAACAGTGATATACTGCACACCATAGAAAGCAGCCATGAATTATTCATTTAAATTCCTCTCTTTAGAAATAAAGCATGTTCCATAATGAAACATAACACGATTACTATTGTACCGGGATGAACATCTACTCTGCTGGGTAATCAAGCATCTGCTGGCAGGTCATTTAAAATTCACCTATTTACAAATCACTTTCATCAACAGCACTATTCAAAAACGGAGGCATTATATTGGTCAGAAAAGACTATACTGAGTTTACAACTTCAAAAAAAGATTACCAAAAGTTTTAGTAGCATTTAGTTCTTAAATGTGGGCTTTTAAAAATATGTTGGCAATCAGCAATACTCTTCTTTCTGTGTCTCTGCTGTTCTCCCCTTTCCTACCAAGAAGTGTGTATGTGTATATATGGTGTTGTGGGGGAGGGGAGGGAAGAAGCAGACTGAGCAGAGAACATAGGGACATCCTTTTAATAGAACAAGACCCAAGATGGGATGAAGACTATTTTGAGAAAGAAATAACCGTATCAGCTACAATTTGCTCTCTCCTTAACAGGTAAATGCTAGGTACTAGATGACTAAGTTTTCTATCTGAATTTAGATCAATCTAAAGTAAAATGGGGAAATTCAGTCAATCTATGTACTAGTAATATCAGACACAGACTCAATTGTTAAGCACAAGTAGGATATCAATAAACACTGGCTGATATTTGGGTGTACTATTTTAAAACTATTTTATATCCTAACAAATAACTGTTGTAAAAGGCAGGAAATGCTGGTATATCTATCAATAAGATGCCTTTCTGAACATTTTAAAGCAATATCTAAAAAAAAAAAAAAAAAAAAGACTTGAATCTTTGCTGTATTAATAATGAAGCTAGAATTACAAATATAAGCCAACACTTTCCTTCCTCACTCAGCTCACTCTCTCGATCTACTTCTTTTTCTAGCCTCCATCCTCTGTTCTGCCTTCAAACAAATCTGCCTACGTTTGTTTTAGTTGGCATCAGACATCAGCATTCCAATAGAAGTCACCTGGCTCCCGAAGCAATATGGGAAAACGTACAAAACAGGAAGCTTGTTTAAAAAGAAAAACATTCTTCACTGAGATGCATAGGAGTCATAAACATTTAAAGCATTTTTTAAAAACCACTTTTTGAAAAAATACATTCTCTGAACTATGAATATGCCCCATACTGCAAATTATCCATTACCCAATGGCTCTTAGATTGAAAAATATGTACTGAAGGATTCTGTCAGCTCTCAGACACCAGAAATCTTACTTCTATAATAATTTCCTCCTCTCCTCTTCACATGCCCTTTGTTAAAAGAAAATGCCCATCAGTGTTAAAAAAAAAAAAAAAAAAAAAAACTACATATCTGGACCACTCTCAAATGCCTGTGAGAATGAGAGGATTGAGAGAATGAGAGAAACAAGAGGGAAAAAAAAGGCTAGCATTCCCTTCTTTCACTACTATTTCTTTTTTCCATTTGCTTATCTTCTATTCTCTTTCATTCTCCATTCCAGCAGTTGGAATAAAAGTTTTTCATGTGTCTGCTACAGTTTTTCTAATTGACTGATTTAAAAATCCTCTCCCCCATCACTCTCCATATGTTCCCAATGAATAGAGATTTCAGTCTGTTTTCAGTCCTTAACCTGGTAAGGAAGCACATGACTTGTGAGGGCACAAACAATTACATCAGAAACTGGACAAAACAGATGTGAAAACCCTACTCTGGGATAACACTTCTGAAGGGCCTCATTCCACTTTGTATGAATCTTACAGTATAAATGAGCTATTTTAAAATATGAGTATCTGTTTTGTGGCTCACACATTATTCATCAATGAACAAATAATCCTTGCAAAATATGATCTGAAAAGAGCAGATTTTGCAAAGCAAAATTACAAAAATAAAACCAGGCATCTCTATGATATACAAATTAGTGCTTGCATATTATGAAATAATGTTCCATTTAGAAAATCTAAAGTCTTCAGGACATATAGAACGCAAATGACAGGGGCAACTAGGTGGTATCCTGGATAGAGCACTGGCCCTGGATTCAGGAGGACCTAAGGTCAAATCTAGCCTCTGAGACTTAACATGACCTAGTTTTGTGACTCTGGGCGAGTCATTTAACCTAAATTGTGAAGAAGGAAGAAGGAAGAAGAAGAGGAGGAGGAGGAGGAGGAGGAAGAGGAAGAGGAAGAAGAAAGAAGGAAGAAGAGGAGGAAGAAGAAGAGGAAGAAGAAAGGAGGAAGAAGAGGAAGAGGAAGAAGAAAGAAGGAAGAAGAAAATTAGAAGGAAGAAAGAACAAAGAAAAAGAAAATGACAGTGTTAGACTGAACTAAATGTATAAACTTCAGTAAGCACCTTAATTTCTTCTTGCCATGACTTCCCCATCTACAAAATGACATGTTGTAGAAGCTAATCATTCCCTAACAGATTTGTTAAAAGAATCAAAGATCCTGAGTTAGAAAGGATCTCAGAGACCCTTTAGTCCAATCTCTTCATATTAGAGATGAGAAAATGAGGAAGAGAAAGTTTCCTCAATGGATAAACATGAGGAGAACAGCATAGGCCTTAGTACAGAACATGGGACCAATTCCCATTTTCTCTAGGTTCTATCAAGTACCTTGATAGCAAAGGAATTTGTACAGTTTGCTGGCAGAGAGAATAATAAGAGAAATAAAAATGATGATAGTAACAATAACATGCATTTAAGTAATGCAAAGTTTTGTATTTAAGGTCTGTAAAGATCTTTACATAAAATATTGCATTTAATTCTCACAATAGCTCTGTAAACTAGGTGCTTTAAGTTTCTAATTTTAAAGATGAAGAAACTGAAGCTGAGAGATGTTACTTGCTCAGGTGCTCATAAGTTATATGGCCAGTGCCTGAAGAAATATTTGAGCTCAGGTTCTTCAGTGGGAAGGGGATGAGAAAAAATTTGGAACACAAGGTTTCCAAGGGTGAATGTTGAAAACTATCTTTGCATATATTTTTTAAAATAAAAAAACTTTTATCACAAAAAAATTAGCCTCCTCCTTACATGAATGATAATTTTTTTTTTTCAAAAACCACAACAATAAGATGAATAGAAAAATCACTTCTTCACACAATGTGCCTTTCAAGTTACTGCAGTTTTAGGATGATAGCAATGGTATCTCATAAGCTAATACGGGCCTAGAATCTAAGTTTCCTTCGGTTCTAGAATATTATGACTCTGGTGGTGGTTTTTTCCCCCAAGTTGTTTTCTATATTCTTTATTATAGGTAAGAGAAAAACAGACAAAGAGACTCAAACAAAGAAAGAGCCAGAAACGAGGTATTATGGAAAAAGCATTGGACAGGATGTCATGAGGCCTTGGTTTGAACTCTGGCTCCCATACTTAGCAATTTTGTGAATTTGGTTAAGACACTTATTTCTCTTGGGTTTAATTTTCTCAAGTGGAAAGAAGTTATAATATCTTTCAGGATCATTTTGAGAAAAATAATTTGTAAAACTTAATGCATCATAAAAATGAGTTATTATAATGTATACATAGACACACACACACACAAACACACTCCACACCCAATAAACTTCAGTTAACGTTAATAGGGCTCTAGCTAATGTTAGTTCTTGTAAAAATAAAAGGGTTCAAAGAAACAACACCTAAAATGTAATGTGTTAAAATTAACATAGCAACATGTGCCCAAAGAACTACTCCTAATGAATTTCTCTTCTTTTTACCCACCACGAATATCTCATTTTCCTAACTTAAACAGATACCTGATCTAAAACTGAAGCCATTTACATATGGTAAATTTTAATCAAAGGAAAAATAGATTCCAAATTTTTATATATTCAGTAAACCAAAAATATACTAAGAAAAGAATTAATAAGTCACATCTTTTTGTTCACTAAAGGGAGGAAAGTCATATTTTTGATATCTATATGTCAAATATATTGATAGATAGATACACTGATGCCTAAATTTCCTGCTTTTGTAGAACTCACTTTTATTCCTTCATCCATGCACTTGAATTGTAAATGTAAAGTAAAATGGGAGACACAAAGATGATCATAACATGATTCTACCCTCCAATATTAAGATAAATGGTGTCTGCAGGTGTGTTTATTTACATACATACACACTCACAAACACACCTCCATATAATAATACCTCCATAAGAGAAGATAAAATGGAATTTTAAAAGAATTCAAAGAATAAAGAACCCACAAGATCATAGATTTGGAAGTGAAGGAGACCTTAGAGGTCTAATTTAAACCCCCTCATTTTAGAGATGGAATTATGGAGTGGGCAGTTTTAATAGTTTAGATAAGAGTTAATAAGAATCTGGATAAGATCATTGTGAAAACAACAACAGGTTTTGTTCTGTCATTTTTTTAAATATTTAAAAATACAAATGAGATGGCTGATTGCTAATACTGCAAAAGGTACAAAGACCTAATTATCTCTATTATTTCATCCTACTTTAAATAAAGAGTACAAAAGAAGAATGTTTAAATTTTATGCAATGATTATAAAAAATATCCAATGTAATGCTATTCAAGAAAGTGATTAATGCAGTTAAATATTGGACAATGTTGGGCAGATTCTAAAGTAGTACATCTGTAAATTATTTCTTACTAGTAAAAAAAATACATAAAAATTCACTTCACTAATAATGAGAATTGAGAATTTTAAAAACCGCTTTCATCTGATACTCTTGCTTTTACCATCCTTGCCAATACTGGAGATTCTACATAAAGAGAATCACATAATATATTGTTGGAGAAACTTTGAATCAATACAACCATTTTGGAAAACAATGGGGAATTATCCAAGTCACTAAATACTGACCTAACAATTATAGGAAGGTTTTAATTACATATAATTATATAATTTGACTAAGGAGGTCCAAGACAGAATTAAGGGTTCCATCCATTTCATGATATTCTTCACAGCATTTTTTAAATGGTTGAAACAAGGTGGATGCCAATCAATTAGGGAATGACTGAACAAACTGCCATATATGAAAGAAAGGAATATAATTATGAGATTGAAAACTGAACCAGAGCTAGATTTAGCTTTTATATAGTGCATTACGGTTTATAGAACACTTTACATGTTATCCTGTTTTGATAACAACACTGAGAGGTATTTGCCCAGGGTCACATAGTTAAGTATCTAAGGTAATTAAGTGTCAGCTCTTGATGACTCTAAACACAATACTGCCTAGTTGGCTACAAACTGAGGAAACATGAAGCTATTTTCAAGAATTGATGTAAAACAAAGTAAGCAGAATCAGAACTTTACAATCAGTGACTACACTGATGTAAGTGAAAGCAAAATTAAATAGTAAATGAAGTCTTTTCAAATATAATGTCTCTTGATCATCACAAATTCACCATATTGAGAATAGATCTCACTACAGCTGTCCCTTCCACATCATGGGGTTTTTTTTGACATGAAAAACATGACATAAGAAATAGCGAAATGGTGCCATTAGAAACAGGTAGATGATGAAATGGATAGAGCACTGGCCTTTGAGTCAGGGGACCTGAGTTCAAATTTAGCCTCAGACACTTAACACTTAACATACTTACTAGTTATGTGATCCTGGGAAAGTCACTTAGCCGGAGAACAAGAAAGAGGGAGGGAGTAAGGGACAGAGGAAGAGAAGAATGGAGGGAAGGAGGGAGAAAAAGAGGGGAAAGGAAGGAGGGAAAGAGAAAAAGGAGGGAGGGAGGAAGAAAATTAAATGGGAATTAGGGTGGATTTTGTGGAAGCTATGGATGACAAAGAAAGTATACATACAGTATTGTAAACATGCCATAAAAGGGGAAAAAAATTCAGACTTTTTCTCTGGTATGAAGGTAAGGTTAAAAAGTTTTAATTAGATTTTCTGGATTGCTACAGCACTACACCCTCAAAATTATCTTTCTCCTCAAACTCACTGTTGTTCCAAATGTCCTTATTAATGTCAAGTGCATTACTATCCTTCCAGTTTTTCACACACACACACACACACACACACACACAGTCACTAACTCGTTTTTTTCACATATATCCCCTTGCCTCTCAAACAGTACCATCCTAGTTCATGCCTTTGCAACTTCTAATCTAGACTATTATAGTATTGTAGCAACATTCCAGTTAGACTCTCTCAAATTTTTACTTCCTAATTTTGATTTCAACCATATTGCAAGCAAGCCTCAGAAATACAAGTTCATTACAGAAATTTCTATGCTGTCCTTAGTTAGCTAAGACATGGATATTTCTTAACTACACAAGTGCATACATATAAAACACCACCACAAAAATGAAGTAGGGTCCTTTATTACCAGAAACAATTAAAATAAGGCAGTGAAAACACTAAATATAACAAATTCTAAATAATGCTATCAATAGTTGAGTAGAAAATACAATCAAATGATTATATATCTACACCAGATGTAGGATATCATATGTGCTAAATATAATATAGAAGTAATAGCCAACACTCTTTCAGATACATTTTGGTGTTTCAGATGTATTTTTATTTATACTGTACTGATTAGATGGAAAACTAAAACCTTACCTATAGTGCTGTAATAAAGATTCAAAAGCTTTGAGTTCATGTTAACCTTTCAAGAATGACTTAGCAAATCTCTAAATTAGGAAAGAAGGAAATTTAGATCAATTAAGAAAAATCACCAACAAAGGAACATCTTTCCTATTGAGAGTTAAATAGCCACTTAATTTTTTTAAATATGCAAAAAAGATATAGTGTGTGTGTGTGTGTGTGTGTGTGCGCGCGCGCGCACATGCATGATTGTATGCATATGCCTGTGTATGTAGGAAAAAAAGATAATGAAGAATTCAGAAAAGATTTATTTTCACATAATTACAAGAATGCTATGATGTGTATAGGGAAATCATCCTTAGAGATACACATGAATACCTTAGAATAAGCTATGAAAGAGGACAAAAAGGAACTGACCTAAAATGTCAGTATCACAAACCTTATCAGAAAAGCTACAGTTGTTTGGCTTAAATAAAAAAGTATAAGAGAAAAGGCAGATAGTGTTTTGACTACAGAATAAGATTACTACATGGGGAAATGATGGATACTTGCTCAACTTAATCTTCCTCCCTACTCCCCTCAAAATGAAAACTAGTAGGTTTATTAAAGCACTACAAAAATTTAAATTAAATCTAGGAACATTTGAAAGTGAGATTTAGTTGCAAAATTCTAGGGCCTCTATTACAAGTATTTTTATTTTTTTAACTGTTCAATAAATGTTTACAGGGGAAAAAAATAGCGACATGCCTCTGCCTAAATATCCTAGATTTTACAGGACAGAATAATTTCAAATACAGAAATCATACTTCCAATGAAGTTCTGTGAAAGGAATTCTTCTTTCAGAAACCATCTGTCTCAATTTTTGGTTCAGAAAATATTGTCATTGTGACTCTATTTAATGCTAAAACAAATAGGGAGGAGTTTTAAATGTAATAGAACATCTTGAGGATAGTGACATTTTTTTCCATTTTTGTCTTTTAATTGACAGTGTTTAGTACACTCTGGGGACTTATGAATCAGTTTAATTAAAATGGAAGAATAGCATTTCCAATCACTTAAAGGAATGGCTGTAATGTTAGTTAAGATCGAGGCATCAAAGAGCAGAGCCAGGTAAACTCCTTGTGGGCTTACTTTTAAGAACTCTCCTAATAACAGGCAATAATTAAAAGTAATATTAAATGCAACCAGAAGGAAAAAAGGGAGGATGGTTATGGTACTGTTTATTAAAAGTTTCTGGTAAAGGAAAATGGCAATGGAAATGTTTTACATTTAATTTTGATGATAACAATACAATATAGCCCATTAGAAAAACCATCACATAAAAACACCTGAGAAATTCAGCACATGGCTGATTATTATGTGATAGTTTTTAAAAATTGAACATTCTATACCTTTCTCTCTGAAAAGTCTTTGTGGTTTTTAACATCTACATGGATATGCAGACCACTGCACCATCATTTCATGAATAGAGCAAGGAATTAATAAAGATAGTTACATCTCTTCTAATATTTATTCATTTCCCTGACTATTTTTCTCTCTCTTTGCTATTTACTTATATTGCTCCTACCGTTGATTACCAAATTCAAATTTTGAACTTCCTTTCCCCTCCCAAATGAAAGGAAGATAATCAGAACTTTCTCATATATTAATTCAGGTATAGAGTGGTCTTCTATAAAAACATCAGAATTTTCCTACAACTAGGAATGCTAAAAGCAGTGTTCAGTGGCATGTCAAAATGAAGAGGAGCAAAAACGATAAAAAATTATGCAAATAGCAACTTAATATATAGCACATATAGTTATTTACCTAATCTATTCTGTTGTTGACGTTTTACAGATAAGGCAAATAGAGTTAAGTGATTTATCCTGGGTCAAACATCTAGCAAGTATCTAAGGACAGATTTGAATTCAGGAAGATGAGTCTTTCTGACTTCAGACCCATCACTCTATAATTCATCATCTAGAAGTCCCAGCTCTTCTTTATGAACATTACAAAAATGAAGATTTACAGAAGATATCACAACCTATCATGCCTTGTTCGCATAGCAACAAAAAATTATTACTCTATTTCTTTCTCTCTCTCTCTCTCTCTCTTTTTTTTTTTTGAAAGAGGGAGATTAATGTACTCAACAAGCTATTAAGTATTAACTGGAAACATAATTGTCAAGATTTTTAGTAAAAATGCACAAAAACTCATCTCAAGCCAAAGTCCAATATACAATCACACTATACTTAACTGGATAGGAAATATTCCACAATTCATTTAAATATGCTATATACTCAAACATTTCACCTTTGGGTACTAAAAGAACATCTTCTCCCATAATAAAAAAATTATAAATGCTATCAGCAAGCATGCTTCATCAAAAATTGGCCAAAGCATTTGTCTTAGGGTTTAGGTTTAATCAGTTGCTTTCAAGTTCCATAATGAAAAGTGTCCCCCAAAACAGTCATCAACATAACTTGACAAGTAGCAATATTCACAACTCAATGACTTCCATGAAATTTCCTGTTTTGAACATAAAATTACATTCCTGTAATTCTCTCTTGTAGAAGACATTTTGATTATGGCAAATGAACAAGTGAATCACAATTATTTTTTTAAAGACTCAAAAAGCCTTTAAAAAGTAATTATCCAAGCAGCTGGAAGATTTGAGAACATCAAAGTAAATAAATGGAACCGTATCAGAACAAATTCATTCTAACAAAAAAAATTAATTGAAAAAATAGATCAGTGTTCATATTCCTACCAGTTCAACTGCTAGGATATTTGGACAAAATCTCTAATCTCTCCTTGAGTACTATCAAAACATTTTTACTGTATATCTGAAAAAAATAATTCCTAATAAACAATTATAATAGTTTATCTAAACTATTAGATATTATTTACACAAAACTGTCATATATGCAGAATATTCATATTTCTTCCTATATAACAAACTTCATGCAGATATAGCACATTTATTTTTTCAAATTATAGCTTTTTATTGACAGAATATATGCATGGATAATTTTTCAACATTGTCCCTTGAACTTCTCTCTGTTCTAACTTTTCCCTTCCTTCCCTCCACCCCTAGATGGCAGACAGTCTCATACATGTTAAACATGTTAAAGTATATCTTAAATACAATATATGTGTACAGATCCATACAGTTCTCTTGTTGCACAAGAAAAATTGGATTCAGAAAGGTAAAAATAAACTGGGAAGAAAAACAAAAACATAAGTAGTCTACATTCATTTCCCAGTGTTCTTTCTCAGATACAGCACATTTAAAAGATTAAAAAGAAGATTCATTCTCACTTATCTTGAAGAAAATACAAGAAAATCTCCACTGAAAGAGTTTCACCTACTAAGTTACAGAAATAAAGATGTTTCTTATCTTCAAATGATGAGGCAAAGAGTTACTAAAGTAAGAAAGAATTGTTAAACTTCAAAACTAAAGCAAGGTAAAAACAAAGATCTCAAATTGTCAATTCATTATAGATCAACAAAATCATATGCTAGTAATACTTAGCAAGTAGTATTTGATTTCATTTAGTAATATTATTACTGAAAAAATAATAATAGATGAGAGTAACAACAACAATAATAAAAGGTAATATGATGTAATCTGTGGAGAATAGCAGCAAGGATAAATTTAATGTCAGGAAGACCAGAATTCATGTTTTGTTTCTGGCATATGTGACCATACACAGATCAATCTCTCAAAAACACCAAGAAACAGAGTATGAATCATAGACAGAGAAACATCTTCAGTGGTAGAGGAATTATGTACTTCATGAGTACCCTACATGAATGAAACCTGCCGCTCTAGATGCATCTTCCAAATTAAGTTCATGATCTTTAATCTTTTCATTGTGCTACTAACTGAAGCTTTGACTAACACAACCTTCCTCATCTTCCTTCTTCTCTCACATTGAAGGGCTGGAGAATGAAGTACCAAACCCCTCCCAATGCCTTCCTTTATGGAAGTTATTTTTAATTCACTTTACATCTAATATCCTTCAACTCCAAAGTACAGGATGCCCCCATGTGGAAAACTCCTTAGTGTCCCCTGACCCACCCATCCATTTTCCTGCCTCTTCTTCTGTGTTATTTCCCCTCATTAGATGGTAAACTCTATGAGAATAGGGACTACCTTTTTATTAACTGTTCCAGACACTTAATATAGTGCCTGGGAACACCACTGGAGTTTAGCAAATCTTTATTGGATTAGATTGAAGACCAAACATAAGAAAACAATTATGATAATACTACTACTAGAAGTGATTAACAATAGCAGCTTTATGATTCACAAGACATTTTACATAAAATATTTCATTTGATCATATAATTTTCTCCATTTTATAGAGAATAGGACTGAGGCTCAGAGATTGGGAAAAGATCAATCCCATTAAGAGAAGTAGAACATTTAGTGGAGGGGCTGTATTTAGAGATGTTGTGCAATTGCAAAACAGGTATTTATCTTAATGACTTTGCTTCTGAGTATCTGAACTTTGCCACTATGCCTGATGTCATTTTGCCTTGGAATTTCCATCAATAACTGAAGCCTCCTCATGGGTTGGTTTGCTCCTCAAAGAGAAGAAAAATGATACCATTATGTTGGGATCAACGAACAGTGTAGTATGTCTGCCTGTGGCTAATCAGACAAATACAAACTCAGAGGACTCTACCACATATTGGGCACAAATATTTGGAGTGGAGATGTCTCTAAATTTGTGCATCTCACATTTCTTTTGTTCTTTTTTTCTTTTGTTCTAGCCTTTTCCTTCTGAAACAGTCACCTACACTTACATTCTTCTCAGTTAGAATAAATATCCCCACAATATTCTAGACTCCTTCACTCTCATTGATGAGTTCCTTCCAGGGCTCCCGTTTTGACTAGCTAACCTTCATTCTCTTCCTAGCTTTATTTCTGACTTTTTGAAATGTGAGGTACCTTTTCCTTTCTCATCCTCCTTTCTAGATCTCTTTTGGGTATTATTCATTATTATAAGCTCCTTGGGGGGAAAAAAAGGTCTTTTCTGTTTGTTTATAATTGAATCCCCACAACATAGAGCATTGTCTGACATTGAATAAGCACTTAATGAATACCTGATACTCTGTCTTGTTTTACATCAGCGAGAGCCAGCTTTACAAATATCTCCTTGGAAGTGTGTGGAATATACATTAGGGAGGGGATAAAGTTAAAGCAGAAAAAAAACAAGTGGAAGATTACTGTTAACAGCTGTCAGGAATGCTATGGAAAATGATGTGTGTGATGAAAATAGAGAGTCATGGAACGATTTACATGAACTGATTCAGAGTGAAGTAAGCAAGAAAAGAAAACAACATATATAGTAACTACAACAATGCAAATGGAAGAAAGGGCACATCAAAAGATCAAAATTGAATATAATTTTAAAGATCAAATAAGACTTGAAGAAAAATGAGGGAGCTAGTGACAGTGAGAAGAGAATGATTAAGGCTATGAGCCCGAGGGTGATGTCCTTGACACCAATAAGCATTAAGGATGAACAACAGATTGTAAAGGGAAATAATGAGTTTGGCAGCTTTGGACATACTGTTCTTGTCACTTCCATAAAGTTAAAGAAGTGGAGTGCAATGACATAGGTACTATTCTGCCTGTAAGTTGAGCAAAACTTTAAGGGATGGAAGAACAGAATATGATTGCACTCTGCAAGAAAACAATCAATAGAAGTATATTACTTGATTTATTAAAAAAAAAAATTAGAATACAAATACATTAGGGAAGTAAAAAAAAATCCTAAGTGAGATACTAAGAAGGGAAATTTACTTCTAGCTGAAGAAAAGTGGGGAAAATTTAGGAAAGGATTCATAGGAGGTGCTATAGATATTAGAAAATGAAAGATAAGAATAATTCCAACAGATTATACTGTTGTAAAAGGGCGCTGAATCTGAGAATTGGGAAGATGAAGTAAGAAATTGAGAAAAGTAGTAAAAAACTAGGAAAAGCAAGTAGCTCAGTTTGATTTTTGTAGATTAGGCAAGAGAGGTTCTCATAAATTTGGATTTGATTCAATAGCCAATTTTCATGGTCTTTTCAAATCTTACATATTGAGCTCTTTGAAGGTGTAAGCCAGAATCATATTTGATACCTTTCAATCTGCAAATACTTAGTATTATGCAATATACACAGTAGGCCTTTAAATATTTGCTGCTGCTGTTTCTACTAATGATGATAAGTAAATATTGGGCACATTTTTTCATACAGGATATTTTTTTTTTAAGTACAGAAAGAATGAGTGGTCATGTGGATATGAAATTGTACATCTCTAACACAGTACTTCCAAAGTAAAATATAATAGGTTCTGAAAACATTAAGCTCAATTATGTGAAATATAAATGAACTTTCTTTTCCTCTTGGATAAACCAAACTAACGTGAATTTTCAAAGGCAATAGTTAAGTGAAAGAAACCAATAGCTTTTGATAAAACCTTAATCTCCTCTCAGGTTACAGGGGCTAATGAAACAGCATAATCATTAGACACAACTAGGTAGAGATTGTTGAAAAAAATAAGTTTAGTATAAGTTGATTGTGTTATAGCTTCTTATATAAATATACATGTTAAATTTGGGTCCCCAGAAATATAATTACAAACAATTAGTCAAAGCTTTACTTACCAAATTATTTCATTGGTAAAATTCATTTAAAAAATTAATACTAGTTTTATGAGAGGGTTGCAACATACTTGCTCCAAGAATCTTGGAGTAGCATGCAAGCACCTGTGTGTATGTGTCTGTCTGTCTGTCTGTGTGTGTCTGTGCATCTACATGTGTGTATATGCACATAGAGATATATGTATCCATGCACCTATTTGTTAACACACATAGACATGTATATATCTATACACATGCACACATAGATATGCCTACACATGTATGTATATGTACAGAATGTTGAGTATCATTCCCAAGTTAAGAAAAAAGATTTCTAGACATTCTTCATGGAATAAATTTGGCCCTGTATTAAGTCTCATTTTTAGTCAATGTTTCATGAAGCCTGTCATTAAATCCAGTCTTAGACTGAAAAAACTTCTCAGTAAAACAAAAGATATGCAAAAGTTCACAAACGCTTGATGGCAGTAGGTCTGTAGACGCCCATATAAATGTTTCCCTTCAAGATAAATAAGGCCATGGCAGCTGCTGCCCACACTCCAAGGCCTGGGCTCACATCAAACACATGTAACACAGCAGAAAGGGGAGAAGAGAACCTGCTTCTAAAGTTAAAAAAAAAAAAAAAATTAAAAATAAAAGGACTGGAATTCTTTGCGTTGTTTCTTCCAACAACCAATTCTCATGCACTACTTGACAACCAAGAAAATGGCAAAGGACCTCAATACTGACTCATTGAATTAACTGTCCAAGACATCCAGAGAATATATTTATTTTTTGGCTTTCCATTCTCCTGCATGTTTCTTATTAGTAACTTTTCAAGAAATAATTAAGTACTAAAACAAATTTAGTCAGAAACAATTAAATTAGAAACCTATTTATAATAATTATAATAATTTATAATTTAAATATATTTATATAATTTTTAAAAATACTTAATGCCTTTGTGGTCTAGAGTCAAACTATAAAACTAATTAACAGTTCGGTGGTACAATTTGGATATGGGACTATGATAAACATCAAAACTTTCCTTTTGGGAACAAATCGTCAAAATAAAGTTATGGATATATTTTTTAAAAACACTTATGATAGGGAATGGCCCAAATGAAGCAGTGCACTGAAGGTGACTAAGAAAAATGTGGCTTTGAACTCACAGTGACACATTCATATCTAGGGTAAACATTCTAAAATATCAGCAGCTTCCTAATCGTTTTCTATGTAGTTATTCTACTTAATGAAGGACAACTTTGGCTAAAAGCATTGATGAAGCACACAGTAGTTTACCAGAAAGGGTAGAGATATTAAAAGGAGGTGGGGGTGGGGGAGGAAGGAGAGGAGTGGACTGAGAGAGCAAAAAGCAAAGATGGGGAGTTCTGACTCCCAGACATCCAAAAGATAACAATTGCTTAGGGGCTGATGCACTCTTGAAAAAAGTTCAGTGGCACAGTGAGTTTAGTAGTACTACTGGGATATCAACCAGCCTAAGAATTATTTATGGAACTAATGCTACAATTCACACATAAAATAGAAAGAAAGTATCATCTGTAGAACAAAACATTTTAAATATGTGTGTTTATATCAAACTATCTATCTAGCTAGAAGTTTTTTTTTGTTTTTTTTTACTATCAGAAACAAAAACTTCTCAGTAAGGTAAGGATGCTATATAATGCTGAAAGACAAATAATAATTATTAAAAAAAAAAAAAACAAAAACACAAGGAATGGATTCTTTTGGAAAACACTTAAAGCTAGTGGTTATAAACAAAGGAAATCATCCGATTAAAGTTTCCCTATCACTTGCCCTGCTAGATAGAAAGTATGAGAGCTGCAGAGTCATCATATGGCTTGGGTGAAGTAAGCAGCTGTCTTTCTGTGCTACATTTCACTGAAAGGGAGAGCATAAGAGAACAAGAACACACACAAGCAGCAAAGGCCAGAATCTGTTTGAGTGAGTCTGTTTTCACAGCTGGAGATAGGGCACTTACTATTCTATATACAGCATCATTGAGCCTGGAGTCTCAAGTGGGCAGTGTTAAATTGCACTGTAATGCAACTTGAGAATTAATGATTCCCCATAAAAGTTTTACCCGTTCTTGGTCCATAAAGTTATTTTGCTTCAAAAATAAGTAACATACCACATGTACTGCATTTCTATTCACACGCAGTATGCCTCCTAATTAATCAAAGCAAACACACAAAATATCTGAACTAGACCAACTCCTAATATAACAGGCAAGAACTTTTTGTAAACATTCTAATTAATTAACAGAAACTACATCATTATTTCCCTATTTCCTAATACTTTAAAGCAGAGATTACTTTTGATGAAAAGGCCCAGCACAAGATGAAGTTCCAAATATATTCCTTATGGATTTTTCAACATTAGCATGTGAAACTTTGGCTAGGGTTTTTTTTTTTTTTTTTTTGGGGGGGGGGAGGAATGGAATTGCTTTTTAAGCATGGAAAAAGGGGAACCACTATATTTCACTAAAATGAGAACATATATATTCAAATGTAAAATCAGCTAAGGGCCTTTCAAGATTTCTAAGGAAAAAACTTTTAACTGAAAATATTTTCTTGCAAAACATTAGTCAGTCTTACTATAACATGATTCCAACCAATTACTGATCCAGCAGATATTTAAAGAGCAAAAGAGTCATGTCTTCAGTTTAAAAAACTTCAAATGTAGAAGAATGCTTCTTTTAGTTGTAAGCCACCTCCCCCCCCCCAAAAAAAAAAGCTTTCCCAGTGTGAATGTATTATTTTTGTCTAATGTTCAAATGGGAACATGTTCATTCAATACCTAACTTACCAGAGTGCTTGCTGCTGTAGAAGCAGGTGTGTCAGAGCAACTATCTTCAACAGTCTGGTGAGGTTCTTCATGTCCACGAGTGACAAGAATTCTAAAGTGTTGTTGCCGAGAATTCTGATCTTGCCTGATCTTAAAAGTACAGCCCTTATTCTGTGGGATCCTTTCTACTGAGTTACTCCTGTGTATTTCAGGACAATTACTACTATTGTTAGAAGGCTCTGAATTGATCCTGTCTTCCATTGGGCTAACTCGTTCAGGTCGAGGTTGAACTGGATAGGAGGTACTCCTCTCTAGCCTTATTCTTGGATACCTGACCAACCTGTCCCCTTTTGTTCCAGTAAATCCAAAATTGTAATCACCACCAGGGCTTGAAGTGCTTGCTTGGGGTTGCTGCAACTGGAAAACAAAACACCTTTTCCCAGAACTAGCAGATACATCTGGCACATGTTGCAAAGACCAACGCCTGGGCTCAGGAGCAGAGGGGTTGTTCTGAACCTCTGATCCAAAGGGCAAGAGTCTCACCTGACGCATATCTGCACTTGAAGCACGATGCTGAATTCTTACTCCACTTATGTTCAAGCCTGAAGTATTTTCATTGCCTTCCACAGCCTGGGCAACTGAGGGGATAGCATCACCTTGGTTATCGGAAGGAACAGTACAAAACACTCTGTGACTGCAAGTATTATTAGATCCATTGACCTGTTGTCCTAAATCATCAAGCAAGCTTGGTGGAGAATTATTGGAAGATTCTCTTTCAGAAGTTTCTTGGGAGCTGCTTTGGGATGAAGAAGGTCTACTTACTGATGCAGTAAAATTCTCCCTAAGGTCTGAAAATTTATAAGAAAGGTCCTCATCAAGAGACTCTGGTGCCCCACACTCATCAGTATGTCCGTTCACAGCTTTGCGCTGCAGGGAGATTTGCACAGATGAGCTCCTTGTTGGACGGGCATCAATGTTATTCAGCAGCTGAGGGATAAACATGGATGTGCTTCGTTTGAGGGATCCCACTTCTTGTAGGCTATCGCCACCATACTCTGCTCCATTTTGAGAGAATGGGTGAGGACTGTTTCTCCTTGGCAAAGTGTGGAATGCCATAAAAAAATCGTCTTCTCTCTCTCGATCTAGGATCTCTGATTCAGGGGCTGTGTTGCTTCGACCAGAGCCAAAATGAAACCGCAGCCGATGGGCCATGGTTTAACAGGAGGGCAGGAAGGGAGAGGGAGACAACAACAACAATTCAGGCACTGCCAGAAGTTAAAAATCAAAGACATAAACTCCAAGAAAAATTGTCCCATCTGCCAAACTGTTAGCACTGCACCAATGATAGCGACAGATAGCAGAAATAACCCAAGTGGCAAGCTGCATTCCAGGCATGATTGGATAAGAGAAATCAGAGCTTCTGCACACTGGGACAGAGGGTAGGATGGTTAGAGCCACATGACCTTGTTCTCTCTCTCCAATGCCAGCTTCTGGAGTTGGGTTGTTTTTTTTTTTTTTTCCTCTCTCTCACTCCCTCTCTCTCTTTTAAACAGTAAGAGCCTGAAACAGCACCTTCCCAGCTGCTCTTTTTCCATCAGAAAGGCATTGCCCCAGCGGGCGAGCTCTCACAGCTGACTAGGGCAGCAAACACTCTTAGCGCTACTATTAATCTAAATCACATCATATTCACAGGGTACTTCTGAAATAAGCAACACGCACACATGCTCACACATACATACACACATGCGCGCTCTCTTTCTTTCACACACACACACACACACACACACACCCCACACAGACAGCACAGACAGAGCAAGCTTTTCCAAATGAATACAAAGTGACTTCCATGAAAAAAACAACCCCACATTTTCTCACCTCCTCAGAAAGATTAACTTAAAAAGTAGAAATAGGTCTCAGGTTTTCACAAGCAACAGATTTTGTTTATTTGTTTGTCTTGCTGGATTATTTATGACATCATCAGACTATCATGGTGGAATGCAAACTAATAAAAACATACTATAAATACAATTACACACTACCCAAAAGTAGCTCCCTTTAGTGCTAAATAATTAGACTATGATCTACAAGTAAGAAAATATCTATGTGGGGGATGGGATGGGAGACAATTTAAAATACTGCAATAAGTTAATACTATAACTACACTGCCCCTACACTGAAACTTTTTCCTTAACAGCTACCAAAAGGGGGAAAAAAAGATTTACAAAATATTCTCACACAAGGAGAGTAAAAAAGAGCAATAAGAAATGCAGCTTAAAAAAATATTGTCTTATGTACATGCCAGGTAGGAAAGACTGAATGAAGAAAAGCAAAAAAGGCTGGTATGTACGCAGATTTGTATTAATTACATATAGATACCACAGAAAACATTGTGCCAAATTAGTGCAGTTTGGATGCCCATATGTGATATTCTTGTGCTTGCTAAGATCCAAAATGTTTCACAAAATAGGAGAGTTTTAAAATTCATAAAAAGTCATCATTGTTAATTCAGAATAATACTTATAAAAATTGTCTTTCATATTAATTCTTTCTCATAGACCAGAAGTAGTAATTCTTTAATCATATAAGGTTGACTGGGGTAGAAAAGGAAGAGAATCCAAATAGAAAGGGCCTAGTTTCTATTAAAATCCCAAATTATACTCTTGACAGCAGATCTGGAATCATGAATATGGGATAAAGGTAGGGAGTTTGGGGGTGGAGGTAGGGGGAGTTCAACACCACATTTAGAAATCCAAATCTGTTTTCTAGCAGCATATTTTCAAATGCCAAGATGACCAATTATGAAAGAAATGGAATCTGGCTTGTTCAACACTAAAACTGCCAAGCACCAGCACAATCCCATATTGTCTTTTAACAGGCTTGTGAGCCAACAAGAAAGAACACAGGCATTCGTCATATAGTAACAGTTCTTCAGACAGCTTGGTGCAAATCCAGGTGTTAGTATTATTAAACATAATTTTCGGATAAAGCATTCCTTCTACAGTAGTATACTGATAAACACATCTTCTGCATTTTAAACCCTTCTAATAAGGAACACTGAAGGAGCTAGTGACAGAATACAAGAAAGTCTTAAAGGCAGCATAGTTAAATAAAGAAAAAAGGGAAATCTTTTTATTTTCACAATGAATTTTTCTGAATTAAAAACAGTATATTAAATGAAGAATTCAATTCAACAACAAAAAGTCACTTATTTCTCTTCTAGGTATTATGATCTGTATTACTTGAGTGGGCTTTGTCTTACCTTGACACTCTCCAATATAATCTCTTCCATCTAATTTTTCCTATGTGCAAATAAAGCATAAAAAACAGCAACTCCCCATCCCAAAATAACCCCCATCCACTTCTATATGAGCATAAGCATATGTACATAATAGAATTTAGAGCACTAACAATAAAAATGTTAGCATTATTTATATACTATATTGCTACATATACTGTTTTTATTGATTTTTCTAGTTCATAATTATCAGGAGGCAAAAATGTTCATCAACCCTGGATCCATATATATTTTGATGTAAAAGTTCCTGAGAGACATGAAGAAGTCTAACTTGTCTTATGTGCTTTCTAGAATAGCATCAAGCACTTAAGAAGACAGAGTGAGCATTATTTGGTTGTATAATGACAGTGAAGGTGTATACTGATTTAAATTCAATAAAATAGGTTGGCCAAGAAATACTCCCCAAGAACTCGAAGGCTTGAACTTAAATACTGCCTCTGTCTTTAATAAAAAGCAGTAAGACTTGGGACAAGTCACTTCACCCACTTTGTGGTCACCAACTATATTTCTTGATCTATTAATTGGGGAATGGGTAGAGAGAAGGTTGCTTGTATCTGAATTGATCTATAAAGGTACATTTTGGTTTGAAAATTAAAACAAGTACTAAACAATTAGAATCTACATTTTGGGGACGGTGAACAGAGGAAGAGGAGGCTATGTCATCGTTGTAGGAGGAGGAAGAGGAGAAGGAGTAATAAGTAACTAGCAGAAGGAGCAGCAGTAGTAGTAATAGTAGTAGTAGGAGTAGCAGTAGAAGTAGTAGTGGTAGCAGCAGCAGAAACAGCAATAGCAATAGTAATATATTATACTAGGAGCATATTGTAGTGCTTTAAAGTTTACTAAATGCTTTACAAATATAATCATATTTTATCTATATTACATCTCTGGGAAGTGGATCCTGTTGTTATTACCAGTTTACAGATAAAGAAACTGAAGCAGACAGAAGTTAGATGGTTTGCCCAGGGTCACAGAGCTGTTAAGTATCTATGTTTAGATTTGAACCCTGATAAATTAATTATTTTGGTATAGAATCATGGAGATTTCCACAGATGGTTTGCTTGTAATAATTGTCTTTTTTTTTTTTTTAAATAAAGGGTCTACTTAACTATATAAAGTATTCTGTCATTTAAGCATAATAAGGAAACAAAAATCTCAAATTAAAAGGCTGGCTCTCTTTTTGCATTTCACCCCAAATTGTTATTTGTAGGCCATTTTAACAAAGTATTCCAGGTGTCAGTTTTTCTTCTTTACTTTAAAGGAGAAAAGGAATCATTTTCTTTGGAAGGGGAGGGACAGCTAAGTGCTACAGAAGATAGAGTACCAGGCCTAGAGTAAAGAAAGACTCATCTTCCTAAGTTCAAATATGGCTTCAGATATTTACTGTGTGACCTTGGGCAAATCACTTAATCCTGTTTGTTTTAGTTCCTTATCTGTAATGTAGGCTGGAGAATAAAATGCCAAACCACTCCAGTATCTATGCCAAGAAAATCCCAAATGGGGTAACAAAGAGCTGGAAATAACTAAAAAACCAATGAACAATAACTAAAAAACAAACAAAAAAAACCACTTTTTAAAAAACTGTCATTGAAAAAAATGTGGTTTTTTCTTCTCTCATACAATTCATCCTTCATTTTAGGTTGTTAGATTTATCTTAAACTACTTTGCACAAAGAAAAACCATGTAGACAAGTATACGTTAGAATTCCACAAAGTTAGTTGACATATATAATGAGTAATCCTTAAACAATTATACCACCATTCTCCATGCCAAACATCAACACATAAAGAGCCTATGTTCACATTAATTAATTTTAATTAATTACTGAGAGAAAAAGCACATATACCCAAATATCATTAATCTTCTCCCATGACACTACCACATAATTAGCACAACTACAGATAGTGAATATTTTAAATTAGCACAAATATAGATGAATAGTTAAAAATTTTAAAATATCTGAACATTACTTTAAAAACTGCTCTGACCTATGACATATACATGTTAATATAAATACAGACGACTAGACAAAATGACATTGAAAATTGCATACATGAGGTTCAGTGTGATCTAGGTCCAAAGACCTGGATCCAAGTTTTTTCTCTGCTCATACAGTATGATCCACAGACAAGCCACTTAATCTTTCAGTGCGCCAAACAACTATGTAAAATTATAAATTACAGATGAGCTGCCAATCTGCATTGGTGTTAGAAGTTTCCATGTCAGACTATTTCCTACACTGATGAAATCAGGGGTCCACAACCGGAAACAAAAAATTTTAAATACATATACATATACACACTATTCAAATTTGCTTTGGTACACCACACACATACACAAAAAGATGCTATTTTCACATTGTTTGGAAAAAGCATGGTAGAGAATGAAAAGTCAAAACTTACCAATCTGTTTTCATCAAATACTTCAAACAGGAGTCTATGATTGGACGGGTTTACCTATAAGAAATACAAATGTATTCAGAAACTCAAAAATAAAAAAGAATTCAAAACAAACAAACAAAAAATAGCCCAAAGATAAAACCAAAGCAAACAGAAACAATGATAAACTGGGATGTATTTAACCATACTTGTGTAATACCAGCAATATCTACAGTGGCAGGAATCTAAAACAAATGTTTAATTTTATGGCTATTATTGACTGTTAGTTACAACACTGCAATAAATGAGGAAAAAAGTTACTATATTATCATTTTCCTAGAAATAATTTTAGATGCTTCAAAATTCAATTTTTGTCTATTATGAAGGGCATTATACATTTTTATTTATTATTATAAAAGGAATTTTTATCTTAGCCCCATCTTCCACAGAAACTTGAAGTCTAAGGAGTTAACTCCTAGTCAGGCAGGTCAAAGAATAAGTACTCTACAGAAACATGAAAAAGGTGCTCACAACTATTTAATATCAGAGCCAGAGCTAGCGTCAATAGGGAAGGGGAGAAGAGGAAAAGGGAGGGGAGGGAAAAAGCATTTAGTAAGCACAGTGCCAGACACTGTTCTAAGAACACTTTACAGATAGTTCATTTGATCTCTGGGACAATTCTATGAGATGGGTGGTATTGTTATTCATATTTTATAGTTGAGAAAACTGATGCTGACAGAGGTCAAGTATCTTATCCAAAGTCACAAAGCTAGTAAATATCTGAAGGTGGATTGGAACTCAGGTTTTCCTAAGTCCAGGGCCAGTGTTCAAAGCACTTTGCCACCTAAATTATGAATGAGCTTTTTTGGCTCTGATCTCATGCTGCACCACTCTTTCTTCCTCATGTTCTTCAAAACTCTCTCACTCTTAACCAATCAACAAGCATTTATTAAATACCTACTATGTACCAAGCATTTTAAGTGGCACATAGCACAGAATGTTTTGTTAAATGTTTAATCCAGATTTTTAAGAAGGAAAACACATAAGACATAGTACTTTGATCCAAAAGATTAAAATTTTTATAGTCAGGACATAGGTGCTAATATTGGTCCTAATGTTTACTACTCATGGATCCTTGGACAAATCAAGGAGACTGGATTAAAATTCTTGAAAGATTCAGTTTATATGTTACAATCTCCTAAAATGTCAGATACGCAAAGGCATCCAGAACTAGTAATACATAATAACATTATGGAATTTCCTATGTAGTTCTTTCTGTGCTGTTCTATGATGCTCTTTATCTACTTTTCAAATGTTCCAGGAACCACTAGTAATTTGTAAATCCTAATGGTTCACTTGTGCCCCTGACTTTGACATAAACTTGTTGTGCATTCAAGAGGGAATTCATTTGGCCATCCAAAATCTTGTCTTTCTACGTGGGAAAATAAAAAGATTGTTAAACAAAGACATCTCAAAGTTCTTATTTGGTTCTAAAATTCTCTGATACGGGAAAAAGTAGGGAAAAAATTGCCTACCCATACCCTTTTCTACCCATGGAGAAGAAATTTTTGATTTCTTTTAAAATCATAATTTCAAGGCTCTCATATGTCTTCTGGCAAGTAAAGAATATGAATGAATCACTCAGATTTCTATTGACATTTTAAAATGAAATAAACATATACAATCTTTTAATGGCAATTGAAAACATACACACACCATTTTTGTTTATAGACTAAATTAGCAAGGCCAAGGCTAAATGAAAACTGAACAAAAGTAACAAGATAATTTTAACAGGATGTACTCAGAAAATAGTCAAGAACTGGTTGAATTTTTGATAGGTTGAAATCTTTGACATTCAAGATAATGGTACTGGAAAGGAGACTAAGGATATTGGGAAGTCATTAAGTGAAGGAGATTTCTTCCTCTGGTTTATTCTTTAACTTAGCTCAGTGTCAAGGGAAAGAATTTTTAAAACTTTAAGAAAAAGTATAGAATTAAATGTGGACTGGCCAACGTTTGTTGAATAAAAGAGTGTGTCCAAATGTTTGCTAAATGTGACCAATGCATTAAACTGAAAAGAGCCTTAAAATATTTGGAATTTAAAAGAATTCAATATTGCACCACAAAGTTTCAAAACACCACTGCATGGTTTTGTTTTTGTTTATTGATTTTTCAGCTTTTAACTATAAAAAAACTTTATTAGAATATTTAGAAAGAAGCTAAAAAACATTTAATTCATAATGGCAGGCTTCACATCTGAATATATCAGGGAAGAAGTCAACAAGTTTTGCAAGTGCAACACATAACACACTATTAAGACTAGATGGAAATGGCAGTAATAAGCCATCCTGTTACAAAAAAAATTTTTTTTTAGAGATTCTGTGCTACTCTTGAGAATAGTAACACCATTCAATCATTCCCATAGTTGAATCAATTAATGTTGCCAAAATATTAATATTAAAGAAATAACAATAAAATGAGTAATTATATTAGAGGATTCTTTAAGTTAATTCATAGCTCAGGCTTCTCTACAGAGAGCTGCTATAAAAGATTAAAAACTAACATTTTACCTATTTTGGTGTTATTAATAATACTAAAATAACTTTCGTCTAAAAAGAAATCCAGAATTGAACAAAGTTTTCCTAGTTGAAAATTTTAATTCTGAGCTTTAAACATTTTTTGCTTATCTCTAAACATCTTCATTAGATCCCTATGTAAAAAGAATTTTTAAAAAGTACTTTATTAAAATACTTGGTCTTTCTCCATACAACTTAACTAATATTTAAATGGGTCAAAAAGGTAAATAGTATGACAACTATTCTCATATATTTCGTTGTTGTTTTTAACCATGTAAATATATTGTTCAAGGGAAACTAGCATGTCAGAAAGTCAATGTTAGATATTAACTGCCATTTAACAATCATAATTATGATATATGATTATATATCCATGCACAAAGAGCACCCCATTTACAGAATCCTCTGAGGAAAGTGTACTACTGCTGTGGCTACTGCATTACCAATTAAAACTGAATAAACAGTTCTATTTCTTCATAATTTTTAGATTTTTACTGATAATATTTTCTTCCATTCACATAATCATTCTGCCAGAATGAAGCAGTGCTATATTTTGTCGTTAGCACTCCTGGCCTCTTGAATTTTTCTTATTAGCTCCTGGTTTAAAGAAATTATGATATTTTATGTAGCCTTAAAAAAGAAAAAAGCTTAACAGTCAAAATATTCAGGATCCAAGAAAATTGAAAATAAGCAGTAGTACGCCTTCTCTCCCCAAAATAAATCAAAAGAAAAATGTGTCTACCAAGTTATTATTAGGAATAAATTGGTGTAAACAAGTTTAAAAAAACTTACTCTAAAATAAAATTCTTCATTCCATTTTGGATTCAATGTCTGTAAGAGAAATTATTTATTTTTAAACATGTTTTATAATCTTTAGAACTGTTATAGGTTTCCAATACAATTGAAGTCACAAAACTTACATGTAAATGCTAATGCTTATAATGAAAATATGCTACCTAAGAAATGTAGAAAAAAGGAAAAAAAACAAACAATCCCAAGACAAAACAACAAAAACCCCAACCATGTAGCCAATTGATTGAAATTCTTCCACAGAGAAAACTGTGTGTGGGAGTGTATTTATGAAGCAGAGGATCTAAAAATAGATTCTAGACTATTAATAGAAATCTATCACTAGAACAGAGATCATCAGGGATCTATATGGAGACATTGTGGTGAACAGAAGAAAACCATACTATTTATTAAAACAAATAATATATATATATATATATATATATATATATATATATATATATATATATATATAATATATTAACACAAAGATAAGGAAGGACTTAACTGTCTTTCCTCTATGGAGCAATAGAATGCTTGTTGGAAAGGGTAGGAAGACTGGTTTTTAGTAAATTTAGCATTTGCTAATTAAAAATTAAAAATATCTAAATTTGGAGAGAATCTTTTACAGAAAAGATCATTTGTATTAATGAATTCAGGAAAATTACATAGGGTATAAAACAAAAGGTAATAAATTAAATTATAGGATTAGTGAGTTTTTAATGAATTATATAGGCATATAACATATTACACACATCTATTTATTGTAAAACAATAGAAAACAAAAATCATTTGGCTACTCAGCAAAATGTACATACCCAGATGTATAGCATTCCCCAAAATGAATCACGACCATATTTCTAGTGAAGAAGTTTGTCAATCTGACTTTTAATCTCATATGGGCATGAGGATTTATTAATGCAAAGACACATGCATATGCATTTGAAAAGAAAATAGGCATAAAAAGATCTTTACAATTTCTTATTCAGCTTCTGATGTATGCCAGTCAGACTCATGCAGGATAATCCCTACCTTTATCAACCTATTTCTTAAAGATAAGATTTCATTTTAAAAAAAGAAAAAGAAAAAGGCAAGAAGTTCTCATTCTGCACCATAGCATATAGAAACAAAAGATATTGTCACACAAATGGCACACTGCGCTGGTAATAAAATGTCAAGACTGCCTTTTCTCCACAAATTCTACAGCTAAAGATTAAAAAAATCCCGACAGACAGTTGCATTATTTTTTATTGAAAAGTGTGCAGTGGCATAAAAATGAGAAAGATACACGGAGAAAGAAATACAGAAAGGAGAGGCAGAAAGAGAATGAAAGGGCAAAGAGAGAGGCAGGGAGGGAGAGGGAAGAAAAATAGGGAGAAAGGGAGGGAGGAAGGGGACAAAAAGAAAGGAAGGGAGGGAGGGAGAGAGAAAGGGAACAACCAACTTGATGTGATGTCAGTCACCTAGGCCCAGGACTCCCATTTCCTGTGTAAGGATGCAATCCTCAACACATGCATTCTATCAATTCCCAAGGCACAAAGGTAAATGGAAAACTAGAGAACAATAAAAATGTAGAGTAACACACAGCATGGAGGAATAACAGAGATGAAGAGAATGAAGATGAGAGAGTGATTCATCAACAGTGAAAACAGGACAGAAATACTAACCAGGATGTTGGCAGTCGAATACTCAGGAGGCAAAGAAAGGGAAGGAGCCACCACTGCAGACGCAGGGGTGCAGGGGCAAGGAGAAGGAATTTTTTTTTAAATTCCCACAGCAGAAAACACTTCTCAATACCAGAAAGCTATTGTCGCTTTTGTTTGTTTTGTTCTGTCTCTCTTGAGAGAAAGTGGGCTAAGAGAACCCCGCACTCACTCCTAGCCAGCTTCCTTCCTGCCACACTGATGGCTGAGCAAATGACAGCTAATAATGTAGGAAACAATGGCCAGCCACCAGCGTCCTCCACGGGAAGCTCCCAACTAATCAAAACATATTCTACTATTTTGAAAACAGATTTTTAATGCCAGGCACTGTGAAACAGTAGAGACTACACAATAATCATTTTTCTTTTCACAAAATGACCTCTATGACGAGCTCAGAGACATATTTCATGTTGCCCATGCAGCAGAAAGCCAGCATTACAGTAGCTAGGATAAGGATATTCTGCCATCAGGGAAGCCCTACATCACTTGATTGAATCAAGCATGTATTGCACAAAAGCAGAACCAAAAATGGAAAAGGATGAAGGAAAAATAATAATATTTAAAATCATAATCAAATGAAAATAATATTATTTTCATAAAAATATGGATGCTGTGTTAGTTTCCTTGTTTTATAAATGGAAAACATGCAAATAAACCATGTAGAACCAGAGATTCAAATCTATTTTTCCTCTAATTATACTTTTATTTTATTTAGCATAAAGCTAAACATGCATTTAAATTTTCTTTGATAACTGTCTTTTCCAACTCCATTTTATTTAAAAACTATTTAAAATTAGCATCTAAACTTAAAACATTTGCTATTTATATAAAATGAGGATAAACACAAATAAAGACACCTGCCTAATTTTCTTTAAAACAGACATGTCCTAATTTAAGAACAAGGCTTTTATTCTCTGTTTAAAAAATGAGAGCAAACATTTTTCCCATTAAAAAATTATAACACTGTTAAAACAAGTTTCTCTATTCTTTATCCACTTTAGATGCAATGTGGCATAGTGTATATTGAGCCAGGTTTGGGTTTGAGAAAAATCTAGGCTCAAGTGTTAATTTTGTGTGTCAAGGGCTTTGTGATCAAGAACAAATCATTCATCTTTTCAGGTCTCTAAGAATATAAATGATCGATTTGTATCAGTGAAGAGACTACCTATATTGGGAATTTCCTGTTTCAGGTTCTTAAGTTAAGGCTACTGTACTATCCTGTTTCTACCCCCTCCCCAAAACTTAGTTCCATCTCCCAAAGGCTTTTCCATCGATAGAAAAACATTTATTAAATACTTATATGCTGAATACTGTGAGGTGACATACAAAAGAAAGAGTCTTTGGATCTTAAATCCTCAGTTATAAAATAAGACAGTTGAAGTAGGTGGCTTTTAAGCTAATCAGTCACTCTTTATTATACATTTAATATATGCCGCCAAGCACTGTGCTGAGTATTGGCTATTTTAGATCTTAAGCAAATAAATGATATATTAAAAGGGGGGAGGGTTAATAAGTGGTTGGACATCTAAAAATAAAAACAGCCAATTATAACATTTTTATGGCCCAAGGCATAATCTTTAGAAAACATATTGATTTCAAAGAGTCTGGTAATAAACACAACTATCAATTAACAATGATCACTTACCTTTTTAATGGTTTTTGTCTGCACCAAAGCAAGCTCTCTGTTCTCATCTGCTACATACAGTGAAAGTTTTACGTATGGATCACTGAAACAGAAAATTTCAAATTTACTATGATTATACTTTTCTCTTACCACAGTGTGTATATGTGTGTGTGTATATATATATATATATATATATATATATATATATATATATATGAATAATTTAAAGTACAGATTTCAGTCAATATTAATTGCTTAAGGTTCATATGAATTTTACAAACCAGGCAATAATGAGTTTTTAACACCTACTAAATACATTACTGGGGAATAAAAGAAAGACACTAACCACTCTAGATTACCAAGGCCTTTGGGATTTTCAAAGCAGTTGACTCAATTCAAAATGTGTATATTTAACACTTATTTGTAATGTGCTGGAGATACAATGGGAGGGAAATGGAGGAAAAGAGAGGGAAGAAATGGAAGAGGGAGAAAGAGGGAGAAGAGAAAGAGGAGGGAGAGGGAGAAGAGGAAAAAGGGAGGAGAGTGAAAGAAAGAGGGAGATAAGAGAAGGAGGAGGAGGAAAAAAGAGGGAAAGAAGAAGAGAATAAACTAGATCCTTTGACCTTTAATAATCTTAGAATTAGAGTTGAAAGAAATGTTGGAGACCACAGAAATTACCTCCTTCTGACACATGAGGAAACTAAGACCCAGAGACAGGGAGTCATTTGCTTGACAAAATGTGTCCTCTGGCTCTGGAGCTGCTTACTGCTCTCTCCACCATACCAGTGGATAAATATTCTACTTGAGGATGCAACATATATGAAAGACAGATTACTAAACAAAACATCTAAGTAAAAGAAAGAGGAATAAGGACAAAGTAAATCAGGAAAGCCTTTCTGTAAGAGGAATCACTTGAGATGTGCCTTGAAAAAATAAGTAGTTTATCAAACACAAAGCAGAAATACATAATATTGAATAATCTTATATTCCAAGTAAATTTAATTTTAAACTTCCAGACAACAGAGTACACTTATTCTTGTTATTCAATCGTTTCTGGCTCTCTATGACCTATTTGGGGTTTTCTTGGCAAAGATAGCAAAGTGGTCTGCCATTTCCTTCTTCAGCTTATTTTAAAGATGAGGAAACTGAGGCAAACAGTTAAGACACTTCCTCACGCTTATGCAGCTAATAAGTATCTGAGTTTGGATTTGAACTCGGGTTTTGAGCTTACTGTTAAAGCACAAATCTCATCTAACCCTGTTATTTACAGATAAGATGGAGACGCATGAAGAGACTTGTTTCACAATCCCACAGATGCAAGCAGCATAGCTAAACAAGGTTCATTCTATTGTAAAAACAAAACTCTCCTGAAGCTTAAGTTTCCTTAAAATGGTAAAGCCACTTTTTACACCTTACTCCCCAATATGTACTTTTACAACCAGTGATAATGGTCCCCTGGCTGTTCCTACCACAAGATGCTCCATCCATCTCTTAGCTCCGGGCATTTTGTTGGCTGTTCCCCATACCTGTCCCCCATGCTTTCCCTATTACTCTCCCTGGCTTACTTTAAATTCCAACTAAAATTTCACCTTTTTCAGGAAGACTTCCCTAATTCCTCTTAATTCCAGTCCTTTCCCTTTTAAAAATTATTTCCTATTATTTTGAACATACCTTGATATATATGCGTGCACACATACACATCTGGGTTTGTTTTGTTTTGTTTGTTTGTTTTCTGGGGGGTAGAATGTGGTCATCGTCTCCTCTATTAGATTATAAACTTTTTCAGGGCAGAAATTCTGTTTTGCCTCTTTTTTATCTTTAGTGCTTGGTACAGTGCCTGGCACATAGTAGGCGTTTAATAAATTGAATTGGTTTGTTTAATAAATGTTTATTGAATTGGTTTGTTTCTAAACACTTTTACATTCTAAAAGGGCAAAAGGCTATATACCAAAGTCATCTTTCACTCTACAGATTAAATGCATTAGAGAAAAGTTTGCTAGATTGTATGCAATTTTAGGATACTTACATCTAATGTAAACTACTATTTTGTAGGTAAGGAAACTGCATGTGTTGGGTTGTAAGATGTTCCAAGTCATGTAACTAGTGAATTGCTAGTTACCCAAGTCCATCTCAATTTCAGGCTATGATGTTTCTCAATACCTCCTAAATGACTCCAACAAACAACTTCAGAAATTAAAAACTTGAAATATGAAAGGAATTGACACATATGCTATAATTATCTTCCATGTCATACATATGCTATAATTATCTTCCCTCCACTCAAAATGCACATTTTCTACTTGCAGCTCTTTGCTGACTCTGACATTTAACATTGGTCAAACTAACCATATCCGACAGAATTTAGGGCCCACAAGAATTCCCCCTGTTACTGAGCAATTTTCTTATAATCTACTAGCAACAGCTAAAAGTTCTCCTAATTCTTCTCTCTGGACATTTATAATATATGATATATCGAAGACCAAAAGTTGCATTTCCATTAACATAATGTCATACTAACAAATATGATATACTCTTGTCAGAAAATTACTTAAATTTTTGCTTTAAGAATAAATTAAATAATGATTTTTCATCTTTAAGTTCAAAAATCATGTTCTCCTTCTTCCTGTCCATCCCTTAGAATCCTTCCTTTCCTTCAATGGTCAGCTCAAGGATCACTATGAAGCCTTTGAATATACCTCAAGTGCTACCATGTCATTTCCTTTTTTCCGGGCTCCTCCTCAAATTACTTTGTATTTATCTGTTTAAGTGGTACATCTTCATAGTACAATGTAAGTTCCTTAGGTACAGGGAATTTTTTATCTTTGTATATGCAAAGCCCAGCATAGAATCTTGTATACAAGAAGTAACTTCCTTGGGTAATGAGACAGCTCCAAATGTTAGGAAATCTTTTCCTTAAAATTTAGTCAATCTGTCTACTGCTGACTTTACGCTAACTAGATCAAACTCAAGCTTTCAAGATCCAACAAATCTAATCATTATACATATCAGAATTTCAAATTATTGAAGTCAAATGTATTACATCTAAATCTTCTCTTTTAAAAGCTAATCATTTGGAGAGAGCCATCTGCACCTAGAGAGAGGCCTGTGGGGACTGATTATGGTTCACAATATAATATTTTCATTTTGTTGTTGTTTGCTTGCATTTTGTTTTCTTTCTCATTTTTTCCCTTTTTGATCTGATTTTTTTTTTGTACAGTAAGATAATTGTGGAAATATGTACTGAAGAATTGGATTGCTTGCCATCTAGGGAAGAATGGGGTGGCGAGAAAGGGGAAAAAACTGGAACATAAGATTTTGTAAGAGTGAATGTTGAAAACTATGCATGTGCTTTGAAAATAAAAAAGCTTTATATTTAAAATGAATTAATTTAAAATTAAAACATAAAATTAGAAAAAAAAAATAAAAGCTAAGCATTAACAGTTAATTAGAATGTGACTCCCTGAGAGCAGAGACCATCTTTTACCTTTCTTTAAGCCTGACATATGGTAAGTATTTATTAAATGCATGTTGATTTGTTTATTTTTTTCAGTCAATCACAGATCATGTTTACAATCTCCTTTCCATCTTTGTGCAACCTTATTAGAGATATATAAGAGTATGTTGGTAAATGTTAAACAATCAGCTCTGTAAAAAGCTCACCATGCTGTTTAATATGCGCATTGTTAATCTTTTCTCCATCACGTTCTTATGTCTAAAAAATAAATAAAATAATCAACCAAGTCCTAATTTGTGTCGTGCTTGCTGATTTCTGAGTTGTAAATTCTTTACCAAAAATTTTACAATCAACTCACTGGTACAAATTGGCTCCAGCATAATCTCTGGATAAAGGCTTGGACACAACCCCATATTTTAGATTTTAGGATAGAGACTTGGGCATACCCTCATTCGTTTCTTTGTTCCCTTATTACTTTCTTTTATCATTTTTATTAAATTTCCTGAATTAAATTCTTTCCTTATAGAGCTTACCTTTCAGATATGCATGTGAATAAATGTATGTGCATTCATTTTCATAAATGACATGATTAAAAGAAATTAAAATCATGCTCTGAATTCAAGAATTCCTGGACTCAGTCTTTTCCACATTAAGTTCATATGAAATTTGTCATTTGATGAGAACATCCAGCAGCTTTCCAAATACCCTGTCTGCTCTGCACAATTCTGCCTTTCAGCCTGGATCCTTTACTCTAAAACATCCACTTAAACCCCCCAGTACTTCATGTCAGGCTGCCTTGTATTTTACAGCTGTTTCCCAGAAGAGCAAGGTTGGGCCATAATACCTAAGGCTATGCTTCAGTGAATCCTTTCAGTGTTTATTTTGCCCTTATACAGCCAGATTATCTCATTTCAGTTCATCCTTTGCACATGTGTAGGGAAGAAGACTGATTTGGAATGTGATTATAGGGCAAAGCCTTCATGGGAGTGGATGAGGCTGAGTGGGTGACCCCAAACTCTAAATTTGAGTTTGATATTCTGCCTGGCAGGTAGGCTGGCACAAAAGGTGCAGTGAATAGAATCTTTGAATGCAAGGTCACTTGGTGACTAGTAAAATGATATTTTACTTTAACTATTTCTATACTTTTGTGAATTCAATTTATTTTAACATCTATAGCTACCTGTGCTTCTAGTTTGGTGACCAGGTAGGTGCCCAAAGGCAAACTATTAATCCTATTGTTTGCAAGATATTTTTAAAAGGAGAGGTAAGTTGTAACTCCTGTGTGGCTACCAGGTAATATTCAGAGCTACAAAATACCCCTAGAACCATTTAATTCAATCCTCTCATTTTTAAAGATGAAAAAACCGAGATCCAAAATAAAGAAGTCCAAAATGGTGAGGTAAAATTCCCAAGGACATACCCCCCCAAAAAAAAAAAGAGAGAGAGAGAGAGCGAGCCAGGATTCAAACACAAATCCCTTGACTTACAAAATCCAGTTCTCTTTCCCTGAAACCATACAATAGTCACTACTGATTGTACTTTCTAATAACATTTTACTTTTAAACTCTTTCTATATTTTTGTGAACTCAATTTATTTTAATCTCTGTGTTACTTCTGTAATAAATACTTTTTAAAACTTAAATTCTTAAATACTTCTAAAAACTTAAATTCTGTAATACTCAAATACTTCTGTATCTTATCTGGTTTGATGTTGGATATTTGTCTATGAGGGGAAAATGTTAGTCTCCTGCTAGTCAGCAATGGTTGTTTTGTGCTTCATCCTACTGAAATAATTCATACTCTGCCTATAGGGTTGGGTGGAGAGAGACAAACTGGAATACTTGTCAACAACTGCCTGTCCAATGGGGTTAATTACTGTGATTAATCATTGTCTTGATGTCTGATGTTGAAATCTCTTGCCATCTCTCCTTCCTTTCAATGGCAAATTTTTTAAAAATCCACCAAACAAAATAAAACAAAATTGTCTAATCTTCCCTCCATTTTTGTACCCTCCCCCCAATTCAACTTGTACCTAGAGTATTTCAATAACTGCCCAAAAAGTCTGCCTGCAGTTTTCCCCCCTTGTCAATCATCCACACATTTATTTTTCTATCCTGACTTGAGAATATGGATTTGTTATCATCATTCATTATCTCTAAAAGAGCCTCGTTCCCCTCCTAATTTTTATTATTGTTTTTGAAAATTCCTGTCATAATTGTCTTTCAGAAAAACAGGCACTGAATGTTTTTTGAATTGAACTGAATTCCAAAATTTCTTTCTACCTGAGCAAATACAAGAAAGTTCCAGCCTAATTTGCATGCTTAGTATGAATTTCACTTATCCTATGAAACACAAAAATCTGAAATAATCCAAATATTGATGTCTTAGAATTGATCAAAGGGGGGGGGGGGGAGATTTCATTCATGTGACCTCAAAACTCAGCCTTCTGAATCTCAATTTTTATTGATTCTATAGAGACAGAAAATCTTATGAGTCAAATGGAACAACCTAGTTTATAGTGCAGAGAAACCTAAACTGCGATTGAGGCAATCTAGATAAAAATCTCAGCTCTGACATGGACAGCCCACTATTGCTCTAAGATTCAGTTTTCTTATCTGTAAAATCATAGAATTGGAAGAAGAATACTTCATAAACATTAAGGTGCTATGTAAATTAGCTATTAATTATTTTACTATAAAGTTTTCAGATGTCCTGTTAGATCTGACTGGCCTACTTACTCCATCTCTATCCAATTTCAAAACCAAAATTTAAAACAATAAGAGCTACTAGATGGTGCAGTGAATACAACACCAGCCCTGGAGTCAGGAGGATGAGAGTTCAAATTTGATCTCATATATTTAAATACTTGTTATGTAACCATGAGCAAGTCATTTAACCCCAATTGCCTCACCCCCCCCCAAAAAAAATAGTCCAATAAAAATAATATTAAAATGAAAGGAAGAAAGGAATAAGCATTTATACAATGCTTAATATGTGTCAGAATCCTAAGCACTTAAAAATATATAAATTCATCATCATTAGTATTAATATTATTATAATTGTATTTATTACGTTGGGAGGTAGGTGTTATCATAATCCCCATTTTACAATTGAGGAAATTGAGGCAAACAGAAGTTAAGTGACTTGCAAAAAAAAAATCACACAACTAGTAACATTATGAGCCTGGATTTGAACTCCAGTTTTCCTATTCTTATCTGTTGCTTCATCAGCTGTTTTTAAAAAATTAATAAAAGTCCATCTTACTTTAAAAGCTAAAGAGAAATAAGCATTTTAATCACATGGATGGTTGGAATGAGTAGTCAAGTTAACTGACCAGGGACATAGGAACAGTTTGCATTAGAGGTGACACTTGAACTTGAGACAACTCTTAAGGTCAGCTCCAATTCATTATATCCATTTCTCCCTATTGCCACCCCTCCTTCCCAACAACTCTGGGATAACTCTAAAGTGGACGCAGAACAAATATATTTTTTGTTTGTTTGCTCATTGGCTCCCTTTTTAAAAAAATGTTTCTGATTACATAAAATGATGTGGGTTTTTTTCATTCTCCTTATCTAACTGGAATGTAAGTGGTTTAAAATTGGGAACTTTGGGAGAATCACAATAAGTCTGATAATACTGTTGGTTAGTTGCTGAATATATACTCATTAAAAAAATTAACTCATAGATAATATGGGATTTAATTAATCTATGATGGTGGATTTGTATCATTAGTTTTTCACTTTTTAGAGATGTTATCAATTTATTAATTCCATTTATCCAAGAAGAAAAAAAAAATAAATCACAAGCAGAAATAAAATTCAAATTGAGAAAAAAATTACTCAGATAATCTCCAAACATACTATACTTCCTTTGGAACTTGAAAATTAATTCCCTGACTAATTGTATTCCTCTTTTTAAAATCCTAAAATAAAGTATGGGTAGAAATCCTATTGTTTAAGTCAATACCTTCCAAATTTGTCCAATAAAAATGAAAGTAATGTTTCAAAAGCAAGGATTTCTATGGATAATTTAATCTTTTTGATTAACTGGGAAGTTGGGATGAGGAGAGAAATTTGTTTTAAATGTAGGTGAGAACAGTCAATAGTTCACATGATCTAAAAGTACACTTTACCTTTGTAATAGTCATTGAAACTCAGACCTTTTGCAAATATGTTTTGAATTGCTAAACTATTTATATGCGTGTACACATAACAGCCCATATTTCACAATACTTCTAATTTTTTTTTAAAATATCTTCCTAATAACAGTACTAGAGATTGTGTGGTTAATTATACAGATGAGGAAATGAGATTATGAAGATTCAGTGATTTTTTTCCAGTTTCAAAAAGTGTCAGAATTAAGACATAAATACAACTTTTTTAAATCTCTAAGATATATTTCATTTCACTAAATATTTTTTTAAACAAAATTCACAAGTTGGGACTTTTTAAACAATATCTTACAAATCAAAGTCAAGATACTTTTTAAAAGTTTTCTGTTTTTCTCCATTGTTTTATTTGCTGCCTAAAGGCTCACCTCTGCCAGAGATTCCTTCTCTCCATTTAACTGTGAATAACCTTGTCTGCTTGTCCTTGAATTCTGAGAACATATCCCATATCTAGGGATCAGAATTTGGATACAGTTCAACAAACATTTATTAAGCACCTATTACAGTTTACACCAGGCTCTGTGCTAGGAAATGGGGACACATAAAGAAAAACTAATCAGTCCTTCTTTTGAAGCTTGCAATCTACTAATGGATACAACATGTTGATGTGTAAATAAATTCAAGGTAAGTAATCTCCAAAGGGAGACAGCAAGAAATACAGAGGCAGAATAGGGAATGGAGGGATATGAAGAGGAATAGTGAATTCCAGACATGGAAGACCATTTGTGCCTTATTTTCCATCTACCTGCACAATTTAGGAACTTCTCTTTTTTTGCATCCCTCCCCACTGTGCCCCAGGAACCTCATTTTTTCTTTAGACCTCATCAACCTACAGTTTAATTAGTCTTTATACTCTTATCTGTCTCTGTAATTGTAGGTAAACAGGAACTCCAAAATTTCCATCGTAGGAGGAAGCTCAGCATTTCCACAGCTGCACTACTTTGGAACTTCATCATCCTTCCCCCCCCCCCCCCCCCTTTTCAGCATCCTTTTGTAAGTTCTTCCCCTATTAGATTGCAAAGTCCCTAAAAACAAGGATTCTCTTTTTTTCTTATTTGTAGCCTGAGAGTTTAACACAATGCCTGGCAAATGGTAGATCTTTACCGCATATTTAATTGTTATTGATTATTGGGCAGATGCACAGAGATGGACAATGAAATGTTACATTTTAAACTAGCCAAAATGAGTTTTATTTTCACTAAAATTAAGAAGAATAACAACAGAGAACAAATAGACATGCAAAAGGTGCCACAAATGGAGCAATTTTGTTACTATTCAATACAAAATATACACATATTTCTTTAAGATTTGACACATTTACAATTACTTGTGTGATCCTCATCTTTTTATATTGAAATGTTTGTTGGTAGTAGTTGATAATTATAAAAGATATTTAAAGGTAATAGTAAAACGCATAATTCCCAAGTGAAAAAATAATTCTTATCATTAAAAAGGCACGAGCTATGAATTATTCTCATTGAATAAACTATATCTTGTCATGGTCTGAGTACCATTTTACATACTTTTAGAGTTGTGAATTCTTTCAATCAATTAATCAACAATCATTTTGTGTTAGTGATAAGAGTACAAGAAAAAAAGAAGAGAAAAAAATAAACCTGTTGCCCTCAAGGAACTATTGTTAATGTAATTACTATGAATGACTCCATCTACCATCCCACCTGCTGTGTGCCTACCATCCTGAACCAAAACATCCCTTCTTGGTTACTCGGCTAACATCCTTTATATCTTTCAGTATTAGAAATTTAAGCTTCTTGGGAGAGGGAATCATCTTGCTTTTTGTATTTTTATCTGTAGGGTTTTGACCAGTGCACGGTACAGAGTAAGCATGTAGTAAATATGCCAACTGCTTGTGCAAAAACAAAAATTAACCAGTCCTGATTCTCACTCTAATGAAGGGATGCTATAAGGGTATTCCTCAGGTCAAGTTAGTGAGTTGGAAACAAGACGTATTACTATCCTCACTGAACAAATGTGGAAACTGAGGTTCCAAGAAGTGTTCATTTGTCCTAGATTACACAATGCAAGTCAGAGCTAGTTTTCAACTGCAGCCTCTCCAACTCCTAGAATAAAGATTCTTTCTACACCACCAGGACTCTCATGTGGAGTTCTGGAATCTAGCATTCTGAGGCAAAGAATCTAAGAATGATCTCAGGCAAAAGGGATTTCCCTGGGTCTCTGTGTTTCCCAGGATTGAGAAACCAGAACAACTAGATTAATTTGAAAGAAGATACTTTAAAAACTGTAAAATCCTACACAAATGTGTATATTGATATTCTTATCTTAGATCTGTATCCCATTCCCTTGTTTATAACCTCAAACCAAAATTCTACTTTAGATTTGGAACTTGTGTTTTGTACTTAGTATATCTGACATAAGTTGGTATCGAACTCTTAATACTGTCAAAAGACCACCTGGGACCCCTACATACCAATATCCCACTGTACAACCTCTGATTTTTCTTTGAATCAGTGAATAGTAGTAGTGAGATGACTAATCCTCTCAGACTTCCAGAGATATTGCTCCCGGACCTGGTTTTATGAGTATTGTTGAAAGTTTCTCTTTAGAGGTCAGCCAATTGCAGATCTCAAACAATGAAAAGCACAGTGGACTTTGAATCAGGACTCATCTTAATGAGTTCAAATCAAGCCTCACATCCTTATTAGCTGAATGACTCTGAGCAAGTCACTTAACCCCGTTTTCCTCAGTTCCTCCTCTATAAAAATGAGTTGGAGAAGGAAATGGTAAACCACTCCAGTACCTCTGCCAAGAAAATCACAAATAGGGTCATGAAGAGTAGGATACAATTGAACAACAACAAAGAAAAAGAAGTGTATCCATGATACAGCCTTGTTATACTCTCAAAAGAAGGGGGCAAAACATAAATTAAGAACAAGCAATCAGATGCATAGTTTGGAGAAGCAAGGGAAGAATCTCAAGAAAAGCTTGAAAAGAGAAGGGGATTCACTGGAAAAGAGTGGATATCTTCAGTTAGCAAGGAGACATCAAGATGAATGAGTAATTGAAAAAAGATCTTCAGATTTCCAACTAAGGGATTCATTTTAGAGGAAGAAATTTCAGTAGAGTGTTGGAGCTAGAATACACTTTCAAACATTTGAGAAATATGGAAAGGAAGCAGAGGCTAGAACGTAGACAAGTTCTAGATTTTGATAGCAGGGGGAAAAAGGTGAGACGTCAAAAGTTTGAGGCTCAAGTTAGGGATTTTTCAGAATGAGAGTGAACTAAGCATGTTTCTAGGAAGTAGAAACATATTTCTTTACTGCTTTTTCAACAACGTTTTTTTAAATTGGGATTGTGCTTCCTCGTTTTCTGATAAAGTTATGTGGTATTTTACCACATCACACACCTCTCAACTCTCTTATCAAAAATAGCACATAAGGTTTTTGTTTCTCACTCTGAATTATTTTTTTACATTTTTTGGGACTATCTTTCCCAACCACTGTCAATAAATAATTAGCAAGGAGATGGTGGGTATAAGAAGCAGCAAATCAAAAACTATATAATATCTGTGCTTAATATTCATTCACATAAAAATATCTTTTCCAGGTTTTATAACAATGTAATACCCATGAGGACAAGTGCAGGAGGTTGACTAAAAAAACATGAACCAAACTGTTTTGTTTTTTTTCTGTAGAAAAAGTAGAGCTTTGGCAGATCTACTGCAATGGCAGAATGAGATAACTGCTTCTAAAATGCTAAACAGGCATAAATAAGCCAACTCTGCAATGAATAATAACAACAATAATGACTGGCATATGTGTGTACAGACATGTATGTGATGTGTATAAAGTTTTTTCAGATTTGCAAAGCACTTTACATGTACTACTTTATTTGTTCCTCACAACTACCCAATTAGGTATTATCTTATTAATTGCCACACCACCCCCCTCACATTTTCCCAAATTGAGCAACCTAAGTGTCAGATATAAAATGACTTATATATAGTCACTGAAGAGAACAAGTATAAGTAGTGGACTTTGAACGCAGGTTTCTAATGACTTCAAGCCTGGCACTCTCCACCATACTATGCTAAAACAAACCTCATCAGCTACACTTAAGAACATTCCAGGAGGCACCAGAAAGTCCACAGGATTAAGTTCACATGCCTGAGGGACAAATGAAAACAAAGAAAGAACAGGAAAGCTCCCTCTGAACAGATCCTCACAATAAATACCAGTTTGGGAAAAGTGAAATCATTCCTGAATGTTACACCTCATTTGAAATGACACCAATTTAAGTACAAGTTTCAGAAAACTGCTGGAGTTAAACAGGACTTAGAATCAGGTGACCAATCATTACTGACCATCTGCACTGAAAATGGTTTCTTAGGAGGCAAGCAGAGAAACCAAACCACCTGTGAAATCTTGAAATTCTTCAAGTTAACTTTCAGACAGACCAAAGTATTCTAATGATTATTAATCAGTTTTCCTAAGACTATTATATTTACAAAGTTCTTATGTTCTAAGGTGGTAAACAGACATACAAAAAGACCACCAATTCTCCCAGTTCTGGTTAATGAATAACTACCACCAAAGAATTTTTTTTAAGTAGTCTGAATTAAAAGAGTGCATATTTGGGCTTCATATTATGTCTCAAGAGGAAAAACAAACAGAGTAGCAAGCATATAACACCTATGCACAGCACACAAAAACCAATATTCCTGATGCATTTAAACATCAAAACACACTTTTAAGCCAGTTATTTCAGCTGAAACTTATAATTGCACAAGGAAGGTATAGTGGTGGAACTAGGATACTATTATCCCAAATTTTCAGAGATGGAAAGTGTGCCTCAGAAAAATTATGTGATTTGCACAAAACTATTCAATGTCTTAAAGTCTAAATTTCAGTATGTTTCCAGTAAGACACACTGGCTTTTTTTCCCCCCATAGGAAGAATGTGCTTGTAATTGCTTTTCTAGTATAAGAAATGAATTTGCAGTGGCCCATACACCCTACAGGTGTTTGTTTTCCATGTGATCATCTCTTTTAAAAAATGAGTTCACAGAGAATTTGGATGTAGGAATAAGAAGTTTTCCCCCTTCAACCTTATTCATATTTGCAAGTTCTTTTATTTTCCAGGGATAAGTGGATGAGTTTACAATTCCTTACTTCCAGTTATAACAATTTAAGAGTCTTCATGATTCTTGACTCAGTGGGGAAAACAATTATACCTTGTCTAGGCCGAAAGTTAAATTTGGATGTGCCCTGCCACATTTTGATATAGAATCATCTTCCTTTAGCTGCAATGGTTTTTAAGAAACTGACAGGTTGCTGTACCTCACCATGATTCTCAGAACTGAAGACTACTGGATGTACTTTATCCAAATGAGTGATTTAACAATAGCTGCAAAAACTAGAGTCCTGTTTATTTTTCCTAACTTCCATTTTTTTAATTTTTGCTGATGATTAATTAATATTGCGTTTTGAAAAGAATATTGATATTCTAGAGGTAGCCATCTAGAGGTAGCCAGCTGAGGCAGTGGATAGACTACTGGACTTTGAAATAAAAAGACCCAATTTAAAATCAGCCTCAGACACTCTCTAGTTGCATGATACTGGGCAATTCATTTAATGTGTCTCAGTTTCCTCATGTGAAGATCAAATGAGAAGATATTTGTAAAGTGGTCTGCAACCTATAAATTGAGGTGTGTGTATGTATATGTGTATGTGTATGTATATGTATATAAAACTAGCCATTATTATCATCATAATTATCATCCAAATTATTCCCTCCCTCTACCTCATACTGTATAACTTAAACAATTCAAAATCAACTTTTAACATGTTTTTTACTTGTCAAGAACTATAGGCTCTGATTACTTTTTTCATAACTATAACTAATTCTTTAGCTTTAATATCCTCTCTTCCTTCTGTCATCTGACTCCTGCCTATCCTTCTGGGCCAGCTTGGATGTTTCTTCCTCTGGGTAATATTCCTTCATACATTACTTTGAAGTCATTTTTCCTTCCTCTGTACTCCTATAAAAATCACTATTCATACCATTTATCTAGGATTAATCATATACTAAACTTTATACAATTTAATGGCCAATTTTTTTTATTTTATTCATGTAAAGATAGTTTTCACATTTCACATTCACATTTGCATAACCTTGTGTTCCAAATTTTTCTTCCTTCCTCCCCTCTCCCCAAGAGAGTAAGCAATCTTATACAGCACAAAGTGTAGTTACAAAATTGCCATATGAGTTTATATCTGGAGCTTTAAAGAGATTCTGAAAAGAGAAGCCAAATAAAAAATTCAAAATGGTAGGGGAGAAAACACAATAAAAATAAACTTCTTGCTTTAAGCTATAAGAGAAGCTGTTTTTCCTTCATTCTTGAAAAGGACCATAACATCAGGAAGCTGAAGCTGTGATATGCAAGAGAATTGAATTTAAGTGAGGGAGGGCTGGGCAAGGTCACCTGCTTCACTTTCCCTCCAGAGCCAAATAGGGTCCAGGGGCCAGATGTAAATCAGAATGACTGGAGAGGGAGAAATAGTGCACTGGCTAACAAGGATATCACCATATCCAAAAAAAAAAAAAAAAGAATTGGCATATAAACACTAGAGGTGAAGACAAGAAAAAAAAATCAAAATGCATGATGCTATACTGGCTGAGACAATTTGGAGTCAAGTGGATAAATAGAATACAGACTCCTCTGAACAACTTAGCAAAGATAAGAAGTTATGAAGGACTGATGCTCCCATGGGTTTCTAATGGAGGAGGGAAAGAATTTAATGACTACTTTCATTTTGTTGGTTTAAATCATGTATTTTGATTCCTTCTGCCTTCTTTAGGCAGCAAAGTAGCATAGTGAATAGAGAGCCTGGCTCATCTTCCCAAGTTCAAATCTGGCCACAAACACTTCCTAGATGTGTGACCCTGTGACTTCCTAGATGCACAAGCCGGTCACTTAACTGTTTACCTCAGTTTCCTCATCTGTAAAATAAGCTGGAGAAGGAGTTGGTGAACCACTCCAGTATTTTTGCCAAGAAAACCCAAATGATATCATGAACAATCAGATGTGACTGAAAAATAACAAATCTGTCTGCTTGACAACTCCCATATTTCATTGTTTTTAAGATTCTCTTTGAAATTGGACAAGAGAAGGGAAAGGATACAAAACAATCTCAATTTGCCCTTCTTAAAAAGGTCTGGTTAGAGAAGGAGATGGAAACTTTTGGCTAAACTGAAGTTTTTGGATTATGGACAGTTGTTCATTTTATCCACACTCTGCCTGCCCCTGTTACGGAAGATTATGGAGTTGTATCAAGGATGTTCTGAAGCAGAGATCCAAAGGATATGGCACAGCAGGGAGCAGCTGGGAAACAAGGGACTGACACAGATTGGACTGACATATAATAATCAGTGGTTACTTTTGAATGAAGCCTTTGGAAGAAATGCGGCCCAAAGTGTTAGGTTTTTAGGGAAAAAAATATATCCAGGAGAATTTAGATAAAATAGAAATAAAGAATATCAATAAAACTTTAAAAAAAAAAACAACACAACTGCAAATCAAGAAACAACACCCATCCTTGAAGAGCAAAAGAGCATGAGAAGAACTGTCCCGTCATACTTGGGTCCTTTCAGTTACAATTGGACAGACAGAAATGTTATCATCTTTAATTCTCAACAAAGCAGTCTTAACAGTAAAACTGAGATATGAATGTAGAAAGGCTTTTTTTTTTTTTTTTTGAAGTATGAGAGATGATGTTTTTGTCTCAAAAAGTGGAGGTAACAAAAAGAGGACTCAATCTAGTAAACTTAAAACAATCACAAAACTTTGGAGTTGAAGAAATCTTAGAAATTATATAGTCCAATGTGGAAATATGTTTACCATGAGTGTACATGTACAACTTATATAAGATTGCTTGCTGTTTGGGGGGAGGGGACAGAGGAAAGGGAGGGAGGAAGAAAAATTTGGAACACAAAATCTCATAAAAATTAATGTTGACAATTATCTTTACATGTGGAAAAAGTAAAATTCTATTAAGTGGGGGGAAATAAAGAATGAAAATAGCTATGTCAAAAATTATAAATTTTTGAATAATTTGAAAATAATATGACAATTCAAAAAATTATTTTTTTATTTTTAATACATTGCTTTATTAATCATGTTGAGAGAAAAATTACAGCAAAAGGGAAAAAACATGGGAGAAATTTTTAAAACAGAAAAAAGAAGTGAACATAGCATGTACTGATTTATATTCCGTCTCCTTGGTTCTTTTTCTGGATACATAGATGACATTTTCTGTCTAACATCTATTAGGATTGCTCTGGATCACTGAACTGTTGAGAAGGACCAAGCCTTGCATAGCTGATCATCACACATTCTTCCTGTTACTGGGTACAATGTATTCCTGGTTCTGCTTGTTTCACTCAGCATCAGTTCATGCAAATCTTTCCAGGTCTTTCTAAAATCAACTTGTTCATCATTTTTTATGGAACAATAATATTCCATTATCTTCATATACCACAATTTGTTCAGCCATTCCCCAATTTATGGTCATCTACTCATTTTTTCAATTCTTTGCTACCATAAAAAGAGCTGCTACAAACATTTTTGCATATATGAGTCCTTTTCCTCCTTTATGATTTCCTTAAGATACAGACCATTTATGGCACTGCTGGGTCAAAGGGAATGCATACTTTAAAGTCCTTTGGACATAGTTCCAAATTGCTCTCTAGAATGGTTGGACCATTTCACAACTCCTCCAACAATGCTTTAGAGCCAAAAAATATTTTATTGTCCTCATGCACCATGGTTATGGAAACTGGCAGAAACTTTTCAAAACACTGCCAGTTTTTCCTATTTTATTTTGACAGTGTCAAAAATTATCTGGAATATACAACCATTTTCTGAAAACTTGAAGTGACCAGTAGGTATGAAATGTGATCCATAAAACAACTTGTATAACTATAAATTATGCAAGTAGTAGGTAGGAAATATCTCACAGAAGATAAGTAGGAAATATCTCATACATCACCTTACAAGTGGTTAGAGGATAACATATTTCATTCTTAAATCTCAGCCTAGATGTAAACAAGACAGAAAGCACTGGATGTCAACTCAAAGTATTCAGTTTGAGTCCTGCCTACATATTTTGATAACAATGTCACTTTGAACAAACTGTAAAATGGGGACAACCTACCTCATACAGTTATTACAAGGAAATCACTTTGTAAAAGCTTCAAAATTGTTTCAGAGGGTTAAGTGACCAAAATATTATGTAAATGTCAGAGATTACATACAATTCTACCTCAAGTTTGGCTTAGATTCCATGTAGAGTAGGTGGAAGGTAGCAGATAACATTAAGAAATACATGGATGTACCATATGTGATTAGCTATATCCATAATAAAAAACAATTTCATGTTTTAAAAAAAAGGAAGGAGAGAGGGAGAGAGGAAGTGAAGGGAGGGAAGGAGGAAGGGAGGGAATGAAGGGAGGAAGAGAGGGATGGAGAGAAGGGAGTGAAGGGAGGGAGGAAGAGAAGGGAGAGAGTGAAGAAAGGGAGAAACGGAAGGAGGGAGGAAGAAAGAAAGGAAGGAAGGGAGGGCGGGAAGAAGGAAGGAAGAAGGGGAAAAAAAAATCAATCTAATCCTATGGTCTCACTAGAAATTACCATGATAGCTGGTCCCTGGAAGGCCTTTTAAACAGCTCAGTCAAAGAGGAAACATTGACCTCAACAGCAGTATGACCTCAAAGATAGCACTGGTTTAACTTCTACTTGTGGTAAGTTTTAGAATATTTAAGAACATAATGACAATATAGTGTGCAAATCTTTTTAACACTGGTGCAGAGTGAAATAGTCTGATGCAATCCACTGTGACTAACCCTAATAACAATATCTTCATACTAGTTCCATTGGAGCACCATGACTAGCCAATAAAGTATTTGCTGTGGGATAAAGGATTACATGAAAAATAGATGAATTAAAAATATCAATGAATTACCAAGTCCACATTTCTACCATCTATTCAAAATCAAAAAAAGGTAGCACTTTCCTAATAAGTAAGGGTGTAATAGCATCTTTCCCAAAAAATAAAGCTAAAAAGTTTCATCTCTCAATATAGAAATAGTTACTTTTATTAAACTTTTTAGAATGGCTGAAGAGATCAAGTATTATCATCACTGTTAAGTTGTATTTAAAAACAATGTTCTCAGAACAGTATAAGACTGTGTTGTGCTCCTCAGAAATATAGGCACATTTCTCAAATGTGTCATCTTTTAAGTTAAACTGAATAGATCTTTTTTAGCTAAAAAGCAGATTATAAGCAATGATGGGTCTTTTCTTCCAGGATAGCTTTGAAACAACTGGGTTTTCCCCCTATTTGTACAATCTTTTGGTACCATGATGAGGTATCAAAACCTTCACCTGAATCTCATAGTATTTGTCTTGTGTTCATTAACTCTTAAACCTAACAAGAGACAAAGATGTGCATAACATCATAAAACTGACTTTGGTACACATTTACTTGAACGTCAAGATGCTATCTTCATCTTCTTAAATGTCAAGATAACATCTTTATCTGCTGATAAACCTCAGCTGTCTTCCTCATTTGCTACATGCAGTGATCAACAGTTGAGAACAAAGTGGTCAGAACACAGATATAGCTACTGCAGGTCTTTTCTCATGGACCATCCATGGTTTGTAAGCAATAGAGCATGCCAATTAAACATATGAAAACAATTGACATTTGTCACATTAAAAAAAGTTTGCTCCACAGTATTTACAGCAAATGTCTTTGCATGGATAAACAACTCAATAATGACAAGAAATGAAAGTAAAGCATTTTTTTCCCAGTTTTCAGAATCAGATCTTATTTCAGAGTGAACTCTTTCTGTATAGGATTACTACTGATTCCAATATACTGTGTAGTTGCCATATTTTAGTATAAAATTCTTTTTAACTAGAGGTTTACTATTATTTATAAGTTATGGGAAGTGGAGACCAAGAAGTTATTGAACAACAACAAAAAAGATCATTTCTAAGCTCCTACTAGGATACTTAACACTTTTCAGGATATTTTGTCTAAAGTACACAGGAAGATGTGATTGTTCCAAGATTTTCTCTCTCCTTGTCTAATTTTCTTTTTTTATAAAATGAATAGGTTGAACTAAATGAGATCCGAGGCCCATTGTTAAAAGTAAGGAAGATAGGCACTAAAACAAAAAGAAAAAAGGGAATACAGCATTAAGATGAGGCTGTAACATAGGCTAAATATATAAATGTGAGGATAGAAATCCTACAGGGCAATAATCCACCATGGGTTCAGGCTTGTAAGCAATCCACATGTTTATAGAAACAATACTATGGGAAAGATATGGGCTGGCACCTGGCATCCATTAAGAACACTTCAACCTCAATAGCCAGGCCAAAAAACATCAGCTGTAGAAACTGAAAATTTCTATGTTAACTATCTGAAGTATTAAAGGAAAAATGGAGCTGTAAAAAGTGCTAGCCTTAGGAACCAGAGGGTCGAGGTATAACCCCTCAAAATTTAGTATACTAGAGTAAATCCTGAATGCTCTTTGGGCCTGTTTCCTCATTTGTAAAATGGGAGTGGGAGTGGGGGTGGGAGTTAGGTGGGGGCAAGTAATGTAGAACTATTTCTAAGATTCCCCCTAATATAAATCTATCACCTTATCCAAGAGTTTGTAGTATTTTTACTTTGTTTTGAACCATAATGACTTTCCCGCAAGTTATAACCACATATATCACTCTAAAAGCAAAGTCCAAAACTGAGCACAATACTCTAGATACATGCTTGAATAACAGAAATCATGTGATATAATGGAAAGAGCTCAGATTGGGAGTCAGAAAACCTGGGTTGTGCCTGGTTATGTCACCTATGTGATCACTGACAAGTCACTTATCCTCTCTGGGTCTGTTTTCCTCAAATGTAAAATTAAATAAGCATACACTTTAACTTTAATTCAATGCTGCACTATGGAAAGTGATTCATAAGTCCCTAGTCATATTCCAACTTTGCCACTTACTCTCATATGGCTTTGACCTGGTCACTTTGGGTTTCAGCTTCTTTTTCTAAAAAGTATCTAAAGTCTCTTTTAGATCTAAATCTGTGATCTAGCTATGATCCTCCATATATAAAAGACCTACTCAACAATGCACTCTGCTGCTTTTCCTACTGCATATGCCATTAAAACCCTTTCTTTGACTTCTCTAATGTTATGCCCTTATTCTTCTCATGTTACCAACTGAAATTGTTTTTGTCAGACACAAATATATGCCCTCTGGTCATATTTATATGTATATGATTGAATTCCCCCCAAATTCCAAAAGTTACTAAAAAGATCATGGAAAGTTCTACATGGTACTTGGAGAAATTCCTTTATTTTAATTTTTTAAATTTCTGAAAACGGTGGGGGACTGGACAGAAATAAAATGGTCTAATATCAATTTCCTGGTTATTTTTTGCAGATGTTAGAACTGAAACAAAGAAAAGCAACAGTGATGAAGCAAAAACCCTAAACCAATGATAATCTGGTCTTATGGGGATTTGAACAAGAGGCAATTAATAGAGGATTATGGCTAAGTAAAACCACAGCTGAACATGTAACTGCCAGCATGTTGAAGGCAGAGAACCAGAGAGGCAATTAGGTAGGGGGAAAAAAACCACAACGGGGAGGGAAGAGAGAGAACATTAGTTACATCAATGAATGGATATGAAGGAAAGCACACAGAGATTACCATGCTTAAAGCTCTCTATGCAAAAGAGAATTAAGGAGAATAAATTGTGATTCTCACCAAGAGTTTATTCTGAGAAATGGGTAAGACAAAGTTAACCTTTCTTATAATCACTCCAAGTTCTATCCCCTCAGTTCTTCAGAGGTCATTTATCCAGAAAACTCAGAATCACTGAATCTCAGAGCTAAAATGGTTCTCAAGGGTCATCTAATCCAACCACATTGGAACAAGAATCTATCTATCAAATAATCAATAAGTTATATGATAATCAATCAATCTTTCTTGAAGACTTCTTTGTGAAGGGAAAGCCCTTAACTTCCAAAACAGCCCATTTTACTACTGGATGGCTCATTCTTAGGAAGTTTGTGCTTACATCAAGTCTAACTCTTACTCTAGAGTCAAGCAGGAAAAAAAAAATCTTTCTAATTACTCTTCCATTGAGGCAGCTAGTGGTACAGTGAATAGAAAAAGCAGGGCCAAAGAAGGAAGATCTGCGTTCAAATTTGGCCTTAAGCATTCATTAACTGTGTGATCCTGGGTAAGTCATTTGATCTGTTTTCCTCACTTGTTTTAACTATAAAACTGAGATAATAGCACCTATTTTGCAGGATTGTTTTGAGAATCAAGTGAAATAACATTCATAAAAAATTCTTATTGTAATATCTAATACATGGTAATTACTATATAAATGCTCATTCTCTTGCCCTTTCTCATTTGAAAGTTCTTAAGTTCTTCTCTAGGTTAGATATCTTTACTATCTTCAACCTAGACCTGACCAGAACCTTCACTAAGTAGACTGTCTTACTGTGGACACTCACCAGTTTGTCCATGTGTTTCCTAAATTGTGAGGCCCAAAAATAAATACAAGCCTCCAGAGAATGACCCCAACAGTTTACAGACTTTATTCATAGACATCTTTAATCATAGATTAAATCAAGGAAGCATCAGTTTTCTTGGCTATTAAAGAATACAACATCAGATTGTGTCCGACTGATTGCTATTTGAATCTGCCTCACTTTGGGCTTGTAAAACTGAATTTTTGAACTAGGGGAAAGACTTTAAATTTATTGCTATTAAATTTTATAAGATTCAGCCCATCATTTTAGACTGCCAAGTCTTTTTTTTTTTTTTTTTTTTTGTATCTTTTCATCAATACCAAAGGCTCTCCCTTCCAGCTTTGTGTTAAATACCAATTTCTTAAAATGTCATCCACATCCTTATGTAAATCATTGATGAATATATTTAACAGCTCCAGGCCAAATCTAGATCTTTGTGATATTCAACTAGAGAGACCTCCTTTCAAATTGGCATTAATCCTTAGATAACTATTCTTTTCATCCAAGTAATCCTGAATCTACCCATTTGTAAAGTTAAAATTTGACTAAATTAAATGCATGCCATTAACTTTGATCTAACAGACAATTTAGCCAATCCCCCCCCCATAATCAAATGTTTAAACTTCTAAGACTTAGTTTTGATTTTCAAATGAAATCTTTGTGATCATTATTTCCCTTTGTACATGTTGACTAATCATACAGCCTAAAATTTTGCCAATAAGTAAATTATAGATTATAGGCCTATAGTTTGCAGATACTAACCTCCCCTTTTTTCAAAAGCAGGACAATATTTATCTTCAACTATAGGCAATTATACTATTAATTAAGAACCTCCAATTCTTTTTTTTCCTCAATAGTAGTTTATTTTTCCAAATATATGTAAAGTTTTCAACATTCATTTCTGTAAAATTTTGTTTTCCAATTTTTTTATGCAACTGTTATATTCAATCCTTTTTAACATATTTCCATATTTGTCAAGAATATCCAATTCTTTCAGTATTATTATTTATTAATATTACATATTATTTAATTAAATTAAAATTAAATTATTTTAATTCATATTAATAATATTAACAAATGATGCTCTTACTGATTTGGAAAAATACAAAAAAAAGGTTCTCAAGTAAAATTCACTCAGAAAGTCTTTACTCACATAAAAAGCCTCCAAGCCCTCATATTGAACCAACTAATGGGATTTATCATCTGATTTCCCTAACAAATTGGAAAAAGGAAATAGGATTGGTAAAGAGATAAGCCTGGGACAGGAGAGCAACAGACAAAACAGCAGAAAGTGATGGTTGATTATACTTGACCAAAAAAGAAAAATGACACTCTTTAAAATGCAAAATTCTTAGTAGTCCTTGGCCACTTGTTGAGCAAAGAAGAACCCAGGCACATTTTCAAAAAAATAAATAAATAAATAAAAATAAAAAAGCATTGTATCTTCCTCTTTTTCATCTATTCATCCTACAGAAAAGGTCTAGATATATTCTGTGCTGACATTTTTTCATAATACTATTACTGGGTATCTACCTTTCCTTTCTAATAAAAGGTAATTGTTCTTAGAAAAAAAGGAAGATGAAGAAATAAGGGCCTTGGGGGAAGTATAAATATATCAAGTTTGAATAGCAGGCTTTAAAAATAACCACTCGTTTACATAGTCTCTTTTATCAAAAGCCATCAAAATATAGCAGAAGGCTTTCATCATTCAACTTCTACCAGGAAGACAGAAACAAAGAATAGTTATATAAAGAAGGGTACAAAGTTTAGACATATAATTAAAGTAAGAAATGAGAAGGGGAAAAAACAAGAGTCAAAACTATATACTATAAAACTATATGCCTTCTAATTGGTGGACCATCAGAGATAGATAAAATATTTCACATCTCATGCAGCTAGTATGTTATAATGGGACAATCACTAGACAAAGAAAGAACTAGGAGTTTAAGTGTTGGTTCTGCTACAAAAATAGTTTTGTGACTTTAGGCAAATCAACTAGTCTCTATGGGCTTTAGATTTCCTCATCTATAAAATGAAGAGTGTAAATTAGATGAGTTTTTGTTCTTCCCCCATTTCCAAACATCTGTAGCATTCTATAGTTCTAATGACCAAAATTAACCTTCCACATTTGCTTAAATTCACAGGCAGTACCTTTAATACATGAATAATATTCCACTAATAAGGTCATAAAACTCTTTTCTACCTCTATCAGAATATGAGAACATTCCCCAGAACCCAGGATGCTACTTAATGTCTTGGCAGAGAGAGTTCTAGACTTAAGAATGGGAAAGACCTAGATTTGAATCCTTCCCAAGATACTCACTAGCTGTGTGAAATTGGACAAATCATTTAATCTTAATCTCAATCTCTCAATCTCTCTCTCCCCCCAACCTCTCTTGCTTTCCTTCCCTCCCTCCTTCCCTCTCCCTCTCTCCCTTTCCTATTTCTTCTATAAAATGTCAATAATAAGAGCACCTAATTCTCAGAGTTATTGTAAGCATCAAATGAGATAATTTTACATAATTTGTAAAAATCCCATTTTTTACTGGATACTTTTCACCACTAACTCTTAAATCCAATGCTTTCCCTTTCTTAATTATTTGCTGTATTTATTGAGTCTGATCATTTCTCTTCCTGTATTTACCTTGTATACAGCTCTTTTGTTTGTTTGCCTGCTTTCTCCCCCTGAAGATTATAAACTCCTTGAGGGCAAGGATTGTCTTTGTCTGTGTGTGTGTGTGTGTGTGTGTGTGTGTGTGTGTAGCGCCTAGCACACAGAAGACAGTTAATAAATGTTGGTTAGTTGATTATTCTGAAATATTTCAGTATTCTGAAATCCTAAATCCCTATTTAAATGTCAGTTATTATAAGTTATATTTTAACTTTTGCTAGAAATTATTCATTCTGTACTTAGTATTAAATGATAAAGAAAGGAATTTATAATGTTGACTTCAATTTTGGTAAAACAATCCCAAAAACTACATTAAAAAAATAAACTACATTAAAAAAAATTAAAGAAAGGACTTCAGCACCAAGGGTAGAACCTTGGGGAGATTAAAAGCCATAGCTAAAAACAACATAGGAAGAGAAGGCTTAGCTGCGTCTCAATTTTTTTTCTATGAAAGGTTCTCAACTTGATGACATCCCTAAATTTCTAAATGAAGTACTTGAAATATTTCACAACACTGCTATTTCATCCCTTCGAGCTCTTCTGATCCAGAACGTGGTCCCTCCCCACTTCAATATATAGTTTCATAAGTAATAAATTATTGGGCAGCCTCCTTGGAATGATTCCTTCCAAACTGAGATAAGCTTATCTTTGAATTTCATCAGCACCTGAGGCCTTTCTAGCTTCTAGCCTAAAATTGATACAAGAATGGTGCAACCTTCAAGAATTTAGGATTATCTCTATCACAATGGAACAGAATAGGATGTACAATAACATTTCCCTTTATTCAGAAAAGGCTCTGAGACCAAACAAGATTTAACTATAAAAGTTAAAAAAAAAAATCAAATACTGACTTGATTTTCAATGTTAAAGCAAAAGTAATACACAGCAGAACTTAATCAACTGTACAGAGGTACATGCCTATATATGTAAAGGTATGTGTTTTCATGATTCTTATCAATATAATTTTGTAAGCCCCCCCCCCCCGGAAATACTAAGCATTTTTATACTTATATTAAAAAATAGATATGAGAACACAATAATTTTCTTAATGCTTATATATCCTGTCTACTCAAATTCATTTTAAAATGTAAAATATTAGTCTCCTTCAAGAATTCTCAGGACTGAAATAGGCTGATAAAAGCCAACTGTAGCATTTTAATGAGTAATCTTTGTGTTTTATGCTAAAGAGGATTTAAATCCAAACTGAACAGATCATTTAGGGAAAGGGGAAGTTACTGACTTGGTTGCTAGGGAAACCTTTTTCTGATTGGGGGCGGAGAGAAGACTGCAATGGTTTTTTATGAAGACCAAGAGTCAAATCATGTAGCATGGCATTTTCATCTATCTTTTCAGTCTTCTGAAAGGGAAGAGGAAAGAAACAATGAGTAATAGAGGGACTGGTAGTTTAAAGGCTCCCATGAGACTGGCAAGACAGTACTCCATCTGGAGAGAAAGACTAGCTAGTTAAAAACAGCAGAACAGCAGCTAGCAAAATAAATGGCCCAAGCTATGTATCATTCCCAGTTAAAGGAACAGCAGAAGAAAAACCTGCCAAAGGCTAATTTCTAGATCAAAGGGAGGCACAGCTTGAGCATCTGAGCATTAGGGACCCATTAAGAATAATAAAATTAAGCAGGGAAAAAGATACATAAGACTGAGCAATAACAGTACAGTGGATGCTTCCCACTCCCACCCCCTCCACCCCCAGGTTCAGTGAACTAGTCTTTATTTTGCTTTATATTGTATTTTTATTTTCCAGTTTACAGTTAGATATTGTCAACAACCGTCCTAAAGGATTAACACCCAGACGATTTGCATTGCTGAACTATAATTTTTTTTTAAAAGAAAAAATGTGCTTTTCTACAACCCATATACTATATACATGGCAATCAATGTACAGTGTGAATCTAAAAATCTTTTCTGAAATACAAACATTTTATTTCTGAAATGTCAATAAGAATAGTATCAAATTACCAATATAAAAGATGAGTACTACATATGCGGACATAATAATGTAGACATATAATAAGCAAAGTTGATGGAAAACAAAGAAAAATGTATAGAAGAATTGCACATATTTAACATATACTGGATTACTTGCTGCCCAAGGGAGAGGGTGGAGGAAAGGAAAAGAGAAAAAAAATTTGGAACACAAGGTTTTAAAAGGGTGAATATTGAAAAGTATTTATATGTATATTTTGAAAATAAAAAGCTAAAAAATAAAAGTTGAAGTTACTTAGGGAAAAAAAAGATAAGCAGAACAAAAATTAAAGTCCAGATTAGAAAACATGAGCCTCAGAAATCTATATATAACGTTAGTCTTCAATGTACAACCATTTTACATTATTTGGTTTTGAAAAAACAAATATTATCCTAAAAGGATTTAGATTAAGGATTGTGTGGCCTATAACAAGTAGATACTCAGAAGAATCTGTTATCAAAAGTAGTTTTGTGATATATGCTTTGGTTAAAGAAATTTAAAATCCATTAAAATAATCACTAAACCCTGTGGTGAATTGATGGTTCTATTTTCTCCTCCATATGTAAATTTTCTACATTTATGCAGAACACCACCCATTCATCCCTTCTCATTCTGTGTAATCCTTCTCTCTTCTCTGGCCCCTCATAGGTCCACCACATCAGAGACACTGAAAATGTTTCTTCTAGTTCTCTGGATGTTGATGACAAATGTGGTCTCTACTCCTAGAGAGGATGAAACAGATAAATCACTAGAGTTTTGGAGTTCTGAGCTACAACAGACCAACGTCTATCAGGTCAACCAAGTCACATAAATGTGGTGAGACCCTGGAAGCAGAGAATCTCCCTCCCTCCTCCAAAGAACTTTGCTCAATCCTCATTCTTTTTTTTTTTTTTTTTAAACCTTTGTTCAAGTTTTGACCTGTCAACCACATTCTTCTTCTTGTCACTCATAATATCATTGGTCCTCTTCAAAAATATAGGATGAACAAAAAAATTTTCTAGGTTTGGGGGACATCACTCTCTCCTGGATCTCCTTTTATCTACTCCCCCCCCCCCCCTCTGTTTCCTTTGCTGAATCCTCATCTAGGCCATGTCCACTGACAATAGGACTCTGTCCTAGCCCTTCTGTAATGTTTGGGCTAGCTTTCTGGAGGACCTTGGGATCAGCCAGCGTCCTTGGTCTTAGTGGAGGAGTGAAGGAGGCAGGAGAGCCACCAGGATGGTCAAAGATGGAATGTCTCATTTCCAGTCCTCCCAACCCGTAAATACCTCAGTATGATTACATCATTACTGCACACTATGTATGTGTGAACTAGAGAACCATTACATCTAAGTACTAAGTATATGTATATGAAAGAGCCATCATCTCATCAATTCCACTGATATTTCTCCAGAGTTCCAGGCCTCTACACCCTTCTATACTATTTCTATACTTCAGCTATACTATTTCACATGGAAATCTCATCAACTCCCATGGATATAATTACTATTTCTACTATAATGATTTTCAATTCTACTTCTATCTTAATCTCTGTCTCAATAGGTGGCAAAACATTCTGAGCTAGAATTGGTCTGATCAGCCACAGTAATACATACTAGCTTGACTAACTTGACTTAAGTGATATCATTTTGGTCCTCTTCAAAGGTCCTTCTGTCATAAGACAACCAATCTCTTTGCTAACTTCTAATCTCACATCTCTAACTGCAGCTTAGATTACTAGAATTGGATGTCCAATAGATATCTTAAACTCAATAATGTTTAATGGGAACTAATTATCTTTCCTTCCACATATTTCCCCTTTCTTATTACTGTGGAGAACATGATCATCATCCTACTTTCCCTAGCTCTAGAGTCATCCTTAATTTGCCACTGTCACCCTTCCTGTATTTAATTTATTGCCAAGGGCTGTAGATTTCACCTTTACAACATCTCTTAAACTTTTCTCTTCTGGCCCTGCGACATCTTGGTGCAGATCCTCATCAACTCATTCCTAGACTAATGCAATAGCCTGCTGGTTGGGCCATATGCTACAATTCTCTTCTCACTCAATACATCCTCCATTCAGCCCAATGTATTTTTCATAGAGGACATGTCTGTATGGAATAGAGAGAGATAAGGTGAAGAACTTACAGGAATGTATAAATTCTTTTTCTGTATTTTATTTTCATTATTTCTGTTTCCCCTATGACCTGTATAATATGTGCAGGCTCATATTTACTTGAGCTTTGGCCAGTTAGAAATATATTTACTTAATCTGAGCTGATGACATTTATCAGTATTTGACATTTATCGATATTTAGTCTATTAGCTTGACCACTATTTGCTTGATTAAGCCTGAAGGCCTGATTTTCTGTTTCCTAGAAATCAGTAGATTTCTCTGTGATCTCTGAGTAGTCATTTTGGGTAAGGGTCTTCTACATCCCTCACATATCCAAACATATAACTCCTCTATCAATATACATCAATGGCTCCCTAAAACTTTCAGTATCATACACAAAACCTTCAATTTGACATTCAAAGCCCTTCCTAACCTAACCCCTCCTCCAACTTTCCAATTTGTCAACTAACCTCCATCTTATATTCTTTGATCCAATGATACTAATATCCTTGTTATTTCACAAAAATATACTTAAGTTCAATATCTTTAACTTGAATCTTCAAGAAATATTATCATATCTGGCACTAATACTGACATCAGTAACCCTATCCTCTAACTGCCAAAGATCTATACTCAACACAATCTCTTACCCTTTAATCAGTACTTCCCTTTAAAGTAAGTGCTTTTAAGTACATTTTAAACATAATTATTTCTGAACTGTAGGCGTTCCATATTATATTTCAGTGCTCTTAACATTTGCTCTTCTATAATGGGGAAAAATAAATCCCTTAAAATTAGATGGAATTCACAAATAGAGATGTGAAAATGTGTCAAAACCACTGGCAAATAGTCTTACTCTTGGTGGCTCTCAAGGATTAGCTACTAAATAGTAACTGTGTATACTTAGATGTAAAGAAGAAGAGGGTGAAATGTAAAAAATTCAAGAGTATCAGAAAGCAGGTTTCTGCTTTTTTTTAACATAGCAATGACTCCACAACTTCTAATCTATATAGTACTCTACAAACTTTTTTCATCACCCCTTGTAAGGCAGATAATGAAAGTATTGCTAGCTACATATCAGAGAAAAGAAAATTTATTTTAGACTTATAGGTAGTAAGTGATATGGCTAGGACTCAAATTAATCTATCTTGAGCTTACTTTTTGAGTACTAGTCTGCTTCAATGAAAAAAAAGCTTCATCTTTCCTGCACCAGCTTCTGTTCTGCTGTATCTTTTCTGGGGAACTTTCCTTTATTTAAAAGTTTCTCTATTTGGAATATTCCAAACTAGAAGCTTGCTCTGTCCTAGTTGATTGGTATTGCCTGGCCTGTGAATTCAGACAGGAGGGACTGATACAGACCTGTTGACCTAGACCCCTTTCTCCCCTATTAAAACAAATAAACAAACCAAAATAACAACAACAACAACAACAACAAACTCTCCTACTTGGCTATTATTCTGAATTAGCTATGACAGTCAAATCATCATGCTGTGATCAGCTGCCCTGAAACATGGCCCTGGAAGTCCTAGACCATTGTAAACTTAGTCTTGTTACCATGGTCTCTTGTGCCTTAGATTCCCCTAGGGATAGTACTGGTTATACACCATTGTTTTTTGGGGTTTTTTTTTTTTATCCTTTCTCAGTATTTCTTTGCAGCTATTGATTCCATCCCAGGTCAACAAAGGTAAATAGGCTAAATCTGGTGGCATCAGTCCTAGTTCCATATAAAGCTTCAATTCTAATTTAGAGGTGTCGGTCCTAGACCTACTGTTAACAAAGTATTATTGGATTGCTCTCTCTTTCCTTTGTGGGTATCCACCCTGAGTCTCTAGTTAAGCTTTGTGCTCTTAATCACAACAAATAAAATTGCTTTCATCTTTACCTAGGCTCCTCTATTTCACCTGTGAAGCCTTTTAAATCCCAATAATGAATACTGAATCTACCCATAAACTTTATAATGAAGAACTGTATCATTGAGTTGATAGAGATTTAAGTTTGAATCCCAGTTCTCCTACTACCTAATTATTTTAACAGAAGACCTCTCTCTCTTAACTTGGTGTCCTTATAAATCAAATAGAAATAAAAATATTTAAAATAACTATCAACTAAGGCTGCTGTGAGACAAGTTCTTTGTAAACTGCAAAATGTATATAAACTGAGTTGGTATTATTATTATTACTGCCATATGAATACTCAAACTATCTAATAGCACATGATATGAACTGCTTTCTTAGTTTCTCGTCTTCCTTCTCATTCCATTCTCATTTCAACAAATTTCAAAAAAATTTAAAAATGTTCTGAACAGAAATATCAAAGTAAAACAAAAATCTTTATTTTTTGTAGCTTGCTTTTTTTCTTTTTCTTTTTTTGGGGGAGGAGAAAAGAAAATAGAACCCATTCAACAAGTTTATTTGATCATGTAAAATATACAAAAAGAAGTTAAATTATTTTCGTCTGCTGTATAGATCAGATTAAAATGTAAAAATCATGTTTATATTTTCAAATAATTGCTATTCTTTTTAATTAAAATTGAATAATACATGTTTATAAGTTGGTTCTGTTTGCAGAATATGTACAATACATCTTCAATTGTCAACCACAGTTGTGTCATACATATTCCAAAACTTGAATAAGAAGTCAGGATATCTCAATCAATCTACAGAAAACATGACACATAAATTTCCTGTGTTCTGTTATCTCAATTAGCTGTCTGTGTTATGAAAAGAAGCTGCCTCCTTTAATTTCTATGACTTGAATATATTATCATTGGTCAGAACCTGCTCATTTGCTAAAGTTAATTAAGTCAAAAGGCACCACTGGAGGGATTTATCATCACTACCAAATCTTGATAATATTGTAACATTATTGAAGAAATACTAAAAATTATGGTGTTGAAAAAAATTGGCATAGTTCTGAAATAGAAGTAGTAATAGTCTCACCAGACTATTGATTATAAACAGAAAATGAGTTTCTGAAGATGATTAATGGTTTCATTGAGAATATACTTAGAAATTCATTAAACATCTTCATCTTTGGTGAAGCAAGAACAGCCAAGTATAAAAGCTCACATTTATAAAGCACTTTAAAGTTTACAAATTATGTTCCTCCTAGTAAACTCTTTGAGGTGGTGAAAATATCACCACCCCTGATTTACTGATGACAACACTAACCCTTAAAACTGTGAAATAAGTAAAACCCTTAAGGTCACATGACTAGTAAGTGTCAGAGATGCAATTAAAACTCAAATCTTATCAATCCAACTTCACTATTTTCCCCCTTGGAATAATAGCATATGTTGGGGGCTCTGGCTAACAGGACCACAACATACTTCTATTCCTGATTTCCTATCCACTACAAAATAAGACAGAAAATCTCACTGTATTAGAACCTAGAATGTTAGAAGTCTGAGGCAGAACTTTTCAAGATGGCCCCATTCGTTTTTAAAGCTGGTCTGCTCAGATTCTAGAGTTGACGTGAAATTCAGTTACTTGCATGAATTTCAAGAATTCAATTACAAAATTCGCTGGTTTGCAGCTTAAATAGTATATCATCCTTATCTCTTTAATTGGTGCTGTTTGGATATATTGTGCAATGCAAAAACAGGCCTTCACTAACTATGCATTATTAGTCCTGGATCAATTTGGTAACCATATAAATTCATCAATTTCTCATAGAAGTCCATGGAAGAAACAAATGTGAGTGTGACTATTCAGTTCAAAGCAATAGTTCATGGATGATGTTTGTGAACTCCAAATTCCTGTGAAGAAGGGAACAGCAGGGTATAGATTTCAAATTTTCTAGGCAACAAAACTCCACATTACAGCATCTTGAAGGTAATCTTAATTGGGCTCATAAGTTCCAAAGTCCTAGTCTGGCAATTTTGCATTGTAGAATAGTGCTCTCTAAAGTGGGGACCATAGCTTGATCTTCAAGGAGAGTGGGATTAATCAAATGGATAAATAAGGAAGATGGGATGAATTTCACCTTCCCCCCAATTATCCAATGATAGGTCTCATACAACACAGTACCATAACTACCATTATTCCCCAACATTCATATTTTGCCACCTCTATACAAACTCTCAAACTTCTTTCTGAAACAGGCCATCAGTCCCTCAGAAAAGTACTGACCCAGTTATATCATGAACAGTCTTAGCAGTGAATGCCAACTGGATTGTTCCATCATTTTGTAGCTTCTTCAAATATTCCAGGCTAAACTAACTGGTAAGAACCCTGCTCCCTCCTCATTTTAGATCAGACAATATTACACATATTAAGCTGGAATGGATGGATTGTGATTTGCATCTCAAATTTAAATAGGTTATTTTTGTCACCAAAAACTCACCCTTCTGAACTTCCCTGTTTCTGTTGAGAGTGGTATCCTCCCTTTCTTTCAGGGAGGTATCATTTTTTCACCCTTCATTCTCATTCATCCCATATATCCACTCAGTTGTCAAATCTTATCATTTCTCTCGCCATAAAATCTCGCGCGCCATAAAATCTCTTCAAAGTAGTGTCCTTTTTTTCCCTGGTCACAGCCTACATTCTTGTCCCCATCACTTCTTGCCTGGATTACTATAACAACAGCCTTCCAATTATTTCCCCTGCCACAAATTTCTCCCATCCTCCTCCTAGCTCACAGAGTGATTTTTCTAAAGAGCAGGTCTGACGCTGTAAGCTTCCCCTCAGTAAATATATATTGAATCTGAGATAAAAATTTTTTTTCAACTTTATCTCCATCCTTTTAAATTTCTAATTGTCACAATTGCATAATGAATATAGCACAAGAATAAAAACATGTATGGCATATTATAAATAAGTAAATGTAAACATATTGGAAAATACTAAAAAATAATTTTCCCTGATAAGGATGTGTAACCAAAAAGTTTTCAGATCAACATTCTACTGTAGGAAGAAAAAAATTTCCTGATGAGGCATGCTCTTTGGAGAATGAAGATAATCACCCACATAGTTCACGATAACATCCCACTCAAAGAGCAAAGCCAGGGATTAATTTGGAAAAATGTAAGTCTGATGGGAGAAGGATCAATTATTCAGCAGTTCCCAAAGGTATTTGCCTTCTAGGGGTAGGCTATCAAACCACAGGGTGACATTTCGCTGGGGAGGGATTTTATGACTCCATTTAGAAGAATGAGAGATGTACCAGAATATTAAAGGGCTGCCCCTCAATGGAATCTCCAAATTTAGGTACATAATGAGCCAGTGATGTATTAGAACACTTGATCTGTTTCTGTATCCAATTATGGGTGTCTCTAAATACTCTACATCTTCATTTTCTCAAAGGTGAGATAAAAGTTGCCCTGCTGTGTCTATTATACCTTGAATACCTATATATCAGTGACATTTAAAAATTTTCCTAGATATGAGGGCAACAAATCAAACAGAAAAAATAAACCTTATGGTTCAGCCTACAGAATCAGATCTGGTCTGTGTAAGCTCTGAAAATAGATGAGGCCTTGGACTAGCTGAACTATTTGACACCCCATCACTGAATCATACTGAAATAGTTTGATAACTCAAACACTAAAAACTTAGCGAATTAAAGTTCACAACAAACAACACACCCTTTTATATCCAGACACAATAATGACTTTCATAATTGCAAAGTGAATAATTGGCTTACAAATCTTTGTAACCAGAATAACTAGTGCTTAAAACAGGAAAGGCTCTGAGAAATCTCTTTCTAATTGATACAGGGACACACTTTCCCCTCACGTGTGGTTTTATTTTTAATCAATGAAACTCTGAAAATTATTGAAGTCCAACAACACTATACGATGATCAATTCTGATGGATATGGTCCTCTTCAACAATGAGATGAACCAAATCAGTTCCAATAGAGCAGTAATGAACTGAACCAGCTACACGCAGCGAAAGAACTCTGGGAGATGACTATGAACCACTACATAGAATTCCCAATCCCTCGATTTTTGTCCGCCTGCATTTTTGATTTCCTTCACAGGCTAATTGTACATTATTTCAAAGTCCAATTCTTTTTGTACAGCAAAGTAACTGTATGGGCATGTATACATATATTGTATTTAAGTTATACTTTAACATATTTAACATGTATTGGTCAACCTGCCATCTGGGGGAGGAGGTGGGAGGAAGGAGGGGGAAAGTTGGAACAAAAGGTTTTGCAACTGTCAATGCTGAAAAATTACCTATGCATATATCTGGTAAATAAAAAGCTATAATTAAAAAAAAATTTTTTTTTAAAGAAAATTATTGAAGTCCACAGCTTCTGAGCATAAACTGGAAACTGCAATGGCATTTTCCTAGCTTTAGATATGGTGGCAACAAGATGATTTCAGAGAGGCCTGAACAGAACTAAGAAGATCACTGTACATAGCAACAGCAAGATTATACAATGATCAATTCTGATGGACAGGACTCTTTTCAACAATGAGATGATCCAGATCTGTTCCAATGATCTTGTGATGAAGAAAGCCATCTACACGCAGAAAGAGACTGTGGGAATTGAGTGTGAATCACAACATAATGTTTTCACTCTTTTTGTTGTTATTTGCTTGCCTTTTGTTTTCTTTCTCATTTTTCCCCTTTTGGATCTGATTTTTCTTTTTTGATCTTGATTTTTCATGATAATTGTGTAAATATATATAGAAGAATTGCACATGAATTGGAGTACTTGCCATCTAGAGGTGGGGATGGGAAGGTAGGGAAGGAAAAAATTTGGAACACAAGGTTTTGCAAGGGTCAATGTTGAAAATTATCCATTCATATATTTTCAAAATAAAGAAGCTTTAATTTAAAAAAAAAAAAAGGAAGAGAAAAGAAAAGAAAGAAGAGAGGAGGAGAGGAGGGGAGGGGAGGAGCGGGAAGAAAGGGGAGGGGAAGGAAGAAAGGAGAGGGGAGGGAAGAGGAGGGGAGGAGAGGAGAGGAGAATAAGATATTTATGCATCACTCCAAGGTTTCAGAGCCATTATTCAAACTCAGTCTCTCTGGATTTCAAGTATGGAAAAATAAAAACTAATAAGTCAACCATCTTCCAGGAAGGCCAAATGTTTCTATCACTATTATTTTAGCATCAAATTCTCTGTATATCCAATTTTCTGACAGTGGCCAATTCATGTATTCCACTGATATCCTCTGGGAAAAAGTCAGGAAGACCACTGGGGGCCAAAAACATGGACAAGACTCAGATAGGATGTGATGTCATGGATAGGTCACATTTTGCACTCTGAGAGGGAATGCCCCATGAATAAGATCATAAATCCATTTGAATGAATGTCATTTTGCCTTAAATGTTATTTTAACCTCTGCTTTTCAGTAACAAATATGCATATCTCAAAGACTAATCAACTACTACCAAAAGACTGAGATTAGCTAGATTTCCCCTTTAGTCTCTGCTACTTGCAACTTTTTCTCTATTTTCCTGTGCTTAGAGAATGCTGAACAAATGACTCTTTCTTTTCATTTCCTTGCCTTATCTTCCCCTTGCAACAAAAATCTTGTTTCAGGATAAGAAGGTAGTGTGGTCCAGAAAAGGTAAGTTACCATGTAACTTTCAAACATTCAAAACTGAATTATATGAATTTCTACCTTGTTCTCTGAGGAAAGCATTGATTTGACCTGCTTTTTCCACTCCCGTCAACTCTTCATGTTCTTCAGCTTTTTCCTAGTTCCTAAAAGTTATTTCTTATTTCAGTGAAGTACTATCAAGATCTTTCTCTTTCTCTCCCTCCCTCTCCTTCTCCTTCTCTTTTGTTGAGGCAATTGGGATTAAGTGACTTGCCCAGGGTCACACAGGTAGGAAGTGTTAAGTGGCTGGTGCTCTATTCACTTCAACACCTAGCTGCCTCTCAAGGTCATTTCTTTAAGAGGATATGAGGTACTGTAAACTCTGGTGTTTATTAAATAGTGTTGCCAAAATAGAGAAATATAGATAGAAACACAAATTAAGAGGTGGGGTGAAAACTAAATAAATTAACAGCAATAATTCTACCTTCTTTTTCTAAAGCATCAGTGTACATATCAAAGAAAGCTGTTTAAAATTAAGACTCCAGGGCAATAACTTGATTGAGCAAGCACTGGAGCAAGCAAAGGCTCATATTGCAGTCATGAATGTTCACTAGTGCAGGTCAGAAAGTCATTATAGCCTAACATGCATAGGCATAGCATCATTACACAAACTCTCTCTAGATTCTTTGTGGGTTTTCCTAGGATGCTACAAAAATCAGGATGCCAGTTTTGGTTATAGGAATTTTTTTTGCTTCCTGTCATATTCCAAAATGAAATTATATAGTAATACAATTGCCCTAGGACAATGAATCTCCCTAGCTTTACAATTAAATAAAAATGACTGGAGTGCTGACCTCATTCTTTTTTGCAATGATTGTCTGTCCTCACAGACATACTTTATATATTCCTCTATTTCCAACCTCCATAGATTTTGGATGCATGGTGTCATACTAAAGAACAAGCATTTCAAAAGGAATATTTCATCTTTCATTTAAATAGAGAACAAAACTACTTTATTTTTTCTACTATAATTGTCTTGATATAGTTCAAGTATCAAATCATTAATAGTCAAAAATACTGCTACTCCTCCAAAATGCTGCAGGAGCTGTTCCTATTTATGGAAGAAAGGAAATATAAATCAAATGAACTGAGGTAGGGGTAGGAAAAAAATCCAACAATCAAATATGAAAAAGAACCAAAATAGGAGTGAGAGAAAGTAAGTAAAAGGTATTCCTATGGATTTGGGGATCAAAGATAAAGCCTTACAAAGTGCTAAAACTCACAACTAAGGAGAAGTTATACCTGGTAGCTAATAAGTCCCATAAAATGTACATGTACTACAACCACACTAAAAGTAGGATCATTTCTCTTCCCATATCACTAGGTCAGAATAACAAATATCAGCTAAGCAGAATCAACTTACAAATAAATTTCCATTAAAAAAACCTTTTTTTTTTAAAAAAAAAAGCAAATTAAGACTATTACTTTCATACTTAACATATGGTTGGTTTTTGAATCTGAGGATTGGTTACTATGACAAATCTCAAATAATTTTATTGTCATAATCTTGTCATTAAAACCAAAGTTTTAAATCATCTGATTGGTATTTTTATTTTCATAAACCTCATTCCCACAAGAGTGAATTACCTGTACTCATGAACCCTATGACTAAATGGCCTATGCTGATATGACAGGATGGTGAGTCATTCACCTTCCTTAGTTTTTTTGTATGCGGTAATAAGTTGGCCAATAATCAAGCAGAGCAGCTAGGTTCTTCAGTGGATAGAGTGCCATGTGTAAAGTCAGGAAGACATGAGTTCAAATCCAACCTCAGATACTTATACCAGGTAAATCACTTAATCCCGAATGCCTCAGTTTCTAATCTATAAAATGAGCAGGAGAAAGATATGGCAAACCACTCCAGTGTCTTTGCCAAGAGTACCCCAAATGGGATCATTTTTTGGAATAGGGCATCAAATGAACAACTTTGCTTACATACTCAATTAAGAAAAGGAGTCGACATCTACCTGTTTCTCATTAAATACAATTTGCTTTCATGTTATTTAGCCTCGTTAATATTTCTATTTCTGAAGTCAAGCATTCTGCATACTATGTCCTAATATTGTATAACTTAGGTTCTATGTGCTTTTTTTTCAAGGAAATCTCAATTTATTAGTCCTTCATCAAGGATGCCAGGAAAGTAAAGAGCTTATATATATATATATATATATATATATATATATATATATATATGTATAGGGAAAATGTAAATGAGGAGTTATGGTTTAGTCTATTGTTCTACTCCTCACCCCAAGGATGATTAAGAGTTCAAGCATTCACTTGGATGATTGATAGGGGATAGATCAGGATTAATGAGAACCATCCCAGGACTATTTTGTGTCCTATCAACTTTGGTGACAGCAGTTGTGCAGGATGTATGAACTATGTGAATGTTCAGCATTTGGAACCTGAAGCTTTATGAAAATTGTTAGCCAAGCTGATCTGAAGTTAAGAAACCTTTCTCTAGGCCCAAGAGCTACCTTCCTGATGTCAAGCAGAAAGCAGAAATGCTACTGAATTTCCCCAAATCAACCTTTTTGTTCTTGTGTGGTACAAGTGTAGCTATGGAATGCAGCAAGCACAAATATTTATTATGGATAATATGATGGCAAATCATTTGGTGAGGAATTTTGAGCCACCAAGAAGATATTTCAAATGTGTTTCTGTAAACACAAGACACCAATTGAACCCGTGAACATTTCTGGACTTGGGATGAGTCACCTGTATCCCTAGTCAGGAATTCAGAAGCACTTGGCAGCCATTAAGGAATGTGTGAGGTAGCAAGCTTTGAATTTTCTGTTTTCTGTGCATACCCACCAAAACAAAAGGGACCCCATTTCTACCTGCCTATCCAAGAACGGAAAACAAAGGTTTTGAAGTAAAAAAAAAAAACAAAAAAAACCTGTATATCCCAAATTCAAAATGAAAAAAAAAAAAAAAAAGATTCTTTCATACTTAAAGACAAAGCCATTATGAATTTTGTCTATTAAAGGAATTGGAAAGAACATAAGCAGCATGTCCAGGTAAAGAAAGTTCTGAAAAAAGGTCTCTTTAAATCCTATGCATTCATTTCTGCCAGTTTTTTGTTTTTTTTTTTTGCAAAAGGTAGGTTAAAAAATGCCCACTTTTAGTAAAAACCTTTAAAGTACATAAGAGAACAAATGAACATATGAAATTGTAAACATGGAGTAGCGATAAAACACTAAAAAAAAAAAAGAATGGCTTTTTAAAGTTCAAAATTATTCTCAAAATGAAAAATAAATGTGCCTTAATGAATTTTCTAGCATCTATGAAGTTTATTATACAAATGTTTCAGTAGAAAGCAATGCATTATATATTTAAAACTTAAATATAACTGCCATTACAAGTGAAAATGGAAAACATTTAAACCCTTATCTATTTTTCTTGTTAAGTAAAAAGTTTTTTTCCCCCTACTTTTCCTTTCATTTATCCCATCAAGTAATTCATCTTTTCATGTGATTCTAGAAGATGAAAATGCACTATGCCTTCCTAGCTCAGAGAAAACTTCTGCAAAGGCATCACAGCAATCTCCCCCCCCCCCCCCCACTAAATTCTAGAGTTAGTTTCATTTTGTTTTGTTTTTAAATCACAGAGGAATTCAAGTTAAACATGCATGTGGCTATTTATTATAACATAATGTAAAGTCAACTACTTTAATCTGTTATAGCTTAGAGTTATCTCTAGGTTTTTAGTATATTTTATTAATTACAAGTTGCTGGCATATTTTTACCTTTCTAAAACAAGATTATATAATTAATGGTCTATTGAAAGTACGTTTCATTGATACTGAATACTTAACTGTTATTCAAATTTATTTCAAGAATAATAAGTAATAGAGGTAAGAAAATTAGAAGAGAAATTCACGGAAGAAAAAAAATTGGCTGTTAGGCCAAATGAATTCAGTTCTCAATGTTTTGCTTTATATTATGTAAGTCATCTGATGGGCGTGAGAGATGTTGGAAGGGGAGATTCTATGACTTTCAAAATTCTAGCCTTAACTCACAAAGAAAGAAAAAAAACTTCCTTTAGTAATTAAATCTGTGAAGGAACTAATTTTCTGGGTCAGATTCTCTTCTAACTTTCCTGGTCTATAGGTAAAGAAGTGCACTTTATAAAAAGATTAAAAAAAAAAATTAAGAGGACACAAAATGCAAAAATCGATTTTATATGGAAAGGAATCATTAAATGAATTTAAGAGCCTTTGATTTCCCTGATTTTCAAGATGTAAAATATACAAAAGATGGCTTTTACAATTCTGACATGTGCAGAATTTGTTCCCGTAATTTTCAGTTTTCTTTTCTTTTCTTTTCTTTCTTTCTTTCTTTTTTTAATGGAGGAAGAATCCATATAGAGGTAAGGCAAAAATTATGAATACTATCACAGAAAGAACTCAAATCACAATTACTTAAAAGTACAAACATTCACTTCTTTGTCCGACTCTCTATTAGAAGAGCCAAATTAATCAACTACAGATAATATAGTTAAGGAAAAACAGACTATTTTATAATTGTGTGTGTATATATAGATCAGACTTGGATCAGACGGAACTGTTTCAATCCATTGCTACTTAAACAACTTTAAAACAAATCAAAACTCCTACCACCATCTAACAAAGAGTTGTTACACATTCCCAAGACAAATTAATACAGTAGCGTCTTTGTTCTTACCTGTAATTTTCCTCAAGGTTCGGTAGGTATTAGCAATCTCTCCTGCCCAGGACACCCTCGATTTAAGTCCACCTCTACTCCAAAAAAGCACCAGAAATATCAGTCTTCCCCAATCACTTCATCACTTTCCTTGTCTTGTTCCTTTCATGTTCTGAGTCTGTCTTAAGGCACACCTCCACAGATACTCCAGGAAATCCAGCAAGTTTTAACACAACTGAGGAGGAATTCCAAGAGCTGCTACTTAGACAGGTGACTCACATAAAATGACAGCTAGAGAGAAATAGTTGTTGGTGGAAAAGGAGTTGAGTCAAACTCCACCCCTTCAATAAAGATTAAATATCTCCACCCTTCTTGGCAATTAGTTTTTTTAAAATCACATGGTGACAACTAAACTGCATTGAACCAGTTAACTATGGGTACCTTTGGCAAGAGATTGTGGCCATCTCTTCCCTTAATAATGGGCTATAATGACTGTAAACCTAATGGACCCAGAAATCGCTCCATAGTTCCATGCAATATTATATGAACTTGACTGTTTGGGGGAGAAGTGGAAGTGTTCATTTTTACTGATATTTCTTTTCAAGAAGGTTAAGGGATGAGGGGGAGAGATGAGAGGGAAAACAGCAAAACTAACCAGCATTTACTTTACCTGACATTAACTAACCTCTCCAAGTGTGGGGGTGGAATATTTTTTCAAACTCTTCTTGCAAATGTAAACATTAAGTATTTTTTTCATTTTTTTATTTACATTGTATATTAAAGTCTTCCTGACTCCAGGCCCTTCTCTTCAAACACTGTGCCATCTTTAAGTCAAAGGCATAGACTTTCCCCCGACTTGGTTGGCATAATTCCAAACTGTGTTCTCAGATATTTAGACAAGTAACAGTTTCTCCATGAAAGTCACATCAAACATAAAGATATCAACGAGAAGGCTGTAGATAATACCTTGAAAGAAAATGATATTCTGAAAGCAACGTTGAATAAAAATACACTTAAACAATATCTAGATAATTCCATTCAACATATACTTGAAAAACTGCAAAATGTAACATAAATAGATTTGGAAAGTATCCTAAAAAAAATTCTAACCAATATTAATGAAACAATGAAACACAAGGTCAATAAATAACAGTTATAGAAAGACCAAGATTTCCTTATACATGAAAAATAGGTCAAACACAGAAATATACTTGGATTAAACTACACTTGACCACCATCATAATCCTGATGCTGTCCCTAACACTCATCCACAAAAGCTTAAAAATAATATTTTTAATAGACATATCCCAAAATTCAGTTGCATTAGTTGCAACTGTTGCATAGTACAAAAAACTTGAAATATAAAGATCTCTCAGAGAAGGTTAAAATCATGTGGTATGGTGCCCCCTGTTGTAGCATGTGAGCAGCAGGTAATACCTGAACTATAGCAAAGATAAACTGCTTTCAAATAAAAGGCTGCCCACCTAAGTTCCCTTCTATAAAATTGTTCAATTGGAAATTATAATAATAAAAATAATCCTAACCGTCTTCAATGTAGATGCATATCCTGACACCTCAAACATTCAGTGATGAGAATAAAAAGACATCTAAGTCTACAACATTTCTTAGTTAACCTCATTAGCTACTTGTCTAAAAATTTCTACAATGATACCTTCAAGAGCATTCCAAAACCAAAGGCATTGAATTGAATTCAACACTGAAAAAAAAAACCTATCTAAAGCAACATATCTAGTTACTTGAAATTTTACAAAATGGAATTTGTTTTGTATAAAACAGAAATTACAGAAGAAAAATACTGACATGAAAGAACAAAGAAAATGAAGACAAGATGACAGGAAACTGAGATAAATCTGACTTTAGCCAATAGTGGTTGTCCACTCCAAAGAGCAAAGTGACAATGAGTTATGATTATCATAGGGCTGGGTTAGATTAAAGAGAACACTGGCAAAGAAAATAATGATAATAACGGCTTACATTTGTATAGATTTTCAAATTTACAAAGTATTTATATTCCAACATGCCTAAGAGACACAACCTAAGGATGACCCTCTCCTTCCATCTTAGAAGCAACTGAACTATGATTCAAAGATATTAAGTGACTTGACTTTCAGCACACAATAAATGTCAAAGACAAGATCCAGATTAAAGTCTTCTTAGTAATTTTAGTTCAACAAAGATTCATTTAAGTGGCTACTATAAGGAAGATACCTTGCCTGCTGTTAAATGTAGAAATAAAATAAATAAAACAGAACCTGTCCTTATGGAATTTATGGAGTGGTGAGGAAGGGGAGAGGTGAAAAAGAACATAAAGAAAAACAGGATTATAAATAAATTCAGTGCAAGTTGGGAGGGAGAAAAAACTAGGAAAATCAGAGAAGGTTTCACAGAAGAAGGACACATCTTCTGACTCATGAAAAATATAAAGATTCTGATAAACAGAGATTAAAAAAGGAGTTGGGGAGGGGGATGTTTAAAAGCCTGGAGGAGATAGAGATGAAAGCTAGTATTGGAACTTAGTGGAATATACAGTTAGAGAAGGAGAGAAATAGGAAAAAAAGATTAGAAAAGATAGTAGTTCAATGGAGAGTCTAATCAGTTATATATTAGGAAGTCTTATTTTGTTTTGTTTTTTGGCAATTATGTAGATAGAAACAGATGAACAGAGAGAGACAGAGGTAGAAACAGAGATGAACAGAGAGATAGGGAGGCTATCAGTGTTCTTTGTCCTTGAAGAAGACTATTAAATCAGAAAGTAATGCCATATTTAAGTGAATAGTATTTGAGGGATAGAGGACTGGCAAAGTCACTTGCCTCACTTTCTTTTTCAGAATCATCTGGGCCCAGTGGCAAAATATAGATGGGGAGGACTAAATAGAGAGAAGAGGGGAGGGGAGAGGAGGGGAGAAGGGAATGGAGGGGAGGAGAGAAGGGAGGGGGGAAGGGAGAAAGAGGGGGAGAGGATGATCCTTAAGATTTCTGGTCAAAACAAAAATGACTATCTATATTTTTTCAGAGTCAACAAAGGGCCAAACAGAGGCCCCAAATTGGGCCTCTGGAGATTGGCATAAGATTGGCCAACCAATGAGAATCAGAGTGATTTGGTTTTAAGGCTGGTCCTAAAGAAAGAAATCTGGCCCGATAGACTCCAAGATATCTTGGGAGGTTTCAGTGATCCAAAAAGAAATGAAGGGAGGAAGTAAGGAAGAGAGGAAGACAGAGAAGAAAGAAGAAAAGGTTGCAGGTTCTCAGTTGCACCATCCTTTGGAGTGCAAGGCATTTTCTAGGTACTAGACAAATATTTGTATACTTGTCTGAACAACCCAGAGAGAATACCAAAAAGGTAAAAACATTCATGGCAAGTAATAGATTGAGTTACCAGATACCTAGAATAAGAAGAGAAAAAAGTTTTACCCTCTACATTCTCTGTCATCCTATTATTTTATAAAAACTTAATGTCCAGTTTTTGTCTAGAAATCAAAAATAAAATTTCATATTGACATTTTAAATTCATCTAATTTCCTTTCATCACAAACACATTTGCTTTTTAATTTGTACTTAATTCATAATTCAATTAAATCCATGTTAAGGAAATTTAGGAATTTTTAAGTATCTTGAATCACAAATGGTCCTTGAGAATAGTAAAGGAATATAGTATTACTAAAAAGATTTAATAGCCCTGAAGGACATCCTGAGATGATCTGTCCTAAGGAAAGACTAAGCTGGGGGAAAAAAAGTGGTAAAGTCATCTAAAAAAAAATATCTCCCCTGAAAAGGGAAGAGAGGAGAAAGGAAAGATGGAAAAAAAAGAAAAAAAAATGTTAAGATGTGAGTACGTTTTTAAAAATCTTTAAAATAAAAATTTATGTTAAAGTATCCAGTAAAATATTCCAAATGGAATATTGTGTTTTTAAAATCTAAAGTACTGGGAGAAAAAAAAAATCATTCTGAAAACATACCTAAAAGGAAGAATAATAATTATAGCTCATATCTAGATGGTGATTTAAACTTGACAAAATATCTTCTGCACTACAATCCTTATAGCCACATAAGAACAGGCATAATTACTCCCATTTTACAGAGTAGGAAATCAAGTTTTAGAGTAGATATTAAGCAATATGCTTAGGATCACATCACTATTAAGTGCTGCAATCAGAATTCTAAGGTGGGATTTCCCAAATCCATGATCATGGCTCTTTTCCTTATCTGTATCATGGTTAATACTCTGGTGTTATTTATTTGATAAAAAAGAAAAAGAGAATAAAAATGCTGGGAATGAACAAGTTTCCCTCTTGGGTTTAACATCAGTTATGGTAAAAGAGAAAGGAGAAACTAGGACAGTTGGAGGGGGAGGAATAAATTGAACAAAGAAGTGATGACATGACACAGACAATTTCTTTATATAATAGCAGAGGCAAGGCCTGGTGATTAGAACACCAAGTACTGAGTTTCCTTGTGGATCTAACACTGACTTTTTCTAAGTTTGGGAAGCTTTCAGTTTATATGTATTATAGAATGCACTGTCCAGTTCCATTCTTCATAGTATTGGCATATGAATTAAGTGATCTTACAAAATATTTTCAAGAGGAAAATACAATTTTAATTGGGAAGGGGAGTGCAACAGTTGGAGTCTTCTCATGTAAAGGCAGCCTTCCACTTATAAAAGGGACCATATTCTAAAAGTTCATTTAAAAGCTGTTTTTTAGGACTATTTAATTAATAATACAGTTGAAATATAGCCCCAAAAGTCCAAATTTGTCATACTAGAAGTACAGAATCATATAGTATACAGGTGAAGAGGAAAGAGTATCAAGAGAAGTAAAAGAGAGGGAAGAAAAGAAGAAAGTGACTTTTCTTCACTTTCTCGGCTATGGCTAAAGTTAAGGAAAATTTAAAACACATATAGATTGTATTTGGCATATTACCATTTCCCATTCCAAATCTTTCTTCTTCTTACTGATTCCTCTTTTTCTCTAGGCTCCAAATTCCTTCCCACTGCCCCAAAGTCCTGATTGCTACATTTTTCCCTAGGTCTTCACCTGAAACTAATGGGCCCAGTTCCCAAAATGAAAAACATAAGTATTTTCCCCACCCTAAATAATATGTCACCCCAGGACAGCCTATTTCCATTAGATGTTTAAAGGAAAAATTACTATACTAAGACTCTAAAGAACTGAATTCCAATCCTCACCCTAATTTGCTAGATATATTGAGGTACAAAACGATACGTATCCCAAATGTAAAATAAAAGGCTAAATTTAAACAATCTCTTAATTCTTTCTAGCTATGGAATTCTAAGATCCCATTAATCTAGAATTGAGATAATTCACACAAATATATGAATGACAAATAACTCAAAGATATCTACATTTTAAAACTATGGTTACGAATCCATATCTTTAACTGATAGAATTTGATACTGATACTATGCAAAGTAGGAAAAATTGAACAACTTAGATAAAGATACTTCTATTAGCCATCATGAACTCTAGGCCTGACTTGCCTAGAAATTTTCCCCAGGTCAAATTCCTCCTAAATTTGATTCCATTTTTCACAGCTACTTCCTTTTATCTACTTTTGAACCCACAGATTTTAAAAAGATCCGTGTTTTTTCCATAGTGGCTCCCAAAAACAGCAGCAGAAATGGAAAAAACAGAGAAGGAACAGCTGTTGTAAGTATGAGTCACTTATAAGGCAGGAATGGTCTTTAGAGAAAAAAACTTCAATTAATCAGAGTCCAGCTAACAGAAAACTTAAAAGAAAAAAAAAATTTTTTTTTTTTATTTCATTTTTGGATAAAGCAGTAAATCCAAGGGGAGGGGGGTGGGGTGGGGTGGGGTGGGGGGGAGAAATGCCACATTCAAACAAACCATAAAATTATTTCCATAGCATACCTTGGAATTGGAGTTCAGCATCATGGAATCTCAGAGCTAGAAAAAAATCTCAGAAGCCAAATCATCCAAACTTACAAGGAATTCCATAATTTGAGGCTAAACTCCATTGTTATTATTGTTGTCTAGTCAGTCCATTATATCTACCTCTTTGTGATCCCATGGGCCACTTGTCCCTGGCATGTTCTTGGCCAAGATGCCATAGTGGTTTCTCACCAAACAGTGCAATCTGATATTCAGAATTTGAAATATAACAAGATTCTGAACAAAAATTGAATTTTATTCTTAATGTATACTTATTAATGCTGAAAGGTAGATTGATGGTTTGGTTAGATTTTGTTTGAATAAAGACTAAGACATGTCAGAGACAGCAAAATTTAATAGAGAACTAGCCCCTGGAGTTAGGAAGGCTTGAATTGAAATACTGCTTCTTGCATATACAAACTATAATACTAAAAGCATGTCACTTAACTTCTCAGTGTGTGGAGTCCTCCAAAGACTAAGTTACAGGGTAGTTGATTACCCAAACTAGTAGAGGAAATTATAAGTCTAGTTCAAAAAAGGACAAAAATGCTCAAAATTAGGTAAAAACAACAAATTCCAATTAATTAATATCAACCTGGGACAAGTTGATACATAACAAAATAATGTCCTTCTAAAAAATAAAGAAATCCAAGGAGATAAAGTATTATGTTCTTAAACTAGGGGAAAGAGTTGTTAAGCTGGAACAAAGTCATAGACTTCTGTAGTCTCAAAAGCTGGAGTATTATGGCACTTATATTATTTTCCTACTGTAAGTATCAAGTTATACTTTTAAAAGTCCTCAAGAATCTTAACACTGAAAGCACAATAAAAGCCCCCTTAATCAGTGCTCTATTATACTCAGAATCTATGACACCTTCCATGGAGTTTGGTCTCAAGACTAGCTTTATAAATCTATGAAAGCATCAGAAGACAAGAATAAAAGACATTCCACTGAAATTTTTTTTTAAAATCCTCAAAGCAGCAGTTTGGAACTATGCTCAAAAAATTATCAAACTGCGTATACCCTTTGATCCAGCAGTGTTACTACTGGGCTTATAATCCAAAGAGATCATAAAGAAGGGAAAGGGACCTGTATGTGTAAGAATGTTTGTGGCAGCCCTCTTTGTAGTGGCCAGAAACTGGAAACTGAGTGGATGCCCATCAGTTGGAAAATGGCTGAACAAATTGTGGTATATGAATATTATGGAATATTATTGTTCTGTAAGAAATGACCAACAGGATGATTTCAGAAAGGCCTAGAGAGACTTACACGAACTGATGCTGAGTGAAACGAGCAGGACCAGGAGATCATATATACTTCAACAATAATACTATATGATGACCAGTTCTGATGGACCTGGCCATCCTCAGCAATGAGATCAACCAAATCATTTCCAATGGAGCAGTAATGAACTGAACCAGCTATGCCCAGAGAAAGAACTCTGGGAGATGACTGAAAACCATTACATTGAATTCCCAATCCCTATATTTATGCCCACCTGCATTTTTGATTTCCTTCACAAGCTAATTGTACAATATTTCAGAGTCTGATTCTTTTTGTACAGCAAAATAACGTTTTGCTCATATATACTTATTGTGTATCTAATTTATATTTTAATATATTTAACATCTACTGGTCATCCTGCCATCTGGGGGAGGGGGAGGGGAGTAAGAGGTGAAAAATTGGAACAAGAGGTTTGGCAATTGTTAATGCTGTAAAGTTACTCATACATATAACCTGTAAATAAAAAGCTATTAAATAAAAAAAAAAAATCCTCAAATCACTTTTTCTTTTCTCAGTCCAATGCTCAGACATTACACACTCATCTGTAAGAGACATGCATTCATTACCTAGAATTTATTTACAAACAAGTAATGTGGAATTATTATAAATTATTTTTATAAATTAACTAAAAACATTTCATCAAAGTTGGGTTAGAAGATCATTCAGGATTGTGTGAGTTACTTGATACAAGCAATAATTTTGATATAATTTCATTTTTTAACAACAATAGCAGTGTGAATGTTTTAATCAATATTAAGCTAAAAGTTTGCCCTTGATCAGATAAAACTGAGTGAGATGGTTTCTCTAAGGTAATTTAGTTCGTTCTAATTTAGGAGACATATTTCATACCACACATTTCACTGCTCTATTTTGTCATGTTTTTAATTTAGTGATTCTTAAACATGGCTATTACTTCAAGAACACATGAAAATAAAATGTAATTCTTAGAGAATACACTTCAATATCCATTAGAAATAGAGCAATGTTTGTTAGTTTGGTAAAGTCGAGAATTTTCAAACATCATTTAAGCCCACAATGAAACAGGATCAGTCTCATCAAAATGCAAAGTGAAAATGAAAACAAGGCAAAACGGAATAATCATATTTAGGTAACAAAGATTTTCAGTGGCAGCTAGCAGCTAGAAGAATTATTATTGATTCTTCTGCAATGCAATATATTCTTAAAGCTGAAATACGAGCAAGAAGCTAAATAAAAGAGAAAAAATAGTGACTAACCATTGCTATGAAAAATAATGCTTGTTGTGGGCAAGACAATTCAACTCTGGAATTCTGAATCTTGTTTTAAAAAGTAGTTTTTTTTTTATTGATGAAATAAATTTTTTCATTCAAATTGGGCTGAAACAATTGTTATCAGTCCAGGTGAACCTATCCTGAGCATCTTCTTCATATCATATAAAACATCCATCCTAAAAAATATAATGGCCTTGGAAATCTTTTTTCCTATTGCAGGAATTATGAATTCCTCTAAAAGTATTGATATACTGAAAAGCAAAATAATTCCAGAATTACAGGGATTTTCAAATAGATATGAAATGTGATCTTGCTACCATGCAACATCCCACAAAAGAATTAAGAAATCAATTTAAGAAATGAAGAAAAATATGCTTCAGTGGTCTGAAAACCGTTTTGATTTAAATCCTATTGAAAATCTGAAGGTTATAATCAAGGACAGAAGTATAAAACGGATTAATTTATCAAAGGTACGCCCATGTCCAATGTGATAAAAATGGAGCTTCATGATGAAAAAATAGTGAATATCAAACTCCAGTGAACTGTGTCATTCCCTAAGATAAATTTGGGAATAGTTCTACTCCTACTAAATTTTGGATGATTCAGAAATGTTCTGTGAATTACAGATGACCTAGAAGCCTTAAATTAGCATGCCTCCAGGATATTATTGACTTGTTTTTTAAAGAGTAAACAGTGTTCAGGTCCTTACCTATAGTGTGACCTTGGCCTTCAACACCCATCCCAAATGCTGTCCTTAGCAAAGCCATTATTAAACTCTCCCCATCACTACCTACTAAAATGTCATGACAACATATTCTTGTGAACCCCCAAAGTATCATGTCATCTCTCTTAATAATTATCTAAGACCTTAATTTATAGATGAATTGTGTTTCAGCTTCCCCAGAGAGCTTTTCTATAACCAGAAAGTCGCAGGTTAACTCCTTTCATAGTGTTCACATATAGGGGATTAGGAGGTGAGTATGTTTATACATATCCATATACTATACACTAGCTAATTCCCATTTCTCACAGACATAACAGATTCCTATAAGAAAAAGGCTTATCTTCTTTGCTTCTCCTGATAATAGTAGAAACAATATGCATTTATTAAATTGAAGTCTAAATAATCACTTTCAATGAAGTCTCTCCCTCTCGTCCATGCATGTAATATTTTCTCCTTCATCAAAGATTTTTTGTTTGTTTATATCTATTTGATATTTTATTTTCCCCAGTTATGTGTAAACCAATTGTTAATATTCATTTTTAAAATGTTAAGTTCCAAATTCTCTCCTTTTCCATTGCTCCATTGAGAAGGCCAGAAATTTGATAAATGCAAAACATTTTCATATTAGTCATGTTGTAAAAGAAAACAGACCAACAAATCCCAAAGAAATACAGAATTTTTTTCTCAAGAAAAATATAGAATTATAATCTTTTTTTTTTTAAACTAAAAAACAGTGTGCTGCAATCTATGTAACGTCCGGGCTAGCTTTCCAGAGGATCTCCGGACAAGCCTTGGTCTTAGATGGAGAAGTGAAGGCAGAAGAGTGACCACAAGGCTGGTCAGGGATAGAGTCTGGAGCCTGGAGTCTGAGATGGAGCTCTAGCACACAGTCTCACTTACTCCAGTCTGTTAATTTCAAGTCCTCTCAGCCCTTAGTACAATTGCATCACTATAGCACACTGAGCATATGCCAACTGTAGAACCATTATATCACCATATCACACAAAGTACTAAGTATATGTGAACTAGAGAACCATTATCTCATCAACCACACTGAGTAAACACCCTGTGGTAAGTATCCTTGTTTCAAGAATACTTTTCCAGAGTTCCAGCCCTCTACAAATCTGTATGCAGATCAGTTCCTTCTCTGGGGATGGATAGCCTTTTTGATCACAACTCCTTGGCTCACCGTATTGCTGAAACTCTAAGTCAGTCACAAATGGTCATCTTACTATATTGCTGTTACTCTGTACACAGTACATTTCACTTTGGATCAGCTCATAGAAGTCTTTCCATATTTTTCTAAAAGCATTGTCTCATTACAGCTCAATAGTATTACATCATAATCACATATTACAATTTGTCCAGCAATCACCAATTAATGGTATTCCCTCAATTTCCATTTCTTTGTCCCCAGAAAAGAGCTGCTATAAATACTGTTGTACATATAGATGCTTTTACTTAAAAAAAAAAAAAAAAAAAAAACCTCTTTTGAAATACAGATTAGTGGTATTGCTAAGGATATATGCATGGTTTTATAGCCCTTTGGGCATAGTTACTCTACATAATTGTTCTACAAAATGATTAAATCAGTTCACAACTCCACCAACAACTGCACCAGAGGTTTTTAATCTGTGGTCTGAGAACTTTTAAAACATAGATTTGATAACTCTATTTTAACATCATCTTTGTTTTAATTCTATGTATTTTATCTTAATCTTACAATGTTGCATAAGCAAAAAATACAAGGTAATATGAGGAAGAAAGAAGCACTGACAAGGGGGAAGGAAGGCCTGTGTCAAGAAAGGGCTACATTGAAGAAGTAGAACTTGAGTTACAGCAACAATAGGGACAAGAAGGAGATGTGTTCCAAATATAAGGATGCACTTGTAGAAATGTTCAGACAGGAGATGGGATGTCATGTTCAATCAAGCTCAGTCTGATTGACACTCAATGGCTATTTTTCTCAACAAGTACAAAAGCCCCCAACTTTACAAAAAATGTGGAATAAATAAATAAAATCCTATAATGGTAACTACTTATATTTTGATCAGAAAAAAAAAATCATCTCCCTCAGGCCTCATATTTTATTTTTGAAATCTTTGAATAGACTTCTGTCATATTGTATGTTATTTAACAATTCCACACTTAATTGTGAGGTTCACAAGCACAGGGACCATAATTTAATTTTTTATCTCCCTCAAAACTCCAATAGGTCTTAATGTTTGCAGAAAAACTAATTTGTTCTATGGTCCTTTCAAAAGGAACTTCTCCTTCTATTTATTTAAAATTATGCCATCTTTGATTTTTGTGGTCACTAATGTGAAGGTTGTTCTTTTTATTCTTTTGACCTTACAATTCATGGATGAAAGAATATCAAGGAATCAATGCACAAGTATTCTTCTCTACTATGTGTCAGGCACTGTGTGAGGTACTCACCTAGGACAGAAAAACAAAACAAAAAAAAAAAAAACAACTATAAAATAGTTCCTGCCCTCAAGGAGCTTGCCTTATTTGAAGAAAATAACAATGATAATATATACATACACACACACACACATATATAAATAAAATATATTATGATCAAGTATTGTGATTCTTAGTGCATACTGCCAAACTACTTTCAAAAAAAAAACTGGCAATGATATATGGTCCAAACAACAATGTAAGCATCTGTGATACTAAATTTAACCATTTTAAGCTATTTTTGCCAATTTGCTGGGTATGATCATATATACTATGTACAATGTGACTTAGGAATTTGCTTTTCTCTAATTTATTACAGAATTTGAATAGTTTTTCCAATGGTTAGGAAAAATTTCTATTTCCTGATTAATAATTTCTACATTGGAGAATATCACATTTTTAAAATGCTTGTTGTATTTTATTGATATATTTTACTTTTAAATTACATTTTTAATATGCCTCTCCTCATTCCTTTACCAATAAAGATACCCTCTGTTATAAATTTTTGAAAAGGAAAAAACCAATAGAAGAAAACTAACAACAATTTAAAATGATTATTTTTCCTCTTCCCTCCCAATTCTTCCTCTATTGGGGAAAAAAAAAAGACAGAAAGAAAAAAGTTACAGCATCCTTTTATCACATGAGCCATCAAAAAAAAAAAAAACCAACAAAAACAAATTCTCAAATTGTTCATGCTTAAAAATATGTTTCTTATTCTCCATATTAGTTTGTCATCTTACATATACAGGTGACTCTGCTCAAGACCTTTATTTTGAGCCTTAGTTTCCTCATCTTTGAAATAAGGGTAATGACAGTGTCTATTTTATAGGGGCAGCAGGTGGCACAGTAGATAGGTATCAGGAATTCAAATCCAGTCCCAGACACTTCTAAGTTGTGTGATCCTGGGCAAGACACTTAGCCCCATTTACCTGAGTTTCTCATTTGTAAAATGAGCTGGAAAAGTATCTTTACTAAGAAAACCCCAATGGGATCAAGAAGAGACAGACTCTATGGGATGATTAAACAATAAAGCTCCGTAAGCTTTTGAGGATTAATAAAATAAAGCAAAACTATTTTAAAAATTTAAAGCACTATTGTTATTGTTAAAATATGATGACATCTTAGTTTTATAAGCCTTAATATGGGTAGGAAGTAGTAAAGTACAGAATAAAGAACCATTTTTAAATCCTGTCTTTGATACTTATTTGGCCGAGTGATTTAAGCTCCCTGGTCCTCAGTTTCCTCATCTGTACTGCATGGACTATGAACCCCAGGACAAGTGATGATTCCAGGAAATGTAAAGTTAATCATTTAAACACTAAAATGCTTATTGCCACCATTTTAAACTTTCTAAAAAATTATTACATATATCTCAACCTTAATCATTATTTTAATATAATTAATTTATATATTTCACATATATATATAAATTAATATAATTAATTTAAATATCATGATGACTAAAGATTATCAATATTAATAGTTACATGGTGCTATAATATAGTTTTTAATCCTCAGAGGCTGTTGTAATATATGTAGCCTTTTGCCACTAAACTGAATTGGTGGCAAAATGCTGCCTACTTTTATGTTAGTTCTTTCTTCTCCTTTAAAATGCATCGATTTCTTTTTCTTCCCAGTAGTATATTAAAAACCAATTTCTGATTGTTGATGCTTTATGACTATTACTTTCTCATATTCCTTTACTTTCTTAATTGTGCCTCCTCTCTTTCTTTCCTGTTGCTAGTACCAATATTCTGTCAGCAGCAAGACTAGGTTTTTATTGCCTTTACCAAACAAATAAACTTTTCCTTTCTTCTGAAAATCATATTTTCAGTGATTTTCTCATCTTTAAGAATTCTCTTTTGTAATTGCTTTTATTCAGATTTGTAGCTAGTCTACATGTTAAGAATGCAAGCTAGACATCTGACCATAAGGTAAGGGGGACATTGAAGTAACTCATTACTTCAATTAATTTGTATACTTCAAAAAATCCCTAATTTTACCAGGCATCCACTACCAACACAAAGTGAAAATTTTTCATGCTTTAGTAAACAGCCTTATGAGTTGATAATCTGGTGACTGATTTTATGGTAACGAGCTTATTGGAATTTAGTAATCTGGTCTTCAGATGACAGACACACAGTCTGTTGTCCACCATACTTGAAGCCTTTCCAACTTGGTAGGGACTTGCCAGGAGCTGAACTAGGGTGACCTTTCCACCACAATGAAGCATTATTTCCATTAATACCTCATTATTTCCATTAAGAGTAAAGCAAACAAATTACATTTTTTTTTCTTAGTCATTTGTGATCTCATCATTTCTCGGCAAGTCTTTAAACATTATGGTCCTGTAACTCATGGAGTCTGGAGCCTAATTCTTATTTCTTATACTTCTAGAAGATGAAAGAATCTAATGACATCTTTCTTCTATTATTTCCCTCCCCCATTCCTATAAGTCACTGAATCTCTATCAGCTGCTTATTGTTTCTCCTCCCAACTACTCCTTGTGATTATAAAACAAAAAGTCATGTTTCTACTAAAAACAATTCTTCTAAAAATAACATGCATAAGTTTTGAAGAACACTTGGGGCAAAAGGGACAGAGAATGAGTCAGGTGATTTCATTTACCTTTTGTTCAATTTAATATTCCCTTTGGGCATCTATGAAAAAGACCAAGGTCAAGGAATACTGGGCCATAGTTTTTCCCTGCTGAAGGTCCAATGAAACAGTTGCTATAGGTCCAGTTCAGAATTGTTGAACTTAACATTCACCACCACCTCCAAACTCCATTACTTGCTCCATTACTGTTGACTTTAACACCACATTAGTAACTTAGCTTTATGTGGATCAATTAGATAGTAGAGAGCATTAAATGAATCATAATGAAAGAGATGTGCTACATTTTGTGAGTGGGTTAATAATGGGACAAGCTAAGGGTATCACGACAAGTTTGATAACAAACAAAGATGGCTAGACTTCACAATAAAAAAAGGCTATATTGAAATCCTAAATTATTTCATTGGTAATAGCCATGAGACTCCAATAGCAGGCAGCTGATTTTAAGCAAAGAAGAATCGTTTAAAATAGGCTAATGAGATTCACTAGTACAAAGCTTGCAATATGGGAGATGGGCTTTTTTTTTTTGTTTGTTAAAAATAAAACTATGATGATGTATTACAGTGTATGAATATTATTATTTAAGGAATATAGGTTTTCATGGTCTATATTGCTAGTTGTGTTCACAGGAAGTCTGACAGCATTATGTCTCATAGTTATGAGGTGGCTTTGGATTTAGAAGACCTAATTTTAGAAGGTTCTCCTCCTTAGAGTTAACTAACTCTTTTAGGGTTCTAAGTTCCTTTCAGGATCTAGCCAGTCAGCTAAGGGCATGCTCCAACCTCATGGGGTACTCCCCCCCACTAGGTAATTGTGAGTTCCACTGAGGAACTTGTCTTTCATATGCTTTCCCACTTTATTTCATATTTACTATTCCTGGTATCCCTTAATTTTGTCTGTACCCTCTTCCTTAAATAAACCTACATTTTGCCAAAGAGAATGGCCATTGTGACTTTTTCGCATGACTGAACCCCAACTTTTGGTGCCTGCTATCATTTGATGACAAATCCCACATCACAGATCACATTATAGGGATGTATAGAAGCTGGGCAGGGGTGCCAACATGTCCACTGGAGTCCATTTATGCCCTTAATGTGGTAATACAGTAGCTTAAAAAAACAAAAACAAAACAAAACAAAAAAAAAACTCATTTTTAAGCACAGAATTACAGGTTGGTAAAACTGGAAAGGATCGTAGGAATTGACTCCTATTCTGAATTATTCATTTTAAAAATTAGGAAACAGGCCCATAGAGGTGAAGTGACATTCAAAGTCTTATCTTCTCCAAGATTACATTGCTACTGAGACAAGACGACTAGAATCAGGTACTCCATGTTGATTCATTTGAATTCAACAAACTTCTTAAAGCACTATGTGTAAGGTTTAGATATACCAGAGGGAAACACAAATAAAAAAGAGCAAAATATCCCTTTTGTAGCTGTCTAACTTTTTCCATGCAAAGGAGTCTTCCATTCATATAGACAGGTTTTCTAAGATTAAAGTATACAGTATTATCAAGAGAAATTAATGCTCTTCTCTGAGACAGGAGACTTCCCCATCTTTTTCAATAGAAATTCATAAAAGATGATACAATTTCTTATAAATGTATATTCTTTTTTATTATTATAGCTTTTTATTTACAAAACATATGCATGAGTAATTTTTCAACATTGACCTTTGCAAAACCTTCTGTTCCAAATTTTCCCCTCCTTCCCCCCACCCTCTCCCCTAAATGGCAGATAGTCCAATACATGTTAAAATATATGCTAAATCCAATATATGTATACATATTTATATAGTTATCTTGCTGCACAAGAAAAAAATTGATCTAGAGAGAAAGAAAAAACCTGAGGAAAACAAAAATGCAAGCAAACAATAACAGAAAGAATGAAAGTGCTATGTTGTGGTCCACAATAATTTCTCATAGTCTTCTCTCTGGGTATAGATGGCTCTCTTCATTACTGAACAGTTGGAACTGGTTTGAATCATCTCATTGTTGAAGAGAGCCATGTCCATCAGAATTGTAAATCTATAAATTCTACAAATTATTAGCTACTTTTTGGAAAATAACCTGAGCTCATTAAGCTAATGAACACAAAAATCATTATAAAATGATTACAAAGAATAATCACAAAATTTCAAGGTTGAAAGGAACCTCAGTGACCTAGTCCAACCCATACCAGAGGGGGAAAAAAATCCTCTATAAACATCCCAGCCTCATTATAACTCCTCTTTCCAGTTTAATAGGGATAATACGCACTCATGTTCTTTATTATCCAGCCAAATAAGTCTACTTTCTTTTTCTTGAACACAATAGTATCTCCCCTCTTGGCTACTTTTGTATTATGCCTAGAAAGCAGTCCCCCTCTGGCATGTAGAATGGCCTTCTATAAGAAGCCTCTCATTATTCCACTACCATTTCCATGCAGCTGCTAATGCTACCCACAAAAAAACTCTTATATTGTACGTACATTACAATACACTACACACACACGATCTACCCCCCAAAGGAATAAATATTTAAATTTTGCCTTTATATCCTATGACATATAAAAGGCATTAATTAGGAAAAGGGTGTCCTTGGAAGCATGGGTGATCCTAAGGGTGGCAATAAATTCTGTTTGGTTAACAAGTATTGAGAATAAATATAGGTAGACCTATTCTAATGAAGGACTGGGAAAATTTGATTTTGATTATGTCATTTATTTCCAAATCACCCCCAGTCTAGACAAAGGATCTATCCTTACTCCAACCTGAATAGAATACAATGGACTCTCCTCTTGATTAGGTCTGAAGAGAAATTTAATTCAATCTCTGTATAAGAAATGTCCTTCATATGCTGGCTTGGCCTAGTAGAGAATATGGACCTATAAAGGGGGGGAAAAACCCAGATCCCCCAATAATTAGCTATTTACTAATCATTTCTCTCAAAGCTTATGTGCCCAGCGCACAGGAGTTTAGTAAATGCTTTCTAGACTACTACTGATTAATAATCCAACAAGTGGTTATCAGCAGGGTTATATGGCCTTTGATGACTAGAGTGGCAAGAGAATTTGTAATCTACTGAATTATCAAGATCACTTTTTGATAGCTCTAATTTAAAATGAATATTTAATATACTCAGTCATTATAGATCCTTTATTGTAGTTAAAAAAGAAAATGGCAAGTAGCATTTCAATCAATTAAAAAAAAATCTGATGTACATTTAGCTTTGTAGTGACATCTCTAGAATGACCATATTTTTTTCAGACTTTACTCATTTTTATCAAAGCAAGAATTGGGCTTAAGAAGTCATCTCATCATAGACAGTACAAATCAGTGGACAATGTCAGAAAACAAAATTTTCAAATATGCTCAAGCAACGCAGATGTACTCATTCACTTATGATTTGCCTTTTTATTAAAGTAAATTTTTTCAAATACTGTATGAGAAAAAATAGTATTTGCCTTGCTTGAGGTAGATACATTGTTAAATGAACTAAAATCTAATGTCTACAAAGCTAGAAAAGTCTAGAGAGTTTTTGTTTCTCCATTCTGTGAGTATTTATTTGGGCACCTACCATGTGGCAAGGTTATATACTTTGATGACTGTACTAGACATTGCAGAATACACAAAGGAATTGTCAAGTATGGTCTCCCTCTCGTTAGCATGAATTAATAAGCATTTAGAGAAATAACCAAAACGGTATATTCTCCTTCATTACTCTCAGGGTAACCAGGTTCTTAGTATAAGAAGTTCTTAGAGTTTTTAGGATAATTTCCCTCATTTAAATAAAAAGAACTTTTGATAGTCTCTATGAACTGTCAATTATAATTCAATCAATACCCTTTTGATCCAGCCAATATCCCTAAGAAATCAAATAAAGAAGACCTATTGTGTACAAAATATTTGTAGAAGCCTTTTTTATAATGAGAAAGGAAGGAAGAAAGGAAGGAAGGAAATTAAGGGGGTAGGACTAAACAAATTATAGCAAATGAATACTATGATTGTTCCATAAGAAATTATGAAAGCACTGGTTTCAGAGAAACCTGGGAAGATCTGTATGAATCGCTACAAAATTAACTAAGCAAAACTAGGAGAACAATTTATACAATAATAATACTGTAGAGAAAAACAACTATGAAAGACTTCCAGAACTCTATTTAAAGTAATCAAATAATCACATAACGTTAATGGGTCAGTGATGAAGACTGCTACCCATCTCTTGACAGAGGAATGATGTGCTCAAAATGCAGAAGATGATGTAAATTTTTGGACATTGACGATGCAGGAATTTCTTTTGCTTAACTATAAATCTTTTTTTTTTTTTTTTGAGAGTTTAGTTTTTCTTTTTCTTTTCACTTGGGAAAAGGGAGATAGAGGAAATAAATGTTTTTTTTAAAACTAAAACAAAAGACTGGTTTTTTTATTTGTCTTAAAGGGAAAAAAAAGCCTAAAGAGGAATAAAGTAGGAAATGAGATACCAAATAATTTCAGGAACCTGAATTTTGACAAGGCCTTGCTAATGCAGGGCAGGCTGAACTATAGCTCCCTCTGCTGAGTTACCTCATCTGACTCACCTACTAAATTCCCCTAAAAGACAGGGCAAGCATAAGGCATCAGTTAGTTAACCAGTTTTCACTGGATAGCTGGCAGGAATCAAATCACAAAAAAGAAACCCAGAGTTCAACCTGGGCTGCAATGATTAGCAACTGGCCTGGTTAAGTGCACAGGATCATTTACATTTAAGATCATTAACCAAACAGGGTGGCCCTTTGGGAAAAGATCAGAGTTCACTAGCAGAAAAATGCATTCAGATAAAGCAGCAGTTTATTGTTGCCAAAAAGTGTTTAGGTCATTTAAGGAAAAGGACATTGTTCTGGTATCAGAAGCATGGGTGTTTCTGCGTTAGTAGGTTTTTTTTTTTTTTTTTTTTTTTTTTTTTCCCCCTTTTATGGCTCTAACTTATCAATACTTGGATTTTTTGTTTTTGTGAAAATAATCACTCTAGCATCTCTTTTGTTAGATAGAGCTATGCTCTATGAACTAAAGTATATTTTTCTATAAGAAATTTAGTTCATAAGTACAAATTTATCAGGAACAGCTTATTGGTGTAAGTATTTGTATCTTGGGGGCAACTAAATGCTACAGTAGATAGAGTACCTGGTCTTAAATCAGGAGGACCTGAGTTCAATTCTGATCTCACACATTTAGTAACTGTGTGATCCTGGGCAAATCATTTAACCCTGTGGACTCAGTTTTCTCATCTGTAAAATGAGCTGAAGGAAATAGCAAACCTCTTTAGTCTCTTTGTCAAATGGGGTCATGAAGAGTCGGCAGGACTGAAATAACTGAACAACAGTATTTGTTTCTTTATTTCTTACAAGTATTTTAAAATACTTTTATTTATTCTTTTCCTTATTATTCACTATGGGCAACATTTCAGATAACTTTTCTGAATCCCACAAAGTCTTTGATTCAATCAATCCAAACATTATTTCCATTTTTGCTAACGCTTCCCACCACCTACTTAGTCATAACAGCCTCCCAAATTCAGGCAGAAGAGCAAAACATGTTGCCACCCTAGTCTGACTGCCCTGGTTTTCAAGATTTCTGACAAATCTATCTCTAGTCATGCTTCAAGCTGCTACATGTACACCCTAACCTTTCTTCTAATATCCTCCTCTTCCATTCAGCAGCAAAGGCGAAGTAGGAATAATACTAAATGAATGATGAAATGATTTTGTAATCTTGAGAGTGAACTCAGAAAATAATTTCCTCACTGTTTATAGCATTATATAAGATGTGTGAAGATGTGTTCCACTTAATTATTAATTCAATCTTTCTGAATGTCCTGTATCCACAGAGCAATTCCAGTGGTAAAAAAAAAAAAAAAAAAAAAAATCATTACTTCTGTTTAAATGACACTGAGAAGTGTGCAGGTACCCAGGGAACATACTTCTGCAAGGTAGTACATCCTCACTTTGGAGGAAGAAGAAACAGATATAAATTCCACAGGATAAGTGGTCAACTTATTATCATGACTACTTCTCAGTAGGAATCACCTTAGAATTTTCAATCTGTGTCCATTATATCATATTAAAGATACCCACAAACTAAAAACCAAAGTTAGGTTCCAGAGGCAGTATAAGTTGACCAGTCTGGGTTGACAATTGGGCAGGAAAACTATTAGACTGAATATGTAAGTAAATCCTGCCCAAAAGACCTCTTCATGATATGTCATCTCCAAACCTGAAAGCTCTTTATTAACTACCAGGCCAAATTCCCAGCTATATCCCAATGATCTCAGTCTTCCATGCACAGAGAGGAAAGCTGTGTAGGCTACATGTAAGCTATATGAAACAAATTTCAGCTGCCTCTGTCTGAGAACAGCAAAGCATATTGGGGGGGAGGGGTAACTGTTTGTATTTCTAGAGGATTAAGCTGCAGTGAAAAAAATAAGAATGGAGAAAGTCCTAATTTTTCCATCCTCTAAAGTTTTAGCCCTACTTAAAATAAATTAAGCTTATAAAGAGAGAAAAATGGGAACTGAAAAGAACCAAAACATCTCTCCTCAGTTTATTTGGTGCTAATTAGGTACCACAAGACTTCAGAACATAGAATTTCTTTTCATAGTACCCATTTTAAATAATTCAGAAACATAAATAACAAATGTCACCATATCTTCATAAGGAGGTGGGGAGGGCAACAGTATCTACTGAAGGATTTCTGCAGAATACCTCATAATGTCATTCTGAAGAGATATGTCATTTCCAAGTGACATGAGAGTTGTTGCACACACACAATTTCTTCCCTTTATCTACAGTTAAAAATAGCTCCCTAAATCATAGTGAATTTAAATCAAAGCTGAATAAATCGATATTAAAAGAATCACATCTTAATATTTAAAATATGCACAGATTGCGTAAGCAAGAAGAACTGAACACTTACCAGATGGCAGAAAGGAGACTCTTTCTTAAAAGAATAAAAAGGCTGATGGAGCTGGCTCTACAGATGCAGGAGAAGAGTTAGTTACCAGAATGGCTAGGCTAAAGGTAAAACTGCAGTCTCTGACAGTTTCTTCAGACAGGTAGTCAGAGAGATCCTTAGCAATGAGAGTTGGCTGCACAACCCTTCTTCTCGGTGACATCGCCAGTAACACAAGGAGAGCAGTGTGGTTTGTAGGCAGTCTCCCTTGGTATGTGAGCAGCACATATCCCAGGTAAGTGAACTGCGAGCCACCCCCAGCCACCCCCAGCCACCCCCTAGATGTGTGCCAGGTGGTACTGTGCTCAGCCTGTCTAGGCTAGAAGCTGCTGCTTACCGAGCTGGAATCTGGAACAAAGTGAAAATTCAAATGTGGGGAAGAGGGAAGCAGCATTTTCAGCAGCTCCAGGGCCAACTACCATATGAGGAATTTTGCAGATTCTAGAGGCAAAAAAAGGCAACAGAAAACAGGTTTTGCTCCCACTGCCCCAACAGCAAACAGCATCATAAAAGTTAAATGTCAAACCACAAATACTTCAATCTTTTCAGGTAAGAAGGCTGCAGGTATGACTTGACAGTACCACAGGTAAGAAATGCTAGTTGAATGACTATGAAACAATCCCTTGGGGAGAGGTTTCCCTTAAAAAAAAGACCAAGTACCAACCTAAGTAGCACACGGTACCCTTCAGAGCCAATAAAAACAAGAATAAAGCTTCCATCACATTGGATAGACAGATCCTCTGTGAGAAATAGATGCAGAGGAATCAAAGGGATAAGAAGGCGTGACCTACATTGTGGAAGAAGTATAGCAAAAAACAAAGGTATCAGAATATCAAACAGGATTCACATCTGATAGACTGAACCACTAATTTCTACAAGAGAGTTAATAAGAAACACTTGGATGCCTTTGTTTTCACTAATAACTCCTGATATATTTTTTTTGTATTCATCCATCCCTTAACAGATCTTATCCCTCAGGAATCATTGGATTCTCTGAGACATAGTCATTTCTCAGAGAATCCAATGATTCCTGAGATTATCTCCTGATGGTATCTACCTATTGTTCACCACTAACCATAATCATTCTGAGAAGGAACCAAGTACAACAGTAGAAGGAATGAGGGGTTTGGAATCCAACAACTTGAATTCTGCTACTTAATACGATGCAAATCATTTCTCTCTGGATCTTATTTACTTTATCTGTAAGATAAGGGGGTGGGTGGGTTAAATCCAGGATTCTTCTTCTGGATTCAAGAACTTTTTATTTTTTGATAATTTCATTTCAACACAATTGCTTTCCTTTGTAAATCCAATGTACTCTATTTTGTGCATGTGAAAACCTCACTCTGAGAAGAGGTCCATCCACTGCTAATAACCAAAGAGGTCCATGACACAAAACAGGTCAAGAATGCCTATATTAAGTGATGCAGAAGACTTACCTTTCAGCTCTAAAACATGAGTATGACTAATTATTTAGTGGAAATCACATTCCTTCCACTTCATTTTTTTAACACCTTTCTTAGTCATTCAGGAAAGTCCATTTAAAAATAACTGCACATCAGTCAAAGACAAAAATCATGTGCCAACTCCTAGGATCACATAAAACATAAGTTGGGGAACAGGGATGGCAGGCAAAGGAGACATAACCACTGTCTGTGGTTAGTCAGGCAGTCAAAAAACATTTGTTGGGCAAGTATCTTCTTCCCCTTTAAATTCTGATGAGAGTAAACAGAGAAACTCCTATTTTAGTCAGAACAGTAATATCTAAATAGAGAGAGTGTAGCACAAATAATGTCATTACATTAAGGCAGTACAAATGATCCCAGAAAGCTTCAATCCAAAAATCATAAGGTCCACACAGTATAAATTCATATCTTAACTCTTGAGAGAATATCAGAAGTTTAGGTCAGAATGGCTGATACAGTGGATATTTAAAAAAATGTCTGTTAAATTGAATTCATTTTTAAAAGCCCAAGGAAAATAATAAACTCCAAATTAAAGCCGAACTTTCTTTTCTCTAATTCTTGTTTTTAAGTGCTACCTCATTTCCTAAAATCTTTCTTATATAATTTAGTTTGATTAATAATTGAAAATAACTAATTTTTTTTAAAAAATCTGTGTTTGTAGAATACCTTTATTTTTCCTGTGCTTATGATGATAACCTTAATGATTGTATTATTCTCAAAGGTATTAAGACTGTAACATTTCTTATAATTCAATGAATCTTTAATCTCATCAATGTGAGAATCATTTCCTATGGTACAGATAGTAAACTACTAATTAATTAATAATCTTGGATTCAGTTGTGTCCAACTCCTCATGACCCCACTTGGGTTTTCTTTTCAACCACATTGGAATGATTTGACATGTCCTTCTTCAACTCATTTTATAGATGAGAATGACTTGTTCAGAATCACACCACTAGTAACTGTCTGAGGTCCCATTTGAACCCAGGTCTGTCTTTCCAGGTCCTGAACTCAATCCACTGTACCATTTATTACCACTTGTATGCGGGGAACTGTGTTAAATATTGAACACAAAAAGAAATCAACAAACAAAAATGAAAACCCTCCAGTTACTAAATTCTTATCAAGATATCATATATCCTCCAGGGAGCACCTATTCAATGTGATTTTCTTGGGCACAATTTGGGGGGCTATTTAGCTTTCATCCCCCTTGCTTTTGTTATATGGCCAATCTAGCTTTTTATCTCTTGAATGATATTTACATGACTTTTATACATGTCACCTATGATAAAGACAATGCATTTTAACCTGATCTCAATATGGTTTTATTTATGAGAAAATAAGGAAAAAATTATGTGAGAAGTAAAACTATTTTGAAAGCATGGTTGGATCAATTTTCAAAATATCTAAAATGATAAGATACCAAAGAAGTAGAACATTCATATACATATTACTAGCAAAAATAAGACTAAAAGAGAAGACAATTAAGAGAATATTACCAACTATTGACCTTTGTTTCTATGTTCTCATCTTGTAGAGACCTTTATAGAAAATGATCTACATATCTATCAAAGGTATCCCTAAAGAAAATAGAAGAGAACGTATAGGTTCTTGAAGGGCAGTCAAATGGTCCAATGAGTAGAATGTCTGAGCTATAGGTCAAATAAACTTCAGACACTTGCTGTGGGATCCTGCATCAGTCATTTAATTTTTCTTTGCCTTTATTTCCTCATCTGAAAATCAGCTGAAAAACGAAATGGCAAACCATTCCAGGATCTTTGCCAAGAAAACCCCAAGTGGACTCACCAAGAGCCAGACACAATTGAACAACAACATAGGTTTATGCAGTGTTATTCTAGAGTGTGTTACTCTTCTCAGGGACAAAACTGACTGAAAGCTACTCTGCTTATTGGTTATGGATTACAAAAAAGCATTGGACACTCCAGTGCCTAACAGTACATGACAGAAAATAAGCACTTAATTAAAACTATATTGATTGACCAAAGAGAGAAAAAGAAAGCTTTAAAAGTTTTCTTCCACTAGGATGTCACTCAAGATTATTTAAGGTTCTTTGATAGAAGTCACCACAGAGATAGCTTCATTTAACAAGTCTCTGACTATCACGATCAAATGAAGCATGAAGCAAGAGAGAAGCACTGGTCAAACGTAGGAATTTGCCACCATCACCTCTATCCAAATTTATCACAATACAAGATATAATGAACATTTTGAGCATTATTTTATGAAATCTGTGAGCAGTATGTGAGCAGACTATTTTACATATGGTAAATGTTATATATTTATCTGAAAGGCTTTTATGAAGGAGTACTTAAAATTGACAAGGCCTGCTACCTCCATTGACCAAAAAACTTGTATTTGAATCAAGGGTCAAAAATTCACCATCATTTATATTTGTTCAATTGCTAGTTTATGTATTATATTATAATAAAGTAAATATCAGGGTGTTTTAAAAACTTGCTGCAAATTATTAAAATAATGCACATTTTGGCATCCTAATGAACTATGAAGATTCCATAATCAGCAGGATTCTGCATATGTAAAGCACCTCTAACTCCACTACCACCATCAGAATTCTCTCTCTCTTACACACACACACACACACACACACACAAAGTAATAAGATTCTCCATTTTAGTAAATACTTTCAGACATCTATAAACACAAATAGAAATGCAAAAAAATCATCTCAGGAGAAAATGCCTCCAGCCCACTGAAAAACACACATGTATGTTTGTATACATATATGTGCGTATATGTACACACGCACACACATACACACACCAGTTAATTTTAGACCCTTGATCCAAACACAAGTTTTTGGCTTATTATGTTTAGTTGTAGTAGCATTGAAGGCCTTGTACATTTTCTTAAGCACTCATTTATAAAAGGTTTTCAGATAAATACATAATATTTACCATGGTATAATATATATATATATATATATATATATATCTTTAGACAGAAGTGACAAGATCACCATTAAAAAGCTAAGAGTTAGGCAGATGATTATGAGTTAAAAGCAGGAAATAAAAGGAATGCAAAGACAATTAGTTCTCAGGAGGTGAATCCAAAGAAGAGGAAGTTAAAAGTGTAAGAAGAGAGCTAGAAAAGAAGGCAGTCATCACATATATATTTGTTATAGGAATATTCTTTTTTGTCATTCCCCTCCCCGCCCCCCCCCCCAACTGGGGTGGCAAGAAAAGAAAATAAATGCTTCCTAGTTAAACAAATGTAAAATAAAATAATAAACTTTTTTTTAAGCATTTGGAGCTTAGCTCCCTTCCCAGATATCTCTGAATAAAAAAGGGCTTCCATACAAATGTATTGTCCTGATGATTAAATCTTTCCCTTTCAAAAAACCAAATTTTCAAAATGTTAACTATTTTGAATGGAGCTTTGATAAGTTTTTGATGTGATCTCATCTATGTGGGTGTTCCCTCTATGAAGACTGACTACAAGTCATCCTCATCCTGTGTGAATTTCTTCTCTTTTGGGTGGAAAGCCTTCTAAAAGCTTCCCTGCTTTCTAAGAAAGTAATTTAACCTTTCCATGCTAACCCTAGGCAGACTTGAAAATTTAAAATTAAATCATATCATATTTCACTGGGGCACTTTTAACACTAGAGAATTTCTCTTAAAAAGATAAAATACATGAATGGTTCCAGCTCCTCTGAATATTGTCAGCAATCAGAATGGGCACTTTGGTCTCTTATTTCCTCTTACCATCAAATTAACCTAAATTAATGAGGCTGCTCTTGATATCTAACCTTTGTCCATTCATTTGTCTGTGGGCATTGACTGCTCTGCTTCAATCCACACTTCACACAATTGAATTTTCCTAAAGCAAAAATTAAATTATGTCAGTGGTTCCCTATAACCTCTAAGAACAAATATAAAATTCTTTTGCATTTAAAGCTCTTCACCATCTGGCCCCAATCTCCCTTCTTTTTAGCCTCATTACAATATGCACACTGAGGTTCAATAAAAATGGCCTTGGTCTCATTTGTCATCCAAGCATTCCATACTCCATTTCCTTTGAAGGAAGACAACCTTGCAGGCCATCTCCCATGTCTAGAATGCATTTCTTTCTCATTTCTAGTTCTTAGAATCCACGGTTTCCTTCAAAGTTCATGACAAATGTTATATTCTACACGAAACTTTTTTTGATTTTCTCAGGTGTTTTATTTCCACCCTTCTCCTCCCCAATTACCTAATAACATTCTATGTATATTAAAGGTTCCTCGAGTTCAAGAGATAGTTTAACTTTTGGCTTGCTATCACTAATATCTAAGACAGTATCTGGCACATAGTAGGTGCTTTATGCTTATTAAGTTGATTGAGAGCTATGCAAACCACATTCCTTCCTTTATTAATGAAAACAAACAAAATACTAAAAACAACTGTTTGCCCACACCCAGGGATTTTCTAACCTCCCATCATTAATTCTGGTGTTGGATGAGGGGATCTTCTTCCTTCTTACCTCTAATTGTATAATTTTTCTTTTCTTTTTTAATTTTTAATAATATTTTATTTTTCAAAATACATGCAAAGATGGTCTTCATCATTCATATGGGATGTTGCATGAGAGGAACACTGTGTTACAAATTTTTCTTCTTCCCTCTTTTGCCCCCCTTTCCCAAGACAGCAAGCAATCTGATATAGATTAAATATGCACAATTCTTTTAAACATATTTGTCATGTTGCAAAAGAAAAAAATCAGACCAAATGGGGAAAAGCCACAAGAAAAAAAAAAAAGCAAACAAATAAGCCCCCCCCCCCAAAAAAAAAAAGTGAAAACACTATGCTTCAATCCATATTCAATCTCCATAGTTCTTTCTCTGGAAGAAGGTTTTTCCATCCTAAGTCTATCAGAATTTCCTTGAATCACTGCATTGTTGAGAAGAGTCAAGTCCATCAGAGTCGATCATCTTGTTTTTATGTACAATGTTCTCTTGGCTCTTCTCACTTTACTCAACATGAGTTTCAAGAAAGATAGTAGAGCAAATATTTCCCATCTTTTATAAGTAAGAATTAATCTGGGATAATGGTAGACTTAGAGAAGGAGGAAGATGGAGAGAAATTTATTTATTAATAATATTTTGCTGCAACAGTAATAACCTCATTATTTAGATGAGTAAGACCACATGATCATACACAAAAGATTATGGGGTTTTTTTTGAGTTCTCTTATCTGTTATTAATTTTGTTTGTTACCTCCCTTGTTTTCAGATTTCTATAGAAGTCTTCATTCCACTCCTAATCTCCTTTCTACTTTGTTACTCCAAATCTGCTATGTCACAAAATGAAATAAATAAATGATACTTTCTAGCCACATTGGTCCTTTTCCTATAGAGGCAGATGATAGAGTAAGTAAATAGAAACAAAGATATTCTGACAATATCTCTGTGCATATTAGCTAGGTTTACTAGATATGAATACATATGTATATAGTTATCCCTTCCACATCTTGACTTTCCCCATCATAGTTTTGATATATTGCAGGTATGAATAAGAAATTAAATAGGAATTTTTAAGGATTTGTGGAAACCACAAAAAAACTTAAAAACTCAGAAATGCATAAAATATATGTATAGTATTGTATAATAGTAACATATTTTAACTTTTTATACCATAATAATTCCAACTTCTCTGGTGGGGAAGGGAGCACAGAAATTTTTATGAGGATTTTCCAGATTGTAGGAGCACTATACCCTTCACATCCACAATGTAGAAGATATAACACACTCCTTCCTTCTCTCTCTCTCTCTCTCTCTCTCTCTCTCTCATACTCTCTCTCCTCCCTTCTGTACCCCCCCCCCCACCATGTGAAGTGCTTGAGGTCTGCTTATCTTTACCATTTGACAAAAGACTCCAAATGCCTTTGCCCTCCTGAGACTACAACAGTGCTGCCCCTATCTACTATGCTTGCTCAAATCTAGCCTGTAGACTTGTGGGACAGTTCCTCTGGAAATATTTGTGCCATTTCATCTCTTAGAAGAAGAGATAATTAAGAAATTGTATGGCTGGTGGGGCTTGTTAGAACATATATTTCTTTATTAGGATGCAACTAGGTCATACAGTAGATCAAGCACCAATCCTGGAGTCAGCAACTCCTGAGTTCAAATCTGCCCTAACTTACAGTTTGACCCTAGAGAAATGACTTAATTTCTGTTTGCTTCGATATTCTCACTATAAAATGGAAACATTAATAGTACCTATATCCTAGAATTGTTGTGACAATAAAACAAAATAATAACCATAAAGCATTTAACACAGTGTCTGGCACATAGCAAGTGCTATATAAACATCATTTATTAAATTATTAGTATCACCATAATCATTATATTGTGTACCCCCATTGCTTTATAAGTCATAACTAAACCCTGTATTTATATTTACAGTGTTTTGGGCTGTTTCTATTCATTGAGAACAAGAACAGAATCAACTCAACAGGTTTGTCATAATTATATCTAGAGGAAAACAAAAACATTTCCAAGTGACAGAACCTTTAAGAGAAGGTTCTATGATGTCTATTTTGACTGCTCAAAATCTAATTTTGCCCATTTCCAGATTGTTGAATCTATTTTAAACAATATAAGAAAGCAGATACATGAACACTAAATAAATTAATTAACAAAAGAGAGTACTTTCACCCATGAGCTTTACAGATCAAAGACATAGTTTAGGATATATTAATTGATCAGATCAAAAGTTTGATTAGAAAGAAAACTGATGGTGAAGAATTTTTAAAAAGTACCTGCTGGCTTCCTCACTTATTTAGAGATCAATAATCTGTCTGCCTAAACTGTTTATAATACAGCTCAACCATCTGAAAATGGGCAAAAATGGCTTCTGCCCATCCATACAAAGATGCCATAGATTCCATGGACTTACTCACATTAGAATATTTTATTTCAAATTTATGTGCTTTCAATCTAGAATTACAACAAATTTCTTGAGATAGGTCAGTTATTTTACACTAAGGAACAGAAACATAGCAACATGTTACTTTTTATTTTTTAATGTCTTTTCCTTGCTTAATATTTGGTACAAAACATAATGGAGTAATTTACATAATAACAGAAATTTCGCCTCATGAAATCTCCAAGCAAAATCTAAATGGTCACTCATTTGGTAAGATGTAAAGAGGCTGCTGAATCTCAGAACTCCCAGAGATAATCACCAATATGTTCAACAAGTGTTTATCCAGTCTTTGAAAAATCTCTAATGTGTGAAAAACAGAAAACCCCATCACCACCTAAGTCAGTCTATACTCTTTTCCCATAAATCTTAATTGATAGTGAGTTTTTCTGAGAACCAAGTCCAAATATGCCCTTCTGCCAAGCACCCACCACAGTGCCAGGCAATCACAGACACTTAATAAATATTTATTGAGTGACTGACTTCAATTTCCACCCGATGGTTCCTAGATCTTGCCTTCTGGGGCCAAGAAGAACAAGGCAAATCCTTGTTCTGCATAGCAATTCACCGAGCGTTCTCATTGACCCCTCAAAGCCTTAAAGTAATCTAGTTAGAGCTAAAAAGTCATCTAATGCAAGCCTCTCATTTTACAGATGAAGAAACTATGGCTCATCAATGTGAACTGACCCAATGCCAAAAAACTAGGTGATGGCAGAATCCAGATCTGAACCTAAATTCACTCATTTCTTTTCCTTTTATTTTTTATTATTTTTTTTTTGGAGGCAAACAGGCTTAGGTGATTTTGCCAGGGTCACATGGCTAGTAAGTGTATGCGTCCAGATTTGAATTCAAATCTTTCTGATACCACAGCCAGTGCTTTATCCATTATGCCACATAGCTGTCCCAAAGTTTGCTCATGTCAAGCCCAGTGTTCTTTCCATTGTACAATTTAGAAAAACAGAAAAAGAAAAATCATGTGCATTAAAAGGATGCCCTATTTTCCTTTTCAAATCTCAGGATGCTTCAAGATCAATTATTTATGTATCTACATAGAAATGTTATAAATGCTACTTATATTCATATTCATCCAGGGTTAGGAAGAAACTTAAACCCAGAGAATATAAACCTACATATTAGTTGCCATTAAACTAACAATTCTGGGAATCAAATTATCATCATTTAATATTATAACAGCCCCAGCCCTATATGGCACAATAGAAAAAGATTTTGAGGAATTCTCTCTAAAATGAATGGTTACACTGCATGATCCTACTCTTTTAGTCTGATAATTCAACTATTTCTGAATGAATCATGACAAGACAGAAGGTTTATCTCTTTAGAACTTGAAGGACACTTATTAACACCTTATCATATTTTGCAAGTGAGAAAGCTAAAATCCAATAAGGTTAACTGACTTATACAAGGTCACACAATGAGAGAGATAGATTTTAAATTCAGATTCTCTAACTACAAATCCAATACTTTTTTCATTGTACCAGTGTATATTTGTGGAGTAGATAATCTCATTATTTTTAGTTAGAGCAGTAACAAGACTCCTTCAAATACTTTGCTAAAACTTAAACTGACTTTACCTATAGTATTTCTCTCATCTACTGATCTAATAAATTGTTAAAAAAAAAAAACCCCAACAACTAATTAAGTTTTAGTTTGGCATGATCTAGTCTTGAACCATCAATTTATCTTGGTTCTTATATTCATATAGATGGGACCTGAATCCATCTCCCTCCCCCCAACCACCAAGTTTTTCTCAAGTTTCTAGGCTCAAGTGAGGTCTCTCTTTTCTACATTTTTGCAGCATTGATAACATATAACTAGGAGTTTTATGAAGTAATATTCATTGTTTCCTTTTTCTAGAATTCATTAACTATTTACATACCAAATTCTAAAATTTTTTTGTAGAAATCAAAGTCAAACTCACTAGTCTATTCTTTTCCTTTTTTTGAAAATCAGGCCAACTTTAGGTCTTTTTCAGAATTTATATATTCTTCGACCTTCTGGAGAGTCACTCAGAAAGCCAATTCTTTCCAATATCCTGGAAGGAAGTTCATCTGAATTCGGTGAACTGGACTCAAAGGCAATTAAGTGTTCTCTCACTATATTCCTACTTATTATGGATTTCAACTTATTATTGGCCATCTTCATTTTGTCTTTTCTATTATTCTCCTTAGCATAGAGTCAGAATTATTTAAGTTCCCAATTAAGTTAACAATTTATCTACAGTAGGAGAGAAAGAAAATAGGGAATCTGAAGAACTCAGAAATTGGCCTCCTATACAGTCAATAGCTGATTAAAGAAAAAGGAGTCAAGTGTAATAACTTGGAGAAATGATACAGAGTAGGTACAAAAATGAAGGCAAATGAAACAGTGAAAAAAGATCCTAATCCTTATTAGCTCACAGTAATGATGCCTGCAACTATGATGCATTCAAACAACAATAATTATTAGTAGTGGTAATAATAACAGGAAGTTGTAGCAAAAGAATTTACATTTACATAACAGAGAGTACTCTACATTTAACAATTTCAAACAGATAATATTCAGAATGGTTAAATAATTTGCCCATAGACACCCAGCTACTCAAGTATCTCAAGCATATCTCTGATTTTACTTATTCCACAGAGCCTCACTGAAGAGACGATTTCTTTGTTAATGATATCTATTTAATAATCAAAAAATAATCAAATGACTTGCAGGACTCAGAAACATATTCATCTATAGCAGTATCTCATTTGCAAGTCCTAAAGAATATACACTAGCTAATAAATATGGCTCCATAAAAACCAACTGTGATAAAGTTGTTTGTAATGAAAAGTTTAAAATGAGAGAAAAAGTTTTTCAAAGCAATTCCCCAACCTCTCATGCCCACATTAAAACATTTATAGGACCTGATCTCATTGAGAAGTAATCTTCATTAAATCGAGCAAGTGAAATGAATGGAGGCTTTCAGGTAGAAAAAGAACCAAGTAGAAAGAAAAATACAAGAGGAAACTTCAAGCCATGAAGGAGAATGGAAAAATCTGCTTTCAGATGCTGAAAACCAGTTAAACGTAGGAACTGAGCAGGACCAACACTACATAAAATCCACTGCCCCTTTACCCAACCAATATAATATTATGGGGAGGGGTTGAAATATTTTCAGCAGAAATTTTATATTAAAATAACTGAAGGCAAAGTTTATTGTCTTCTGTTTTTGTTTTTTTTGTTTAAAATCAGACATAAGAAATAACTTGAGGAATATGTTTACCTTCAAAGAAATACACACCACTCATACATCACATTCACATCCACACAATCAGAGTGAATTTTCCTGTGCAGAGATGGCTCTGATAATTCTTCATTCCCTGATATTTCTTTCAGAAATTTCTCCAATCACACACACACACCCCTCACCCCACCCCACCCCCCACACCATTAAATGCTGATATAGTTTATTATAATGTGGCAACATTCAGTCAAATTAATTTTTAAAATATTTGGCAACACAAGAGTGGTAGATAGTAAAGAATAACTACTAGAAATTTAAGAATTAACTTAAAAAATCTGGAATCTACATTCTAAATTCAATTTCTAAGCTGGGCTACAAAAAGATATGACAGCTGTATCCAAGTAGCTTTATCATAACATACTAATAATACATCATCCACTAAAATGTTTCTTGCAACAGGCAGCAAAGCAAATAATTAACCCAAAAGATATCTGCATATGTGTTACTATATAGAGACACATAATCAACATATTTCTCTGAGGGGTTCTAGATTCAAAGAAATAAAAGGCAATGGATCACCCAATCTCTCTGGGTCCCCAAATCAATCTCTAAAGTTATAAATTAAAACTGAGTTGCCGATTGATAACAGTAGAAGCAATTTCCTCACCAGAAATTCTCCATACCATTGAAATAACAAAATGTGTGTATATGAGAGAGACAGAAACAGAGAATGTATATGTGTGTATATCTTTTTTATTGTAGTAATCTTATTTTTTTAATACACATTGCTTTATGAATTCTATTGGCAGAGAAAAATAAGAACCAAAGTGAAAAAACCATGGGAGAGAATTAAGAGAGAGAGAGAGAGAGAGAGAGAAAAGTATTCATAATATGTGTTGATTCACATTTAGTCTCCTTAGTTCTTTTTCTGGATGCAAGTGGTATTTTCTGTCCAAAGTCTTTTGGGATTGCTTTAGATCACTGACCTATTGAGAAGAAGAACCAAGTCTTTCATAGTTGATCATCATTCTTGCTATTATTGTGCACAATGTCTTCCTGGTTTTGACTGTTTTGATCTTTCCAGGCCTTTCTAAAATCAGCTTGTTCATCATTTTTTATACAACAGTAATATCCCATTATCTTCATGTACAGTAATTTGTTCAGCCATTCCCCAATTGATGGACATCTAATCTTCTAATTCTTTGCTACCACAAATAGAGCTGCAACAAACATTTTTGCACATGTGGGAACTTTTCCCTCTTTTATGATTTCCTTGCATACAGACTCAGTAACGGCACTGCTGGGTCAAAGGTTATGCACAGTTTTATAGCCCTTTGGGCGTAGTTCCAGATTGCTTTCCAGAATGGCTGGATCATTTCATATGTGTGTTTATATCAATCAGATCACCTGAATTTATAACCGAGGCAGAGGGCTCTCTGGTCCTAAGTTCCCATGTCTACAAAATGAAGGGATGGGCTAAATGATAATGTTCCCTTCAGCTTTAAATTTTAATTATCTAATACCAAGTGCCACTTTTCACAAGAGACCCCGATTCTCCCAATTATTAGCCTCATCTCTGAAATATCTTTGTATTTACTTATCTGTATATTTGTTTCCCTTTTGTAGAATGTCAGCTCCTTTTTTCTTTGCATCTCCATGCCTGACACATAGTAGTCACTAGATAACAAGTACTGAATTGTTTATATTCAGAATAATAGGATTGAATTGTCTATACAGATACCAAAGGTTCTAAGCCCATCTTTCCCCCAAAGCCATTCTGGACTTCTCTAAATTCTTAGGGCAATGATAATATATAAGTAGGTATTCTAAAGGGTGATGAAGAAGGCATCACTACCATCATCTGTTTCTACCAGAGGAAAGACAAGATTTTTATACTTTAATAGAATACTCATTTGAAGGAAAAATTTTGGCAATCATATCAATAAAGTTTCAAAATCCAATTAAGTGAAAAGAGCCTTTGGGCATTCAGGTAACTGTCACAAAATCCCTACACATAAAACTCACTAACACTTATTTAAATGACTATTCTTTTTTTTTTTTTTTTTTTTGGCATTTTTTTTTTAATTTAATAGCCTTTTATTTACAGGATATATACATGGGTAACTTTACAGCATTAACAATTGCCAAACCTCTTGTTCCAATTTTTCACCTCTTACCCCCCCCCCACCCCCTCCCCTAGATGGCAGGATGACCAGTAGATGTTAAATATATTAAAATATAAATTAGATACACAATAAGTATACATGACCAAAACGTTATTTTGCTGTACAAAAAGAATCAGACTCTGAAATATTGTACAATTAGCTTGTGAAGGAAATCAAAAATGCAGGTGTGCATAAATATAGGGATTGGGAATTCAATGTAATGGTTTTTAGTCATCTCCCAGAGTTCTTTTTCTGGGTATAGCTAGTTCAGTTCATTACTGCTCCATTAGAAATGATTTGGGTTGATCTTGTTGCTGAGGATGGCCTGATCCATCAGAACTGGTCATCATATAGTATTGTTGTTGAAGTATATAATGATCTCCTGGTCCTGCTCATTTCACTCAGCATCAGTTCGTGTAAGTCTCTCCAGGCCTTTCTGAAATCATCCTGTTGGTCATTTCTTACAGAACAGTAATATTCCATAATATTCATATACCACAATTTATTCAGCCATTCTCCAACTGATGGACATCCATTCAGTTTCCAGTTTTTAGCCACTACAAAAAGGGCTGCCACAAACATTCGTGCACATACAGGTCCCTTTCCCTTCTTTATAATCTCTTTGGGATATAATCCCAGTAGTAACACTGCTGGATCAAAGGGTATGCACAGTTTGATAACATTTTGAGCATAGTTCCAAACTACTCTCCAAAATGGTTGGATTCGTTCACAACTCCACCAACAATGCATCAATGTCCCAGTTTTCCCGCATCCCCTCCAACAATCATCATTATTTTTTCCTGTCATCTTAGCCAATCTGACAGGTGTGTAGTGGTTAAATGACTATTCTTTACAAAACTGTTTAATTCCAACCCACCAAAAATTAGAAACTACACAAAAATGTGATTTGAGCAAGAGCACAATGTAGAAGGTAGAAACAGCTACTACAAAATCAAGGGGATGTGATAAATAATCAGACAAGGAAGAACAACACAATCAAATTCAAAAGTAGGAGCAGAATCAATTGCCTGGTATAGAACAATAATAAATTTTCATTGTGACCAATAATCATAAAGATGGAGGAGGGTGGTTGTCTAATACATTTTAGAAACAGTGCCATCTAAAACAACTATAATTTTTTAAAATAAAGTGGGTTTTTTTTTTTTCATGAATGGGGAAAACTTAAGTTTCCTAGAAATTTACTTATAGGGAATTTCTGATAAGTAACAATTGTTTCTTTTCTATTTCCAGCATACTAAAGTATAGAAGTCTAGGTATTATTTGATGATTATTTCTACATTGACTGAATGGGGGAGAGCATTTTTATTGTAGGGATGGAGTATTCATGCCACAAAGGGAAGATTCAAGTTACAGCTATTCTGTAATCAATCCAGGAAGTCTTCATGGAGCAAGTGGAGAATCAGAGGTACTCTATAAATGATGGGAGGAGATAATTCAGGAGTTTGATAGATACATGGATTATTTCAAAAGTTTGAAAAGGGAAAAAAAAATAAAGATACTTTAAAGGAAAGAAAAAAGTGCAACTTCCATTGGTAAAACTGGATTTATCTTCTTCACCATTACCTTGTTACCCCTATCTGCATGTAAATCCATTTAAAAATCTCAGAAAATTCTTTATTCAGGAGAGATAGACCAAGACAGGAAAAATCTGGTTTCTTAGTTTTTAGATACTTTTTTTTTCAATATAATATCAAATGGAATAATTATAAATGTATACATTTGACATGATGATTACACAGTATTTTGACTCGCAGAACAATGAATAAAAGTATTAAAATTTGTACTGATTTACAATTCTGATTCTTCTAATGTTAAAAGGTTTTTTAAATGGGTTGTTTGGTGAACTTTATTTTTTTGTGGGGAGAGGGTGATCAGGGAGAATGTGTCAGGTAGAAAAATATGTTCCATCATACCAGATCACCTGGGAAATTATAAGTCTTTCAAGGACTTCAGTTTAGAGGGAGACAGTATCTCAGAATTGCTGATCTTTCAGGAGAAAAGATTCTGTCAGTCTTCACAAAGAATGCTTAATAATAGAGAGAATACAGAAACCTTAAACTAGAGGCTTTGTAAAGAGGTATAAAAATAGACACCTGAAACAGAAAGACTTTCTAGGTGAAAAGCTTCTGAATTTCCCAGGTGGTGTCAGCTGCTTGTTACATATCTGGCTGGCATAAAGAATTTTTGATCTGTATTGGAATTTCAAACTCAAAAGGACGGACTTATTTTGCTTCTCTGGGAGATCTGGACAGGTGAAAGAAATACCTTTTGTTCATTAGCCTCAGAGATGACAAAAGGTTCTATGAGAAAAGGTCAGCACTCAGCCTGTAACTTAAAAGATCACTTCCAAAATATATATAAAGATTCAGGATTCAGTATTTCTCATCAGAGACCAAAAGTTAAAAAAAAAAAAAAATAGAGCATACAACAAATTCAATTCAGAAAATGTCTAATGCTTAAAAAGGCATGGAATCAAGAGACTTGAGTTCAAGTGCTGCCTCAGATGATTATTTGTATTGTATTACCTTGGGAATATCAATTAAGAGGGAGTTGGGGGTGCAGTGGAGAAGAGTAGTGCTACATTTCCTCATCCCTAAAATAAGCAAATTGTACCATAAAGCCACTTTCTGCTCTAAACCCAAATTTTAAAAGAACATAGTAGGAGCAGGTAGGTACACAATGGATAGAGCTGGTACTACCCTATGAGTCAGGAGGATCTAAGTTCAAATGTGACCCCAGACACTCGACACTAACTGTGTGATCCTGGACAAGTCACTTAACTCAAATTGCCTCAACAACAACAGAATAATAACAACAATAATAATAATAAACACCATACATAGATCCAACTTTACAAATGACACAACTACCACTAAAAAGTAGGGTGGTGTTATTTTTGTTATTATTATTATTTTTTTTTTTTTGCTAAATAGTATTTCATTTCATTCAATTTAAGAACAATTCAACAAGTATTTAAGCACCTACTATATGGCAGGCATGATATTGGGTAATAGAAATAGAGACAAAAATGAAACAATTTGAGCCCTCAAGAAGCATAAACTTTAAGAGCAAAGGGGAAAGAAGGAACAATATTTATATATAAAATGAAATGAAAAATATGTCTATGTATAAAGCAAAATAAAAAATATATTCAAATCGTTATTTTCTTTTTCTTTTTAATTTATGGAATAAAACAAGCATTTCTATAATCAGTGTAATTTTTATTGCACATGTAACTGCAAATCTATTACTGCAACATCTACTTATCAGTTCTTTCTCTGGATGCAGGTAACATCTTTATTTATATGTCCTTGGATAGTTAATTTTGGTATTTATAATAGAAAAAAATAATTTATCCTTTCAAAGATATTGCTACTACTGTATATAATGTTCTCTTAGTTCTGCTCATTTTGCTTTTCATTACTTCATGCAAGTCTTTCCATGTTTTTCTAAGATCAATGAGCTCATCATTTCTCACAGAACAAAAGTATTCCATCACAATCATATACCGCAGTTTGTTCATCCATTTCCCAATTGATGGGCATCCCTGCAATTTCCAGTTCTTTGCCACAATAGAACTACTATAAACATCTTAGAACATTTTAGAACATGTAGGTTTTCTTTTTTCTCTTAATTCTAGTACCTCCCCCCTGTTAATGATTTCCCATTTATCCTGTATAGCTAGTTTTTATGTTTGTTTCCATGTTATCTCCCCCATTAGATTGTAAACTCTTTGAGAGTTAGGGTCTTCTTTTGCCTCTTAATATAACTAGGATAAAAATTTATTGAGCACAGTGCTTGGTACAAAGTTGGAGTTCAATACATTTTTATTGGTTCATTTAATATGATTTAGTTTATCCAGATCAAACATTCTTATTCATCATTTTTGCACCCATAAACAAAAGTCTTACAGGTAGCTCTTGGGAAATCACTTAAATGTCTCAAAGAGCTCAGGTAACTTTCTGAGTCAAATAAAGTTCAGAGCAATTACCTATCAGTTTAAGTTAGGGGAGTTTTCTAACTAGGAGTCTAGACCAAAATAAAACATTACATACATTTATTCACTCTACTTTTAAATCTAATATATTTTTATACAGGTCATAGTCATAAATGGGAAGGATGAAAGAAAAGGAGAGGGGATGATTGGGGACAGGATGAGATAATGGATTCTGGCTATCTTTCTTCTTTTACAAAGGGAGGAAAAAATGGCTTGGTTAGGATCCTACAGCAAACAAATGGCAGAGTCAGAATAGGAATTTAGTTCTCTAGCTCTAGACCTTGGGCCCTTCAATTAGACTGACACCTTGACCTCCTAACCAATTTCCAAACTTCTCACAGTCCACAGGCCATCTTCTACCTCAACAACCCATGAAATCTAATGAGATGATGTTTGTAAATTGCTTAACAACCTTTAAAGTCCAATAAAATATCAGCTGTTATTTTTATTAGTCATTTAAATGTCAAAAACCAAATTTTCTTCAATGATCCTTTCACCTTTACTACCATTACCATTGATAACCCCAAGTATGTAACCTTGGAGTTATAGTTTACTTCTCCTTTTTCATTGCTATCTATAATTTAATACCAAATCTTTGCTCCCTTTCTTAGACTTACATATCCCTTTCCTGGAAACCTGCAAAATGTTCATACAAGTTAACTTCATTCTTGTCCAGAAAGTTTATGCCCTAAAGTATCACACTTTATATGCAATAGCTGTATTAATTTAATATGTTTCTGTCATGTTTGTATTTATCTTATTTTCCATGCATTTCTCTAAGCTGCTTAGGAGAAAAATAATTTATTTGCTCTAGCCTTCTCTATTATAATACCACAGAGATTATCAATATCATTGTAATCATTAGAATACTGTTATTGAGCTCCAAGAAGGAAGGGAGGAGAGTAGAGAGAAGGAAAGAAAAGAAGAGAGAAAGAATAGTGAAGGAAGGGGGAGAAAGAGAGGTTTTGGAACACATGTCCTCCAGAGTCCATTCAGAAGACAACTGATTCAGTTTCCATTAACAGTTTATAGGAAGCTAGTGAAATTTAGGTGACCCACTGTGAGTTCTCATGAGACATTCTATGGTTCCCTGGAACTCCTTACAGCTTATATCATCCCCTTGTTTCCATATTTCTGCTCAGTAAAAAAAAAAAAAAAGTTCATTTTTCCCAGTGGGAGTTTGTAGTTTACAGGAAGTTCAGATGGGCCCTCTTGCTGGGAAGCAATGTAAACAGAAACCAAGAAGCTTAGTTTACAATTAGCACAGTTTTTAAAAAAATTATACAACAGAGCTGAATGTGAGAGACTAGCTTTTATTGGATACCCACAAATTCCCAAACAATCCCCACTTGCAAATGCCAAAAGACAAATGCACTCTATGTTTCATGAGTGATTATATCTTCAATTAAAGTAAGAGTTAGGAAAAGGAAAAAGAATTCATAGTTGAACCCTTCTCAGACAGCATAGCATTTCTTTTCTAACTGACTTGATCCATTCAAATGCTTGTCCTATCAGTTTTAGCAATGATAAAGTTCTTTTCTGGATCTCTCGAAAACCCATATTTCTTCTAGCCAAGAAAACATTGAAAAACTTCCCCCTTTAATGCTAATGAGAAAAAAAAAATCATGTGTAAAATAATGTTTAGCAATAACAACTGAGACTATATTTGGCATTTAAAGAAAAAAATACCATAAGGCAAAATGATCAAATCTTAGATAATCAAGCTAAGAATGGCATAGTGATGCTAGAATGTCCTATCTCATCCCATCTGCCCCAAAATCACTGCTCCCATCTTCCCTTCTGTCCATTTATTATAGTCTTCTTAACTTGTTATTTGTCTGGGTTGTTTCATCATGTATATGTCACAACTGATAAGATCTTAATAACAATACTTCACATTTATGCAGTCTTATAAGGTTTGCAAAACACTTCCTCACAATAATCTATGTGGGTAGATGGTATGAATGTTATTATCCCCATTTTATAAACGAGAAAATAAGCATTGACTCTTCTGTGATCACACAGCTTGTTTCTGAGAATTTAAGTCCAGATTCCTGACTCTAAGTGTAACATTCTTTTTGGCCCTCTTAAAAGTCCATTCAGCAACAATCATTGTCTTATTCATTTGGTTAAGGTCCTATTTGCATTTCTGTTTATGAAAAATGTCACATAAGTTTTTCAGGTGAAAATATTCTGTATAAAGTAGATGCAAAGTAGATGTAAGGTCTACATAATTTCACACAAACCTTCTTAATGGGGAGGAGGGATAAAGAGAGAGAGAATACAGAATTCAAAGTTTTAAAAACGAATGTAAAAAAATTTGTCTTACATGTAACTGAGGGAAAACTAAAATATTAAACACTAAAGTAAAATAAAGTAGAAATACTTAATTAGTGGAAATACACAAATACTATCAACTAAAAGAGTAGCTATTTCATCCATAGAATCTTAAGAAGGAAGGAAAGCTTGGCAGTATCAACAGGAAAAAAAATTAGGGTTGCCCCTTTAGTCATCCCTGTTCCAAATCTATAATCCTATGAATGTTATTAATGTGGGACAGCATGGTAAGTGAAAAGATCCGTGCACAGTAATTGTCAATCCCAATCCAAGGTCGAATCCCCAGCTTTATCACTGATAAACTACATAGCTTTGAACGTACTCCTTTAATTATTTCTAATGTCAGTGTCCTCATCTATAAAATTATTTGCTAGGGCTAGATTATAGAGGAAGAAAAAAGGAAGAAGTAAGGAAGGGAGGAAGGGAGGGAGGGAGAAAGGGAGACAGGGAGGAAGGGAGGGAAGAAAAAGAAAGAGGTAGGACAGATGACTAAGGAAGTCAGAGATACATAGGAAGTACTTGTAAGAATTCATGAAGAATGAATCAAGTAAACAAAATATACCATAACTATAAAAATGTAAATGAAATTATTTCTGAAATAATATAGCTAAGCTGAGATTAATTGTGAACAATTTCTTTATTTGAGAAAAGATGATGATACCATATGTTTGAAAGTGAAAAGTGACAAATGATTTTAGATGTGGTTAATAGGTCATTTGGTTTTGCCTAGCTAATTTTTCTTTGCTAAGAAAGGGAGTGGAAAGGGAAAGAAACAGTCTGAAAATGGGTGTGGTGTCAAAACCAAAGGCATCATTAAAGCTTCTTTTTAAAATATAATAATGCTCTCTGATTTCGTGTCTCAGGCTGACAGGCTTTTATCAGCATAATAGAAACTCATTAATGACTAATAAAGTACTTTTTTTTCCCCCAAACACTATCTTCCAAGACTACTTACTTTAATATCATTTGCTTAAGAACAATATTTAATAACTCCCTTTCTGTGCCTCTCTTTAGAGAGACAGGGGGAAGCAAGTAGTTCCAATTAGTGAACTGTCTACATTGGAAAACACAGAATAAAATACCGTTGCAATAATGAAGTTCACTGAACTTAAATTCATTTCAACTTTCTTCTTACTACTCTCTTGGTTTGTTGTTTAGCTGTTCCAGTCCTGTCTGACTCTGGGGTGACCCCATTTGGGGTTTTCTTGGCAAAGATTCTGGAGTGGTTTGACATTTCTTCTCTAGCTCATTTTACAGAGAAGGAATGAAGAAAAACAAGGTTAAGTGATTGGACCAGGGTCACACAGCTAGAAAGTGTCTGAGGCCAAATTTGAACTCACTAAGATAGGTCTTTCTGACACCAGCCCTGACATACTATCCACTGTGCATTTTCTTGCCTTACAAAGGTGTGTGTGTGTGTGTATATATATATATATATATATATATTTAACCAGATAACTTTTTTTTTTTTAATTTTCTTGGTTTCTAGAGACATAGCAATTTGCTTTTTTCCTCTCCCGCCCTTCCCCAATTCCCACCCCCTAGTGGTCACTTCAAATTTATCTGACTCCAATCCTTACCAAGGCAACAGAATCTGCTATATTCACCTTTTACTTTCTGAATGACCTCACAAAATGCCAATCTTCACTATAAAGAGCATGATGGAACAAAAAATGAAGAGATATAATTGATTTAAGAAATTTTAATAATAATAATACCATGTAGGAATTCTTTACCTGCATTTAAGAATTTAGGACAAAAAAAGCAAAATGGCATGGGGGGGGGGGGGTGTAAACGTGCTGAATTTGATACTGGAAGACATGGGTTGACTCTGGGTAATTTATTTTTCCGGACTTCAACTCCTTCATGTATGATATGAAGCTAGAGAAGACCAACTTTAAGTCTCCTTTTAAGGATGAATCTAAGACAAATTTTTAGTAGAATTCTAGACATTCAAAACAAGAAGAAAGCTCTGTGGCAATCTATTTCAAACCATAGTTGGACAAAATTCCCCCCCCCCCCCAGTTTTGTACAAAAAAAGGAAAAGTCTTTCTTCACAGCCACTGGAGTTCCAAAATATAACTGAGAAATGTTTTGTGCATATTTGAAGAACATGTATGCAGCAATGAAAGCTCCATCCCCAACCCCAAAGAGAAAGTTGGGCCTATACTACTGACCTGTTCAAGAATAGTTGAGTTGAAAGAACATTTGATTTAAAATTAGAGGACCTGAATTTAAATCCCAGTTCTGTTACTTACTCCCTACATAATGTACAATTCTCTGGATTTCATATATTTAACCTAAGGACATTATAGCTAAAGTCCCTTTCAGAATTAAACTCATTAAAAAATTTAAATGAATCTACTAAATGGAAGAACTAAATAGATCTTTGGTGAATCTCCAATTCCTATCTATTCTTAAAAGAAAATTCTACTTGAGCAAAAGAAACAAAGATTGACTCAAATAATCAGCCATGTGCCCTTTTTTCCTATCAACTCTCTCTGTATTCACTTACTCTAGAAAGGTCTGGGAAGCTAAGCTTGAGGCCCCAAAACAGTATTATTCTTCAGATTAAACAAACAAACAAAAAACCAACCCAATAACTATCCATCTCTTTATGAAATGACTTTATAAAAGTAGACTGAATTTGGTAAAGAATAGAATTAGAATGAGTGAATGCCAGGTGGTGCCATAATGGAGAGTGCTGAACCTCAAACAGATACCTCTTCCTGAGTTCAGATCTGGCCTTAGACACTTGCCAATTGTGATTCTGGGCAAGTCATTTAACCTTGTGTGCCTCAGTTTCCTCAGCTGTAAAATGAACTAGAGAAGGAAATGGCAATAGCAACAACAATCATCAAATCCATAAACAATCACCATTTCAAAATATTTTAGGTCATTCATAAGAAATGCCTTCCAAACAATAACTGTGAAGTAGACAGTACAAATATGAAAACATTTTACAGATGAGGAAACTGAGGCTTCAAACTGCTAAATGGTTTGCCCGTGGTAGAATATCTAGAATAGGTTCAACAATGACATCTGAACAAGTTTCACAACTCTAAACACAACCCTGTTCAAAAACCATTGTCCCCATTTTTGCCTATGCTCTGTTGTATCATACTGAAATGATTTTCTATATTCTTTTTCAGATTGTTTTACAGATGAAGAAACTGAGGTAAACAGGGTTAAGTGACTTGCCCAGGAGCACACAGCTAGAAAGTGTCTGAGGCCAGACTTGAACTCAAGAAGAAGAGTCTACCTGACTCCAGGCCAGTCTACCTGACTTCTATTCACTGTGCTACCTAGCTGCCCCTCCTGCCTATGTTAACCTAGCCTCAAATACCATCCCTTCCCTCTCCATGATTATCTGAATCCTACCCATCCTTAAAACTATACACTGGCTTACAGTTTTCTAGTAGACCAAATTATCACCAGAAAATTTCAAGGAACTCATGTTAGCATTTCCTCCTATTCTGCTGAGAAATATTGCTCCTTCAATTTCCCTCTACCTTAGCCAATTGTTACTTCTTCTTAAGGCAAGAATCAGCTACTCAAACTTGTCAACCAACAATTTATCCTTTTTCTTATGTTACTGTTCTTCATTCAATACAACCCAGTTAAAAATCCATTTCTTTCAAAAGCCTTCTCACTCAAATCCTATTATACCATCCATTTATGCTCAATCCAAGAGAAACCCCATAGAACAAAACATGGATAATTAAATTTAAGGATGCTCAATCGATGAGTTAATCAAGAATCAATTTTGATCTGATACTGAAGGAAGTAAGCAGAACCAGGAAAACATCGTTCACAGTAACAGCAAGATTGTATGATGATCAACTGTGATAGACTTAGTTCTTTTCAATAATATAATGATCCAAGACAATTTAAATAGGCTTTGGATGGAAAATGCCATCTGTATCCAGAGAAAGAACTATGGAGACTAAATATGGATTAAAACATACTATTCTTAGCTTTGAAAAAGGATTAATTTTGATTCTCTTGGAGAACTTATAGGGGGGAAGAGAAGAGTCCATGGGCATGAGAGTGTATAAATGGAATATTAGCACATCCTATAAAAAATTCCATCACACTTTCCCCATTACTTACCTGGCCCTCTAACTCTACCTTTTAAAATTCCATTTCCAATTCTTCCTTTAAAATTTCCATAAATAAAGTGCTAGGAATACTAAAGAAAGGTTCTAAATACATCTGGATAGCTTGGGTACAACTATAAATCACCTAAGTACTGACAGTGGTATTTATATCAGCTGCCAGACATTATGGCAGAGCTGACCCCTGATGCCTTGGTGAGCTTGTGTGCCAAACCGTTAAGAGGTACTCTTGTTTTGGAACAGCCTGAGAATCTCAGATACTAATATGAGTAGATGGAAGGTTTCCAGGGAAGAAATTAAAAGCATTTCTTCTAACACTTAAAGGTTAGATTTCCAGAAACACAAAAGCTTGGATATTGAAGGACCATTTCACTAGGGAAGAAACTATTACCTTTTTCTATCAAACTGAGCTACTGAAATAAAACTAGGGCACTGGGTTCTCCGGCCAAAGTTTTTAAACAACATGAATGCCGCTCTACTTTGCTTGCTAATTTCAAATATTTACTTGAGAAAATGAATCCAGAGCCTTCCAAGGTAGCAATTTTTGCTTTCTGTTGTGACCATAGTGGATGTAAAGGTATGCCCTGAAATTGGTCAGCAGGCATTTATTAAGTCCTTACTATATGGTTGGCGTTGTGCTGGGCATTGGGACCATGAAGAAAAAGCAAAACCATCATATTCAAACAATGGCAGAGATATTGATTGTGTGTGTGTGTGTGTGTGTGTGTGTGTAAGTTTATACAAGATAAATAGTTGGAAGGTAATATTATAGGAGAAGACACTAACAAATCGGGGTGGGGAGATTGGGAAGGCTCAAAGGAACACCTAGAGAAGGCAGCTTTTGAGCTGAGTCTTGAAGGAAGTAAAGGATCCTACCAAGGAAGGAGGTATTAGAGGCATGGAGGATGGTCAGTGCAAAGACAATAAGGAGATGGAGTATCCTATGTGAGAATTCCCAATAGGCAGTCAAATAATGTGAACAAATAGTTCAAAAAAGGGAAAACTATTATTAATTATTAAATTATTAATTTAAATGATTAAATTAGCAATTTATTGTTATTAATTATTATTAAGTTGTTAGAGTATTAATTTTATTATTAAAATTATTAAATTATTATTTATCATATTTATTATCAAATTATTATTAATTTATTGTTGTTGTTATAAAAAATCATATGAAAGGATGCTTCAAATCACTAACAATAAGAGAAATGAATATCAAAACAACTATGTCATTTGGCAAAGACAATAAAAAATGGTAATGATCAATATTAAAAGGGTTATGGGAAGATAGGCACTATAATGCATTATTGGTAGGGTTCTGAATCAGTTGTAACTATTTAGAATCATGCAAATAAAGTGTCTAAAATGTCCATACCTACCTTTGAGTCAAGAAATTCTAATGACTAAGTTTATACCTAAAGTAATCCAATAAAAAGAAATCCCCATATGTCCAAATATTTTGTAGCAGTGCTTTTTTTTTTTTTTTTTTGACAGCAAAGAATTGGAAACCAAAAAGGTGCTTACCAACCAAATGAATGGCTAAATAAATTGTGGTGCATGAATGTAATGGAATACTACTTTGATGTGAGAAATGATGAATACAGAGAAGCATGGATTTTCACAGAGCAAAATTAGAGTCAAGGAAACAATATATACTACAATGTGAATGGAAAGCTCAACCACACACACACACACACACACACACACACACACACAAAATTTTTAAGCGAGTTTTGCAAAATTATTAAAAAAAAAAAAAAGCCAACTGTTCTTTGGATGGCTTGAACTGAATGTCCCATAGAACTTTGAACTCAACACATCAAAACTAGAAACTTTCCCTCAACCCTTTTCCATGCTTAACTTCTATCACAATCAAAGGTACTATCATCCTCCCAGTCATCCTTGACTTTTCACTCTCATTAACTGCTTCCTTCCCCTCTATCCAATACATTGACACATCGTATCCTAGCTATCTTCACATTACTTGTACATGCCCCATTCCTTCCACTCACACAAGACATTATCCTAATTTACACTTTTATCTCTTCTCACCTGGACTATTACAATAATGCCTAATTGGTTTCTCTGTCTCAACTCTCATTCCATACCAATCCATCCTCCCTTCAGCTGCTAGTGTGATTTTTCTAAAGCATAGTCTGACCCTGTCACCTCCCATCTCTTTTCCTATTACCTCCAGAATAAAGTTAAAACTCTTCTGGTTTGGCACTTAGAATGTTTTCATGAACTGACCTCTTTCTAGCTTTCCAGAATTTTTATACTTAATACTCCTTCATTAATAATGACTGTGAATGATGAAAACTAACACCCATATAGTGATTTAAGATGTCCAAAGTGCTTTATAAATATTGTTTCATTTTGTCCATACAACAACCATGGAGGGTAGGTACTATTATACTCATTTTACAAATAAGAAAACTGAGGCAGGGAATGGTTAGGTGACTTGCCTAGCTAGGGTCCAACAGGGTCACACAGTAACTGAAACTGGATTACAATTTAGGTGTCCCTGACTACAGGTTCAAATTTCCACTGTCCTGCCATTGTGTGGCCATACTGTTGCTGTTAGATTTTTTTCAATCACATCTTTCTCACTATGACCCCACATGGGGTTTTCTTGGTAAAGATACTGCAGTGGCTTGCCATTTATCTCTCCAGCTCATTTTATAGACTTATAGATGAGCAAGTGGAACAAACACAATCCAACTAGTAAATTCCTGAAGACAGTTTTGAATTCATGAAGATGAGTTATCCTAATTCCAAGTCCAATACTCTATCCAAGGTACCACCTAGCTTTCCTATGTACCATTCACTTTTATGTTCCAATAACACTGGCTTACTTATATTTCCTTAAACTACAATTTGATAAAGACTCTCTATATTATATCTTTATGCCTTGCTCTAGCACTCCACGCCTAAAATGTTCTACTCTTTCACCTTCACTTTTTGGATTTCTTAGTTTCCTTCAAGGTTCAGCTAAAAACTCTGATGCCTGGAGGCCTTTCTTCCCCTAATCTTCCCAGTGGTTAATGCCTTTCCTTCTCAGATTACCTTCCATCTATTACCCATTACAAACTATTCTATCTTGTATGTATCTCATTACTTGTGCCTTGTCTCCTGCACTGGAATGTAAGCTCCACGTGGGTAGGAACCCCAAAGTTTAACACAATACCTGGCAAAAATATGCATTCTTGTTAATTAACTGATTTCTTCAAAAGAACATCAAATTACTTCTTTTCCTCCTATGTATCTGCCAGTGTTTTGGGATATCACATATCTGCCTATTACATGAAGTATTGATAAGTATCTTCTTTAAAACCAAGTGCATTATGACCTCACTTCAATTAGGAATATCATTTTACATACTCAAATGGATTTGTGATTTCATCTATGTAAATATTCCCTCTGGGATGAATTAGGCAACGTATCCAGGCTTACTGATTCTATGCAAACTTTGCCTATGTACCTGCTTCCGCTGAGTTTGCCAATGGGAGCACATGCTGGGGCTTTCTTTGTTTTCACCTGGCATTACAAGGATATTATTGTAGAGTTGTCCCCAGATTATCTCTCTCAGATGATTGTTCTTCTCCATTGACCAGCCCATCTACCTCACTATTCAGAAAACAAAAGACCAGACCCTCTCACCAAGAGTCAGTTAATAGGATGTCTAGCAAGCAGATGATTAACAGAGAGACAACTATGTACAGTGGGGAAAAGCCATAGCTTCCAAATCAAGGGGCATCAGTTGAAATCCTACAACTATCATTTTACTAGCTGGGTGAATTTGAACCTCTCAAGACCCTCGTACTAGATTAGCTCTAAGGTCCCTTCCAATTCTCTATATGTGATCCTATGATGAAGGGCTAGAATTTAGGAGAGAAGCTAGGATTGAATATATAGATATGGGAGTCATCTATACATAGCTAATAATTAAACTCATAAACTGATGAGGTCATTAAAAGAGCAGATAGAGAGGAAAGAAGAGTTTAAGGTTAGATTTCTTGGGTTTTTTAGCTTGAATAATATGTATGTTAGGCTGTTAGGTGGATAAAATAAAGGACACTTACTAGTTTTGTGACTTAAGGCAAGTTACTTAATATATGTCTAAGTTCCCCATCTATTAAAGGAGAATAACAATACCCCTCCCAAAGTTGCTTTAGATATAAAATGAAATGTTTATTAAACTCTTTGCAAACTTGGAGGAGATAAGAAAGATACAAGTATAAAATAAGAGTCTTAGATTACATGCTATCTAAGGTACATTCCTATTTGAATGATCTGTAATTCTGGGATTCAAAGCAACACTCCTATTTTCATAAGCCATTACATTCTTTCTCTCTTACTTCAATCCCCACTCCAAAAGTAGATGCTTAACAGATAAATAATTTCTAATACTGTCAATTGCCTCAGCAAAAAAGAAGAAAGAAGGAAGAAGGAAGAAGGAAGAAGGAAGAAGGAAGAAGGAAGAAGAAGAAGAAGAAGAAGAAGAAGAAGAAGAAGAAGAAGAAGAAGAAGAAAAGAAGAAGCAGAAAAAAGAAGAAGCAAGAAGCAAGAAGAAAAAGAAGACTCTATGGTTCAAAAGAAGCAGTTCAAGAACTCAGGAACTTTCACGAAACTAACCTGAGCAATTTATTGAACTACTCTGCCTCAGTTTCTTCATCTATGAAATGGAAATAAAAACAGTAACTTTAAATCTCCAGAGGGCAATTGTCAGAATCAAATGACTTATCTGTAAATATTTTGTGACTCTAAAAACCCATATAAATTTAAGCTAATACCAACAACAATAATTATGCCTTACCTAACTCTACAATTTATGCCAAAGAGATAGCAAATTTAGAAGAGGTGGGGCAACATGTATTCATGCTTATTATCAACTTGAATGATGATATTATCTATTTCCAGCATGGGATTAATTACAGGATGGAATCTGAAATGAAGATATAAGCTTGTGATCATCTCTATTACCTATTTTCTTATGTAAGATACATTATGATTTATTTTGTTTGAAGTGTTATGAGTGTTTGATTTGTATACTTATTTTATATACCAATATACCCAGGGTCATGTAAAAAATTTTCAGGAGAAAAGAGTCAAAAAAGATTAAAAAACCCTGTTCTAAATAAAGTCTCCCGTTTCTCAGTATACAAAGTTCTGTCTTCCATAGAATATTTGAAACACCAATTTTCACAGATTAGTACATCAACCAATTCCAAAACCTGAACACAACAACTACAGAATTATTCATATGCCCATCTTCCCCTCCATTTGTACAGAAAGAGTTAACTGCAATTTTGGGGATTTTTTGAAATAACATCCTGGAAGTTCTATATGTGTGCAAGGATATAAATGTAGACCCAGGAATATGCTGCTATATGTTTAACAACCACCTCTCTGATGAAAAAAAGTATATATCTACAAAAGTAACTTACATTACTAACATTTTCTCCATCACTTTCTTACATCTTCTAAACATACTCCATCTTATGTATGATTTTCTAAAATGATGAAGTATTCCATATGTGACTTGATCAGAACAAAATATATTAATTTATTTTGTTCTAAATGCCATTTTATTTATCACATAACCTAGGATGATGCCATTAGCTTCCTTGGTGGCCACATCGCATTGTTAACTCATACTGCATTTATCTTTCTAACAAAACTTAAACCTCTTCTACTCTGTGTGTAAGTTGATTTTTCTGAACCCAAGCACAAGTTTTAAAATTTTAATAAACTTCATCTTGATAAATTTGGCTCATCATTTTAGTCAATCAAGATCTTTTTTGGATCATGGTTTTAGTGTTGAAAATTGGTACATTTCTAATGAGAAATTTCATCTTTACCCAATACAAAATCAATATTTCATTATGCTTTAATGTTTTTATTATTAAAGAGGGTTCCGGGGATTATAGTGGCAATATCAAAAGTAACTGATAAAAAATAGCAGTAAGTTATGTCATTCAGTGGATAGAGTATTGGGCCTGGGGTCAGGAATAACCAAGTTCAAATCCAGATTTAGACACTTAGCAGCTACGTGATCGTAGGCATGTCACTTAACCTGGTTGCCTTGGGCCAATAGAGAAGGAAATGTCAAACAACTCCAGTATATTTAACAAGAAAACCTCAAGGGCAATGTGGTCCACAAGGTCACCAAGAATTATACACAGCTAAACAACAATAAAAAATAGCATCTTCATCAATAATAGGGTTATTGGGTTATTTGGGTTATTCTTTCCTGTGGGTAAATAAAATTACACAATAATACAAATCAAAATACCTACTAAAATAAATATCTTAATTTTAAAATGACTAAAATCAGTAATTATCTAATTATCAGATTTGAGTACCATGAATTTATGCATCTGATAATTTGGTCACCAGAGGGAGCTCTGACTCCCTCATACATTACACTATGGAAAGACAAGTTAATTCAGAGTTAAAAGAGCACTTTATAATTATTTCCCTATAAAGAACTTTATCCAGGTGGGAATGAGATGAAAAGTAAGGCATTTCCTTTTTAAATATGGCTCTCTGCTGATATAAACGAAGGGAAAATAAAAGATTATTACTATATGAAGACTCAAAAAGGGAGGAGTAGGTCTGGTGCCAGAAAGCCAGAGGACTCAAAGGAATTGATGTGGTCAGCCTGGTCTTGTTTTACCTTATTTCTAAGGATATGGTTTCCCAAACATAAAAGGTAACATCAGAGCAAGTTAATAAACATTTTGAAAGCTAAGATTTTAATTGACCATATGTTCTGGGCAGTTTTTAATTATCATTATTCCAAATTTACTTAAGTCCAACTCACTTCTCCAAGTTTCTTTTAACAAATGAACATAGCACACTTTCACAGGATAATATTCCAGGATCAAAAGATCATAAATCTGAAGCTGGAGGGGAACCTCAGAAGACATCTGATCTAATTCCCTCTTTCACAAATTAGACTACTATGTCAGACAATCAGCATTAATTATCTGCTAGGTGCTAATCACTTAGAATAAAAAGAAAGGTAAAAAGACAGACTCTGTCCTCAATAAGTTCTTTATCTCCCATATGTACAAAAAAAAAAAAAAAAAAAAATGATAACAGCTCTTTTTTGGTGCCAAAAACTAGAAATTGAGGAAATGCCCATCATTTGGGCCAGGGGTCCTCAAACTACGGCCCACGGGCCAGATGTGGTAGCTGAGGACGTTTATCCCCCTCACCCAGGGCTATGAAGTTTCTTTATTTAAAGGCCCACAAAACAAAGTTTTTGTTTTTACTATAGTCTGAGGGACAGTGAACTGGCTCCCTATTTAAAAAGTTTGAGGACTCCTGAATTTTTGGGCAATGGCTGGAAAAGTTTTGGTATATAAATGTAATGGAATACCATTGTGTTATAAGAAATGATGATCAGGCAAATTCCAGAAAAACCTGGAAAGACTTACATGAACTGATGCTGAATGAAGTGAGCAGAACCAGGAGAATATCATACACAGCAATAGTAACATTGTGTGATGATCAACTATGATTAAATTGGCTCTTCTTGGCCATACAATGATCTAAGACAATTCCAAAAGATTTGTGATGGAAAATGCTATCCATATCCAGAAGGGGAAAAAAAAAAAAAAAAAAAAACTCTGGAGAATGAATGCAGATTGAAGCATACTATTTTCACTTTTTAAAAGATTCTTTATAAAATCTTTTTTGTTCTGATTCTTCTTTTGCAACATGACAAATATGGAAATAATAGGTTTATCATAATTTTACATATATAACCTCTATCAGATTGCTTACTGTATTGAGAAAAGAAGGGAGAGAAGGAAAAAAAATTAGAACTCAAAATTTTACAAAAATGAATGTTGTCAATGATCTTTACTTGTAATTGGACAAATAAAATAGTATTGTGTTTAAAAAAGTCACAGTTTGATAGACAAAATGTAAGCAACTTATGAACAAATAAGTTACATATAGGATAAATTAGAAATAATCAATGGAGGGAAGGTGCTGGCATTAAGGAGGATAAGGAAAGGCTTCTTGTAGAAGGTGAGATTTTATCCTTTTACTTTAAGGAAACCAGGAATCAAACATGAGGAAGGAAAACATCCCAGGAATGGGCAGCCACCAGTGAAAATGTCTGGATTCATAAGATGGAACTTATGCTGAGAATAGTAAGATCAGTGACACTGAATCATAGAGGTCATTAAGAGAGGGACAGGTATTATAATATAACAAGACTGGAAAGATGTGGTAAGATGACCTGATTTTCCAAAGGTCATACAAGTGCTATGGTTAGGAAGTTGGATTTAAACTCAGGTTCTCTGACTCTGGGAGAACTCCAGATCCTTCTTTACTTTGTACTATAGGAATATCCTCTTCTAAGCAAAAATAGGGGCTTTTTTTTTTTTTCAAATAAAAAAAACAGATTTTAAACATTTCCTAAGACATGAACCTATCACCATTAAAGCCTTCTTCTGATTATTCATTACAACCTTGGAAATGACTCTGGATTCTCAAACACATTGACCATAAGCAAAATCTCTAATAGGTGGTACGAAGCTGGAAAACCTTCAAGCATGGGTTCATTCTTAGATCGGTCTAGATACCAGGAGGTTGTTTAAAGGCAGAATCTGTTCACTTCAGCTATTGGTAAAACATTCTGCTAAGTAACAGATCAGCAAAATCTTCAATACCCACCTTGAAAGGATGTCCTCCACAATGATGAAATCATCAACCTTTTGCAAGATTCAGGTACTGAAGTACAGACTGATTGAATTACTATATAATTGAGGGGCAGTCAAAGCAGCAATACATGTATCAATATGCAACTTCTCTTCTCATTATTAGTTCAGACTAGGAAAAAAATTGAGTATTCACTTCAATACTTTCTGTAGCTTTCTGCTATGAATATGAATCCTACAGAAGAATAATAACCAGAACTTTAAATTATCATGATTTCTTTATAGAGGAAGTAAATTTACTAACCTATATCACCAAGAGACAAAAATGCTAACAACCTTTGAGGCACATTTATTACCTATTCTAAAGGCCTCCATATGCTAGAAAGAAAATGTTAGTAACATCATCATTTATGGGTAAGGTGTGTTTTATATCCCTAGTGCTGATGTTATACAATAGGAGTATGTTTCTGCAACTTTAATGAGTGTTTAAAACCACATATTCTTTATTACAAAAACATTTCTTGCCACAGAGCAATAAATTTAAAGGAACAAAAAGATTAAAAGAAAAAAAATCACTATATTTTTAAGTGGGACATACTACAGTATCGTAAATTATAAATATTTCCTCTATTCATACTTACCAATTTAAAATTATTTATAACAATTAATAATTTTTTCTACACAATGCAGTGGGAATAATTATTTTCCTAAAAGAAAACAATGTTTTGTCAGTTGTATTCAATTTACAACATTGAAAGTTGGTATCCTACAAATGACATTGCACAAGTGCTATTTTAAATTCATAGTACAGCTCAGGATGGAACATCAGAGATGCTACAGTCCCCAGATAGGTATGCCGAATGGTTACAATAGCTCTATGGAACCAGACTTCAATGGACGACTGCTCAAAGTCAAATACAAATGGTAATCCTGCCTCTAAACTTCTGTTTTTCATGGCTCATTCTCCATATGTTATTCACCAAGGAATATATGTTAAGAATTGTGGGCTTGTGGTTTTTTTTAAAAAATCCCTCCCCTTCAACCTTATATTCCCACATTGATTCCCAGCTTTTGGAAAGGACTATGGCTAAGTTGTCTGTAGTGGGTTTTTCAAATCTGAGGAATTTTGTTTACTAAAAGGTTGAAAAACATAGCTTATCTACTGAGAAAATTAACAGCAATAGCATTTTCAATAGGAAATTCTTTTTTTTAAAGGACTCTGGACATTCATTTTTTACAATCTCACTTTTATAAAAAAAACTGAATTTCATCTTTAACAATAATAGTGCCACATTTTAATAGTATCTATCTTGTACAATATGACTCAAGTCACTTTATAGCTCTGCTACTAAGGATGTATAAATCTTGGGCTATGATTTCTAAGCTCCTGAAAGTCACGGAATTACTTCTAATTGGCAGAGATTCCTAACACTTAAAACTAATGCTTCCTGTCTTTCTCTATTCCCACCTTTTCTCTCCTCTGGAACATCCCAAATAGATGAAGTCACAAATCCATTTTTTAAAAAGAGACTTAAAAATACATTTCATTGTTATAGTTCTTTAAAAGCTATCTATGAAAAACAAAAAAGGGAAAATGAGAGGGAAAGGGGAGACAGACCTGAAGAGAAAAATAAGTTGGAGATAGAGCAAGGGAAAGCACCACCACAAAAACAGGATGCTCAAACATTTCTTTGGAGGCAGACTATAGATCGAGAATGTTGTGTAATTTATTTTGTTCATTGCTTTTCTTCTTGAGAAGGAAAAATTCTTTTAAAATTTAAAAAAAAAAATTTTTTTAATTTTCAAAACATATGCATAAATAGTTTTCAACTTTCATCCTGGAAAACCTTGTGTTCCAAATTTTTTTCTCCCTCTCTTCCTGACGCCTTCTCCTAGGTGACAAGCAATCCAATATATGTTAAACACGTGCAATTCTTCTGTACATGTTTCTGCAGTTATCATGCTGCACAAGAAAAATCAGATCAAAAAGCGGAAAAAATGAGAAAGAAAACAAAATGCAAGCAAACAACAACAAAAAGTGAAAATACTATGTTGTGATCCACATTTCCTCCCTGCAGTCCCTTCTCTGGGTGCAGATGACTCTCTCCATCATAAAACCATTGAAAATGGCCTGAATCACCTCACTGTTGAAAACAGCCATGTCCATCAGAATTGATCATTCTATAATCTTGTTGTTGTACAGTGCTGTGTACAATGTTCTCTTGGATCTACTCACTTCACACAGCATCAGTTCATGTAAGTCTCCCCAGACCTCTCTGAAATCATCCTGCTGATCATTTCTTTCAGAACAATAATATTCCATAATATTCATATACCGCAATTTATTCAGCCATTCTCCAACCTTTGGGTATCCACTCAGTTTCCAGTTCCTTGACAATAAAAAAAGGGCTGCCACAAACATTTTTGCACATGTGGGTCTTGGATGGAGGCTCAGTAGAGACACTACTGGATCAAAGGGTCCAGTTTGATAGCCCTTTGGGCATAGCGAAAAGGAAAAATTCTATAGGATAATGGAAGAAAATCTACCCAGGAGTAAACATGTAAAAAACAAAAGATGTGAGCAATTTTTTGTTTTTTAATGAACGAACTCAAAATAGATACACAGGGAATGAGGAAACAGAAACAGGCAAAAAAAGGAGTGAGATGGTGAACTGGGGAGAATGAGTATACATGAAAGGGAGGGGAAAAGAGCAAAAAGGACAAGTGCCAAACAAAGAAGGAGACAAGAAGTGTTAAAGTCATGGCAGGACAAAGGAGAGTGCAGGGTGACACATTATTGTCCAGTACTATAGTATACTGAAAACTCAAGGAGCTCCTAAAGGAAGGGGTTTGCCTGGTGCTATAATATACACTATATACTATGCTATACATAGTACAGTAATGTCCTACACTACATGACTTCAGCCTGCCAAGCTTTTCAAATTCTTTTTCTGTCTTTTTAATCTCTCTCTATCCATCCCTCCCCCATTAGGCAGTCAACTATCATCATCAATCTGAGCTGTTGGCAATGCACAGCACTTCCTTGTATTATATCAATCCAAATACAGACCACGCTTTCCCCAAATATCTGACTTACATCAAACCTGAAGGCAGCCTATAATCAAGTTGTTACTGTTATAGATACAGCTGAACCCTCCACCAGCAGCAAAAGTGCTACCACTTTTTGCTTCTCCATGGACAACATGCACCAAAGCTGGAACATGGACATGCTCAGAATGCTACGTGGGCTCTGCCCACAGGGCATCAAAATTAGGAGGACACTGGCAAATGGGAGAAAAAGAAAGCCATGACATTTGATTTTTGCTGTTGTTCAGTCATGTGACTGCATCTGGAGTTTTCTCAGCAAAAATGCTAGAGTGGTTTACCATTTCCTACTCCAACTCATGTTACAGATAAGGAAACTGAGGCAAACAAGGTTAACTGACTTGTCCAAAGCTAGGAAATATCTGAGGCAGGGAACTATTCCAGGTCCAGCACTCTTATACACTGCACCATTTCTGTGTGGTTAAATTATAAATCTTTCTTAAGATTATGAATCTTAATGTAGTTAAATTACGAATCTTTCTAGATGGGTGTGCTCCTCTCCTCCCCCTCCCACTCCATTGGCCTCCCAAACAATTGCATCCAGTGTCCCTGGTAGGGTTTCTCCACTCCCAAAATCTTGTACCTCACTCCCCCCAAATATTCCCAAATGAATTTGTCTTATTTCTTGTCCTGGTCAACGAATTTCTAGTTCCAGATTTGTCCATCATAGAAATCTTTACTGATGGTGATGAAGTAAAGTAGTACTTGCTTTCCTTGCTTCCACTGACTCCTAGCATCACCAGCTGCTCTTTGTCTCTTAGAGATATCAACCTCACCGCTAAACTTTCACTCCCTTTCCTTTGCATCCCAAAAGTCTTTTGGAGTTTCCCCTCACCAAAAGTTTTAACATGGTATTTCAGAAATGGTTCATAGAAAATTTGGTGGTACAGGGTAGCAGAGATAGAAGATCTCATATTATGGTGATGTCTCTGAACCTTGTGCCTCATTAAGTAGAATAACGAGGAGGGAAGAAGCTAGTAAAAACAATACTTTTAGTTTCCTCATCTATTCTAAAAATCCTTCCCGCCCCATTTGTCATCATAAATATCTTCTCTTGGAGATATGGGAGAGCATTTTCCATAATTTCTACTTTTCAAGGACTAAGTATTCTTAGAATTTGTCCCTCTGTCTCTATCTCCCACTAAGAACATTTTAACTAGCTAATCCAACAAAATAAACTTCTACATTGATCACATATGAAAATGTCTGTCTCGATGCAAGGATTCGTCATTTCTCATTCTCAGCCAGAAGGTGAATGGGAGGCTTTACCTACCTTCCTTCTCCTGAACTCATGGTTTATCAATGGTTTAATCAGAATACTAAAATCTTTCAAAATTGGTTTTTATCTATAATTACCTCCTATAAATTGTTATACTAGTTCTGAAGTCTTTCCAGATTCTTCTGAAAATGTCCATTTCATTATTACTTGTGGTACAACAATATTTCATTTCCTTCATATACTACAATTTGTTTAGCCATTATTTAGTTGGAAGACACCTATTAGCATCCAATTAGGGCCTACCAAGAAATAAAATAATAGGATTTCTGGAGAGCTTTAAGATTTGTAAAGCAGTCTACATAACTTTATCTCATCTGATCTTCACAACAATTCCTTGACATATTTCCATTTTACAGATGATAAAAATTAGGATTGAGAAAAGTTAAGTAACTTGCTCAAACAGCTAATAAGTAATTACACAATTGTTTGAACACAGGTCTTCCTGACTCCAAATCTAGTGCTTTATGTGTTACACCATTAGATATGTGCCTAAACAAAAGGAGCTACTATAAATATTTTTGAACATATAGAAACTTTCCCTCTTTCTTTGATTTCTTTGGGCTATAGACTTAGTAGCTATGATTGAATCAAAGCTTTTTTTGTACAGCTTGGTAATTTGCTGGTCACAGTTTTAAACTATTTTCTTCTCTAATTTGTGGTTATATGTTCTATGGATTAACTGTGTTATTTACTTATTTTTTTAGGGAAAAAAAGGTTTATTTTAAATAGATTAGTGTCTTTGATGTAATTTTGCATAACGATTTTTCAGTGGGAACAATAGCTTCTACTCTGCTATGGACTGGGATATCATGTTTATTATAATCATATCTAAAATCAGAGTGAATGGGCTCTGAGTTTTTCTCTTATCAATAAAAGGCATGGGGTTTTGAATGTCACAAAAATGAGGTACTATTTTTTGCTTGCTCAGAGGTCCTTCTCAGGATCTGACAGCTTGAAGGAGCTGAGAAACTATATAGGGCTATCCTCTCATGTCACAAACGAGGAGATGATGCAACAGTTGTAATTTCACCAAAGCAACTCAGCTGTTTGCTTATTCTCATATAGCTAAGGTTAATGAATGACCTTCAAAAAAGTGAGTGCTAAGTACATTATACTATATTCTTGGAATAAGAATAGAAGGGGCAGTGGTGGGAGAAAAAAAAAAATCAAAAAAACTATAGAAGACACATACATTCTTTATACACAGAAACTACTTAGGGTTTTAGTTTAGTAAAATGTACAATGAATCAAGAGAGAAAGAATTGAACTCTATTCCGAAGAGGCTTCTTTAACTTAGATATGTCAATATCTTAAGTTCTAACTCTCAACTGTATATATAAATGGGTATTTAAGGTCAAATAATCTCCATGGTCTCTTCTAGCTCTAAATCTTATGATCCTATAAAATAAGAAAATCATGGCAAATAATCTAAGTACCTTGGGGAAAATGTAATACCATTCAAGATATTTTTAAAGGAAATGTGTTGGTTTTTAGAACATAAGGATTAAACCTCTTTCTTCTTCATCTAATAGGATTATAGACAACTCCAAACTGTGCATACACTTTGATCCAGAAGTGCCACCACTGGGTCTATATTCCAAAGAAATCATAAAAGAGGGAAAAGTACCCATATATGCAAAAATATTTGTAAGTAGCTCTTTTTGTGGCAATAAGGAACTGGAAACTGAATGGATGCCCAACAGATGGGGAATGGCTGAATAAATTATGGTATATGAATGTAATGGAATATTATCAATATATCATATATAATCAATCAATATCAATATAAAACTGATAAGCTGATTTTAGAAAGGTCTGGAAAGATTTGCATTAACTGATCCTTAGTGGAACAAGCAGAACCAAAATACATTGTACACAGTAACAGCAAAATCGTAGGATGATCAACTATGAAAGACTTGGTTCTTCTCTGTAAATCAATGATTCAATCCCAATAGATTTTTAGATGGAAAATGTCATCTGCATCTAGGGAGAGAACTATGAACACTGAATGTGAATCAACATATACTATTCACTTTTTTCCTTTAGTGGTTTTTCCCTTTTATTCTGATTTGTTCTCTCTCAACATGACTCATAATTGATTCTTTTTTTTTTTAATGAATACATATGTATAACCAGAAAAATAAATTAAAAAAAGAAAAAAGAAAAATGATTGGGAAAAAAATAAAGATTTGATTCCATTTGCCTATGTCTTTAAAAACATTTTTTTTGAAGAGGTATCTACAACTATTTCATTCTTTTATTTCGTTCTTTTCTATCCTTCCTCTTTCCCCCAATTTTGATAATAAAATAAAAGGTAAAAATCTTCAGATCTACACACAAGTAGAGGATATGAAAATTATTTGACTGGGGTAGGATTTTTCATCATGATCCCTCAATATTAAAGGGGGAAAATCCAGCTTCATTAATTATACAAAATGAAGTACAGAGAAATTTGTCCAGGTTCAAACACCTAAAGGCAGAGAGAGGGCCAGAATGCAAGTCTCCTAATCTTATCCCTTTATTAGTTCTGGTCCCACAAAACTATACTATCACCACACCAAGATTTGCCTACAGATCCTTGGCAAGCCACACCCTTCTACTATAAGAAGTATCTTGTCTAAGGGAGAAGCTGGCTTAGTTTCATGGTCTCTTTTGTTAGTAATGTCATATTGTTTTAATTGCTCACATGATTCCTGATGGGCAAGTCAAAGGCATTAACTTTATCTCCCTAAGCACTATAAATTCATTGTCAGCCTACCTGCCTGGTTTATGACACCATTTCACAACACATCCTAGGTTCTGTCCCTCCCTTGTCTAGAGAGTGTTTTTCTGTCCTAGTCCCAGCTTCCCATCCCTCTTCCTGGGATCCCTGGGCCAATGCCCAGACTTAACACTTTAAGACCAATTGTACACATATAAAATAGCAACTTGGTATCAAATTATCTATAACAGGATTATTATCAAAATGCTGAGGCTTTCTCCATTTAGCATATAGCCAAGTCCCAAAGATAACTTCCAAGAGACACCATGGTCCTGATCTTGAATTCTTATATACTCGTCCTACCTGTCTTATAGTACATTAAGTATTCCATTATATTCATATACCATAACTAATGAACATACTCCAAATTTCCAGTTCTTCAGACCACAAAAAAACTGTTATAAATATTTTTGTATAAGTAGGTCTCTTTCCCTTTTTTTATGATTTCTTTGGAATACAGACCTAGTAGACGACGACAACGACGACGACGACGACTACTACTACTACTACTACTATTGCTAGATCAAAAGTTATGCACAATTTGACTGCTTTTAGACATACTTCCAAATTGTTCTCCAGTATTGTTAGATCAGTTCATAACTCCACCAAATGCTTTTTTGTGTCAATTTCTACTTACTTGCCCTGTTCCCACTCCTCCACCAAAGGTTCTAATGACTCTTGATATAGGTCAAACCAAGAGAAGATGGGACTAGGCATGAGGAAGGGCAAGTGAATTTTTCAGAATAAATTTGTACATGTTACTGTATATAGTATACATAGAGAAACATTTTACAACTATAATGGGTAATTTATTTATTTCTTTATAGTCAAGATACCCTTCATTTTATGGCTCAGATATATTCCACAGGACATAATATAATTGATATAGAAAACTGTTCTTGTAGTCAAAAAGATCTGGATTCAAATCCTGCCTCTTTAACAAATCAACTTTGTGATCATGAAGGAATCACTGAATCTCACTCAGTATGCAGGGTTGCCAATCAGCATTAATGGAGGGAGATTCTAAATCGGAAATTCTCATAATTAATGGAATCACAATGTGAACCCTTATAAAAAAAAAAAAATGTTGCATTAAAGTTAACCACACAACATACTTGTGCCAATAGAATGCAATTTACTTTGGGTTTCCGTTACAAAATCAGAGATGTATATTTACAGGGAAGGGGAAAATGTCATCCACTTTTTCCCTGGAGTGAAACAAGGTATAATCTTTTAATGAGAAAGGGAGTAAGTGGGTGGTTCTTGCAGATGCTTTATAAATAATGAATACATTCCTTCCATGATGTACCGAAAACAATAGCAGTTTATCTTTGCCAGGAGCATGAGATCTTTCTTTTGCTTAACTTTGAAACCTTAGAATAAAAAATCAAATTAGATCTGTCCATTATTCATGCCTACTTTATTTAAATGTATTATGATGTTTTAGTCATTGCAATCAGCATCAGTATGAGAAAAAAATGGACCCACTGGATCCAACAGAGAGGAAATTGCCAACCACTTCAGTATCTTTACCAAGAAAACCTCCATCTGGCTCATGAAGGGTGGGACATGACCTAAACTGAACAACAAAAAAAAGAAAGTCATAGAAGAAGACTCCCTGAGATCCCTTTCCCAATCCCTCTACTTGGTGTGGCTGCTAACAGTTAAAGAATGATGCATAATAGAATAGCATCAGGGGGTTAGGCTTAATCAAAGAAGAGTGTATAGAGTAGGGTAGAAATCAGATACAGTTTAGTCATTAGACTTTCTTCACAAAAATATTCTTCTCTACTAACATTAAGTGACAGAAAGTTCTGTTTGAGATATATTCATCCTAATATTTTCTTTTTAGAAAATAGGAATCATATAGTCATATTAGGTTAAGCATGCAAAGGGACTTTAGAGAATATCTAGTGTAATTTCATTTTGTAATTGAGGAAATTAAAACTTAGTTTTTTTAAATAAATTGCCCAATATTACAAAGGTTGCTAGCAAGTCAGACATTCGTACCCAGGCAAGTCTTCACATTCCAAATTCAACACATTTTCCCCTCTATATAATGATACTTCCAAAAAACTGGTGGTCCATTCAGGGCAGGATTGAGCCTACTACATAGACATTAATAGAACCATATGCTAACTAAATAGTTTGACCAAGGAAAAAGCTAAATATATGTTTTTATATCATACTTTCTATTTGTAAATAATTTATTATCCCAGTTACAGATAGATTTCAAAGGTGAAAAAAACCACTAATTCTAATTATGATCAAATGCACCCTTCAATTTAGTTATTTATTGTAAGTTTTTATAACCCATACTTGTGCTTCTATAGAGATGAGCTTTTATCTCTCACACAAATACAAACTACACTAGGTTATTCTGACATTCAGTTTTTGTATGATGCTTTGTCTTTACAAGTCTCAGTATTCTCTTCTGCAAAATACGGAAACCACAGATCCAGAAACTTCTGAAAATATTAAACATTAAATTTTTTCAGCTATAAATTGGACAATAATGTACTATTTTATTTTATTATAATTGTATTATTTCTTCTTTCTTCTACCTCTTTACTATATCACTTCATAAATTCATCAACTCCCAAAGTTTCAACTATTATTATTATAAGAATGATTCTCAGATTCATTTGTCTACTTTTAGCCTCTCTCCAGTCCTCCATTCCCCCATCTCCAACTATTTCTTGGGCATTTCATGCTGCAGGAAGCTCTTCTTCACCACACTACAAACTGTGTGGTTGGTTGTTGTCCCTCTTACTCAAAGAGAACCAAAATGGCATTACTATGTTGGAGTCAAGTTATAATATGTCTAACTGTGGCTGATCAGGTCAATATGAGCTCAAAATATCTGCCATAGGTTGGACAAAAATATTCCATATGAACATCTGGGGTAGCCTCTCTGATTTTGCACATCTTTTGGACTAATTCAATTCTGCTTTGCTCATAAAGCACAGGGAAAATATATCTTCCCTTACCTCCATCACCTTATCACTTCTCTTGACTTTGTTTTTCCTTGATTTTTGAACTATTAAAAATGGCACATACCTTGCTCCAAAGATGTCTTTCTTTGCAAGATCAATTCCAGAAACAACTTTCACTCTGAGGATACGTGATTCTCCCTGTTTAGGGGGGGAAACATAAGAGAAACAATGTCAACTTTAGAAGCCACTGCAGACAAAATGATCTTCAGTGACACGACAACCCTGCCCATTACACCATCATACATACATGCAATCATTGACTCAAGAGTGACTGTGAAAAAATGACATCTGAGGCTTCTTTCACCTGAAACTACAGACATTATTCCAATTCCAGAAAGTTTCTGATTCTAATAGCAGAAATGTAGCTCAAGCTGTCTTATTAATAGCAGGGAAATAAAGCTGTTATATTATAGATATGCTCTTAATTTAAGTTCTAATTTTTAAATCAAAACATATTTTTTTTTTGGATCTCACTTCAATTCCTCAGTGATCAAATCCCCATTTATTTTTTAAATTTAATATATTTTATTTCATAAATATATTTTATTGTTTTATCCTTCCCGGTTACATGTTTAAACATTTTTAACTTTTTTTTTTTTTTTACAGTTTTGAGTTCCAAAATTCCTCCTCCCTCCCACCAACCATTCCGTCCTCCATAAAATAAGCAAGCAGATATAGGTTAAACATGTACAATTACAAAAAAACATTTCCATAACAGTAATTTTCTACTTGAATTAAAGACAATGAAAAAAAAATGAAAAAATAGCATAAAGTGCCACTTATTTAACAATTCCCTCCCTTACAAAGGTGCCAATCTCCTGTGTGAATATCCCATATTAAAGAGGAGTCTGATCAAGGCTACTATCTCCTTGAAAACTTTCTCAACAATGGATCTACTTTGCCAGAAAAACTGAAAAAGTCATAAGATGGCCTATTTTCAAAGATGCCATCACCACCCCCAAGAAAAACCTATATCTATATCCACAATACTAAGCTCATTATACATCTAGGAATTATCAATTAATCTAGCCCACATAAGCTCCCTATGTTTAGTCAAAACACCAGAACACTAGTTAAATGAGAATGACATCATGTCAACCAAAGGCAAAAGGATAGGGAAGGAAAAGAGAAGGGAAAGGGACAGGAAGACTCAATTCTTTTTTAAAAGTATCGCTTCTATTATAATTTTTGTAGAGTACAAAATGACTTCAGGATATTATAATGAATGAATCCAAGGAACATCAATTAATCATAATTGATGATGAAATTGATGGCTAGATAAGTAATTTGCAAAAGGTAACAAAGGTAGTGAGAGTCAGAGACAAGATCTTAACTCAGATATATTTTTATATGAATTCTTTGCTTCCTCTATCAAAATGCAGTTGTATGAATTGCTTCATTCTTTATACTTGGATCCCTAGTATTTAGCATAATACCTAGTACATAGTAGATGCTTAATCAATACTCATTGATTGACTGAATCTTTGACTTCCTGCTCTTTCCAATGTATAACAATCAAAGAGATGAATGACCACTAAAAGACATGGGCTGGTTATGTAGTTTAAAAGAAAAGGAAAAGAAAAGAAATACCAAATGTTATATTAGTACTTATATGGCATACAATGGAAGAACTCAAGCATATCAGTTGGATCTCTTGTGAAGGAATTACAGATAAGAGTCAACAAAATAAGGGATATATGGGTCCCCCACCAATTTTTAACACACTAAATTTAACATACTAAATTACTTTGTATTATGTGTATATATATATATATATATATATATATATATATGGGGGGAGGAGAGATACGTTGTATTTATTATCAGATTAAATAGTTCCTTAGAAAATAAGCTTTCTTTTAAAAATAAAATTATTATTTATTTTCAGCAATCATGCTTTCTCTTTCTCCAAATCTCTTTCTCCCTTCAGTCTTTCCCCTAACCATTGAGAAGGCAAACAATATGATAAAAATTATACAATTTTATTGTATGTAAGCATTTTCTGATGCAATATTTTGGGTTGTAGGTTATTCTGTAGAGAACTGAAAGGAAAGGGGAGATGGTTAGATATCCCTCCATGAAAAAAAATACTAAATATTATTTGTACACACACTGTGGAATTGGAGTGTACACAAAAACATATTGGCCTTATCTTGGTTTCCTGAAAGTAAAAATTCTAAAGAAAGATAAGGAATGTCCGTCATACTGTAAGGAAACACATGACAAGATGTGTGACTATCATAACAATTTATCAAATAAAAAAAACCAAGCTGAATATCTGTACTTTCTGAAGCATTTTATTACTTACATAAAATCATTGCATGGCATTTTGGTCCCTGGTTGTGACTTCAGAACTAAATATTTAACTAAGATAATTCAGGTAATTAAAACATTTCTCACTCAAGGGTCGCATTTTATATGTTGACTTGTTTAAGAGTAGAAAATACTGACTTAATCGATTTATGTTTTCATGCTTCTCACTTTACTTTGTTTTATTCTTTAATTGTTCTCAAAAGACTTAAGTACAATTGACTCTAACATACAGGAAGTCTCCAACTTACTTGCAGATTATTACATTCAAAAATTTCTTTTTTATTGGTTATTTGAACCCCAGAACATTTTCCCCTATAAATATAATTATTAAATTTTTGTAAGGTTATTTAATAATTAAATAAATATAGTTATTGATTCTGCTCCCAAAATAATTAAATTATTAGTTCCAGTCCAGACCCTAAAATCAACTTAATCCACTCTATAGCTGAAATAACATCTCTATTGAAAAATACATTCCATCTTTCACTTCTCTGGGCCCAAGTTTTCCCATTTGTAAATTAGGGATTTGAAGTAGATGATTGAGAAAGTTTCTCACAACTCTCAAATATAGTTTCTAATTCAGAACTCTGAATAGCAAGAAATGTGACTTCTACCATTTCTTGCTCTTTCCCCATCCTCATGATTATCCTGCTAGAAAAGAATTACTATTTCTTATATCGTCATTACCAGCTCTAATAACCTATCAGCAGCCAAAAAACATGGCAGACTATGTTGGCAGAAAGACCCTTTCTTACCCTCACCCTAACATGGTGCTAAGCAAGTTATGCCTGTGAATGTGTTTATAAGCTAGGGAGTGTCACTATGCTATTTCCAAACCCAATACACATATTTTATTCTTTATACTCTAAAGTCTATATTTATATTACTAGTTACAACCTATAAAATATTTGCATAGTGCCAAGTACACAGTAAATTTTCAATAAATACTTCCTGAATTTAACTGGAGAGACAATATTGTATAGGCCACTCAATCACTTATGTTGCATATGCCTTCCTTCTGCTTGCCCTAAATACCTTTGAATTTTCAAGTTCTTTCTGGCCACTGTTTACTAGTCCCTATATTTCATTGCCTCCTTCCTTTACCATTCACGCTAATATTGTTGTTGGTCCCTGATATTTATATCCCACCCCATCTAAGCCCATTTCTTTTCCCCTCTTAATCACTGCTTCCTCTGTCGTTCACCTAGTTCCTTTCCTTGACTGACCCCTTAAATTGCCCGTTGTTCTATTCTATTTCTAATCCATCTAATTCTTAGCTCCCTCTCTCCCTCCCTCCCTCCTTCCCCGCTCTCTCTGATCATTATACCCATTTAATGTACCATGCACCTAGATTTCCAATTAGACTACTGATCTTTTTCTCAATTTCTTTGGTTCTACTCTCAATCCAATGGCTACTAATGCTTTTGCTTTCCACCTCTCTCCCCATTTCTCTTTCCTACCCCCTCTCTCTGTCTGTATCACTTTTTCTTCTCTTTTCCCACTGTCCCCACTTTTGCCCCATTACTACCTCAGCTCAATTTTAAACTCCACCGTACCCCATTAATTCTGAGTTCAGTCACAGAAAATCAAGTTCCTACTGTACATTTCACAGAATTACAGAATCAAGACACCATATGCTGATTTTAATAACAACAACAACAAATGATCCATTACTGCATCTAATTTTCCACCTTATGAATCAACCGGACCACCCTGGAGTTCAACAATTCAACAAACATTGATTAATAAATGCTTATTAAGCACAACACTGGTGACATAATGATAAATAGAACAGAGTTCCTATTCTCAAGAAGCTTATCATCTACTAGCGAAAATGAGACATACAAATAATTATAATACAAATTTATATATCATAATTAAGAGCTTAAGACAGACCAAGAAAATGGTGACTTGAAGGTAATTCATTCTTTTCCCTTATAGTCTGGCGTTGGTGAAATAACAATACTAATAAGATCTGAAATAGCTCAGGGTAGTGGACCTGGAGTCAAAAAGGCTGGATTCAAATTCTACTTTTGACCCTTTCTAGATATATGACCATAACTAAATTTCTTAAACTCAATGTGTTTCCTGAAACCCCTTAGGAATCATTTATTTGTCATAGACCTGTTCCAAATTCCACTGGTAGAGGAAATTTTTTACAGACCTCCCTAGCTGAAGGAGGGAGAAGGAGGAAATCACAAATACTTCTAGTATTGGCACCTTTCTCAAAGGCATGAAAAAGAATTAAGATGAAAATTAAGTAATTTTTATTATTTTTTTTTCTTTCCAAAGGATTAAGCTTTAGGAGCATGGCTTATACTTGCCCTAAGAAGGGGTAAAACGCTAGGTATAAAGGAAATGATGCTGGGTTTTAAGTCAGAAATCATGCCTTCTAAACTATCTACTCTTTCCCCAATACGGGGGAGGCTTATGGCAGCCATCATCCAGAGGAACAATCTGATAGGACAGTATAAAAGACTTTATCCACTTAGAAGCATTTATTTTATAACTTCTTGTCTGTACCACACATCTTGAATTTAAGAACTCATTAAAATTCATTCAGATGTTGATTCTAAGATATAGAATACACTTAGTATTGGGTGAGAAAGGAAATTCAAAAATCTTCATAAACTGGCTCCTTCCTATTTTAAAAACTTCCTATAATTTACTCTCTCTTTCAAATACTCTGTGCTAACTTTATGCCTTTTCCCTGGCAAAGTAATGCTCACATTACTCTCTAGACCTCCTATCTTCACCCCCTGGCTTCCCTCAAGGTTTAGTTCACTTCTCCTCCAAGTATAAGACAGCATTATATACAAAGCAGAATATATACAAAATGCAAATAACTTTGGGAGTGTTTTTTCCACTTCTAAATTCAAATCCAACATTTCATTTGTTTTTTTAAATAATAACACTATAATGAACACAGATTCTACTATGCTTCTCTTATAATTAAAATTTTGTTATTTTGAGCAGCCTTCACACTTCACTATAAGAATATAGTATCCACACCAAGGGCAAGTTGCATTGTTCATACTATATTTGGAACAATGCATTGTGTTAAGTGATAAACTCTATTATGCTCAGAAGAGGGTCTATGTGGAAGATATATCTATCCCTTGATAAAAGTTTATGGTGTTCTGGGGGTTTGGAGCCTGGGAAGCAAGATAATAGTGATCGTTTAAGGAACGTCATAGTTTTCAGTTATATAGAGGTCTATCATAGGGAAGAAGTGATTGTGTTGATCAGTGTGGCTGCATAAGGAGTTCTATTCATATGGAAAACTTTCTGCCAATTATAATTGTGGAAAGACAGAAGAGGTTGTCTTGTTAAGTAGTAACCTTCTCATTGTTACTAAGTACTAAGGCAAAAGATAACTAGCAACCTATGAGAAATATTAAATTCTTACATAAATGAGAACTTAGATTAGACACCCCTCCCCAACAAAGATCCTCTCCCACAAATACCTATAAAAAACAATCACACTAACAGCAATAAATCAAGGTGTTAAATAGCAAAGTTTCTGAATCACATACATCTTCAGCTTTATTTAGTAATTCAATTAACCTTTGCTGATATCTGCTTTAAAGTAATAAAGCTCTATTTAAAAAAAAAAATCGATAATACAAACATTTTAATAGGCCAGAGGCAATCTCACTTTTGCATTTGTATAAGAAGCATCTGGCACAGAGCCTTCCACATAGGCATTTGAAAATTTTTTTGAAAACTGTTTCATTCAGTAATTCTAACTGACCCTTCCCACAATTAGTCTGAATTAGTGAAATCAAAAGCCATTAAATAAATGAGCTGACATAAATTTTAACTCAAAGGGTAGAGTCACTCATTTCTACTCAATTAGAAGTTCCTTTTCCACCAGAATTATGGTTAAAGCTGCATGGAAAAGGTCATCAAAGAATCTTTTTATAAATGTTTCTATTGTTCTAAACCTGTAATCACAGGAGAGGAAACATTTTTAAATTCCTCTTGGACCACCAGGGCAGAATGAATTATATTCTGTTTATGGTTCTAAAAATGACCCTAGTAAACAATGACCCATGAAAACAAAGTCAGAAAACATTGAAATATCTTTGATAATTTGAGGATGCTTAGAGCCAATTACTTTAAAAACACCAATTTCTAAAGTCTAGGATGCCAGTAAATGAACAGCACAGAAAACTAAAAGAAAAATTTAGGTAAATTTAGGTAATTGATATGCAGTATTACACATGGTATTGTAAAGCATTCCCCCCCTTTCCCACATGGACAGTTTATTTACTAAAAAGGTCAGAAAAATTACATTCGTATGAGAAACAGAGAAAAAATATCTTAAATAGAGACAGTTCTGCGAGAAAGTAGTATTTCTTTGAGGCAAAAGGATTGACTGTTTGTTTTAATGCCTTTTATCCCCATCTCATTTTAGGAAATGGAATTTTACTGTTAAGAAACATTAAATCAAAGAACTATTTCAGGGTTGTGGGGGAATAGTATATTAATTATTTGTGTGATCAAAAAATAAGAATTTGGGATTTTTCAGGGTAACAGAGGGTTACAGAAGAGTAGGTTACTACACATCAATATGTTTCTATTTGAGCCATGAAAAGTCAGAGCAGAAGCCTAGTGTGTGAAACACAGAAGTTAACAGAAGCCAACAGAGCCTAAAAGGTGATGTATGCACAGCACATCTGAAACTACTTGACTTGAGATAGGCTTTGTAACTAATGCAAGGAGCTGATCTAATTGGAGGAAAACTTTGATGCTAGGAACTGATTGGGAAAACAGAATCCACTGTTCTTTGAAAAGCTGACTGGGGAAAGACTCTCTCCAACATATATTTTGAAGGTGAGACAAACTCTTTCTACTCTTTGTATAGTTTGTCCTTTATTTTTCTCAGTGACTAAAGAGAGAAAACCCACTCAAACCCAGAGATATGGACTTAAATAGTTTTGAAAGTCCCAAAGTTAACAAAACTACTTTTCAATGAGAGAGTTTAATTTTTCCTTGGTGCCCAACCAATGCATTAAAACTGGGAAGCTCAGTAGAGCCCATGCTTTAAGACTGTTATTTGCTAAAAGAGTTTAATATCAGTTGGACAGTCCAAGAATAGGAAAGAAGTAGTTTCCCAAGACAAGAGCAGAGAAACCCCAAAGAGAAAGAATATAAAAAGCAGATTATTCCCTGTTGAGGCAGACATCAAGGCCTGCAGCAGAGGGATGGGCTTGGCCTTGGGTTTATGACTTTCCCATGATTATTATAAATTAGTAGAGTATGAGAGCTATATGTTATGTCTTTACCTCCGGTGATTAATGTTTCATGATTAAGACAAATAGTTGTCTCATTTGTTTACATAGGAAGCACACAGGTGGTGGCTTGAAAGTTACAGTGTTTACTATCCCCAGGATCTTGAGATGATTTGTAGAAGATGGCTACCTCCCTCCCACTCCTAAACTCCACATCAGATAATATAAGTGCAGGTAAAGAAGAGAGTGAATCTGGTCCAATTCAAGAAGGAAGATCTGGAGAGAAGCTATCTCTCCTACGACTATAATTACACAATGGTAAGATCTGATAAGATTGATACATTTCCTCTGTTCCCATTCCCAAAATACTTTATTTATCCAATTATTATAAAGAATGCCTTAAGAGGTAATAAAACCTTCCTTTTTAGAATTAGAAATAAAGCTTAACTCAGATAGCTATGACTTGATAAACTTAAATTCATTCTAAATTATTAATGATCAAAATCAGCTTCTTGATAAAGACCAAATTTTAATAAGAAGGAAGCAGGCGGTGGCAGCTGGATACTTGAAAACTACTAGAAAGATGGGATTGCCTTCGAAGTATAGGAAGAACCAGAAGAGGACCCGAGGGAATCATAAAAGAAACAAATATGAGCTTCTTCACAATTTTGTCTAGTCTGCTCTAAATACAGATATTTTAGGATGCTTGCTTAACTTAACAAAAAAAAATCTTATAAATATGCCTCCTACACTTATTTTTATCTCTCAAAATCTTCTTTTAGTCAAATCTAGTAAACCAGGACAAGATCTCAAATTAAGAATCTGTTTTCCATTACTGCACTGGAAGATCAAATATAAAATCAACCAGCACTTTCTAAGAAATTTTTTTGAGAAAAAGGACAACCCATCATCTAGAATACCAACCTTTTTGCTGCACAAAATCAGAAGAGATTTTCTCATTCATTGAGAAAAAGAAACAAAAAGTCTATTCATTTGTTAAAATGTTTCCTTATTTGTAGGGATAAAAAACCCAGCTACTTCAACAATTACTGAAAGCAAATGAATTGACAGTTAAGCCCCTGGTGTAAACATAAACTACAGAAGTAATGTTTCAAAAAGCTTCTTTAAAAAGCATAGTATCCACTCAGCTACAAGGGGCCTTATCCAATTAAAGTTACTTGATGTGGGTGTCTGAAGAGCAGAGAAGCTAAGAGAAAAATTGAAGGAAGGTAATGGTGCACAGAGTTCCTGAAGAGAACTTGAAAAGCACAACTTGAAACAATGTAAAAGAACAAATCCAGCTCAGTAGGGAAAGCCCCAAGCTGGCCAAATGGGAAGGAACTGAGATAATTATCTGAAGTCATTCGAAAATAAACTGTACTAAACTATGTTTAGTACTATGTACTAAACATAAAGGAAAACAAAATTAAAGGACAACAGGATTCCAAGTGATGTAATAACCACTCAATTCCTAAGGACCAATAATTAAGCATAGTTATCTCCTCTTGATAGGTGATGGGATCCCCTATTTAAACACTAAAGACTCTAACACAGGGGATATACTATTTGTTTGGCTTAACTGTTTCCTCTTTATTCCAAAGTTTTGTTAGGGAGGGGATGCATGGAGAATGATGGTGATGCATTTGTGTGTTTTTGAGCATCAATAGATTATTAATAAAATGGTATCCAACAAAGTTAAGAGTAGCTTCAAACTCCAACCACAAAGGACAGACAATGGTATGTTTGACAAGAGTTATATCCACTTGATAGAAAATCACAAACAAGTCTCTTAATTCTCCTGCCATCCCCTTTATCCTTTTTTTTCCTTCCAAATCAATTATCTATTCTGACTATTTCTGAGCTAAAAAATTGGAACTTAGGCAATGACACGGGATAATTCTTTTATACAGTCTTTTAAAGCATATATTCTTTCTTATAATCAGGAATGTCCTGAAAAAAATTCAGGATGTTTGTTGAAACTACAGTTAGTGTTAGGTATAACTAAATATTGTTAACTAACTTAAGGCAACTTTTTTTTTCATATATTAAGAAAGCTACATCCAAAGATTGATACAGAGGGGAAAGATTCAAACTAGGACTCCACCTATATTCCTGGGGATATAATAATATACATTATTAGTGTTAGTTATGATCCTATGGCAGACATGGTTCATTGAAGCTTCACTTCCTTCAAATGTGAAAAGATACATAATTAGATTTAAATTTTTTAATCAGCCTTATTACTCAGAAATACCAGCTTATTATTGTAAAGCAAAGTTGATAACTATCAGAACTCATTAACAAACTAATTATGTTGAAAAACTACATGGCCTAGCTTACCCATCTTGTAAATGTTGCCTTGAGTGTAGTGAGTCAAAAGAAATGACCAACAAGATAGAAAGGATCATTTAAAAATATTTCTATTTCTAAATATACATGAGGCTAACAACAACACAAATGGAAACAATAACAAAATAATCAAAAATGGATGGTGCAAAAGAAAAAGAATAAGCTTGGTCCTCAGGAAGGAAAAAATACCTCCTCTTCCATTTATTTACAGAAATGCTTTCCCTTACATCGCATATGTAGTATCAGATTTTTTTCTATGTATGTGATCAGTTTTAATGGTTTTGCTTTTCTACTTCTTGTTTTAAAAAATGTCTTTGTTATGCTGAAAAAGAGAGAGAATATCTAGTTGATACAAAAATTAAATGTCAATAAAATAAATATTTTTAAATTGTGTGTGGGGCAGTGGCAATGACTTTATTTGTGTCTCTGAATACCCTGAAGCTAACTTCTCTTGTATATAGTAGGCACTCAGTATTTGTTAACTGATTTGGGAAGGGGCAGGGGAAAGAGATGAATGTGGCAAAATAACAAAGAAGAACTTTTGGCCCCAAGGAAGAAATAAGAGAAGATACCTACACACATACATTCCTTTCCAAAGGTGGATGGGAATGTCACAGGTGTAGAACATAGCTTTTAATGGTTTTTTTTTTTTTTTTGATGTATTGATTAGTTTTTCTGAACTTATCTTCCTTTTTTTCCTCTTATATTTAAAAAAAAAAAGGCTTTAAGAGGTTATGAGAGGCTTTAAAAGAATATCTACATAATGTAAATTCAAAAGATTTCAATAAAAAAACTATTTTAAAATATATCTTCTATTTCCACATGGAAGTACAGATGAAACCAAGGCATATTAATATTGCCCTACCTGTTAACAATCTTTTTGGTATCTTAAATTTGAAGACTCTGCGAGGCCATACCTGGCTTTTACAAGCTACAAACTAATTTCATTCGAACTATGGGTGTGTCCTCCTTAAGAGAATCTCATGAAAGAAATTTCTGAACCAAATAAATCACAGGTAGTTTAAAACAGAAAAGGTATGTGTTAGAGACAGGGAAGGTAGAAAATAAGGAAATTCAGATATTCTTTTTTTGATGACAGCTGCAGAATGCTAAGTTATTTGGTTTATTTACAGGGTTTTTGAAAATATTACCTAAAATGCATTTTAGAGTATAAGTTTGAAATATATTCTTTCATTCTTTTAGATTCTAATATTTTGTATTAATTTTAAATGAACTGATCTATACAGGATTCTCATATTATTTATATATATATATATATAAAATTTTTATTATTAAAACTTTTTCTTTTCAAAACATATACAAAGATAGTTTTTAAATTCATCTTTGCAAAACCTTGTGTTCCAAATTTCCCCCTCCCTTCCTCCTACCCTATCCCCTAGATGGTAAATGATCCAATATATGTTAAACATGTGCAATTCGTCTATACATATTTCCACAATTATCATGCTGAATTAAAAAAAAAACTAAAAGAAAAAAATGAGAAAGAAAACAAAAAGCAAGCAAACAACAAAAACAGTGAAAATACTATGTTGTGATCCATACTTAACCCCCATAGTGCTCTCTCTAATTGCAGATGAGTCTCTTCATCACAAGAACAACTGGAACTGGCCTGAATACTCTCATTGTTAAAAAGAGTCATGTAGACCAGAATTGATCATCATAATATTGTTGTTGTCACGTACAATGATCGCCTGGTTCTATTCAGTTAGCATCGGTTCATGTAAGTCCAGGCCTCTCTGAAACCATCCTGCTGATCGTTTCTTATAGAACAATAATATTCCATAACATTCATATACCATAACTTATTCAGACATTCTTCAACTGATAGGCATCCACTCAGTTTACAATTCCTTGACACTACAAAAAGGGCTACTACAAACGTTTTTGCACATGGAAGTCCTTTTCCCTTTTTTATGATTTCTTTGGGATACAGGCTCAGTAGAGAAACTACTGGATCAAAGGGTATGTTTGGTTTGATAGCCCTTTGATCATATTTCTAAATTGGTCTCCATAATGATTCAATCAGTTAATTCCACCAACAATGTTTTAGTGTCCCAGTTTTCCTACATCCCCTCTAACATTCATCATTATCTTTTCCTGTCATCCTAGGTAATCTGAGAGGTACCTCAGATTGTAGTGGTAGCTCAGAGTTGTCTTAATTTGCATTTCTCTAATCAACAGTGATTTAGAGCAAATTTTCATATGACTATAAATGGTTTCAGTTTCTTCATCTGAAAATTGTCTGTCCAAATCCTCTGACTATTTGTCAATTGGAGAATGGCTTGAATTCTTATAAATGTTAGTCAATTCTCTATATATTTTAGAAATGAGGCCTTCATCAGAACTATTGAATGTAAGCATTTTTCCCAGTTTATTGTTTCCCTTCTAATCTTGTCTGCATTGGTTTTGTTTGAACAAAAAGGTTTTAATTTAATATAATCAAAATTATCCATTTTGTATTCCATAATGTACTCCAGTTCTTTTTTAGCCACAAATCAGAAAGATATTCTTTTAAAAAGTCAGAAATTCCTCCAAAATGATTGATGCTTAGTGTATTTGGTTTTTTCTCATTACCCATCATGTTTATGGGAAGAGTGATTAATATAGTAGAAAGAGTGATTCTGGAATGCTCTGAGTTCATAACACACTTCTGGCATTTACTTTCAGTGTGATTTGGGATCAATCATTTTATTTCTGTTAGTATCAATTTCCTCATCTGTAAAATAAATTATATGGAATCACTAGCCTCTGCAAACCATTCTAACTCTAAAGTAAGGACTGAGTGAAATCATTTCTGCTCTTGAAGCAAGCAATCAGGGATGTTCCTAGGGGTTTGAATACTTGGTTCCATTTAAACAAAACAATGCAGATATTCTACTGCTCAGTACTACCCAGCTCTGGTATGTTATTGGTATGTTCATCGTCATCATATCATATCATTATCAACACACACACATACACACTTATACACTTATACACACACATATACACTTCTCAATGTCCGAGTTCAATATCTTAAATGAAAAGATACATAAATAACATATTCCTATATATACATTTCAAATTGCTACCCTTATTAATGATTCACTTCATTTTTTCTTAAGCCAAGGCTTTAGGACTGATAGGGAATGGAGCACCTTAACTCCATGCTACACTTCCCTTTGTATCTAAAACCATCTCCAGTCATCTTAATCTATATCTGGTCACTGGGCCCAAAAGGGTCTGGAGGAGAATGTGAGGCAAGTGATCTTGCACAATTCTCCCACACTTAAATCCAATTCACTTGTGTGTCATAGCATCACTTCCCTGATGTCATAATCCTCTTTAAGAATGAAGGACAAGATGGCAGAGAAGACACACGCATCTGTCTAAGCGCTTCCTTGCCCTCAGACCACTTCTTTTATGAAACGCCTTGGAATTAGGCTTGACTGTCAAAACCCATGAATATTGGGAATGCAACACATTACCAACAGAAAATATTTTCAAAATTTGTCAGAAAAGGTCTGTTTTTACTCATGAGTGGGGACAGTTAGGCCAGGCACAGAGTCAGGAAAGTTGGCAGTGAGAGCACGGAAGCAGCTCAAGCTGAGCAGACTGGAGGAGCGTGGGGTATGGTCTCAGCTGGCGGAAAATTTGTAGTGAGAACTTTACCACAATGTGAGCTACCTTGCTCTGGCAGCAAACCAGTAGATCAGCAGAGAAGCTAATAACACAAAGGGTAAAGACTGTGACCCCAAAACGCTGGAGTCTCTTGGGACCTGCCCACACCCAGAGTGATTCCAGTGCAGCCATTGCTATCTCACCGCTGCTTCACTTCTACTTCCTGTTGGCTGTAGAGGAAGCTTGATAACAACACACTGTCCTAAAAGCAGACTGCAGTTTGGTTGTTGTTGGTTGTTTTTTTGTTTTGTTTTTTTTTGTTTTTGGTCAAAATGAGTAAAAAGTTAAAGCAGCTCTAACTATAGATAGCTTCTATATTGATAGAGAGCAGACTTCAAATCCTGAGGAGACTAAAATCAGATTGTTTCTAGATGAAACCCCAAAGAGGGATATGATCTGGTCCCCACCACAAAAGGCTCTCATGGAAGAAATTAAAAAGGCTCTTACAAGAGAGATAGAAGAAAAATGGGGAAAGGAAAGGGAAGCTTGGCAAGAGGGTCTGGATAAGTCATCCTACTCAACTTTATATATCATAATATAATTTTAATTAATTAAATATGGGAAACACAACTAAAAGATATAGACCTAGATAATAATTAAGTAATGGCATCCCAAATAATACATGAGTCAAAAATTTATAGAAAAATTTTAAATGAGAAACAAAATGAGCTTTAAAAACTCATTTAAAGATAGACTGGATGAAGAAATCAACACACTGAAAACAGAATTAGTGAATTGGAAAAAGAAATAGCTCTCTAAAAAATAAAATTTGCGAAATGGAAAAAAAATTACATAGAACAAAACAACTCATTTAAAAACTCAATTGGACAATTACAAAAAGAAATAAAAAAGTAAATGAAGAAAATAATTCATTAAAATCAGAATTGAACAAATGGAAATGAATGATTTGAAGCGACACCAAGAATCAGTCAAGCAAAACCAAAAAAATGAAAAAAATAGAAAAAAATATTAAATACTTACTTGGGAAAACAACAGACCTGGAAAATAGATTTAGGAGAGATAATCTGAGAATTATTGGACTGAAAATTATGATGAAAAAAAGCGAATTCTCTTTATATTTTGGAAATGAGGCATTTATCAGAACCTCTAACTGTAAAAATATTTTCCCAATTTATTGCTTCCCTTCTAATCTTGTCTGCATTACTTTTGTTTGTACAAAAGCTTTTTAACTTGACAGAATGGATTCTGAGTTTCTCCCAATTTGAAATCTATATTTCTATTTTAATGGGGGAGACATGTAAATCACTATGAATATATGATATGCATGAAGAATCAATGTGAGGATATGCAAAGAAAGTAAAAGGTAGATTTGGGAATTACCAGGAATAGGGAATTACCAATACAAAGACATAGTGTGAGGGGATGAAGTGTCATGTTACCAGAACAGCAAATGGGCAGTTTAACTGAATCCTAGCGTAAGCAGAAGAGGGGAAAAATGTGTGTGTGTGTGTGTGTGTGTGTGTGTGTGTGTGTAAAATTAAGACTAAAAAGGTAAAAAGATTAAGAATAACCTTAAATGTCAAACAATTTTGAAGGTAATAAAGAGCCACTGGAGTTTGAATAGAGAGGAATAATATGATCAGATCAGAACATTTTGGGGAAAATCATTCTGACAACTCAATGGAAGATAGAATAGAGTAAGGAGAGACTGGAAAACCAAAAGAATGCAACTAGCACAGTCCAGGTGATACATTATATTTGTAGCTGTATGAAGAAACAAAAAGGAAGGTATGTGAGAGATGTCAGGAAATTAGACCAGATTTGGCAATGGATTGGATGTGTATATGAAGTGCAAATGAGGAATTGAGAAAGACACCAAAGTTGTGAGCTTAGTATATTAGTCATACTTTCCAAACTAGAGAGTTAGGAATTGGTAAAATCCAGGAGGAAAGATAATGAACTCTGATTTGCCTATGAAACACCTCTGGGATGTTTTGTTCAAGATATACAAAACACAGTTAGTGATATGGAACTGCTCAGTTGACAAGTTCCAGAGAAAATTAGGAATAGATATACAGATTTGTAATTATTTGCAAAGAGAAGATAATTGGATTCATAGTATAGAAGGAGAAAAGCAAATGGCATAAGGACAGGGTCTTGAGGGACATTCATGGTTAGTGAGTGTGGCACTGATAAAGAAATAGTTAAGGATACTAAGAAGTTAGAAAAATAAGAGAACCAAAAAAGAACACTGTTTTGAAAATTTAAAAAGGAGAGAGTATATAGAAGATCAGTTGTCAAATAAGTATTTTAAAGCATCTTCTATGTACTATGTGTCATCTTAAATGTTAAGGATATAAAGCAGTATCATATTTACATGGAAAAGTAGTACCCCCAGAAAAAATATAGTGCTCTCCTTGGTAAAAAATTCCAGATTATAAAATTACCCTCCCTTCCTCTACTAGGACCAAAATAAATCTTAGAAAAGCAACCTGGGAAATATCTACTTGTCTAATATACAAAACATATTTCTGGATAGTCCAAATAATAGTGTTCTTCATTTTCTAACTTAGTCACTGAAAACAAAAGTTCAAGAAAAGTGGTTAATATTTACCAAGAAAGAAAAGATCCATGAGATATCCCAGCAACCTAAATAGCTATTAATGGGTCTAATTTTTCTACAGACAGTAAGATAACATCATTCATTCGTACCAAGTATTGTATAATTCAAATTTTTGGTAATTCTTAAAGCATTTCAATATAAGCCACTATAAAGTCTCCAAGTGAATAATTACTTTTCTTTAAAACAGAGTTTCAGCATAATATAAAGGCTTAAGAAATGTTTTTGCATTTATCTTTTCACTCATTCATCTAAAAAATCCACTAAATTCAACATTAAACAAAAATTATGAACCTACAAAAATAAGCAAAGAGCTCAGAGGCATAAGTTCATCCCTCACACCTCCCCAACTTCCACCCTTTCCCCTATACACAATATGAAGAATCTTAGCAAATTTATCAGCTTTCTTTTTGTGAAGTAGCAAAGGGAGAGTCACTATAGTGAATGCATTGGAATAAGGAAACAAGAGTAGAAAACCTTACTTCAAGCCCTATCTCGAGATAGGCTTGTTCATTACTAGACATTACTAGAACATTAACTAGAGTTTGGAGACTATGAAAAAATCCCTTAAAAGCTTTCTTCCTCCAGGCAGTTCTCTAGGATTGTAAATCATAGACAAACAACTGATCTGTGTCTGTGGAAGGAGTTTGAGTAAAGGAGTTAGCTCTTATATCAATGAAATCACAGGTCTGAATTAAAAAAAAAAAAAAAAAGATTATTTTCCTATCACTCATATAGCAATTGAAAAATCCATAAGAAGTTTATCCTTTTTCCTAAAAAAAGAAAAAAGTGAGGAGAGACAAAACCTCTCATCATTTAAGCAAACATCTGTAAGAACAATTTGATCTTGGTTCTAAAAAAGTACATTTTGTTACACTGCAATTCCAGCAAAAGTCATCCCCTCTGAAAAAGACAAAAGAAACTTTCAATATATGACTTCAAAATTTGGATAAATGTTTCAAATTATAAGCTCAGTATAAAAAAACTATTATAAGCTACATTTGAATTATGAGAGCTATTTTAAAAATTCTAAACTAAATTCTCCCTCCCATCAAGAAAAATCTTACCAAATGCCATTTCTTAAGGCCCGATGTCGATTTTTAAGACTATATACCATAAAAGGCAGCTAAGTAGCTGGAAAATTCAAGCAGCACTGAACAGTATGCGGAAGTTGTTGGCTGACTTGAACAGTAAATTTCCATTGTCAGGGTAACCAGGTAACTCTTCTCCCAAGAAAATGTTATTCTCACTATACTGGGGCAGTTTTCTCTTCAGGAAACCTTAACTCTCCACCCCTTTCTTCCTTCAAATCCAAGGTGAGTCCAGTACTTTTCCACTGGAAGCCAGGTCAGAGAGACCTGAAAAGGTGATTTTTGTCCAACACAGCAGAAACAGGCAGAACAAAGTCTCATCAACTACCCTGGTTCCAACTGCCTGAGTAAATATTTATCAGGATGACCTGTGTTCACATTTCAGATGGGAATTATAACAACTAGCTCACAAACTTCTTGTGAGGGTCAAGTGAGATAATATTTATTAAAGTGCTATATAAATGTTAGCTATTCTAATATTAATATTAATAGTTATTATTATTATTGAAAGACAAGTAGAATTTAGGCTTATAGACTTAGAGTTTAGGTAGGAATTGGCAACAAGTACTGTGAACACAATGTTTACTATATGTGGCACAGTGCCACCTATAGATTTAAGAACAGAGCAAACTCTGTTGAATACACAACATGGACTCTCTAAGATCCTGCTTCCTCAGGCTGCCTTTATTTCTAGCTATTATTAGAAACCTGAATTGACCTAATCCTCTGCCACAGTAACAAGACCTTCTACCCTAGAGCATAAGAGTTTTCCATCTTCAGGGTCCTAGTAAAGCTGCCAAGAGGGCTGAAATACACAAGTGAAATTACAATTCCTAGAAGTATCTTTATTAACCCATCATTAACCCATCATCTCTACATAAAGGTGGGGTTGACTGAGTGCAGCTGATGACTCAAGTCATCCTAGCTCACTCAAAGTGTGATGTTTAAAAAGTTCAAGAGACATAGTTTCATGCTAGCACATTATCAATATATCAATATACACAATCATTTGGCAGTCTCTCTTAGATCAAAGACAACTCATGATGGTGGGCTCAGTTTCCCGAGGCTATCAATTAACTTGATTGGCTATTAAGTAATGAATATTATGATGAGAAGTGGGCTTACTCCAGTGAGGTTTTGAGGGTACTAAATACCCAATCTTGATCAAAGAGATTTATCAATATCCATATCATCTGTTTGACAAAACGAAGAATTCACATTTTCCCAGACCTATCTCAGTATACACAATGAGCAGAAATCTACCCATTGACCTAACCTTAAAACTACTTTATTATCTTTGATGAGATTTTGGAAAGAAGAAAACAAACAAACAAACAGGAGAGTAAGAAAACAAAACAAAAAACAAAAAAGGGGGCAAAAAAAAAGAGAAAGATTTAACTTCCCCTCCAACCTTAGGAATGGCTGCCTACTGACCCTGATCTCACTCCCCACGTCAAATGCTACCTCTGAAGCAAGGTGTAACTAGCAGACCCAAGACACAACACAGATTTCCATCAAAACTCTCCCCTACATCTTGGCCCTTCGCTCTTTCCAGTACATTAGAGATGTTGGCTCCAGAGTATGGAAGTTTTCTCAGGCCTCAGCAGCTGGCTTGGCCACAGTCCTTTAGGAGCAAAAGTCTGCTGAGGATGTAATTCAGAAACACCAAATCTGGAGAACTCTGAACTGCCAATGCCAGGCCAAAGAACTAAGGAACAGAGAAAGTAGGACAGGTCACTGGGACGAGACATTGTACCTGTGGGGAGCTGAGTGGCACTCCACCAAAACTGCCAGAAGAGCACAGCATCCAACGGGAATAGTTCTGATTACTCAAAAGTTAGTTGAGAGGGAATGAAATATGAAAAATGGAAAGGAAATATGCCTTTCAGGACCATAAATGAGTTCAAACATCTATGGATGAAAACTGAAATAAAGGAAAATTATCCAATACTTCATGAAAGAGTACTCTCTGGAAGTTGAGGGGAAAATGGAACCATGGAAACATGCTGTTCTTGAGTGGTTTTGAAGAAAAATTAAAATTATGAGAGCAGAATTTGTGTAATACATAACAAAAATAAGAATATAAAACTTTCATCTATAATGGCAAGCCTCATGAAAGAAACAAAAAAACAATAAACTGGAAATAGCAATATTATACAAAACCAATTGTAAATGACTTATTCTCATCAATACAATGATCCAAAACAATTCTGAAGAAGTCTGAATGAAGATTGAAGCATACTTTTTTTTTTTATTTTATTTTTTCTGTTTTTTGGGGGAGTGAGTGGGAGTGGGGACAGGGAATCTCTGTTCAGCAACTTGACTAATACAGAAATGTTTTGCATGATTTAGGGATGAATAATTTATATTAAAGTGTGTTCTTAAGGATGGACAATGGAGAAGCAAAAGAAGGAAAGAATTCGGAACGCAAAAAAAAAAAGTTTTTTTTAACATCTCTAATTGAGAAATTATTTAATGAAATAAAAATGTATTGGGAGAGGAAAATGTATGTATATATGTTTCACTTTTCAGACAAAATGTATAGATCTTGAAAACAGTACATTGAGACAATCTAAAAATTTATCAGAAGACTATGACAAGGAAAAAAACTTAATGTCACAATGATGGAAATAAAAGAGAACTATCCATAAATTCTGAACATAGAAAACTGAATATCAATTGAAAGAATTCAAAGATTGCCTAGGGGAAAAAACCCAAGACTGCAAATTCCAAGACACATCATGCTAAAGGCAGTAATTCAATTCAGAAATATTAAGTTCCTCAAGATATTAGGAGAAAGACTTTAAAATACAAAATACTCATAGAAAGGGAAAAGATGTAATGATGTGTTCTGAAGACATAGCACAGAATGCATCCCAAAGTAACCTATTCAGCAAATCTGAGCATAAGATTTACTTTACTTTACTTTTTTAAGTAACCTTACCAAATGCCTAACCACAGAATGCAAAAGACGGACTTCAATAATAAAAAAAGTTAGAAGCCTTTTTAGAAAGAAAGACATTGGATGAAGTGAAAGAATACCAGGTAAAAAATCTGTTCCAACCGGAAAGGTTGTTTTTCTTTTTTCCCCCATACCCTTTGGGTCCTATATAAAAATATTCAGCTAGTTAGAATCAAGGAGACATTCCAGTAAGTGACAAATTAGAATAGAACATTCCAGCTACATCCCTTGAGTAGTCACCTAGGGGAGAGAACATTTGAGTCAGGCTAGGTCACTTCCCCGCCATTCCCTACTTTTTGGCTAGAGGAAAATCACATGAACTTGAAATTCCAGAATTATCTGTATTTTATCCTAAAAGCAAGAAGAAAACACTGAAGACTGGCAACTGATTGGAAATGGGGGTGGGGTGGAGATGGGGGAAAGAAAGGTTGTGAGAAAGGACTGAGAACAGATGACTCTTAGGTTTGAACATGGGTAACTTGTGGTAGTACCTCAGTAGAAATAGGAACTCAAATAGGAGTAGATTTATGTATTTTCTTGCATGTTAGTGTGCTGCTGCTATAACTCTGACATGGTTCTCTGAACTGCATTTTCATTCAATCATTATTTCTTTCTTTATAATAGAAAAGGCCAATTTGTGTATATAATCTAGTTTCCAAATTTGTACTGCATATTTCCATTGAATTAAAACTTAAAACCAGATATTGCCTAATTATAATTTCAAACAATATGAATTCAAAAACATGTTACCAATTCAAAGGACCTGTTATTTGTATTAATCAGTACCTAGATGAATTCAGATTCAGCCTCAGATACTTACTAGCTTGAGCAAATCACTTCACCTCTGTTTGCCTAGGAGGCAGCTAGATAGCCCAATGAATAGAGCTCTGAGTTTGGAATCAGAAAGTCAAGATCCAATCCTGGCTGAAACACTTACAAGCAATGTGATCCTGGGTAAATCAGTTAACTATTAACTACATTAGTTTCCTCATATGTAAAATTAGGGATAATAATAGCACCTACTGCCCAGTATTGTTGTGAGAATGAAATAAAATATTTCTGAAGTGTTCTCTGTACCTTAAAATACTATATAAATGCTAGCTTAATTTGTTATCATTATCTGTGTCCTAAATTCACTTAGGATATTTTATTACCCCTACTTTGAGTGTGGATCTAAAAGAGCCTATTTCTTGAGGAATAAGAGATCTTGTGAGGTAAAATTATTTGTCATAGAGCTATATAGGTAGTAAGTAAAACCAGGGATAGTATCCATATCTTCACATTTTCTAAACTTACACAGTTGGGGCATTAATTTTGTAAGTGCAAGATCTCTGAACGTTCTGTATGTTATATACCTGTTTGGTAGTCTATTGAATCCTATGAATCCCTACTCAGAATAATAGTTTAGTGAGTAAAATAATATGCATAGAATTCCAAAGGAAATCAATTATATTGAGATTAGAGTTTTCAAGCTATTTCTTAAGAAAGCAAACTCAAATAATAATAAAAAAGGGCAAAGGACCCATATGTGCAAAAAATGTTTCTGGTAGCCCTTTTTGTAGTGGCAAGGAACTGGAAATTAAGTGGCAGTCGTCAGTTGGTGAATGGCTGTATAAGTTAGGGAATATGATGGTCATGGAATATTATTGTTCTATAATAAATGATAAACAGGAATGAATTGATGCTCAGTAAAGTAAGGAGAACCAGGAGAACATTGTACACAGAAACAACAAAATTATGTGATGATCAACCATGTTGGATTTGGCTCTTCTCAACAATTCAAGGCAATTCAAATAGAGTTGGGGATGGAAAATGCTATCTCAATCTAGAGAGAAAACTACGGAGCCTGAATGTAGGTTGAAGCATTGTATTTTCACCTTTTTATTTGTTTCTTTCCTGTTTTTTTTCTTTTGCTCTGATTTTTCTTGTATATCATGATAAATATAGAAATATTTTTAAAAGAATTGGACATATTTAACTTGTATCAGATTATTTGCTGTCTTGAGGGGGAGAGGTAAGAGAGGAAGAAAAATTTAGATCACAAAGTCTTAAAAAAATGAATGTGAAAACTATTTTTACATATATCTGAAACAAAATACTATTTTTTAAAAAGAAAACAAAAGCTCAATTATTATCACAAATAGTAATTAGAATTTTCAATGTTAATGTAATGTACTTTCTGTGATAGTAAAGAACTGGAAATTGCAAGAATTACCATCAATTGGGAGATGGCTGAATAAGTTGTGGTGTATGATTGTGATGCAATACAATTGTGATATATAGAGAGAGTTTGATGATCTAAGAAAGGCATGAAAAGATATGCAGAAAATGATGAAGAACAAAGTGAGAAGAACTAAGAGAACATTACTTATAAAACACAGCAATATTGTTTTTAAAATTACTTCAAGTGTCTAAGTCATTTTGACTATTATAAATACACAAATCAAAGATAAAAGATGTATGAAAAAAGATATTTACATCCAGAGAAAGAATTGATAAATAGAAGTATGAGTATAACAATTTTATGTATACACACACACACCCCTTTTTATGTCAACAGGCCATCTCCAGAGCAGGGGGTGGGTACTGGAGAAAGGAAAAAAAATGGGAAAAAACTTTGTTGTATATTTGGAGGGAATAAACAATTGTACATATTAGACTTGCAGTTTCACATGCAATCTTTTTGTTAAATTTATCTTGTTTAAGCCCATCATTTCACAAAGAAATCCCTTAAGGGAAATGAAGACAACTACAATTAAGTGGAAGATCCTCCATTCAAAACCAACCTTTTCAATCTCTTAAATAGGAGTTCATCTCCCCTTCTCAAATAATCCCTATGTTGTCTTCCCAAGTAAGGCTCAGTCGGGCTCACAGGCCTCCACTCTCTGTTCCCCTACTCCAGATTATTCTGCAACAATAATCAATGACTTTTTATAAAACAGCTTTTTTTTTTTTCAAAATTCATCATCCAAGTCATCATATATTAGAAAATTTTCACAGCATTTCCTAAATTTACCACCAAGAAACAAAATCCTACTTAGAATTACAAATGTGGGTGAAAGGATCAATTTTATTCCTGCAGTTCTCAAATTACGTTTTTGTTGCTGAATAGGAGACATCTTGAAGACACTGAATTGGCTGGTTTGGGGATTTGCCTGGTCAGTTTAGTATAAAGGCACTGCTTTAACTGAGAAAGAATAGGTTTCTTCTATCAATGTGGAGAAGTCATTAAATAAGCAAATGGATGTGAAATTTCAACAAAGCAGAGCCAAAAAAAGTGTGTTGCAGAAAAGAGGTTTTTGAGGGGTTTTTTGGTCTCATGGGTACTTTATTTTTTTAATAATAGCTTTTAATTTTTCCAGATAAGTGCAAAAAGTTTTCAACATCCACCTTTACAAAATCTTGAATTCCAAATTTTTCTCCCTCCCCTCTATCCCCCCTTCTCCTGGACAGCAAGCAATCCAATATAGGTTAAGCATGTGCAATTCTTCTAAATATATTTTAATATTTATAACGCTGTGCAAGAAAAATTAGATCAAAAGAAAAAAATATAAGAAAGGAAAACAAACAAGAACAAAAAGGCGAAATATTATGCTCTGGTCCATGTTCAGTCTCCATAGCTCTTTCTCTGAATCCAGATAGCTCTTTCCATCACAAGTCTATTGGAATTGTCTTCAATCATATCATACTTGAAAAGAGCAGTCCATCATAGCTGATCATCACATAATCTGGTGGATGCTGTGTACAATGTTTTCTTGGTTCTACTCATGTCACTCAGCATTAATTCATGTATTTCCAGGCTTTTCTGAAACCATCCTACTCAACATTTCTTATAAAACATTAATATTCTATTACATTCATATAACTTATTCAGTCATTCCCAAACTGATGAGCAACCACTCGATTTCCAGTTCTTTGTCTACAAAAAGGGATGTCACAAACATTTTTGTACATACGGGTCTCTTTCCCTTCTTTAATATCTCCTTGGGATATAAGCCCAGTAGTAACACTGCTGGATCAAAGTGTATACACAGTTTAATAACATTTTGAAAATAGTTCCAAATTGCTCTCCAGAATAATTGAGTCAGTTCACAACTTTACCAACAAATGCATTAGTGTCCCAATTTTCCCACATCCCCTCCAATATTTATCATTATGTTTTCCTGTCATCTTAACCAATCTGAGAGGTAGGAAGTGGTATCACAGAATTGTCTTAATTTGCATTTCTCTAATCAATAGTGATTTAGAGCATCTTTCCCCTATAGTTAGAAATGACTTTAATTTCTTCATTTGAAAACTGTTCATATCATTTAACCATTTATCAATTGGGGAATGGCTTATATTCTTATAAATTTGAGTCAATTTTCTACATATTTTAGAAATGAGGCCTTTAGAAGCAGCTAGATAGTGCATTGGATAGAGAACCAGTCTTAAAGTAAGAGTTCAAATTGGGCCTCAGGCATTTAACATTTACTAGCTGTGTTTCCCTGGGCAAGTCACTTAACTCCAATTGTCTCAAAAAAATCTCCCAAAACAAACCAAAAAAAATCTTCATTTTATCAGAAACATTGGATATAATTTTTTTCTTAGTTTTCTGCTTCCCTTCTAATCTTGAGTACATGAGTTTTGTTTGCACAAAACCATTTTAATTTAATATAATCAAAATTATCTATTTTGCATTTCATAATGTTCTCTAGTTCTTCTCTGGCCATAAATTCCTCTCAGAAAAAGTTTCTAACAAGCTTTTTTACAGACTAAGTTTAATCCAAAACATATTGGGGGAATCAGACTCATGATTTCATCAGTGCAGGGAATCCCTAAGGAGAAACAAATTCTTCCTTTTTCTCAGATCTTTCATTCAAGGTTATTTGCTTCAATGTCATCTGTCTTCATAATCAATCAATAAATAAGCATTCATTTAAGTTCCTATATTAATTAATGCCCCAAATACTAGGAATTCAGAGAAAAGAAAATAGTTTCAGCTTTCAAAAAGCTTACATTCTAATGGGAAAGGCGTAAGTATATAGAGGTATCAGCAATATATACACAAAGTACATATCAGCTAACTTTGAATGAAAAGGCAGAGATGGTGGGGGGGGGGGGGTAGAGTAAGAAGGGGAAACAGAAAGGGTTCCTAAAAAAGGTGTCATTATTTGATTCTAAGAGGTAGCTCTGGGATACAAATGACTAGAGCACTAGGTCAGGAATTCCTAAGTTCAAATCCAACCTCAGATACTTACTAGTTTTGGCAAATCACTTAACCATTGTTTCCCTCAGTTCCCTCAATTGAAAGTAGGGATCATAAAAGCACCTGTCTCAGAGAGCACAGAAAAAATTATAAAGATTTTGTGTACTAATATAAACACATCATATGATTAGAAAGAGGGTGGTGGTATAATTTCATTTTCTAACCTGGGGGGCAAATTAGCCAGTTAAGGTTATTGGTCCCAACTTTTAAATGAAGAGGTAATAAGATACAAGGGTGAGAGTATTGAACTGGAAATTGCAGGATTTGATCTCAAAACCCAGATCTGCTATTTTTGATTATGTGACTTAAGACAAATCATTTAATTTAATCTGGCCCTCAGTTCAGAAGTTGGACTATATACTCTCTAAAATTCCTTCTAGTTCTAAAAATATCCTATAATTAATACTCCTTTTTATGAACCCTATATCAAGTGAACTAACTTATTGTTCCTCAAACATCATGCATTTTCCCCATAATAAATGTTGATTGAGTGATTGATTTATTTGTGCAAAATCTTTTTTAATTTAATGTAATCAGAGTTGTCCATTTTCCATTTTACAATGTTCTCTAGTTTTTCTTTGACCATAAATTCTTTCTTTCCTCAAAGATCTGAGAGGTAAATAAATTATTCCATTCTCTCCTAATTTGGTTATATCACAACATTTTCTTTCCTTCCCCTTCAAAGGCAATTGGAGTCAAGTGACTTGCCTAGGATCACATAGCTAGTAAGTGTCTGAGGTCAGATTTTAGTTCAGATCCTCCTGGTGCCACCTAGCTAGCTGCCTCAGGAATTTCTTTACTAACACAAATCAACACCTTTCATGGCAAATTATAATCTTGGAGAGTTACTTGGGGAACTGAGAGGTTAAGGGCCTTGATCTTGGTCATAAAGCCTGTATATCTCAGAAGTAGAATTTGAACTCAGTTCTTCCTGGTTCCTATAACGCCACAATTCCTTCAGAATATAGCCAAGATAGAGGACAAAGGATTTCATTTCTAAGGTTATGAAATGTGAGGAAAATAGCTTTATGGGTCAGTATTGGTTTCAGAAAAAACACTTATTATCAGAGATTTTAAGTTTTTAAGGAAAAATTATATAGTCATTAAATATAAGAATTGAAAAGTAGGTCATTTGAAATCAATTAGAAATTTTTAAAAGGAGAAAGACAAAACCAGTGGTTAATCATGTTCAAATTTAACTGAAATTCATCATCATGATAACCTCATATTTCACTTTCATAAAACAGTGTCTCATTGTTTTCACAAGCAATTCAAGTTTCATCAGCCAGTTGTCTGGAATGTGAGAAAATTGCCAATTCTCCTAACCACAGGCATTGGTTCTGGGATTATTCTAAGTTTTTACTTGAAAATTGGAAAGGGGGCATAGGAAAAGGGGGGGGTGGGTAATTTACTCATAGTAACTTTATAATAGATTTGTACCATATTTTCGTTATAAAATGTAGTTAGACCAAAGTTTTAAGAAAAAATAAAATAAATTTTGTTAAATTGAAAATATTTTATTCTTTTATATTAATATAGACATTCATGTACTTTGCTCAACTTTATTCAATATTTTTAACATGTTAGAATGTATTACGAGTTATCTAACTGGGGTCTGTTAACTTGTCTTCTAAAAAATATTCTGATAACCACATTTTAATATAATTAGTTTCCTTGGTTATCCTATGTGCTTTATTTTATAAAGCTTAGATCTGAACCCAGGTCTTCCAGCTCCACTTTAGTACCCCTGCTACTATACAGGTTGACCTCTGTTACCACTTCATATCTTCTCCAAAAAACTTCAATTCTTGAAAAAAAAATGTGCATTTGATAGTCTTATCAGTTTTCTAAGTCTTGAAAATGTTTCATATATGGATTTATCCATAAATTTTCATATCAAATCCACAAGATTTCAAAGATCCTTTGCAATGCTAAAATTATATGATTCTCTACTATATTTGGGTACTAACCTGAGTCAATAAATCCTTAATCTCTTGGCATCCTATATGGCAAGGAGGTACCATGTTTTAATTTTTAATTTTCTAACATTTATTTTTTTTATTTTGCAATTCAAATTCTCTTCTTTGTACCTCTCCCCCACTCCTTGAGAAAACAATGATTATACATATGAAGTCATGCAACAGATTTTCAGATTAGCCATATTATATTTGACTATAAGTCTTGTTCTGGGAGTTTTATTTCCATTTGCCAGGTAAATACTGGTATAACCTTCAACAAGTCACAACATTCTGAGCTTCATGTAAAAGAAGAAAGTTATATTAAGGTTCTTAAAGGTCATTCTAGCTTCAAATTTTATAAATCAATATTGATAACTACATATTTCAAAGTGTAATTATCAGTGTGTGTATGCACAAATGTATATATGCACAAACATATGTACACAGGCAAGAGGGTATGTTTACAAATGAGACATTGTGGATCAACAGATTTCAGGAGAGAAAGAATGGGATAATGTGTGAAGAATGAGTAGCACATCTTTGAAATTAGTTAAATTTCGTAATATCCTAGAGAAAAGGTAAATCAAAATGTTTCCTCCAGAATCTTCTATTAATCTTAGGAAAATACACATGGGGGCAACAGGTAGGTGTGCAGTAGTTAGGACATCAGCTGTGGAATCAGGAGAAGCCAAATTCATATCCAGCTTCAGACACTTAATGGTTATTAGCTGTGTGATCCTGGGCAAGTTCACCATGATTGGAGGAAAAGAAGAAAAAAAAAAAAAAGAAAAGAAAAAGAGGGAAAGGAAAAAAGGGGAGAAGGAAAGGGAGAGAAAGGAAAAAGAAAAGGTAATCCATGATCCTAAGCAGTACTCAATTCTGCTTGCCATTCAGGAAAAGTAGAAATGGCACTGACTAAATTTAAGAGAGAGCACTAATTCACCAAAAGAATACAACCAGCACAAAGCTTTGCTAGTACAAAAGAAAGCATTTCTGCTTTGATAGCAGCCTTGAAATATTTCACTAGAAATGTAAAGGAGTGTGTGCTTCAGTTTGAATGAACAGAAAACTCCACTGAATGCTGAAGTTGAAAAGAGTCAAGATAAATGGAATTCTGACATCATGCAGTATTGATATACAGTTTTATAATGACTCTGGAACATTGGGGATACTGGTTTATCTCTCATGGCATGGCACCAAATATCTAGTATTTTTATACTTGAACATCTTACCATCTACTCTGCCAGAGACCATGTGTACAGGACTTAACTCTCTAAAACTCTCCCTTTCTCCCATTTTGGGGAGTGTCTCACATGGCCCCATAATTTAACCAGCCCTAACTATGTTTCATTTTAACACAGGAGACATTTTCTGGCCTGCTGTCTGGCTGTTAAGTGTGTATCTTTCTTTCTAGCTCTGGAACCAAAATCAATTAAATCAACATCATCACTACTACTAAAAAGGGGGTGTCAATCTATTCCTCCATGTTTCTACTCACCAGTGCCTAGAATTTTCCAAATCAAAACATTCCTCCCTGCTACTGAAAAGGTCTTTGCCCTCTTGACTCCCCCTCCCTCCATCAGGCTAGAGTCATTCAGAATCCACCAAGTTACTTAACTATTGACATGACTTAGAGGAGATATCAACTTTATTCCTTCAAAGAAGACATAGGATCATCTGGCCCTATTGTCTGCCTGCCTTTTTGCCCTGAGATTCCTTGCATAGGCAACTGACCTACCTGCACCCTAAGGACTTCTATCCTGAAACTGAATTTTCTTTTATTTTAGTCTCTTTCAATTAATGTAGGGGAAGGGAGGGAAAAGAATCTTTTTTCTATTTGTATCCCCAATGCTTAGTACCATGCTTAGCACACACGAGAAGCATTTAACAAATGTGCTTTCATTCATACATATGTGCTATCTCCCCTTAGAGAAGGTAAGTTCTTTGAAGGCAGGAACTGTCTTATTTCTCTATTTTTATCCCTAATTTTAGCATGGTGCCTGACATAGTACTCAACAATTCCTTTTACTTTTCTCATTCATTCAAACTTATGGGCCATGTGATCAATTTTAATATGATTTGGGAGATTGGATTTTAGTCCTACCCCTAATTAATAGCCAGAACCTTCACATCATTTTAAAAAATTACCTAATAATTAGAATCACAGACACATAGATTTAAAACTGGAAAGAAACTTAGAAGTCCATTTAGTCCAACTGCCTTACTTTGCCTATCAAAAGAGAGACCCAGAAGTATTAATTCACTCAAAAGTACTTTATAAACTGCAGGTCCTAAATCTAAATCCAAAAGCCTATATTTCTTTGTTTACTGTTTTAGACTCCCCCCTCCTTGGGGAGCCAAGCAGGTGGTCATCAATTGAGAAATGACTGAACAAACTGTTATATATTAAATATAATGAAATCTTCCTTTTTCAATGAATCAATAAATATTGAGTAATTATTTATTATGTGACAGGTCTTATGCTAAGTGCTAGAGACAGAAAAAGGCAAAATGTAATCCCTGCCCTAAAGGATCTTACAAATTAAAAAAGAAGACAATATGCAAACAATATATACACAGCAAGATGTGTGTGTGTGTGTGTGTGTGTGTGTGAGAGAGAGAGAGAGAGAGAGAGAGAGAGAGAGAGAGAGAATATTTAAGAGGGAAAGCGCTAAAATTAACAGGGGGTGGGGAAGTCTTTCTGTAAAAGAGAGGATTTTTAGGACTTAAAGAAAGGAGAGGGAGGATAGTAGTCAGAAAGCTCCAGACACAGGAACTACCCAGAGAAAATTTCAGAGGTGGGAGACAAAGTGTCTTGTTCCTTAGAACAACCAGAAGAACAATGTCACTACATCAAGGAGCAGTAAGGTGTAAGAAGATTGGAAAGATAGCAGAGAGTTAAGTTACAATGGGCTTCAAATGCTAAATAGAACATTTTTCTACTTAGTCTTGGAAGCAAAAATGTTAAGTCACTGGAGTGTATTGAGTGGACAGGTATGTATATGTGACATGGTTAGAAATCACTTTAGTATCTGAATGAAGGATGGATTGGAGTGGGGAAAGAAGCAAGGGAACTTACCAGCAGGTTATTATAAGCCTTGACAACAGATTGGATATTAGGGGTGAGAGAGAGTGAGGAACCCAGAATGATTCCTAAGTTGTAAGGCTGGGAGATTGGGAGGATGGTGTTGCCTTCTACAGTAATAGAGAAGGTAGAAGCCTGGGAAGATATAGGGGGAAAGATAAAGTATACTTTGGACATAGTAAAGTTAGGTATCTGTGTCTATGATTTAATTGATATGTTGCTCTTCAGTTGTTCCAATTTTTGTGACCTCATTTGAAGTTTCCTTGACAAAGATACTGGAATACATTGTGCCTTCCTTCTCCAACTCATTTTACAAATAAGAAACTGAGTCAAACAGCATTAAGTGACTCACCCAGGTTCACACAGCTAGCAAAATGTCAGATTTGAACTCAGGAAGAGCAGTTTTCCCAACTCCAGGTTCAGCACCTTATCTACTTTGCCACCTATCTGGTCTCAGAGAAAGAGTTAATGACATAAAATGCTGCACAGACCAAATCTTAAACTGTGGGTCACAATCCCATATTTGATGGTGTAACTGAATATGGGGGTCGCAAAAAAATTGGCAACAGTAAAAGGTTTCTGAACACAGTGACCAAAATGAATTCAAAATCAAACATGTAACAAATTCAAGGTGTTTCTGAAAGTTTCTTTTTAAAAAGCACAAACCAGGTCTTCTACTTCTTTTAAGTTCCTCACAATACCTACCCAGGTTCTAGACACAGAATAAATGCTCAGTAATAATGGTTGACATCTAAAAAGCACTTAAGCTTCACAAAACATCTTACAATCTCCAAAGAAGAATTAGAGATCATTATTGAACACCAAATAGATAATATTGATTATATTAAGTTAAAAAGGTTTTGTACAAACAAAACCAATGCAGACAAGATTGGAAGGGAAGTAAGGGAAAACATTTTTACATTCAGAAGTTCTGGTCAAGGCCTCACTTCTAAAATACATAGAGAATTGACTCAAATTTAAAGAATTCAAGCCATTCTCCAATTGATAAGTCAATTTTCAGATGAAATTAAAATCATTTCTAGGTATATGAACAGGTGCTACAAATCACTATTAAATGCAAATTAAGACAACTCACACACCTGCCAGGGTGGCTAGAATGACAGGGAAAGATAATGATGAATGTTGGAGGGGATGCGGGAAAACTGAAACACTGATACATTGTTGGTGAAGTTGTGAATGAATCCAACTATTCTGGAGAGCAATTTGGAATTATGCCCTAAAAGTTATCAAACTGTGCATATCCTTTGATCCAGCAGTGTTACTACTGGGCTTATTTCCCAGAGAGATCCTAAAGGAGAGAAAGGAACCCACACATGCAAAAATATTTGTGGCAGCCCTCTTTGCAGAGGCAAGAAACTGGAAACTGAATAGATGCCCATCAATTGGAGAGTGGCTGAATATGGTATATGGATGTTATGGAATATTATTGTTCTATAACAATCAGCAGGATGATTTTAGAGAGGCCTGGAGACACTTACATGAACTGATGCTAAGTGAAAGGAGCAGAACCAGACTTCATTGTATATGATAATGGCAAGATTATACAATGATTGATTCTGATACATGTGGTTCTCAATAATAAGATGATTCAGGCCAGTTCCAATAATCTTGTGATGATGAGAACCATCTACATCCAGAGAGAAAACTGTGGGAACTGAGCGTGTATCACAATATAGCATTTTCACTTCTTTTGTTACTGTTTGCTTGAATTTTATTTTCTTTCTCATTTTTTTCTTTTTTGATCTGATTCTTCTTATGCAGCAAGATAATTGTATAAATACATATGCCTATATTGGATTTACAGAAAATGGGCCTCTAGCCTCCATGTGAGGGCTTTCAATGATGAAAAAAAGTTACCTCCTAAAGTAACCCATTTTACTCCACAATAATTTTCCTTATTCAAAAATTTTTCCATTCCTCTCTCAACTCTCTGTGGAGTTTCTTTATTATGCCATGTAAGTTCTGTAAGTGGTCCTTTATCCTAGGGTCAATAAATTATTGTTTTTATTCTTACAGGCATTATAATTTTAATTGCTCAAATTAATCTTGTTTTAAAATATATACACAATCATTAATGACAAAGTTTTTAATAATAAAAAACCTAGAGAAATCAACAAATTAAGTTCTTTAAAGCTATATAGATTTGGAGGAAAAGTATATCCCCCTAAACTCTCTCACTCCCCTATTTTCCCTATTACTATGGAATACACACCAATTCTCGCAGCTTTGGTGTCAGCCAATAATAAACTTCAATAGCTTTCTGTTGTCTCTAAGATCAAATACAAAATCCTCTGTCATTTAAAACTCTTATAAACCTAGCTCCCTCCTGCTTTTCCAGTCTTTTTACACCTTAATTTCTCATCACAAACTCTTTTATTCAGGGGCTTTGACATCTTGCCATTCCATGCACCAAACACTCCATCTCTCACCTCCAGACATTTTCTCTGGCTGTTTCCCATATCTGGAATACTCTTCCTCCTCATCTCTACCTACTGGCTTCTGGCTTTCCTGGATATCTTTTAGGCAAAACTAAAACCCTATCTTTTACAAGACGTTCTTCCCAATCCCTCTTAATTATAGTGCCTTTTCTCTTAATTATTTCCTATTTTATCCTGTACAGCTTATTTGTACATTTTATTTTTTTGTTGTCTCTCTCAGTTGACCTTGAGACCCCTGAGGGCAGGAAATGTCTTTTGCTTCTTTTGTGCTCTAGTATAGTGCTTTGCACCAGATAGATGCCTAATAAATGTTTACTGACTGATTGATTGAACTAAAAAACACTATACAAAAAAAAAAAAAAACCAAAAAATGGAAATTTAATGACAACATTTGGCTCTCGCAAAAAGAAAGTTCCTTACTTCTTTGTAAAGACCTGAGCATGGAAGACTGCAAATCTGTAAGACTTGGTAGACGTCTAGGTTTATTTTGTTTGTGATGATTTCTTTTCTCCTTTCATTTTCATTCTTCTTTTCGAGGATCCTCCGGACGGCAGGCAGGAAATTAAAGTAATATAGAAATATAGAAACAATATAGAAATATACAATATTGTATATAGAAATATAGAAACAATATAGAAATATAGAAACAAAATATATCAAACTTGTTTTAAGTTACTGGGGGGAGGGAGTGATGATGTTATTTAGCCACATTATAATACCATTTAGGAACTAAAAAATGACCGAGTGGATAGGTAGCTAAGAGAATAGGCTAGGATTAGATCAGACAAGAGGACGTGACAGAATTTTCCCTGTTCAGTAATCCTTTGAACATCAACATCAAGCAAGAAATTAAACAAGAAACAGTTTTGGCAAAGAAAATCATCAGTATCATGGATGATGTCCAGTAGAAAGTCAAAAAAGGCCATTTTTCACAGATGCTTCAGGAGTATATTGTGCTGAATGCATTAAACTTAAAAGCCCTTCTCCATTAGAACAAAATCTACTGTTCCTAAATAAAAAAAAAAAAAAAGTCTGATAATTATAGTTTAGGGCACAAACTTGGATAGATAGTCCTCAAAGTCCATCAGAACATCCAGTTTCAAAAATGTCCCAGAGAAACAAACTGAGCCCCAAAATGAATAAAGAGAAGACTTAACTGGAATGAGTTTGGGAAACTTGGCCAGTATGCTACTGTTCAACACAAAGATACCAATTTTCAAGATCAGTAATCTCCTAACATTTCTGTGGCCATCAAATGATGGAAATCATGGAAAAGAAAAGGCAATTCTCAAGAGAAGAAATCCAATCCTTTACAAAAAATTCTCCAAAGCAATAATACTTAGATGAATTTATATTAAAGCATCTCTGAAGTTCCATTTCCTTATCCATTTGATTAGTAAAGCTGACAAAAATAAGAAGAGGTAAAATATTGAAGAGGTTGCAGGAAATAGACATGTGAATATACTGTTATTAGAATTACATGTTGGTAAAACCATTATGGAAAGAAATTTTAAATTATTCCCCCTAAGTTAATAACTGTATATACTCTTTGATCTAGAAATACCAGTACTAGACTTAGAGCCAAAGAAAGAAAAAAAAAAAAATCTGTATGTACAAAAAATATTTATAGCAGCATTTTTGTGGATGCCATGGAGTTCAATCTCTTCATTTTTATTCTTTTTCTTATAGATGAAAATGAGGGACAAAAGTTCAGAAATTTGCCCAGGATCATATAGCTAGCAAATATCTGAGGTAAAATTTGAATTCAAGTTTTCTGTACTCCATCACACCCAATGAACAGACAAGAAGGATGGGAAAGAAATAAATGATTGATAGAGAAAAGTAGGAGAAAGAATGAGTGCTTAAGAAAGGAACCTTGGGCTAAAACTTATTCATATTTATTATACTTTAAAACACTTAACATTAAAAAATTCTCCTCTGGTAATTCAAGGCAATTCCAACAGACTTGTAATGGAAAGAGCCATCTGCATCCAGAGAGAAGACTATGGGAACTGAATGAGAATCAAAGTATAGTATTTTCACCTTTTGTTGTTTTTTTTTTTCTTATTTTTCCCCTTTTAATCTGATTTTTCTTGTGCATCATGATAAATGTAAAAATGTTTTAAAGAACTGTCTGTGTTTAACTTATATTGGATTACTGGCTGTAATGGGAAGGGGGAAATGGGAAGGGAGGGAAAAAAACTATTTTTGCATGTATTTTGGAAAATAAAAAACTAATTTTTTTAAAGTATCTCATCTGTAGCTCTAAAGTAATAAAAGGAAAATGACTCAGGAAGATAAGCAGCAAAATCTTAACTAATTCTAGTTTCACAAAATTATATAGAGGCTTTATGTTGGTCAAAACACAATGCTATTTTGTCTTCTTATAATTCTTCTAATGCAAAGTATTAACCACCCAGTATTTTTCAGTGAATTGCTCATGAAAATGCTCTGCACACAATTGATAGGATAATAAAAATAAATATTCCTATTCAAAAACCTTGTAGTTTTTTCTAAACAGTCACCTTCTTTGATTTTTGCTGAAAGTTAAGTGGCAAGAAATCTTCATTCTTTCCAACAGTGCATGAAAGCATAACTCCCTCATATGATGGAGTTTAAGGAACTAATGACTATTACCCAGGTTCCACTGTTTTGATTAAATTCCAATCTCTAATTTTTTTTCCCTCTCTTTAAATGCCTTTGTTCAGGTTTGCTCTTTTTTACCCTCTAACCTCTAAATAATATTCATAATCTAACTGAAATCTCATCTCCCATGAAACCAGTTCATCTAGTCTTTTCTCAACTCTAGCCATATTTATGGCAGCTCATATAGTTTAGCTCTTGATGGTTTCTGAAATTATCTTAGTTGGGAGATTATTTAGTTGAGTGTAGTTTGAGTTGGAATAATAACAGAACCATAAGTTTAGAGAAGGAAGAGAACTCTGAGAGCACTGAGCTCTAAGATCTCATATAGTTGAAGAAACTAACTCCAAAAATGTTAAAGGATATTTCCAATGTCACCTGGCTAGCAAGTAACAGAATGTAAGGCTTTAGATCAGTGGTCCTCAAAGGGTAGTCCAAAGAATTGCTGAGATCTCTGAAACCCTTTCAGAGGGTCTACAAATTCAAAATTCTTTTTTATTTCTAATATGGTAAATAGCTACAAATATAACCCATGTGAACAAAAACTCTTTAAATAGATCCTCGATAGTTTTTTAACATGAAGATACTGAGAACAAAAGTTTGAAAACCACTGCTTAGATAATCACCTAGCCAAAATCTCTTCTTTTTACAGAAGAGTGAGGATAAACCCAACATCAAAAGGTTAGTGACAAAGTGAATACTCAAACTCAAGTCACTCTGGGCCATTGTTTTTTCCTCATATATCTCCCAAATATTCCTCTTTCCCCTGATATGAATAGAAACTCCTTAAGGAAAAACTAGATCCATGTTTTATATTTTTATCATGACATCTTACCATAGAACTTTGCAGAATAATCATTCATCAAAGATAATTTTCCATCTGTAAATCAATAACTATTTATTAAGGATCTAAAATGTGCCAAGTATTATGTTATATGCTAGGGATGAAAAATAAATAAATAAAAGCAGCTTCTATCCTCAATGAGCTTATAACCTGATTGTGACATGGAAAGACTTGCATAAAATAATGAAGAGCAAAACGAACAGGACAAAAAGAATATTGTTTAGGGTAATAGCTATATTATTTTAAGAATGACTTTGAATGGTTGTGATAGAGGCCTCATTTCCAAAATATATAGAATTTATAAGAAATCAAGCCATTCTTCAATTGATAAATAGTCAAAGGACACAAAGAAAATTCTCAGATGAAGAAATTGAAACTATTTCTAGTCATATGAAAAGGTGCTCCAAATCACTATTGATCAAAGAAATGCAAATTAAGATAATTCTGAGATACTACTACATACCTCTCAGATTGGCTAAGATGACAGGAAAAGATAATGATGAATATTGGAGGGGATGTGGGAAAACTAGGACACTAATGCACTGTGAACAAATCCAACCATTCTGGAGAGCAATGTGGAACTATGCTCAAAAAGCTATCAAACTGTGCATACCCTTTGAACCAGCAGTGTTCCTACTGGGTTTATATCCCAAAGAGATCTTAAAAGAGGGAAAGGGACCCACATGTGCAAAAATGTTTGTGGCAGCTCTTTTTGTAGTGTCCAGAAACTGAAAACTGAATGGATGCCCATCAATTGGAGAATGGCTGAATAAATTATGGTATATGAAAGTTATGGAATATCATTGTTCTGTAAGAAACGACCAGCAGGATGATTTCAGAGAGGCCTGGAGAGATTTACATGAATTGATGCTAAGTGAAATGAGCAGAATCAGGAAATCATAATACATGGTAACAAAATGACTATACGATGATCAATTCTGATGGACAAAGATTTCTTCAACAATGAGATGATTCAAGTCAGTTCCAATTGTTCAGTAATGAAGAGAGTCAGCTACATCCAGAGAAAACGGGAACTGAATATGGATCACAACACAGCATTTTCACTCTTTCAGTGACTGTTTGCTTGCATTTTTGTTTTCCTTCTCAGGTTTTTTTTTTCTTTCTAGATACAATTTTTCTTGTACAGCAAGATAATTGTATAACTATGTATACATCTATTGGATTTAACATATATTTTAACATATTTAACATGTATTGGACTACTTGCCATCTAGAGGAGAGGATGGGGGGAAGGAAGGGGAAATTTGGAATAGAAAGTTTTGCAAAGGTCAATGTTTGAAAAACTTATCCATGCATATATTTTATAAATAAAAAGCTATTAAAAAAAGAATGATTTTGAATAAGTCATTTGACTATTACAAATATTCAAGGAAACTATAAAGGACATATTTAGAAAAACGCTATCTGTAGCCATAGAATGAATTGATAAATAGATATACAGAATAATTTTACATGCATGTGTATTTATGTGAGTGTGTGTATTATATATATATAAATTCTGTCTTAAATCTAATTTTGTTTAATGATAGCTATCTCTGGGGGGAGGGGGAGAGGAAAGAAAAAAAGGAAAAAGAAACAAAATACATGTTACCTTTATTATATATTTAAAAGGAAGAGTAAGTTGTACATAATAGATTTGTAGTTTTATGTACAATCATCATTTTTATTATATTACATTATGGAAATGCTTGTTTGATTTCATAAATTTAAAAAAGGAAAAGAAAAGGAGTGGAGAAGAGAGTAATGGAATGCAGGCATGATAGAGAGGTCCTGATTTCGAGACTGAACACATGATATTAAAGTTTTCACAACATCCCTATTTGAGTAAATTGACCATAATTAACAGTAGATCTACGAGAAGTCAAAACTATGAAAGTTATCCCTCCCAAGTTAGGGACAAGTATAGACTTGATTTAGTTTCTTGGTTGGAACCCAGATCTTTATTCACCAAACCAATGTTTCCTTAAAACATTTTACTTATATCTAAATATCAAAACATGCCAAAATGATTAATAAGAACTAATCAAATACATGAAGTGGGGTGTGGTCTTCACTGCTTACAGGAACCACAGGCAAGGCATCAACAATTGCTAGTTATTTTTGTCTGTTTCCTTTAGTTAATTTTGGAATAGAACTACTCACTTTTATCCACTTGGGGGAGAAAGAGTTTAACTTCCTGGCTAACTACAAGGGCATTAACATCACAGAGCGTAATGAAGAGAAGAAAGCTGTAGAAATCTTAGAAATTTTCTGTATTCCCAGAGATTCCTTAAATTCCTTTTAAAAAAGAGACTTCTTAAAAATCTGCTTCAGGTGTCCCCACACCCAATCTTGCTTTTGACTTTTCACTGATAAAGCATGTTTAAAGAAAAGCAAGTATTCGTGCATAAAAATATACATGTCAGTGACAGAAGAATAACTTAACAAAATGTTCCGGCAAAACCAATGAAAAAAACTTTGCAAATGTGTTAATCATATGAGTAAAGGCAGTAAATAAGGAATTTATTAAAGAAATATTGCTTTCAGCCAAGTATATCAAAGGTCAGTTTTTGTACAAAGATTTGGATCACTACTGGGAACCTCATGGTTTACACTAGCATAGCTCCTAGAAAGACAAACATGATTTGTATCTATGTGTTCTACCCCAGATGGTCTCCATTCAAATGATAAGTTACAATCAGATAGTAAGGCAAAACAAACAGAGGTGCCATATTTATGAGTTTATATCTAGTCCAGCTTTGCATAGACACATAAGAGACATACAGAAAATAATCAAATATCAGATTGCCCATTAAATAAACTCTACAATTCATAAAAACAGGAATGAAGCTTTTTCTTCAATTATCAGAGGAGCAATACACTAATAGGAATAACCTGATCAGTTATATGGAAGATAACAAAAGCAGAGATATTTCACTTCTGAATCATCTTTTGCTGCTATCTCCAAATATAACCAAGGTAATTCATTGTTTCTACAAAAGGAAACAATACCTTTTAAATTATTATGAATGAGCATTACAATGAATTTAAAAAAAAAAAAAAACCTGCTCGGCTATTTTAAGTTTGTAAAGCCTTTTCTGCAAGAGATATTTACTGAACACTCTGTCCTAAATGCCTTTTTACATGGCATTCTGTAAGATTATTTTGTGAAATGCTCTGCTTACCATTTAACACAGACCTAAAAGGTATAGAAGGGTTGCTTGAAATTCATTATCCTCATTATCCAGTATCATAGTAGAAAGATAAGATTTACAGTTAGGAAACCTGGATTCAAAAATGAATTGTGCTATTTATTTCCTATGAGACCTTGGATTAAACATTTAATCCAATTTGAGGTTTTTAATCTGTAAAATGAAGGAGTTAGATAAAATGGCATTTATAAGTGCCTTCTAGTTCTAAATCTATGATGAACACCCCAAATATTCTCTAAACTTTTGATAATTCAAAATAGCAACATATTAGTACTACTGATAATACAAAACTTGCAGAAATAAAAAATCTAAACTCTCTAGTTTTTTATTAATTTTTTTGGTTTGTTTTGAAGGGATTAGGAGGCAGGGTATTTTGGTTTCTTTTGGGGAAGGGTTATTTTTGTTTTTTTAAACATTGCTTCTGAATGAGGTCTTGCTTTTAAAAAAACAAAATTATTTTAGGGGAACTTTTAACAAATAATAATAAACAGATTAAAGATGTTGAAGGAAGTGATCAGCAACCTAAATATGCAGCACATGACACTCAGTCATTTCCAAAAGAGTACACAATGAGAAAGCAACTTGCCAAAAAAAGTTTGAAGCTTCCACAAAATTAAAATACTATAAAAATCTTCAATCCAACAGGTTCACGAAACTGGAAAATGGAACTTTTTTTTTGGACATGCAGCTCAATAGTCCCCAGACATCTGATTCAAGTATGCCACCTATGCCTAGAAGAGTGAGCTCCATCGATTTTTAAAAGGAGAAGGAAAAAAATAAGACTACCACCATAACACTCAGTCACCAAAGTTAGCGAAAGAAAAAAGCAACATGAAAAAAAATTTGACTAAGCTTATTCCTTAAGGGAATATACCAAAACATCTCTAATAGTAGGTGATTGACACTCAATCCTCCTAAAATGTTATATAACTTAATGATAATTTACTATGTACCTATATCACAAAAAGAGTACTACATTTTAAAAATAATAACAGCTGAAATACCCCAAACTTTACAGTAGACAAGATGCTAGAAAAGAACCAATAATAAACAACCATAAGTTTGCTGTTGAAAGACAAAAATTTGAGGTAGATGCTAAAGTATAAGTAGATGAATTTGATTTCATAGGTATTATTGGAATTTAAGGGGATAAAACTGATTACTGGACCAAGGGTCTAGAAGAGCTTTATATCTTATTCAGAAGAAATAGGAGAGGTAAAGAAAGGGGTGGTAATGATGTTAAATGAACCTGGGGATGAGGAGATATAGGATAGAATAGATATAGGATATCTAGATATAGATATATAGATATAGAGGAGATATAGGATAGGATAGAATAAGGAGATATACTTGTGTGAACTAATACTGGAAAGGGGAAGCACAAGATTGACAGAAAGTCAATGGCTAGAGAATTACAACTAATTTTTTCATTGGAGTATTATTACAGATAATCTGGAAAGTAAAGTAATAGATAAGTATCTGGGAAACATTCCTGGAAGAGAGGTATGATATAATAATAATGGAGAACATCTATTATTCAGACATCTTCTCAATCTTTCCCGCTCCCTTCGCTCCTATGTGTGTGCATAGTGAACTTAGCAACTTAATTTTTTTTTTTTTAATGATACATGCAGAAGACGGAAGCAGGGTCAGGTAACAAGAATACATTTATAAGACTTGTGATATGATTCTATTAAAAATAGTGTTAGGAATATTAAAGTTCAGAATGATCTGAAGTTATTTGTCAAAGAACAAACCAAAGGTGGTAGGGAAGAGGTAGTTAAACTATCTAGGTAGAAAAAGGAAGATACATGAAAGGATAAAACTTTTGCTTAGTGTGAGTTGGATGTTTATAATAAACCTTGGAGGAAAACAAAGCTGGTCAAATCTTTTGCTTCTCTTCTCTACCTAGGAGATGGACCTTTGCACTAGAAATGACAAAATAATGACTAACAGGGAGTTAATACCCAAGATAAGGGAGGAGATAGAAAGAGAGCATTTTGTTACCCTTGATGAATTAAAATCACATGGTTCAAATTAACTATATCATCACATGCCTAAAAGAACTGGCAGTGATGGCAAGTGAATCATTGTCAATGATATCTGAAAGATCATTCAAAATGGGAGGTTACCAAAATATTGGAGATGGAAAATTGTTCCTTTTTTTTTAAATGAAAGTTTGCCAACTAGAGGTCAATGAGTTTGAGTTCAATTCCTGGAAAATTCTAGAATGAATCATAAAGATACAGTCTCCAAATATCTAGAAAGAAGTGATGATTATAAGGAAGCCAACCATGGCTAAGAAGAATTCACATCAGAATAATTTCATTTCCTTTTTGAAAAGGATTACTAACCTAGTAGGTGAAAGTAATCCTATACCTATTACATTGCCTGCACTTTAATAAAGGTTCCAGTGAATCATCTGACACTTCTTGTAGAGGAGATGGAGCAATATGGATTAGAAAGAACAGAATGTATGTCAAACTGGTTAGATGTCTAGAATCACTTAAGTAACTGCTAATCATTGTCAGTAGCACAATGTTAACAAGGCCGGAAGGCCCTAGTGGAAAATATCGGGGATCTCTTCTTGACTCTCTATTTATTATTTATTTATGATTCACAAAAAAAGTATTGATGGCATGCTTAAGAAATTTAGAGATGACAAAACTAGGAAGAATTGTTAACATACAGGATAACAGAATCAGAGTCCAAACGTATTTGAAAATTACACTGAATCTATTAAGATTCTATGAAACAATTATAAAAGTTAATTGAATAAAAAATTAAAAATTCTAATAAAATAATTAAAAAGCATTTATTAATCACTTCCTATGTACCAGACACTGTGCTAGTTGCTGGGGATACACAAAGAATGAACTTATCCCTATTCACAAGGAACTTACATTCTAATGAAGAAAAAAGCATATCTGTTTGTGTGCACACACATATGTATAAGTATTCTTATATGTCATGAACATAAAGCAAATAAATATAAAATTTAAGTTTGGTAGGGTGGGTACTAGTACTTAAGGGATTCAACAGAGATAAATATAAAGTCTTCCTCTTAGTTAAAAATGTCACCTTCACCACAAATGCAAGAAGGAAGAGACATGCTTAGGTGACAGTTATGAAAAATAAGGGCTTCTGAAGGGTAAATGAACTGCAGAATCAATGTAACAACCAAAAAGATGAATGTAATCTTATGCTTTACTAAAGACAGAAAGAGAGAGAGAGAGAAAGAGAGAGAGAGAGAGAGAGAAAGAAAGAGAGAGAGAGAGAGAGAGAGAAGGAATCTATTCATCTAAAATAATGTGTTCAATTCCAAACATCATGGTTCAAGAAGATAATCAATAGGGGTGGCTAGTTGGTGCAGTGAATAGAAAACCAGCCCTGAAGTCATGAGGACCTGAGTTCAAATCTAGCCTCAGACCCTTAACACTTCCTAGCTGTGTGACCCTGGGTAAGTCACTTAACCCCAATTTGTCTCAGGAAAAAAGAAGAAGAGAGTAACCAAAGGATATAAACCTGGATGATAAAGGATGTTTAACCCAAAGAGAAGCCTTCAAGGCAATATGATAGTTACCTTCAAATATGTATGCAGAGAAGGGATTAGACTTGTTTTATCAGCCAGATTCATCTTCCGGAGTTCAAATTCGGCCTCAGATACTTCCTAGATGTGTGACCCTGGGTAAATCACTTAAACCAATTTGCCTTAGTTTCCTCATTTATCAAATGAGCTGGAGAAGGAAACAGCAAAGTGCTCCAGTGTCTTTGTCAAGAAAATCCCAAATGAGACCTTGAAAAGTCAGGCATGACTGAAAACAACTGAACAATAACAACAATCAGGCAGTTAGGCGGTGTAGTAGATAAGATGAGTCTGGAACTCATGAAAACCTCTGTTCAAATCCTGTCTGAGCTAGCTGTGTGACCCCGAGCAAGCCACTTAATTTCTGTTTGCCTCAGTTTTCTCATCAGTAAAGTGTGAATAGTAATAGCAGCTACTTCCCAGTGCTGCTGTGAAGATCAAGTACAATAATAATTCTAAAGTGCTCAGCCTGCGATGTATTAAGTGCTATATAAATTACCTTGAAGGGGTAAAACCCTCTGGAACAATGAAGTAGTAAAAAAGTCAATTAACAATTACCACTGTCCAAAAGAGGAAGGGGCTTGAAAGAGCCAGGCAACAAGCATTAAATGCCTACTATGGGTCCATATTATAGCACAGATTCTTTTCAGATATGGCCTGAAACATTTCTGATGTCCCTTATAACTCTTAAATTCTTTGCCAAAATATGTACAAAATGCATGAACATTTTAAAAATAATATATGCAGTATTACAATGTAAGAAGAACACCATCCCAGTTTTGTTCAAATCACAAAAGGGAACCTGGTACTTAAGTCCCTAATACTTTTGTTTCCATTGTACTTGCTCTTATAGAGTTAATTAAGTTGTGTCTATATGGAAAGATTAGTTTACAGCTATTTAAGCTTATATACAGTAAAATCACAGCTATTTTTAAAATATTACTTTATTTTCAACCCATGGAACAAAACAAGCATTTCCATAACAGTACAATTTTAAGAATAATTGCACATGAAACTTTAAATCTACCATATATAGCATATATAAAATTATTCTAAATATAATTCTGTTTAACAGTTCTTTTATATCATAGCTATTTATCCATTTGTATTATTTTTCCAGACTATACAGTATTATAATTTTAATTTGCTCATCTAAAAAATACTACTTATGTGTAGTGAGCAAAGTTGATTTAGTAAACCAAAAATGTAAGGTCACCAATCATGAAGTGTGAAATGGAGCAAGCCATAGAATATAAACCACCCAAATACAAATTCAGCTCTGGATAATGACTTTACCCATGAGGAATACCAGGATATAGCCTCTTCAACTAGGCTTCCCTATATCTGCCATACTGGAGCTAAACAGGCCAGAGGCAACATCAAAGGAGAAGAAAACTGAGTTCCTCTTCTGAAATAAATTACAGAATTATATCTGGAAGGACCCTTGAGGAGTTATCAAATCCATGTCCTCATCTTTGGGTTAGCCCTTAACTGTCTGTCTGACAAAAGGAAGATCCATAAAACACAGCCTTCCTTATTATACCTAAGGGACTCTAGTTTTGAACTAGTTTTACCTCAAACAAAGCAGTCAAGAGAGATTCTGGCTCTTAATATTTATTGTTGGTTTTTTTATAGCATTTTCTGAAAAAGAAGTTTTCATTTTAATAGTGTTCACTACTCAAAAGAAAAAGGTCACAATGATTTCAGTTTGAATTTTTTGAAAGTCTTGACAGTTTCAAGTTCTTGGTATCAAAAAGATATGTGGCAGAGATGCTAAACACATGCTACCTGTTCTAGGTCAGGGCAGATTCAGGATTGGAATGTAACACTTGCAGGTCATAAAATGAAATAAAAACAAAGTTATTTAGAATAAAGTTTAGGAAGATATAATTTCTAATTGATACAATATACTAAATTCATCAGGGCATGGAAAAACAACTGTTAGGTCAACAAAGCCTCCCTTACAATGCAGTAAAAATTCAGTTCAGCTTCCAATTCCTGGATTTCATAAAAGCTGAAATTTTCTGGATCAACCAAGACCACTGTTAGAAATTCTTCTTGTCTTAAAGAAATGTAAATACAATACCCCCCCCCCCCATACTAGCCAAGGCTCACTCATCTTTTATTCACCAGCAGCAGGCAATGGGATGACATTTGTACATTCTTCTATTAGCACAAAGAGTCTATAAAACATCACTCACCTGTCCCTGTATAATCAAGGGCACACATTTATGATACCAAATAAAATAACATTTACAAAGTATTTTGTAAATCTTTAAACTATATAAACGGAAGTTTTCATACTACGCAACTGGCTGAGTATGGAGGTAATCAGTTACTATGGGACAGAGCAAAGCTAATAATTAGTCAACACTGGGATGGAACCTATGACTTTGGCCTCATCAGCACCATTTCTAACTGTGTTAACTGGCTACAGACTCCAAATTGAAAAACGGGTTAGTTCAGGGACAGCTAGGAGGTACAGCAGATAGAGGACCAGCCCTGAAGTCAGGAGGACCTGAGTTCAAATCTTGTCTCAGACACTTAAAACTTCCTGGCTGTGTGACCCTGGGCAAGTCCCTTAACCCCAATTGGCTCAGCAAAAAAAAAAGTAAAGAAAAACAAGTTATTTCTTTGTTAGTGACTCTCCACTGCATTTGGTTTACAGTAATTTTGTAGTCAATTTTCTTTCTATTAGTCAAGAGTAATAGTGATCAGCAATTTTTCTCTTGATGGACTGGACCAGACTGATCTTATCAGTATAGGGTACCCTGAATAAGTAAACTCCTTCAGAAGTGGGGGTCAAAAAAATAAAAATAAAAATAATTTTTAAAAATTTTTAAAATAAGATAAAAAAAGAAGTGAGGGACCATCTCTTTAATTTACAATCTCAGAGAATTGACACAGCACTGAGAGGTTGAGTTAACCAGGACTTAATATGTGTCAGAGGCAGACTTAAACATGTCTTTCTGATTCTGAAGCTATGCTGTGCCTGAAAACTAGAGAGAATCTAAAAATCAAAACAGAAACTCACTGAGTGAAGCATAATTTCTACTTTTCAGCAGACATGAGATTTATAGGTCAGGGTGTTATTTACACTATCAGACAGTCACTGAATCGGCTGGTTTTGTTACTCTTTTTCTAAGTTACAGGGATTCAACTAGGGATAGGGAGTGTTCATCTAGAAATAATTATAACATAAAAATTAAAGGCATGTCCCTGCAAACTCACATAAACAAGTTTATGCAGTATTTCCTTTTAGCAAGTGTTTAATAAATGTATATTCAAGTGACTTGAAGTTTTAGGGAAGTTGATTCTCTCCTGCTATAAAGAGAGCATAATGATAATCAGAGGGGCTCAAGAGAGTAATAGATTACCTTAGGAAGGAGTGAGTTTTACCCTTTTGGGGGTTTTTAAGCAAAGGCTAAATTATTATTTATCAGATAACATTGGGGATAGAGGGAGTGTTTTTTCATCTACAAGTTGAAACAACATGGCCTTGGATCCTTCTAACTCCAAAAGCCAGTGATTCAAATTCTGTCTACCAGGTACATATCAGGGTAAATGTCACAAGCAAGGATCTGAATAAATTGTCCATTCGATTGTATTTTTTAATATGAAAATATTTAAGAACTCATTAGGCTCAAAACTCAAAAGACTCTTCTATCAAGTCAATAATAAGCAGCCATGTTAATTTGTTTTGAGTCCTTCTTATTCAGTCTCCACTATCCATTTTAGGGAAGACAACGAATAATAAGTAAAAGTTGGTCACTGTATAATTGAATTGTTTGGGTCAAAGATAAATGATAACTGTCTCCCCACTATATCCAACTAATCTCCATCAGAGAAAGCAAGGGATTGCTAGAGATGGACAAGTTTTTCCTAAGATAAAAATTTTGACCTCTAAATAATTCCTTCAAATCTCCAGATACATTGTTCTTAGAAAACTGATGATTGCTGCAATAGGCTAAAGACTGCTATTTACCTATTTGCAGATCACACTTTACTTTTAGTCTTGGGAAATTGCAATGAGAATTTTACTCTTCAATTACACTACAACAGCAAGAGAAAAAGTCCAAGTTCAAATCTGTCTACATCTCAGCTCCTCATTTTTGCAAAACTTACTTCAAAATAAAACTAGAATGTGACATCTCTCACCATGTCTTTTAATGAAAACTAGGTTATCACTAAATCCACCAATAACAATAGCTAACATTGTATATGACATTTTAAGGTTTGTAAAGCATTTTTTAAAATATTACCTCATTTTATAATCTAGGAAAGTAGGTACCACATTTTATCAAGAAGGAGACTTGAAGTTAAGTGAATTCTAGAATGAATAAAAACTATCAAGACATTCACATTCTCATTCTCTCACTGTGTGTGTGTGTGTGTGTGTGTGTGTGTGTTTACCCAAGTATATGGGTATGATTAGGCTCAAAAAAGGGTGAGGGGAAGAGAAGAAATGACTGGATTCCCCCAGTGCTCCTTAAGAATTACCCCTAATCTACATCATTTGGAGTCTCATATTTGCCCATAAAATTAGCTATTTTTCTTATTTGTTAGAAATGCAATCTTACCTATGTAATAGCAAGAATGCTGAAATCTAAACTGGAAGATATGGTCTCAAATATTGATGACTCTGATTCCAACACCCTGTTAACTTCATTAAGTTTGTGAGTTTGTACAAGTTGCATAACCTCTCTGAGCCTCAAATTTCTGTCCTTAAAATTAAGGACTTCTAAAATATCTTCCTCCTAAGAGAGCTCTAAATCTGTGGTCACATGATATCTGTCACATAGGATTAAAACTTCAGCAACTTTTTTTTAACTCACTCTACCTGTCTTTAAGCCCTACCTATTTTTTTTTTAATAGCATTCCTTACTGCTCTATCTTTTCTTCCATTCCCACGACCATCATACTCCATAATCGTATTATAACTCCTCTCTGAATCTGTTGCACTAAATCTTTTATGCCACCGTTAGACTAATCATATCAAAAATTACTGTTGTCATTCCCAAGGTCTAAAGCCTGCAATGACTCCCAGTTTACATAAAAGATATATTTTAAACTCCCACTTGAAGCCCCTTCACAAGCAGGTAACAACTTATCAATCCAACTGCATCTCTGACTACTACTCAATAGGAATTCTTTACTCCAGTGATATCAACTTATTACATTATCCCCCACATGCTCAAACTAGATTTCAAACATTCGCCTTTGTCAGCTAGGAGCTCCTTCTCCCATTAACCAAATCTGATCCATCCTTCAGGAACCATTTCTAATTTTATCTTTCCTCTCTGAACACCTTTCTAAATGTGCTCTTATCCAGGTCTCACTTTTCATAATACTACTACTCATTTTGGCACTTGCTCAGCCTAGCAACCTTACCCAGATATTTTATCTTCTAAATCACTTTGTTTTTAATTAATTTTTTTCAAAGATCTTCCCTATCCCCCTCCCATCTTCCTTCACCCTATCCCTCTCTTCATCTCCCCAGAAAAAAGTAAGAAAAGTAAAATCCTTATTATAAATATAAAAATTATAGCCAAGCAAAACAAATTCTAAATTTTTCTAAACTCTCTCCTGCCCTCTTTCCCCCATACTCTCTCTCCCTCCACATATGTTCTTTCCCTCTTTCTTTGATCTATTTGAACATATGAGTCTTTTTCTTTTTTCTTTGATCTCTTAGGGGCATAGGCCTACTAATAGTATCACTGGATATGTGCAGTCTAATAGGTTTTAGGACATGGTTTCCAGAATGGTTGCATTAATTCACCAATGGTTCTTTTAATGTACCTGATTTCTCACAGCCCATGCAACATCTGCCACTTTTCTTTTCTCTGTAAGCTTTGTCAACTGGAAGTATGTAAAGTGAAACCTCAGAACTGTTTTAATTTGCATTTCTGGGATTAAAAATAATCTAGAGAATTTTTCATATTTCTATTGATACCTTGGATTTCCTTCATCACTTTGGAAAAAAAAGAAATTTTCATATAAGAACACATTTTGAATTAGACAACAGAAGAGGGAAAACTGGGTTCAAAACACTAATTTTGAGTTTACTTCAGGAAAATGCCAATTGAGTATATCAAGAGATAATATAATATAATATAAAAAGCTATTAGTTAAAAATCAATATGTCTAGAAAACACTTGTTGAGACATTGGAAACTCTCAAAATATGTAATAAATCCAGTCAAAGGCTAACTAAATTCTTAATCACTGAGGGCATACCATCTATACTGGGAACTCATCTGGAAATTTCTGCTTAATTACAAGTACTTATAAGCAGAATTTTTTTCTTTTTTTTTTTTTTAGGCTGACCCCTGATATACAGTGAATCTATAGTTAGTTAAGATCCCTATTCTGTGCCGTGGCTACCTATAGACTTTGGACAAGTTACTTAACCTTTTTCGTTTCTTTTCTTTTCTTTCTTCTTTTCCTACCCCTTCCCTCAATCCACATATGGTATCATACTCTTACCTGCAAGTGCTCAGCTGAAAAGAATGTAAATTTTGATTGCAAGATATCTTAGGGTTTATGGGCTAGGACTACTTTTGAAACACAAATAACTCTAGCTTGCAAAGATAGATCAACAATAGGTCCCAGGCCAAGCCCCATTTGGTCATTGTTTGGGCCCAAGTTGGCTCAGAGTAAATGTTAATAACAATTGTTTCTTTTTTCTTTTTCTTTTTTTTTTTGGGGGGGGGGGAGGGGGGAGGCGGCCAGAAAACCCAGAGAAATCTCAATCCCTCCCAGGTTGAGATATTGTCGCCAGATCTACTAAATCTACATGGCTCCAGAAGAAAAAGTGAGGTTGTGACCTTGCACAGTCCTCCTTCACTTCAATCAAATTCACTAGGCAAGTCATAGCATCATCTCCTTGATCTCGTGGTCTTCTTTTAGAACAAAGGACAAACAACAGTAATCTTTTGGGGTATCACTTTATTCATCTTTAAAATGAAAGGATTGAACTAGATTACTTTTATTAGTTTTTTTGCATTTAGAAATTGTATTTCCCCTATTACATGTGAAATTAATTTTTAACATTTTTTTAAATCAGTTTTGAGTTCTTACTCCCATTTTTCTTCTCTGAGACAGTAAACAATGAGATAGAGGTTATATGTGTTCAGTCATGTACAAACATTTCATTGTGTGCAAGAAACCTCAAAAAGAAAGAAAAAGACAGTGAAAAAGAGAGAAAAAGTGAATGAGAGACATAGAGAGAGAAAGAAAATATGCTTTAGTCTGTATTCAAATAACATCAGTTCAGGCAGATAGCATTTTTTCAGACTAGATTCTGCCTAACTTCATTTCCAGGTCTAAATTTTGATCTCTAAATTGTGTAGTCTCTTCCACTTCCAATAGGAAGCAATAAATGGTTTAGGAACCAAAACACTTTAATGATACAGACTCTGGCGCTTAGCATGTACGAGTCATGATATTGCCTATTTCCAGAATGAGAAAAGAAGGAGAAAGATGGGGTATCGGAAAGGATTTTTGAGTCAACTCCATACAACATGGAGGGGAGGGAAGGGAGAGAGGGAGAGAAGGAGAGGGAAAGGGAGAGGGGGAGGGGGAAAGAGAGAGAAAGAGAGAGAGAGAGAGAGGGGGGGGGGGGGGGGGGGGAGAGGAAGAGGAAAGAAATAGATGAATGCTCAGAACTTCAGTCCAACACACCTACACTCAAATTTTCATATTAAAACCTTATTTGAAAAATAAATACAGATGGGATTTTGGATTTCCTGTCATTTTGAATTATACATGCCTTTGCACACTCTGTTCAGAGCGAATGTATTGAAAACTGACTAGACACAATAAAGTTTAATATCTGCAAAAGAGGTTTAGATACTCCTCAATTGTTCTTAGGTATTAAAATAAGCTATAAGCAACTAGCAGAACAACTTTGAAACCTACAACATTTACATACCTTAAATAAACTAAAACAACCTCAAGCCACTCATTTTGATTTTAAAAGTTCTAAGGAATTGATACTGCACATTTCTTATGTAAAGCATAGCCTTGTTTGATAAAAGCAGCTTTGATACATGTTTAACTAACGTCTTATGGTACTGAACTCAGCATGGCATGAGTGATGCAGGCAACAGAAAGCTTTACTGTAGATAGGAAATCATTAACTAGGTACAGTAAGGAGAGCTCCCCTCATTAACCAAAGACCAATTTTACTAGAAGCAAAAAGATATCAAATAACCCTCCATTTTATATAGAGCTCCAAAAAAAAAAAAAAAAAAAAAAAGCCTTTGATGTAACTCCATATTCAGGATGTTTTCTAATAAGATGAATGACTAATTCTTTAAAAATTCAAACCGAGGTTAAAGACTAAAGTCAGAAGAGGGCATCTGCTTCAGTCTAGCTTTGCGATTTTGGATAAGCCATTTTTACCTCCCAGGATCTCATATTCTTCCTCTGTAAAATGAGGGAGTTAGATTCTCAAAAGCCAGGAAAGAATCATGAAATTGCTAATAAATTTTATGTTAGGAAATGAAGTAATAAATAACAACAAAAAGTTATGTTGCTTTATAATTTGCAATATTCTTCCAATGACAACAAAAAGCTTCAAGTCATGGAACACTACAGAAAGTGCACTATAATGATACAAGACAATCCCAAAATTCTCCCACATCCAGAGAATGAAATGATCCAAATATACTACTTTCACTTTTTTTCATGGTTTTTCCTTTTGGTCTGTTTCTTGTTTTACAACATGACTTATATAGAAATTAAAAAAAAAAGAAAGAAAGAAAAAAGTGTACCCTAAGGATAATGAAGAGTTACATGGTGGACATATGAATAGGTGCCAAAACAGTACAAGAGAGGGGCTGTGTAAAAGTTCCCAGATCAATGTCTGATGAGGGGGAAAATAGAGTGATCATGTGGCAAGAATTACAAATAATCAACCCATGAACAGCTCATGAGCTCTAGTGTAATCTACACAATGTCAAGAGACTGAAGGTTGAAATTCTATGGTGACTATATAGAAGGTCAAACGATAGGAAGGCATGAGAGGATTGCGAACTTCATCAGTCAGGGGAATATCCAAGATCAGTTAAAGAAATAACTGTATCACAACAAGAAATGCTAGGATTTAAGATTAAATGTGCTATCTGTGACAGGAAAGTGTTATGTGTAGTTTACAGAATGGGACATGTATTTTTGTATGAAATTTTATGTGCTGAAATTAATGTGTTTAATTAGGTATACTGATATTCAATGTTACATTTCAAATAAAACATTAATTTTAATGAAGAATCATATACATATAAAAGAAAGCCATTTATAAAGGGATGTAGTTTTAAGTTTTCCATTTGAAAAGTTCACATGAAATGAAATTACAATTCCACTAGGGAAGACCTGGTGTACAAAGACCTTAATTCATCCCAATGATATTTCCCAGCACATATCAGCAACTAATGGATAATATGTTCATAGGCTGAGTGACAGAAGTTGATATGAACTATTTCCAATATCCAATTGTATATTTTATGGCTTGACATCATGGAAGCTGCCACAGGAGGGAGACATTTCATAAACACTTGAGTGGATCTACTACACATATAGGCAAATCTGGAACAGATAGAAACCTTTTTTTCTCTTGAGTCTTACAACCTTCCAAAAACCCAATTTATTTCAAGATGAAATTTTTAAAAGTAATATGAAGATTGAGAATCTAAATTGCAGACATAAATAACACATTAAATAGATTTTTTTTAAAAGACCACCAAATAGCCCCTCTAATAACTAATTTTCATGAAAATTCAGAGCCAGAAGGAAAGCAGACTGATCAATTCTAAATTTTTCATTTTGCATATAATAAAATGAGATCCAGAAAACTAAAGTGATTTGCCAGGAGTCAGCCAGTTCATTAGCCTGTTGAAATCCTTCCCATCTTCTTTTTAACACCCTAAACATTTCTCTGATTTCCACTCCCCTTCTCTTTCAGAAAATATTTTCCCCTCAAATCTCTCAAGTCCAATTGTTCAAAACATGAAGTATATTATACTTGTCATATTCTGATTCACCTCAAAGTGACTATGTCACCATCTTTCTTTGACAAGATTACCAGCTCCTTTGCGAACCTGGCCTCCATGAAAAGCACATGGCTTTTCAAACTCTTAGCAACTTCATAAATGCTGATTGCTGCCTCTTGGGCCAGAACTGATACAGGCTTTCACTCAACTCCTTGTGAACTTCTCTTAGACATATTTGTTCTCTAAGTCTCCAATGTCCTGCCCTCAAATATCACATGGAATTGTTCTCCCTTATTACTCACTGGGCCACAGCTAAGGAGACCAGGGGTTTTTGTCTCTTCCTAGAATCTCAGGGTCAGACCTAAACACTCTTTTACTCCAACTTTAACCAGAACTTTTTCTACAACCTGCCAGACAAGTCATCTTTCAGTCTTTGTTCTTTTGTTTTATTTTGTTATTGAAGCAATTAGAGTTAAGTGACTTGCTTAGAGTCACACAGCTAGTAACTGTTGAGTGTCTAAGGACAGATTACAGGACCAGGGCTCTATTCTGTGTACCATCTAGCTGCCCTTAGCCTTTGTTTGAAGCCTTCCATTACTTCCTCTGGTTGCCCATTCTTCTTTTTCATAGTATCATAGAGTTACAACTGGAAAGGCCCTCAGAAGTCATTTAGTTTGATCCCTCATTTTATTGATGATTGAAAGTGAAGCCCAGAGAGTCTGGGTGAACCATGATAACACAGCTGCTTAAATAAGTTTCTGAGGTAGGATTTAAACTCAGATATTCCTGACTCTAAGTCCAGAATTTTATCTACTCTGCTATGCTGTTGTAATTTTTAGTAAATTTTTCTTAATGTTGGCCATAACTCCCAACCTAATTATGCCCAAAATCACTCAATAACAACAGGAAAAAAAAAAAAAAGAAAAATTTTAAATTTTGTTTTTAACTCAGATAACACAGGACTTTCAAATCAATCAATATGCATTTATTAAGTACCTACTACTTGCCTGACACGGTTCTAGATGCTAAGTAGACAAAAAAAGGAAAAGACAGTCCCTGTCCTCAAGGAACTTAAATGTAATACAGAAATGTAAAAAATATGCTATATATAAAATAAATAAGAAATAATTAACAAAAAGAGGGCACTTTAATTAAGAGGATTTGAGAAAGGCATCCTGTAAAAGAGAGAGAGAGAGAGAGAGAGAGAGAGAGAGAGAGAGAGAGAGAGAGAGAGAGAAATTGATTTTAATTAAGACTTAATGGAAACCAGGAAGTTCAGTAGGAAGAATTGAAGAGAATTCTTCAGGGAGAGCCAGAGAAAATACCCAAACTAAGGAATGATGTTTTGCTCTCAGAATAGCCAGGAAGCCATCAGTTTCTCTGAATTGAAGAATGCATGTAAGATGGAAAAACTTAACATAAATTGAGACTAAATGAAGTGAGCAGAACCAAGAGAACATTGTAAACAGCAACAACAAGAAGATTATGTGATGATCAACTGTGAAAGACATGGCTCTTTTCAACAATGAAGTAATTCGAGGCAATTCAATAGACTTGTGATGGAAATAACTATCCACATCCACAGAGAGAATTATGGAGAATGAATATTAATCAAAGCATAGTATTTTCACCATTTGTTGTTCTTGTTGTTTGCTTATGTTTTTTCCCTCTCATTTTCTTCCCTTTTGATTTGATTTTTTTGTGTGTGCAACATGACAAATATGGAAATATGTTTAGAGAAATTGTACGTATTTAACCTATATTGGATTGCTTGCTGTTTTGAGGAGGGGATGGCAGGAGAAGTAAAAAATTTTGGAACACAAGCTTTTGTAAAGGTGAGTGTTGAAAACTATCTTTATATGTATTTAGAAAAATGAAATACTATTAAAATATTTTTAAAGTATTTTGCAGGGAATAAGGTATAAAAAGACTGGAAAGGTAGGAGAAGGGTTACCCCTTTGTTTTCCTGACAAGTTATTTATCTACTAAATAACAACATAAAACTCAATATCCTTTTTTGATTTTCCTTTTACTTTCTCTCTCCTGAGAAGATAGGCAACTAGTAAAATGCTAACTGTGTTTTTAGTTGACCAAAAAAGTGGTACTTCTAACCTTGTATTAAAGTTCTAAAATTCTAAATAATGTTTCCTTCATCAAATATTGCATTTTACAAAAAAGATATAAATAGCATTTTTTTGAAGACAAAATGGAGAACCAAAGAAGCATTTCTGCATGCCAGCTCCAAAAGTTTCTTGATATGTATAGTGCCTGTCTCTTGGCTTTTGTCTCCTCAACTATAAACAATAGAGTAGAAGTACTTTCCAGCTCTTACTTTCCAGTAATTCTATGACCCTGTGGTAATGGAATCAAATGATTCAGTAGGATATTTACTTATAATTTTATAAAAATTAATTCATCCACCTTTTCATTGCCAATCATTAAGTATCAACAACATGTGCAGCATTGTGGGATAATAACTATTAATATGTTCAAAGATTTATACCAAATAGCTAATATTTATATGTTACTTTTAGGTCTGCAACATACTTTATATATTATTTTATCTCACTTGAATCTCACAACAACTATAAAGATAGGTGTTATTATTATTTTCATTTTGCAGATGAGGAAACTAAGGCTGATAGAGATTATGTGACTCTCCTAAAGTCAAACAGATTCTAAGAATTCAAGTCAAGATTTGGAGTAAGGAAGGTTTGAATTCAGTATTCTATTATGTTACTCAGGTGTCAATTATCACCCAACCTAACAAAGAAAAGGTGGGGGGAGGGTGTCATAATCTTTTAATTTTAATTCATTGAATTTACATACTAGAAAATTTACTGACTATTCTATACAAAAGTAACTATAACACAAAATAATGAAAAAATGCCTAACTGAGGCACTGGACATGTGAAAAAGTCTGCTGTGAACCCATGACATCTTTACACATTAAAAATCACCAAAACATCCTTAAACGGTCATTTAAAGCAATGGATATATAAACAAGTGTCATGATAATGGAAAGAGACATTTTAATATCTTTATTGCCCAAATAAACTGCTGATCTGGGAAACTACAACTTTAGTAGACCAAATTTTATGTGCCACAAGCATAAGTTTCATTACTTCAGAGTTACAACATACAATCTATGATAAAAATCTATGCCTAGGAAATAATGATTAAGAAATAGCTGCCTGTATCTCCTTAAAGAGGATATATCTATAGGATCTATGTGGTTGAGAACTAAGCATAAATTTTAATACACATTTTACATGCTAAAACATAAACTGCTATAGATTTATAGCTGCAAGGTACTTCCAATGTCATTTTAGAGTTGAGGAAACAGAGGCTTGGGAATAGAATATAGTGGATTTAAAAGTGGAAGAGACATTAGGGGCCATCAAGTCCAACATACAAATTACACAGATGAAAACCTAAGATCAAGGGGTTTAACCAAGTGGCACAGTGTATAGAGCACCTGTGGACTCAAGAACACTCATTTTCCCAAGTTCAAATCTGGCCTCAAGCATTTCTTAGCTGTGTGACCCTGGGCAAGTCACTTAACTCCATTTACTCATATATAGTGCCTTAGGGAAGGAAACAGCAAACCAAGCCAGTATTTTTTGCCCCCACCCCAAAAAAAAGCTTAAATGGTAAGAATCCTGAGTCAGACATGATTGAAAAAAGACTAAACAACAACAAAAGGGGAATTACATGGTTAGTTAAAATGTCTCATCATAGATTTATAACTAGGTTCCTCAAGACAAAAAGCCAACATTTATTCCACCATATCATGCTGCCTTCATCATTATCTTAGGCTGAAATAAAGCTTGGTTATTTGTCTGCCAGGGAGTGATGGAGATTGGGCATACTCCAGAACTCCTTTCAAGTTTAAAAGTGTAGAATTTTGAATTTAAATATGAGGTTCTCAGAACAGGACAAGACATTTTCACTAAGCACTTTGGACCATGGGGATTTTAAATGCTTCTTAGCTTCCATGACTTTATTTATCACTTATTTTAAAATTCAAATCTTATAAATAATAAAGCATAATACTCCTCCTTATTTTTCTCAAACCAGCTTCTGAAAATTACTTTTGACCATATGTTCAGTAGTTCAGGCAGGCATTTAACAAGGGCTAATAGATCACCAAATAATTAGCCAGACTGAAAAATAAGAGATCCAATTTGGCAATCTTAACTCCTGAAAAAAAAGTAGTACATATGGTTATTTGGGTGAGAAGATGATTAAATCAGCTGCACTGCTTGGTGTTTAGCCAGAAAGATGGTATGTAGCCAAACTAAATCACAAATTATCAAACCAAGAGTTATCCTGTGTATGTGACCCATAAAAATCACAAGTATATATATATGTAATTGGGGTTAAGTGACTTGCCCAAGGTCACACAGCTAGGAAATCTTAAGTGTCTGAAACTAGATTTGAACTCAGGTCCTCCTGACTTCGGGGCTGGTGCCCTATCCACTACACCATCTAGGTGTCTTAATAATATTTTTAAGGGCATCATAAAGTGAAATTAGAATCACAGGATTTATTCAGAAGGATCCCCAGAGGCCATTTTATTCTTCATGTAGGCAGAAATTTTCTTATATAACATCACTAATATATGTCAGAGTAATCCTTGAAAAGGGGAGTAGCTAAGCAAAACAGTACTGGGAAGATAATTCTGGTCTTTGGGATCCATCTAAGTTCAAGTCTTTGGCTTTACCATTTGCTATCTATGTCATCTTGAAGAAGTCATTTATACCCTCTGAAACTCAGCTTCCTTATGTAAGGAAGGCTGGAGCGGATACATCTCTGGTTTCCCTTCCAATTCTTATCATTCTATCTCCCATTAAAATTTATAAAGTACCAACTATCCAAAAGACACTTTTAGACACTAGAAATACAAAGACATAATCCAGTCTTCAAGAGAATTACAATTTAATTGAGAAAAGTTATGTATATAATAAACTACAATACAAGATTAAAAAAAATTAGTAAAGGGAAATGAGCAATTCAGGGAGAATCATCAAGAAATCTGAGGAAAAAGAAAAACTTTCAGCTTCCCAGGAAAAAGAAATGTTAAAGATAACTTCCTGGAGGAGATGGTATCTAGCCAAATTGGGCCTTCAAGAAATGATGGAGTTTAAAGGTAGGAAAATGCGATGAGGGAGAAGAGAAGAGGGAAGTCATTCCAAGTATGGACAAAAGAGCAGAATTAGCAAATGGAAAAGAGCAGAACAAGAATGAAGGGTAATTTAGCTTAAGCAGAATGTAGTTTCCTGGAAGGGGATTTATATAAGAAAAAGTTAGGTAGGTTAGAGTTAAATTGTGATAGGTACAGAATGCCAGGATCCAAAATTCTACCCAATAGGCAGGAATAAATCACTTAGAGACACTAGGTAGAGTAGTAACAGATCAGAGAGGTTTAGTAGAAAATACTGAAAAACCAATCAAGATACTTTTGGACCAGCATAACAACAGTGTGATTGAAAATGAGATTATTAATTTTATATATAATTATATATAATTTATAATTAATATTAAAATTATTGCTGAGAATAATAATAATAAAATTTAATAAATAAATAGATGTGTAGGGTAAAACCAAAGGGAAGATTAATGACTGGGACTTCCTTCAAATAGAAACTGACACATAAAGGGAGGAACCAGACTTGGGGAGATGATAATATAGTGCAATTTTGGATATGTTATAAATGAATGGTGTGGTGTTGTTCAGTCACTTTCAATCATGTCCAACTCTTTATGACCCCATTTGGAGTTGTTGGATTTTTTGGGGTTTTTCTGACAAAGATCCTGGAATGATTTGACATTTTCTTCTCTAGCTTATTTTACAGATGAGGGAACTAAATTAAACAGGGTTTAATGACTTGCCCAATTCCCATAGCTAGGAAAATAATATGAGGTCAGATTTGAATTCAGGAAGATGACTCCAGGCCACCAACTCTAGCCACTGCACCATCTACAGAGCAAGGTTATCACTTGAAACAGAATGAATGTAACCCCAAAGGACAAAGTCCAGAGAGGATGCAGTAGAACCAATAAAACTATGACTGCCACAATTTATTTCATTGCTTCTGATTTGTGGCTTCTGTAATCTTTTTGTATTATGTATATAAGGACATGTTTGCTTCTTAGAATTTCATAACTGCAAGTACTATTTTTCCTGTGAGGAATAAAAATGAATGAATCAATGAATGACAATTTTTTTTAAATAAAAGAAGCTGGTCAATTCCAAATTCAATGTTTTCCCCATAATACCACCTGGGATAACTCCTAGCAGTGTAGTTCTTACAGAACACTGTTCTTAGATGACATAAGTATGATGATAATTTTATGGACAGAGAAACCAAAATTCATTAACATGAGCATGTAACTAACAAATAGAATGGATACTCATTGGTCTCCAGTGCCCTTTGACCTGTACCTACTTTGTGAAATGATTATTTCTGTTTCGTTTGCAGAGTGATGTGAACTCTCTCCTTGGAATTTTAGGATATAAACACAGAGACTGTTCTTCACCTCCCAGAATTCTGCTTTATGGTGGAACTTCCTAGGTTCCAAGTACTGAAAATACAAAAATGGACTTGACTCTTTTCAACAATGAGGTGAGTAAGGCCAATTCCAATAGACCTGTGATGGAGAGAGCCATCTACATCCAGAGAAGACTATGGGAATTGAATGTGGATCACAACATGGTATTTTCACTTTTTTTGCTGTTTGCTTGTTTTTTTTCTTTTTGATCTGATTTTTCTTGTGCAGCATGATAAATATGGAAATATGTTTAGAAGAACTGTATATATTTTATTGGATTACTTGCTGTCTAAGGGATGGGGGTGGAGGAAAGAGAGGGAAAAAATGGAATACAAGCTTTTTGTAAGAATGAATATTGAAAACTATCTTTGCATGTATTTTGAAAATAAAAAGCTATTATTAAAAAAAAAATACAGACAGAAAAGTGAGATAGCCCTTCTACTCCAAGAGTTCATGTTAAAATATAGAAAAGATCAAGAATAGAAGACCATTCAGTTTCAGGGCAGATACAAAGACTTAGTGGTACCACCAAGGCAAATGATCATGCATCCTTCTTTAGTATCATTTCCATTGATAAAACCCTATCACTGGACTAATATCTAGGGGTAAGCATTTTCTTTCTGGGTCTTAAGTAACAACAGTAGTTGAGGAAATTGGGTATCCTCTTATCTCAAGCTGGCTATAAAGAATATTCTCCAAAACATCAATCTTATGTGAGGGATTTCTCTTTTTCCCTCTCTCTATTGCAGAGACTGGATTACCACATAATCATGCACAGAGGCAAATTTAGGGTAAAAGGAAAAGAATACATCTTTTTGCTTTAAATCTCTTCCAATGTACTCAAAGCCCTCATTTCAACCATTGTGGTTAAAGAGGCCCTAAACTCAAATTAAAAAAAAAAAAAAAAGCCAAGGACAGAACTTTCAAGGGCACATCTGTTTAAAGGCCCCAGTTGGATGAGGAGTCATGTGAAATGAATCAATAAATAGGAACCACAATATCTCCCCTTAACTCATACTTCAAAGTTTTCTCCTCTCAGGGTTAAACATGATCATTCCTTTTAACCATTCCTCTTAAGACAGAATCTCCAGATTTCTCATCATTCAGATCACCTTCCTCCAGAAATTCTCTAATATATCACTCCCTCATTAACCATCATGCCAAAAACTGAACACAACTGTCTAAACATGTTCTAGTAAGTACACAGAACAGTGGGACTATTGTTTCTCATGACCTGGATGACATGTTTCTTATTAATACAGCTTTTCCAGCCAGCAGCCAAAGCATCCTTCAGGTTCATATTGTTTACAGTGAAAGTGAAGCCCCCAGATCATTTCCACTTGAATTATTAAGTAAACAGTTCTTTCCCCATACCTGGACAATGTTTTAAACCTAAATATTGGTCTTTTCATTTATTCCTATTTAAATGTAATTTTTTGCAGTCAACTTTTATGTATTTTGTTTTGGTTAGCTCTATTCATATGTTTGATTTATTCATGGATGTTACCATAAATTTATTTGTATTATAAATAAAACATTTATCTACTCACTCATGTATATAAATCAACCTGATATTGTATTTCATTAAATATTTTTAATTGTCAAGTTTAAATATTAAGACTAAAACTATAGTGGGGATGAATTTTCAACTCAAAAGAGCAACACCATTCTATCTGATGGCATAGCAAAGAGAGGATACAGTCTAGGTGCAGAGGTCCTCAAACTTTTTAAATAGGGGGCAAGTTCACTGTCCCTCAGACTGTCGGAGGGCTGGACTATAGTAAAAACAAAAACTTTGTTTTGTGGGCCTTTAAATAAAGAAACTTCATAGCCCTGGGTGAGGAGGATAAACATCCTCAGCTGCTGCATCTGGCCCACAGGCCGGAGTTTGAGGACCCCTGGAAGGGATGCATAACAATCCCTTAAGGAGTCCTTGTTCTTGATGAACAAAAATGTCAGTTTGTACATAAAGCAGACAAATCTTTCTTTTTTCAAGTTATATTTTTATTTTTAATAGTATTTTATTTTTCAAAATATATTCAAAGATAGTTTTCAACATTTACTTTTGCAAAACCTTGTGTTTCACAATTTTTCGCCCGCTTCTCCCCTTCCCCAGAACAGCAAACAAAAAATTAAACATGTGCAATCTATACATATTTCCATATTTGTCATGAGCAGCCATGTTTCAAAGAAGCCCATCTGCCTTATTTCATGTTTGATGGTGCAGTCACTTGATTTTCGATAATGACAAGTGTTCTTAAGCACAAAGAATAAGCCACATTTTATTCTTAAGAGGGCAACCTAGAATGGAAAGTCCCATTGAAATGGTTTTTGTGCCCACTGTCCTGACTCTGATTTTGTTACAGAAAAAGAAACCGTTCATTTTCAAAACCCACCGTGCTCTCTATATAAATTTCTACTTTGCATGAACCCCATCCTACTAATTCTCTGTTTTTAGTTTTGCCTATTTCATTAAGCATCAGACAAAGCTTCTCTCACTCCAGTAACTCTTTACAAGTTAGTTCTCAAATTAAATGCCTAAGCTCTTCTGGATTGTGGTATATCTGAAAATTTCTGGAGTTAAGCTTTGTGAATCATATTGTATGTCTATGTTTAGGCTCCAGAACACTTTCCTAAGTATTCATTCATTGATTCATTCATTCAGCAAATGCATATTTAAACATTTATAAACACCCAGATAGTACCTGAAATGTACAATTCATAGCCCTCATTGTCAAACAGGTCAGAAGGAAGGAAGGAATAAAAGATATAAAAGAATAATTCAAACACAATTCACTATGGGGTAATTTTTTTTTTATTTTTGAGGCAACTGTAATTAAATAAGTGTTATGTGTTTGAGACTGGATTTGAACTCTCTTGACTCCAGAGCCAATGCTCTATTCATTGTGCCTTCTCTAGTTGCCCCAAGAAGGTTCTTTAAAAAAAAATTTTTTTTGGTTTATTTTTTTAATTGATGAAATAAAATAAGCATTTCTATAACATGGTATAATTTTTCTTTAAAATGTGATGATATATGAAACTGCAAATCTATTATGTACAAGTTGCAGTTCCTAACACGTAATTTTTTTCTTCCCTCCACCCAATCTTAGAGATGGTTACCATTAGATAATATGTGTGTGTGTATATATATATACACACACACATACACACATATATACGCATACACACACACATGTAAAATTATTTTATATATACTTCTGTTTATCAGTTGTTTCTCTGGATGCACATAACATCTTCCTTCATATGTCCTTTGTAGATAACTTGGTTACTCATAATACTCAAAATGACTTAGTTGCTCAAACTTGTTCTTAAAATGATATTGCTGTTACAATATGCAATGTTCTTTTGATTCTGCTCATTTTGGTATTCATTATTTCATGCAAGTTTATCCATATTTTTCTAAGATCACTGAGTTCATCAATTCTTATAGCACATATACTCTGCTATAATTATATACCACAACCTGTTCAGCCATTACCCAAGTGATGGTCATCACCACAATTTCCAGTTCTTGCTACCACACAATAAGAGATACTATAAATTTTTGGAAAAAAAAAAAATAGATTAAAACTTCCATGCTGATCAGAACTTCAATTGGCCCATGAGTGGCACTGCACTTCCACCCTGGCTAAAATAGAGAATTCCAGTCTCAGAAACAAGCAAGCCTTGGTCTAGAGGAAATTCTGGAAATACTGAAAGAAGAATAGAAAAGGTATCATGGTTACATATCAATACACAATTTTTCCTCCTACCTCTGAATTTCCTCCCTCTAAGCCCTTTCTCTATCCTTGTGTCTAACTACAACTTATATTTATCTAGACTTAAAAATTCCCAAAGCATTTCCCTCACATTATTCTTCCAATTTACAGGGGAAAAAAAAGCTCACTTAAGTAACTACATCAGAATTCTCAGGCTTCAAATCTCCATCTTAGAAATTCTACTTTGATTCAAAACTTAGTGCATCCAGCACACCATTGTTATCTCTACTATAAGTTCCAATTCAGCCAGAGTATATTATAGGGGCATGCTCACATATTCCATTTTTCTTGCTATTATATTAAAAAGATTTCAAAAGGAAAACCAACAGAAATCTTAATCATATTTCAATATGCAAGGCAAGGCAAAATTAAAAACAAAAAGTCTGTTAATTTTGTATCCTCATGCATATGTTTAACCTACAAGAGAATGCTTGCTTTCTTGAGGAGGAAAGAGGTAAAAAAGGGAAGGAGAAAATTTTGAAACATCAAGTCTTATAAAAGTGAATGTTGAAAACTATCTTTATATGTGCTTGGAAAAATAAAATACTATTGAGGAAAAAAACAACAACTACAGCAACAAATTTTATATCCTCTATTGCAACAGTAACATTTATGAAGTTCAGGTCCAGGTAGTGTTACCAGTGTTGTTGCACAGTATGACCAGTATTCATATTCCTTCCATGTATACAGCTATTAAAGAGAACTCCACAATGAAAGTTCAATGTGTACTTTCAAAAGCCTCCAAACTCCCATTTTTCTTATCAGGAACAGATTCATACACCCATATTCACACATATCCCTACACCCCCACACACAAAGCATCTGTCACTGAAAGCTGTGAGCTCCCAATTCTCTGCACAATTTACAGGAGACTATAGAGGTTACTACTGCTTTAACCTGAACTTTCCCCAGGTATTAACATCCATTCATGAGGAAAATTCAAAATTTCCTTTAGTATTTGTCCATCTTCCAAGAGACTACCCTGTATACCCTGAAGGCAGAAAATCCATTTTCCCAGCATTGACAAATAACTGCATCATCAGATTAACCCCAGAAAGGGCCTTCAGGAGGCCTATGCCCACTGACCAAAGATATCTTTATTCAAATGCTTAAATTATCTCCTATTTCCCAAACAACAGGCTTTGGTGCAGCTTTAAGGGGCATATGATTAGCCAATCAGATGAGGGAAAGCTGAGTCAATCTAATACTCTGCAAAACAGATAATTATGAGACTTGTCCCTCTCAAAAATATGCATTGCTGACATTGTCCCCTCTGCCATGGCCAAGTTACAGACCTGCCTTTTTTCTGTGTTGGGATGTCAGCAACTTAAGATACTAACCACTGCACTAGGTATCACAGCAATGGCACCTTTGGAGGCCAGCACCCTCCTCCCAACTCTCCGTTCAGAAGGCAACTTCAACAATTCAGAAAAGAACAAATCTTTCCCTCCCACCCATTTTTCCTAGAAGAAAGCTTAGCCAGGTTGCAAATACCTAAGGTCTGCCTTCCAAGGTGAAGTGTGTTACCATACATTTCAGACTGACTGGAAACTAGACTTCTAAAGCCCAATCCTATTATATCTGTATCACAATCATTAAACACTTTGAAACTATGTTGATATGATAAGCAATAAAATTACATAGTAATAGTAAAGTTTTCGAAACATTTTTTCTCTCAATTTATATAGATCATATATTAATCCCACATTCAACTAATTCAATTGAAAAACCTTTCTGTGTTGTTAAGAAAAATGAGCCATCTATACCCAGAGAGAGGACTGTGGGAACTGAGTGTGGATCACAATATAGCATTTTCACTCTTTTTGTTGTTGTTTGCTTGCAATTTGTTTTCTTTCTCATTTTTTCCCTTTTCTTGTGCAGCAAGATAATTGTATAAATATGTATACTTATATTGGATTTAATATATATTTTAACATGTTTAACATATATTGGATTTGCCATCTAGGGGAAAGGGTGGGGGAAGAAGGGGGAAATTTGGAACACAAGGTTTTACAAGGGTCAATGTTGAAAAATTATCCATGCATATGTTTTGAAAATAAAAAACTTTAATAAAAAACATGAGCCAAAGACAGACTTTAACCATCATAACATAAGGCATGAGAATGTGCCTTTGAAATCTAAAAAGTAAAAACTATATAATATATGCACATAATTTCTGTCTATGAAAATAAGGATTCTTCTCTCCTCCCCCCTCCTTTCCTATAATATCATCACAAAGCAAACTAAGTAGGGAATGCAAAAATTTTAATTGTAAGTAGATATTTACTAAAGGAGATCAATGAGTAATAAGTCCCTTGTTACTGAAATGGTACTTGACACTGACTAGACTGAGAAACTTCAAAACCTCCTCATTCATCAGGCAAAACAAAAAACCTGCTCTTTCCATGATTTCTCTCACTAGATTTCAAAATGCAAATTACTCAAACTGAACAAAACCTGTATTCAGAAACAATGTATTACACAAGGCATGTAATAAGTCAGTATCTAAAGGATGCTAACACCCCTCCAAAGAAACACAGCTGTACAGTACTGAACCTATTTAGAAGGAAACATTCAATAGCTTAGTTTTCAGAACAATCTGTTTTAGTATTTTTGGTTCTTGCTGGGTAATTAAACCATGTTAAATAAAGATCGATGAGGGAAGAAAGGGCAGTTTTCTTCATCTCTAACAGGCATTTTCAAAGCAATATCAAGATTTCTTTCTTTAAATAAGATAAAATTTATTTTTTAAAATTTTCTTTGATACCTTCCATGAAACTTCAAAACTTCACATAAAATCCATTTTCATTAATCTTTCACACTACAAAGCAGTGAAAACATTTTGGATCCTTAGGCTTCTTACAGCAAACTGGGACAACCAAGAGATATAGGTGGCCTTTTCTACTAATCAAGAATGGAGGCTGTCATCCAAAAAGAGTTCAGGGCTCTTGTCTTGGCTCCCAGTTTATAATTCCCTCTCTCAAGTTCATAAGAGCTTTTCATCTTGCTAGAAAGTAGTACTGTAATTAGCAATTTCAAAATTATGAGTATCTGAAGTTTTAATTATGGGGTAATGAGAAGTGGTAGACTTTGTAATTAGCTTGCATGCTTCTTGCGGGCCGGAGCTGTCTTTTAGTCTCTTTTGTTATCCCCAACACTTAGCACAGTGCCTGAAACATAGTAGGTACTTAATAAATATGTATTGGTTATTGATAATGCTTTCTATTTATTTATATGTGTGCATTTGTTTCCCCTAACATATAGTTCTTGATTGCTTGCTTTTTGATTCCCTGTACTGAGCACAGTACCAGGCATATCCTAAAGAAATATTTGTTGGAAAAAAATGCTCTTATTTTAACAAGGGTTCAATAGGATTATAGTGTCATTGAGTTCAAAGTGGCCTTAGAAGCCTTTCAGTCCAACTCCCTCATTATAAAGATGAAGAAAACAGCCCAAAGAGTGGTTGTTTGTTTGTTTTTTTAAATTAACTTGTCCAGGGTCAAACAGTTTGTGTCTGAGAAAGGATTAGAATTCAAATATTTCTGACTGAATCCAATTCCAGCATTTAGTCACTGAGCATTTGGCTGCCTAAATAATCACAATGTCTTTTTTTTTTTTCTTTTAATTTGACTAACGACACTTTGTTGAGTTTGAGGGATAACTATACTATAATGAAAGAAGCCTGGCTCCACAATCAATAGAAATGACATCAACTCCTAATTTTGTCACCAATTAGTCATTCAACCTTGAATCAGCCATTTTCATTCTTCATGCCTCAGTTTCCTGATGTGTAAGATGAGGAAGAGAAGTTGGACTAGATTTTCTCCAATTCCCACTTAGAGGTTCTCTACAATTGCAACATATTAATCATAAATGCAATTTTAACTGTTAGAACAATATTCACAAAATCACAAGCAAAGATTAGTGCTTCCTTCATCATCTGGAATTAAGAAAATATGAAAATGTGTAAAGCAAATTATTAAGTCTCCAGTTATAATGTTTAGACCTATCTGTCCAACAAAGAAAATCAAGAGTCTAAGGAATGAGGAAGAAGAAGAGGGATCTTGAGAGCCTTTACCATAATAGATAACTAATTCCCAGTGGATTTCAGTCCTGACATAATTCTAGACTACTTGACACCACTCAATATTTGATGCCTTTTATCTACAAATATTGGCTTTCAAACTAATCAGTTGCTTGAACTATAACTTATCATGGCAAAAGATACTCTGCTCTTCATCCTGAAGTCAGCACTGGTTCTCAACTTCAGAAATAGTTTTCATACTGGTATGAAACCTCTGGTAAATAGGAAATAGTTACTACAGGCAAAGGGTGAATGCAAAAACAAAACAAAAACAAAATAATTTCCTGAATTATTTGAATAAGTTCTTTATATTATTATATTTGAGGGGGGAAGAGAGCAGAGGTCACACAAATGAGAGGAAATTCTCTTTGAACACTTAGAGGAAATAGTACCGTACTACAGATAAGGGAAACCATAAATCTTTTTTTTTTTCTTCTTAATTATAGGATGAAAAGATATCCTCTTAAAAGCCTATTTTGTATCTCATCTATCAACTTGAACACATACTTAAAGGCATCAAAGAGTGAACTGAATTGAAGGTTATAAAAATTAAAGGAAATTATAGACCTCATAAACATCATGTTGTCTTTCTATAATTTTTATAAGCATTCTTACTGCAAATGCTGAAAAACATTAATAGTATTAAGAAAACAATGCAATATATTAGAATAAGCAAAATCCAAGCTCACAAGCACTTGTCCAAAATGGGATAAAATATTTCTAAATGACTTTGGTAATATAAAGACAATAATAGAACCTATTGAAGCTGATGAATCTACCAACAATATGGAGAAAATTTTAAGAATCTAGGACTGAATCTTAGAGGTATACACCTACATTTAAGAGATGAGGATGCAACAAAGGATCCCTCAGAAGGAATAGTCAAGTAAGAGAATCAGCAAAGAAAAGTGTCTCAAAGGCAAAGAAGGATAAGATATCTATGAGTAGGAGAAGGGAGAAGAAGGTAGATCATAAAGGAGGTCAACAGGATTTTTTTATTTTTGGCAAATTTTTAAACAAATACAAAAATGAGAAAACGGGAGGAGGGACCCAAGTACATAGCAAACCATAATAAAAGATTCTATATACAAATAAATTTCCATTTCAAGAAAAAATATACAGTAAATACTACACATTGTTTTCAAAACTGCCCAACTTTTCTTTGCTTTCTTGGTTTTCTTTTGTTCTCTGCTGTGCATGTTTAATTTTTCTTTCCTCTTTCCCTCCCTCCACAACCCTAAAGAAGCCTACAATTAAGTGAGATGTACATATACACATAGCTATGTGTAAACAAACACATATATAGTAATACACACATAACACTATCCTATGCTTATTTCCTCCTATTATCTCTTTCTCTGAAGGTGAATAGCATTTTCCTTCATAAGTCTCCACCTTTGCATAGTTTAGTTTCTAATTCAACCAGCTAATCATTTCCTAAGCCACAACAATATTCCAATTCAATCACATCCTATCATCTATAAAAATTCCCCCCACCCTCAATTTTTTGTATTTCTTCTATTTTTTTTTTTGGCTCAGTAGATTTTATTTACACAAGAAAATTCCAATTGAAAATAATTGAAATTATTCTTTTTACACTTTTAAACAAGGCCCTCACTTCAAAAGGTTTGATACTACTGAATCTATTTTTTATATCCTTTCCTCCTAGTTTCTTTGAAGTTCTTGATCTTTTGTTCTCCAAAATGAACTGTCATGTTTTCCGACACAAAATAATTTTTAGTAATTTAATTGGAGTGACATTGAATAAATAGGTTAGGTAAAAGTATCATTTGAAAAATTATATTGGCTTTCCCCTCCCCATGAACAATAAATTAGATCTGAAAAAGATAATGATGAATGTTGGAGAGGATGTGGGAAAACTGGGACAGTAATACATTGTTGGTGGATTTGTGAACTGATTCAACCATTCTGGAGAGCAGTTTGGAATTATGCCCAAAGAGCCATCAAACTGTGCATACTCATTGATCCAGCAATGTTTCTACTGGACTTATATGCTAAAGATCATAAAGGAGGGAAGGGGACCCAAATGTGCAAAAATGTTTGTGGCAGCCCTTTCTGTAGTGGCTAGAAACTAGAAATTGAGTGGATGCCCATCAGTTGGAGAATGGCTGAACAAGTTATGGTATATGAATGTTGTGGAATATTATTGTTGATACAGACGACTGAAATTCTGAATTAAATCTGAGAATTCAGAGCACTTAAGGTTAATTATTTATTCAGTGTAAGACAATGGCTCCCCTAATGATTGATGCTTGCTGAATGCTTGGTAGTGAGATAATCCTAGGCAAGGATTGGAGGGCAGGAAGGGAGAAGGGAGTTGATGGACTTTGCGGCAGGAGGAGGAGGAGAAGAGAAGTTGGTGACTTTGGACTCAGGATACATCATTGGCAAGCCTCAGGGCAGTTTGTCTGTCTACTTCACTTCTTTTATCCTGACTCTGGCCCTCCAAGGAACTAGCCCATACTTCACAATTGCTCTATAAGAAATGAGCAGCAATTGTTGATGGAGTTGTGAACAGATACAACCATTCTGGAGAGCAATTTGGAACTATACTCAAAAAGTTATCAAACTGTGCATACCCTTTGATTCAGCAGTGTTTCTGCTGGGCTTATATCCCAAAGAGATCCTAAAGGAGGGAAAGGGACCCAACATGTGCAAAAATGCAGCCCTTTTTGTAGTGGCAAGAAACTGGAAACTGAATGGATGCCCATCAATTGGAGAATGGCTGAATAAATTGTGGCACATAAATGTTATGGAATATTATTGTTCTGTAAGAAATGACCAGCAGGATGAACACAGAGAGGCTTGGAGAGACTTACATGAACTGATGCTGAGTGAAATGAGCAGAACCAGGAGATCATTATACACTTCAACAACAATGCTTTATGAGGATCAATTCTGATGGAAGTGACAATCTTGTTGTGCCACAGTTCTCTTTAACTGTCTTGACTGTTTTCCTGTACTAGTTTCCCTGCACTGGTCCTGAGTTTCCTTGAATTGTTCTATCTCAGTTTCCTTAACTGTTCTGCCTCAAACCCCTTAGTTGTAAAACCCCCCTCTGGTCCATTAATACTGAGGACCATTTGCTCTAAGGTTAGACTCAAGATAAGGAGATCAGAGTTCCTGACTCCTAACTCTTTCTGTCCTCAAGAATTTACAGAATACCTCTAAAATATTCCAAGAGATAAGACTATCCCGGATATATCATTGACATCTTTACTTGTGTTTATTCAGACATCCTGACTCTGGCTTTTAGCAAGAATTTATGGCTTCTCCCCCATCCTGACAGAACCAAATGGGTCTGTGAAGAAAGTTTCCCACTTCTGTCCCCTTTGTCTGTAAAAGGTATTTAAGGATTTGGGATTCTCCCATTCATCATTGGATACTTGTGCAGTCAATTATGTTCTCCAATTAATAAAATATTTAAAAAACTCTCTAATATCTCTCCTGCCTCAGTTTCTCCGGCATTACAATCTTAACAATGAGAGCTTCCAAATCAGTTCCAATTGATCAGTAATGAACAGAACTAGCTACACCCAGTGAAAGAACACTGGGAAATGAGTGTGGACCACAACATACCATTTACACTCTTTCTGTTATTGTTTGCTTGCATTTTTGTTTTTCTTCCCAGATTATTTTTACCTTCTTTCTAAATCCAATTTTTCTTGTGGAGCAAGATAACTGTATAAATATGTATACATATATTGTATTTAACACATATTTAACATGTATGGGACTACTTGCCATTGAGGGAAGAGGGAGGGGAAAAGTTGGAACAGAAGTTTTTACAAGGATCAATGTTGAAAAATTATCTATGCATATGTTTGGCAATAAAAAGCTATAATTAAAAAAAAAAAAAATGAGCAGCAAGATGATTTCAGAGAGGCCTGGAAAGAACTTACATGAATTGATGCTAAATGAAATGAGCAGAAACAAGAGATCATTATACACAGCAACAGCGAGATTATTTGATGATCAATTCTGATGGACATGGCTCTCATCAACAATTAGGTGATTCAGACCAGTTCCTAAGGTCTTGTGATAAAAAAAAGCCATCTATACCCGGAGAGAGTATTTTCACTTTGTTTGTTGTTGTTTGCTTGCATTTTGTTTTCCTTCTCATTTTTTTCCCCTTTTTGATCTGATTTTTCTTGTTCAGGATACTAAATGTGGAAATATGTATAGAGGAACTGCACATGTTTAACATATATTGGATCACTTGCTGACTTGGGTTGGGGGTGGAGAGAAGGGAGGGAAAACATTAGAACACAGGGTTTGTAGGGGTGAATGTAGAAAATTATCCATGTATATATTTTGAAAATAAGAAGCTTTAATTAAAAAAAATTTTAAAAATTAAAAAATGCAAAAAAATAATTATTCAGATCCAAGTTTCTCTGTGTAAAAAATGTCTTATGTTTATGTTCTTTTAGTTCCTGACTATTTTGGCAGGTATACACTCAAGAGTTTTTGTTGTATTTTGTGAGACAATTGGGGTTAAGTGACTTACCCAAGGTCATACAAATTAGTTAGTATTAAATATTAGAGGCCAGATTTGAATTCAAGTGTTCCTGACTTTAGATCCAGTCTTGATCTACTGGACCATCTAGCTGCCTCTTACACTCAGATATTTTATACTGCCTAGGTATTTTAAATGGTTTAAAACAATAATGAATAATATTGCTCATTGGATTTTATCTATTTTAACTTTAACTTTTAATTTTAGAGTCCCACCGTCTGTGGAGGTTATGGGTAGCCTCACCTTGCTAAGGCCAGTCACAAATCCAAGTTATATCAAACTCTTGAGGTTAAATTTCCCCTATAAATTTTTCCCTTTTGGTTAAACCCATCATGACACTTATGTGAGATCTTTCCTCTCATCCCTCTTCTCCCCCTCCCCCCATGCCTCATGATATCTTTCTCTTTATAGCTATTAACTCTTTTAGGGTACCAAACTCGTCTACTGATTTAGCCTATCAGTAAAGGATGAACAGTTTTGAAAGTTTGAAAGATCAAAGATGATAAGGACCAAGAAGAGGCCGGGAAACCTTGAAATTAAGAAATTATTAATAACCTTTGAGAGAACAGTTTCAAAAGAGTAGTGGTGATAAAAGCCAAACTGTAGGAGCCCCCATGACTGGGTGGTAGGAAATTAGAGCTAGAAGTATAGTGAGTGAAAAAGCATAGGGATAAAAGATAACTGTGAGAAAGAGGATACCAAGATCAAGAGAAGGATCTTAAAGATGAGAAGATGCCAAATGACCTTTCATTTATTAACAGGTTGAATTAAAATATAAGCTGTTTGAGGGAAGGTACCATTTTATTCCTATCTCCAAAGCTTGAGAGGCAACAGGGGGAAATGGATAGAATACTAATTTTGAAGCCAAGATCAGAGTTCAAGATCCTCTTTTGTGACAGTAGACAAATCACTAAATCTCTGATCTAGGTAACTCTCAGGCTTCAGGGAAAGTTCTGATCTGCTTTGGAGCAGAGAGCTTTTTAACTTGCAGTTGGCTTATAACAACATCATCAGTCTAGTCCCTATTCCTATTCCCACAGCCCAGCACAAAGTTGCCCACCTTAGTACTTAGTTGCCCTTAGTACTTTTAGTTGAAGTGTAGCTTCAGGGAAAAAGCTAGTCAATACTTAGAGGTTAAAGATTATAGAACGGGAAGCCCCAGTGGCCATAGGAGAAGATAGGATCCAGAATCTACTTTAGTAGAGAGATGAGACTCAAAAAAGAATGAATCAGCTAATTTGAGATTAATAAAGTGAAGGAGGAAAGCAGGTTAAAAATGCTGAAGACTCTTGATTTGTGGAGTGGAAGTATGAGAAGAGAATAGTTCATGAGATCTGCTGAAAGGCAAACGGGGTAGGGTGGCACTTGAAAAAGTGTCTAAAAGAGAGAGAAAAATTTCTAGAGTAGCTCTTGTGTTGCATGGGAAAGAAACATTTAATGCACTGTTGGCTAGATTTAGAACTACATGCAATCAAGGCCTTCACTTTGTGAGCTACATATTCCCGTAATGTCCTGAAAGAATTGTTTCACCTATTACAAACAGGGCATTATCATAAGAGGAGAGAACTCACTGGAATTCAAATATTCCTTCAGCCTTTCACACATCTTCTCTTGGTATGTTCACCAAGTGTTCACCTCACTGCACTTGAGAACGTGAATAAATTAATTGGAAGAATAATAAGCTATATGCCATAATCTTACAAGACAGAATTTAATAAACTTGCATATTATCATATTTTAATTTTAGTAAAAGTGCATTTAATAAGTACAGTTGTTTAAGCACAAGTGTTTAATTAAATACATGGTATGTATCTTGGCAATGCAATAATTTAAAAATGCAAATGGTGTTTCACTTTAAATTCTTCCCTTAATCTATTTTTTTCAATAAATATTTCCCAGTTATTCCAAATAACAATGCTATCAATAGCAGTCTTCTTTGAAAAAGAGCATTGAAATACTTTTTTAAAGATGTTGCAATGTATTTTTGGCATTCCTCTTTTATAGTATGGTACAACAGGTAGGTATTAATTCAGAACAATACCACTGCACAGTAGCAAATCATTGAAATAAATGTGGCATTTCATAACATAAATATCCTTTTATAAAAATTCATCTATTCCTCTTATTTCCATTGATAAAATTTTAAACAAAGAAAATACACATACACATTGGGCATTTTAAATTCTTCACTTCTCTGTAGAACAACGCATTTCATGGTTTTTGTTTTATTTTGTTTTGGTTTTTTGTAGTAGAAGTCTATCATTAGTTCCATCTGATGGAATCATAGCTGCAACCCTAGACCCAATATACTGATTCTACAAAAGGACCTTTACCTCTTTTCCTGCATAACTAGTTTGTCCTAGCACCAAAGTCCTGATTTTACAAAACAACCTTTTACTTTATGTCGCTTCTGTATCCAGACTTTATATCCCTAGAACAAAAAGACTTTTTTCCATACATAGTCTATTTGGATATATATATATATATCTATAATATAATATATTATATATATATCTATATATCTATTAGATATATATCTAATCACAGGGATTTTTCCTATGCTCATTTCAAATTTCTCTGTAATGTCATCACTGTAGTTCTGGTTCTGTCCACTTTGCTCAGCATTAGTTCACTGAAGTCTTCTCATTACTCTCTTAAACAATCCATTTTGTCATCTCTTATACCATTGGTTCTAAAGGGGAAACTGAGGCAGGTGACCTCACACAAATTTCTCTCTCACTGAATAAATGACAAACAACAACAATACTATAATATATAATATAATAATTATAATATATATAATAATATAATAACAATACTATAATATATATAATAATGGAATACCATTAGTCACATATCACAATTTGTTTTGCCATTTTCCCAAACAACCAGAATTGTATCTTTGGCTGCCACAAAAAAATGCAGCTAAAATATTTTTGTACATATTGGTCGTTTTCCTCTTTCATTAACTTCTTTGTGATAGAGAACTTGTAGTGGAATAGCTGGGTTAAAAGATATTCATTGTGCAGTTATAAGGGGAGAGGGGATTCCAAATAGCTTTCCAGAATTACTGAACCAATCCACATCACCACAAACAATGCATTAACATGCTTCTTTGCTACAGCCCTTCCAACATTTGTTCTCTTTTTGTCATCTTTGCCTGACTGATAGGAGGTGAAACCTCAAAGTTATTTAATCTTTATTCTCTAATTATTAGTGATTTCATGTGGGTTTTTTCTTACATATCTGTTGACAGATGGTAGTTTGTCCTTTGAAAACTATTTATATCTTTTGATAATGAACCATTTATTTATTGGAGACTGTCTCTTTGTTTTATAAACTTGTAATTCCTTATATATCTTGGATAGGAGTTCTTTACTAGAAAAACTTACTGCAAAGATTATCCTTACATATTTACTTCTATTTTTTACTATATTATGCTTATTCATGTAAAAGCTTAGAAATTTTTTTACACAAAACTATTGTGTATGTAAAAAAAATAATAATTGTCTATTATGTATGACTTCTCCCCTCTCCATAAATCTGAAAAAGTAATTTCTTTTTTCTTCCTCTAATAATATGACCTTTCAAACTTATAGACTCATAGAGGTTAACATTATATGGTGTGAGAGTCTTCTGCCATGCTGCTATCCAGTTTTCCGTAGTTTCTGTCCTATAAGCCCTTCCCCAATAACTAACTAGTCTTTTGGATTTACTGATCACTAGGGTACGGGTGTATGTTTCTGTTCCTCTGATCAACCTCTCTTTTTTTACTTGACCATTTATAATCAAATCATCTTACTGATAACAGATTTATATTACAATTTGAGATCCAGTACTGATGGACCCTCTTCCTTCCCAAGTTTTCTATTTATTACCCTGATTTTTGACCCTTTATTTCTCCATCTGAACTCTGCTATCATTTTTCCTAACTCTATAAAACATTCCTTTAGGAGCTTGATCAAGTAAATTATCATTGATAGTTACTCTCAAATTACTCATGAACAATTAATGTTTCCTCCATTATGTAAGTCCTGTCTTCATTCCAACAATGTTTTTTATAGCTGTATTCATATGGCTCTTGAATGAACCTTTGTAAGTATCCCATTCCAAATATTGTATAGTTTCTGTAGTTATTTTGAAAGGGATCTCTCTTTCTACTTATTTTTGCTGAGTTATAATGCATCTGCTGCCCATCAAAGAAATATATACTGATAGAAAAAGTTGATGAACTACAAGTGATGTCAATGAGCTTCTAAATTGTTATTTCAGTAATGTCTGACCCCATTTGGAGTTTTCCTGGCAAAGATGCAGAAGTGGTATATTATTTCCTTCTCTAGATCATTTTACATATAAGGAAACTGAGGCAAACAAGATTAGGCGACTTCACCAAGTCCATACAGTTAGGAAGTGTCTAAGGAAGTGGACAGAACCAGAACTACAGTGATGACATTACAGAGAAATTTGAAATGAGCATAGGAAAAATCCCTGTGATTAGATATATATCTAATAGATATATAGATATATATAATATATTATATTATAGATATATATATATTTCCAAATAGACTATGCATGGAAAAAAGTCTTTTTGTTCTAGGGATATAAAGTCTGGATACAGAAGCTACATAAGATATGAATTCAGGAGGACAAGTTTTCCTGACTTCAGGTCCAGTACTCTATCTACTGCACTACTTTGCTGTCCAATTTTTTAAATAATGAAAAATAAATATAGTAAGCTCTCATGTTGTTCTGTATCTTTCATCCAGTCATGTGACTCTAATGCTCTGATCTGCTGTACATGATCATTTGTGAAAGCCTGCCTTTTCCCTTCTCATATTTTCATGAATACCATTTATAAATGTGCAAATCCCTCTCAAATGTTTTGTAGAGATGAGAAAATAAGCAGATGGACACTGATGTACTCTTCATCACTTTTTCAGTAATAATACAAGCTGTAATTTTTTTCCAGTTGTTTGATATCTTCCTGCCTTGTAGATAATTTTATGAATTGCTTCTTCCGACACAATTAGAATTTGATTGCCCTAGCATATGCCTTCTTAGACTATCCTTGTCCAGATCCAACTATTCTTCCCACTTTAGCTTTCTTTAATGTCATTTTTTATTTCCTTATACAACATGTTGAAAACTAAACTATACTTTAATAAAATAGTTTCAAAATTAAAACTTGATAGAACTTTTCTATTTTTCATCTGTATGGTATGCTCCTTAGAAATCCATCCTGAAATGCTCTATAGATAGTCTCTCTTAATTGGATCTGATGTCAAACTTTCTCTTAATCAGGTTTCCCTCCTCTACTCCTTATTTTTTACAATTAAACTTTCTTTCTCTTTAAAGTTTTTCTTTTGGGTTAATCATAGAAAAAGAATGTTTTTCTTATTCAAAATACTACTTGACTCTGAATGATGGTAACTTTTGCCCTTTAATACCTGTGTGAGCTTAGGCAATTAATTTCCTTTCTCTGGCTTCAGTTTTCTGATTTGTAAATAAAGCAATTCAAAGAGATGCCTGTAAGGTCAGTTTCACTCCTAAAGCTAAGACCCTCTGGTTCCCACACTTTTCACATACTGAGATCAGTAATCACAAATTCAATGACTTCACAGAAACTACTATTTTATGAATCAGTCACATATGCAACACTCAAATGTTACTTATGCCATAATAGTTTTATTTCCTTTCTCCAAAAATAAGAAGTTCCAAATAGAGAAACTGAGTAATGAATTGCATGAACAAATCACCATGTTTTCATTTTTAGCAACTTACCCTTTTTTAGCACTAAAACTGAACAGGCGAACTTTTCAGATGTCAGTTTGATGTCAAACTGCCTGAAATAAAAGAGTAAATCACTGTTGGCAGAATTCCTACATGGCTAACTCGAACCATCTTGAGTTTGGAATATGAAATAGTGAAACAATTCAAACTTAAAATATGCTGTGAATAAAAATATTGTTTTCCACACTACATTTCTCAAAAGTGACAAAGTTACTGCAAGGTTTTAAGATTAAGTAGTATCATCATAACAGTGTTATTTCCTAGTCTACTGGCCTTCAGGGCAGATCAAATGGGACCACCCAACTTAAAGGGAATCATATGAATATATGATGATATAGGTGCTTTGTTTTAAGCAAACTACATGACGTAAATGAAAATCTTGCACATAGAAGCAAACTCAGGCAATATTGATTCAGTTTGATAAAGAATTCAGAACTGGCTACCGTTCAAAGATAAGCCCTTGTATAAAAAAGCACTTTGCTTTATAAAAATTCTATTTATTTACAATTTTTTCTTTTGTCAAAAGTTTTTATTTTTATATTTTTAATATCACTTACATTTTCCAATTATTCCTTTGTTCTAACCTTCCCAGAGTTATCTCTTGTAACTTTCTTTTCATAATTCTGAATAATATTCTAGAATGATTGTACCAATGTATAACTATACCAACAATGAACCAATTATTTTTCCACAAGCCTGCCACTATGAACTATTCTCAATTTGCCAATTTGCTGAATGTAAGATATAAACCTCAAACTGCCTGAACTGTTTTGATTTTGCATTTCTGGTATTATTAGTGATTTAGATCATTCTTAATTGTGATTTTTAATAATCTGCAATTCTTTTGTGAACTGTTGTCAAAAGCAGAATTATAAATGGCTCTTGGAGATAAAAGATAGAAAAGTGCATCAGTCATGTAATGATATATTAGCTTTTACTAAAAAGCACTCAAAAAGCATTCTTTCTGATAAGGAAAACTTAAAGTTGAAAAAAGTTTTGTATCTATCCAAGGAAGACTTAGATTATCCCCAAATCAAATATTTTGATCTTTAGCTACGTAATTCAACTGTTTAAATAAAAATTTCATGGCAAAATACACCATGATACTATTCAAATAAATACATTGAATAAAAAAGTGAATTTTATTCAACATCATCAGCCCTAAATAATGTTCTGAAATAGCTTACTTGACAATTTCAATATACAGTCATTTAACAGGCTGAATGTTGGATTGCAGTTAAAGAACACTAAACACAATCCAGCAAGACTACTGCCCAGTATGGAGTGGCAGAAATCAAAGAGGAAGGTAGAACAACAAACAGCCTGATAACCCTCTGCTCTTTTCTCCATCCACAAAATAGATCGGAAAATTCTCCAAATCCCTCTGTAATCTGGAATACTATTCTCCAACACAGACTTTAAACTGTAAAATTTAATCTGAGTTGGTTGCTATTATCTCTTCTCTTTTCCTCTGCCTGATAGGATGCCATCAGCCAACTCTCAAAATCCTCCCCTGTTTGTTATCACAACTTAAATGCTACTTCTCTGAAATACTTCCTTAAATTACTCTATCTCAAAGCAATCTTACTCTTTTCTACCCGAGTTTCTCTTAACCCAAAGAAGAGACTTTAGAGATGGTCTAATCCAATGGTTATCAAACATTTTGTTCTCTGGATCAAAAAGCTTTACAAGCTTAAAAATTAAGGAATCCTCTACATTATTAAAATTATTGAGGAACTCAAAGAATTTCTCTTTATGTGGATTATATCTACCAAAATTTATCACACTAGAAGTTAAAACCAATAATTTAAAAATATTATTCATTTGAAAACTAATAAAGCCATTACATAGTGACATAATATTTTATGAAAAATAGCATTTTCTCAAACAAAAAGAAAACTACTGAGAAGAGATATCATTTTATATGTTTTTGAAGATCTCTTTAATGACTGATTTAATAGGAGACAGCTGGATGCTTGAATCTGTTTATGCATTCAACCTGCTGTAATATGTTATTTTGGTTGAAGTATGGAAGAAAACTCATCTTCACAGAGATAACTAATTGGGAAAAGAAAGCATATTCTAATAGGCAAATAACATCTTAGTATTATTATGAAAATAGTTTTTGACCTCAAGGATGCCCTCACAAGGTCACTGGGAGGACCTCTGGGGATCTGAAGAGAATACTTTCCCACTGATCTAGCCTAACCATTTCATTCTGCCAAGTAAGAACACTCAGAAAATCTGAAAGAGATTAACCAACTTGCTCACTATCCATCCCAGAAGTAGCACAAAGTTGAGATCTGAAATTAGGTCTCTTGACATAGCACTGGTGATTTTGGTTAAATGCTTCTCTTTTTCTTTCAAATACAAAACATTGAAACTATCCATCATCCTCATATTTTATCTCAGGAAAATGCTCAAAATGATTGATCTGTCTTCAAATCTTAACTATTCAGTTTAAGTTAATCATCCATTCAGGTGTCCAATGATGGCCTAGCTAGCTACTCTCCTAACTTCTCTGACCTCCACACACTTGTGTCAGGAACTTTTACTGCATTTTTTTCTAACAACCCTAAGTAGTCCAATTCAAATGATCTCTTGTATCCCAACTAACCTTTCTTAAAAAACCAGTTTCAATTCCGTATCTTCTACCACAAAGTCTTTTCAGGATATCACCTCTTCTCTATCTTCAAATATTTCTTAGTATATACCAGAAAACCTATTACTTCATCACACGCTATAATGAATTATCCTCTAAATGAGGAAGATAGTTTAATTCAACAAGAAGCCAGCTAGTATTATGAAATACACTGGAATTTAGAGCAAAAGCATGGGGCTTGAAATCTGGTTCTGCTACTTTTCCTCTGAAGCCTCAGGCAAATGATTTCATTTCTCTGGGCCGCAGTTTTCTCATTTGAAAATTGGAGGGTTAGACTAGATAATCTGTAAGAGCCTTGTGAACTGCAAAGCTTTCATTCCATGAACTCAACCAACATTGATTAAGCAGAGTACATAAACACAAATACAACACAATTAGGAGTAATGTGATATACATAGAAGAAATTATGGTAAAAGAAATGAACAATCACTTCTAGCTAAGATTTCCAAAACTATACTCCAAGTTCCCTTAGTATAGAAACCAAGTTTGATGATAATACTGTGTTTACCACTTCCCCCACCCCATAGCACTTGATTAGGTACATGGTAAATAATCAATTCTTGTTGATTCCCCAAATATAAATATATCAATTAATTTATGATCATGTATACTATTCCCATTCAAATAAATTTCCTTAATTAGTATGGCAGAAATTAGGCATGGACCCACACTTAACACCGTATACCAAGATAAGATCAAAATGGATCCATGATTTAAACATAAAGAACGAGATTATAAACAAATTGGAGGAACATAGGATAGTTTATCTCTCAGACTTGTGGAAGAGGAAGAAATTTGTGACTAAAGACGAACTAGAGACCATTATTGATCACAAAATAGAAAGTTTTGATTACATCAAATTAAAAAGCTTCTGTACAAACTAAACTAATATAAACAAGATTAGAAGGGAAACAACAAACTGGGAAAACATCTTCACAGTTAAAGGTTCTGATAAAGGCCTCATTTCCAAAATATATAGAGAGCTGACTCTAATTTATAAGAAACCAAGCCATTCTCCAATTGATAAATGGTCAAAGGATATGAACAGACAATTTTCAGATGATGAAATTGAAATTATTACCACTCATATGAGTGTTCCAAATCATTATTAATCAGAGAAATGCCAATTAAGACAACTCTGAGATACCACTACACACCTGTCAGATTGGCTAAGATGACAGGAAAAAATAATGATGAGTGTTGGAGGGGATGTGGGAAAACTGGGACACTGATACATTGTTGGTGGAGCTGTGAACGAATCCAACCATTCTGGAGAGCAATCTGGAATTATGCCCAAAAAGTTATCAAACTGTGCATACCCTTTGATCCAGCAGTGTTTCTACTGGGCTTATACCCCAAGGAGATACTAAAGAAGGGAAAGGGACCAGTATGTGCCAAAATGTTTGTGGCAGCCCTGTTTGTAGTGGCTAGAAGCTGGAAACTGAGTGGATGCCCATCAATTGGAGAATGGTTGGGTAAATTGTGGTATATGAATGTTATGGAATATTATTGTTCTGTAAGAAATGACCAGCAAGATGAATACAGAGAAGCTTGGAGAGACTTACATGAACTGATGCTAAGTGAAATGAGCAGAACCAAGAGATCATTATATACGTCAACAACGATACTGTATGAAGATGTAATCTGATGGAAGGGGATTTCTTTGACAAAGAGACCTAATTCAGTTTCAGTTGATCAATGATGGACAGAAGCAGCTACACCCAAAGAAAAAACACTGGGAAATGAATGTAAACTGTTTGCATTTTTGTTTTTCTTCCCGGGTTATTTCTACCTTCTGAATCCAATTCTCCCTGTGCAACAAGAAAACTGTTTGGATCTGCACACATACATTGTATCTAGGATATACTAGGACATATTCAACATATATAGGACTGCTTGCCATCTAGGGGAGGGGGTGGAGGGTGGGAGGGAAAAATCAGAACAGAAGTGAGTGCAAGGGATAATGTTGTAAAAAAAATTACCCTGGCATGGATTCTGTCAATAAAAAGTTACTATTAAAAATAAATAAATAAATAAATAAATAAATTTCCTTAAACACTTTAAGGTTCAAATGGTTTCATTATAGTAAGAAAGCTCATTGGTAAAATAACCTTTATCTGGAAAATTATAAAACATCAATTATAAAAGAGTTATCCAGGACAATGGGGGAAGAAGAGGAATGCCAAAGAAAGCAGCATAACTGAATGAGCTTTGAATTCCTAGGTTTGGAAATACAAGAATACATATTAAAAAAGAATGCTACCCTTTTTTACTTAGCACATCAGTAAGATATTTTTATTATGAGAAAAGTTTCTTAAAGATAATGAACATGAAAAATAGGACATCTACCCTCATTTGGGGTGGGGAAGTCAGTTTTTTTACCCAGACAACAAATAATTTACAGGTCTAGTTTTTCAAGAAAAACCTGTCTAGCTGCAATACAGGCTAGCCTAAGGGATAATTTTTTAAATTGTGATTGATCCATTATTTTACATTTGAAATCTGAGTAAGAATGCTTTGACACCAACACTTCATAAGGCAGTCTTCCCAAATATTCCCAATGTCTAGTCATTGATCCAAGATATGTAGTTCAATGAGGATAAATACAAGAAAGCATGTTCAGATGCACGGATATGACAAAATGTGAACATTAAAATAGACCACATAATAGATTTCTGGGCAACATAGTGGTGTTTCTAGACTTAAATGACAAACATAATAGTTGCTTAATAAAACCTTGTTTACCAGTGAAATATTCATACACTGTAATGAGTAAGTAGCAGATATTAATAATTGGACTGTCATTAGGTTCTTGAGGGCAAGTATTAACTAGTCTAAAAGAGGCTAATGTTAAGAAATAAGAACTTCCCTTTCTGCTCAACATTTGTCAAATCTTGATTAGGACTACAAATCTATCTAGTTAGGAAATTAAAATTTAATCTAAAATTTATGATTCATTATTTACATTTATATTTGTGATAGATTAGTTAACTATAAGAAATGTTATAAAGAAAGCCATCTTTAATTATCAAATACATAGATAATAAGTAGAACGATTTACAACTGGGAAGAATCAAAGAAAAATCCGTTTGACCCAGAGATAGTATTCATTCACAGAAGAAATCAATCCTTGGAGAAGTCAATGCTCACAGTCACATAAATAGGGAGGATGTGTCTGAACTGAGACTGGAACTTCTGAGCCTGGAACTTCTGAGTTCAGCCTATTGTCCCTAATGATATGCTTGCCTCTCAACTAAGTCACTGATCATTCAGTCTCAGGTATGTGGGGGAGGGGGCAGGAATCCAGGTAGGAGAAGCCTGATCACCACTATATAGCACTAAAGTTATTTCTCTGTATCTTCAACATAGACAGCAATTTTGGGAGCATGATTGTTAAGATAAAAATTATATAGTCTGGAGGACTGTTTTCATCTCAGCATCATTCTTGCATCCCAAGGAGCTCCCAGAACATAAGATCCTAGATTCATATAATTTATAAGAGCTGAAGTATTTTCCCAACCTTGCCTTAGGTGAGGAAAAGACCAGGACATCTCCTTCCTTTCCCACCCCCATATTATAAAGTCCATGAAGGAAGAGATTGTGCTTTAAATAAATTCTATACTACCTAGAATAGGGCCATTAAGTTCATAGCTGAATTTTAATAAATAAATTTTGACTTCAGTCTTTAGAAAAAGTCTCATACAGAAATTGGGAGACTTTAGTTTGGCTCTTTATTGAATGGGTAATATTGGGAATAGAAATGAGACAGATACTTTTTTGCTGCTGCCTAAGAGAGAAAGGGCAATAAACACCAAAACCCAGCAATTTCAATCAAACTCACCAATTCAAAATCTTCTGTTAAATGATTGCAAATGTAACCTTGGATGCTTTAACTTCAAATCTCTGTTTGACTCAAAAGATAGTATTCATCCTCAGGGAGAATACTGAATTCTGCTGCGAACTTCAGGAGGGAACATAAAAATGATGATGATCTCACCATATAGTCTTCCAACTTTTTGCCAAAATGAAATAGAAAACAAACAAAAAACAACCACATAATGTTGAGCTTCAATATTTCCCCTTTTAACTTTTCAACTTCAAGCACTGGCATGATATTACTAATAATCTCATTTTTGCTTTCTTTTTCTTTAAATTTATTTTATTTTTAATTCATGGAACAAAAAAAGTATTTCCATTACATGGTACAATGAAAAGAGGATGACTGCCCATAAAACTGCAATTTAACAAGTTGGTTGATTGGCTGTTGTCCTTCATTCTTGAAGAGGAGCAAAATGACATCACAATGTTAGAATTAAGTTACAGTGTTTCTGACTGTTGCTGATCAGAACAATATGATCTTGGAATGCTTTTCCAAAGGTCGGACACAAAGAGTCCATATGAACATTTGGGGTGACCTCTCTAGCTTTGCACATCTTGTGTTTCTTTTGGGCTAATTCAATTCTGCTTTGCTCATAGAGCACAGCACCTTCTCTGATGAGGACATACCATAAAAAGCAGTCGTTGGCCAGTATCTCCCATGATGCAATTGATTCTAAAGTTCTTTTGAGATACCTTGAGAGTGTCCTTGTATTGCTTTTTCTGACCACCTCGTGAACACTTGTTTGTGAGTTCTCCATAAAATTTTTTGGTGGCAAGCATATGTTTGGCATTCAAACTGTGGCCAGCTCAATGGAGTTAGGCTTTCTCCAGTAAAGTTGGAATGCTTGGTAGTATAATTCAAGAAAGGACCTCAGTATCTGGTATTTTATCCTGCTAGGTGATCTTCAGATCTTCCTAAAATAATTCAAATGGGAGCAATACCCTCCAAATATACAACAGAGTTATCATCATCATCATATGACATATATCAAATAAATGTATATATAAATCATAAAAATTATCTATATACTTTTTTTTGTTCTTCCTCTGGATGGAGATAGAGACTTTCTTCATATTTCCTTTATTGTTAATATGTGTATTTATAATAGTCAAAATGACAACACAAAATTGTTCTTAAAACAGTATTGCTATTACTGTATACAATATTCTTTTGGTTCTGCTCACCTTGCACTTCATCATTTCATGCAACTCTTGAGCTCATCATTTTTTATAGCACAGTAATATTCTACCTACTGCATAATAAACAATAGAATCAAAGTTTTGGAGCATCAGGGATGATGTCAAGCCTAGTCCCATAGTCTTAGGACAGCAATGAATGATGTTCCACTAACCTCCCCCTGGATTTTCAGAGGGTGACCAAGAGAGAGAGAGATTTATAACAGTATAGTACCATACCTTCATACTGCCATCTGACATAGTGAAAGGTAAGATTCAGGTTAAAAAATGCTTTAGTTTTCTAACTTTTTCATTCTTAAGAGTCAATGCCTTCTCAAATTTCCAAATAAATTAAATTTTATATGAGTAGTTTCTACATCATTCTCCTTATTAATGCAAATGTAGAACTTCTCTTGGTAAATACATCTAGGGAAAAAGTTATGTCTTCTGATAAATAAAACTTATCTTCACAGATATTGGTGTAGATCTATGCTGAGAGTGGGCTTGTTGAATCAATGAAAAGCAAAACCATTTTTACTTGATTCTACTAAATGTTGATTGTGAATGAGGAGCCCTGGTAAAATGTCTTTGGCACCTTTTCACCCATCCCTTCATCATTTTATCTTTTTGAGGAGAAGAGGAAAGGACACTTTCTCAAATACTATGTGTTCCTAAATCAAGACTTCAGTAGCACTTAACACATTTAATTATCAACCACATTTTTTTCCCATCCCTTCTTTTTCAGGTGACTATAAAGACTTCCTCTTTTCTATTTCGTCAAAATCTCCCTAGGTAGTGCAAAGCCATTGGCTTCTCCAGTGGCCCAACTGGTACCACAAGGTGTTGCTCTTTCAGATAATGCATCCATAACTCCACACAAAAACTTCAGGAAGTATAAAAGCCTTGGAGGAAATAAATGACCACTACTATCTTAGATAATAACCCCCAAAAAGACAAAGATAATGCATCAGAGAAGCAAAGAAAATTGCCAAAGAAAATAAGTATGGTCTGACAACTGTTCTTACACTGGCCCAGAATAAGAAGGAACTTCAGCACAATCTTCTATGAAAAAATAGACTTGAACTTTGTAAAGGTCCCAAATGGGAATTTTTACATACAACAGCAGCAAGCCTGCCTCTTCTCGGTGTTTGTTCTCAAAGTTCTCAAAGAGGACTGTGACAGTAGTGAGGTGATGAAATGATATGCAAGTGAATTGGATTGAAGGGAGGAACAGTTGTACAAGGTCACCTGCCTCACTTTCTCCTCAGACCCATATGGGTCTGGTGGCCAGATATAGATCAGGACAACTGGAAGGGAGGGAGAAAGGGAGGGAGGGAGGGAGGAAAGAAGGAAGGAAGGAATCTAGCCAGTAAATACTAAGATATCTTGGGAGTGTTCAGAGACCCAAAAGAAGAAGAGGAAGAAAAAGATTTTAGGACCATCTGTAGGTAAAAGTCTCTATGTAAACAGTGGGAAAAAAGTTAAGAAGACAAGGAAAAAAAGAAGGGCAGAAGGGAGGGACACCAGCAGCTAATTATTGACATAAGGCTAAGTATTAATCAGGAGGATACAGTGTCCTTTGAAGGTATTTCTCTAGTCACAAAAGATTAAAGTAGTGAACTGCAAAGAACAATGGATCTCAAATCAAAGGATCAGAGTTCATTTATACCCAGCTGTTATTTCTTAGCTGTGTGACCTTGCGCATGCTCCATTAAACACATCAAACCCAGAACCTATTACTAAGTCTCCTCAACTAAAATCAATCATATAAAATGAACTTGTCAAACCACCAATACTAGAAAAATATTTTTTTTAAATGAACATTACCTGGATAAATATTCAGCCAGATGAACAGACCATTGAATTAATACATAGTCAAAAGTACTGGTTCAAATACAGGGTTCATTTTTTTCTCCCAAATATGGCTTCAAAAAAAAAACAAAAACATGGGCATTGCCTATAATCAAGGTTATTTTGCAATACTTGTGTGTTATCAAAAGTAAAAAATATGAATGTTGATAAATTGAACCTATGGGATATAGGTTGTTAGAATCCTGCAACAACTAAAAAGTGCAATCTTTCATTACAGACTGCTAAAAATACACATTTTTGTATGCAATTCTTATATCAATTCTGAGAACATATGCATTTTTTAACATAAAAATCATGATATAACCAATAATATACAGTACACAAAATAAAATTGGTAATATGTTAAACATTTTTTCTTGATAGTAATTTCCAAAATTCTATGACATTTGGGGCTAATAACATAATTAAAACAAAAAAAAAACTACTTGTGTGTTATGTGTGTATATAGTTTTCATTTAATGAGGTCATATTTTTAAAATGTAACCCATATTTAGACCAGTATACAAATATTTGTATTAAAAAGGCAGTTATATAATTACTATGGACCTTGAACTTATTAAGACCTGGGTTCAAATTTCACTTCTGATGCTAATTAAGCAAATCCCTTTACCTCTTGATTCTCCCTCATTCCAGAGAAAACTCTCCAAGACTATTAATTAAAAACAATGGCCAATTTGCCAAATCAACGAGTGCAAAATGAAGCAATAACAGCATCTATTCCAAGGCTTAAATGAGTTGATATATGTAAAATATCTTACAGAACTTAATGTGCATATGTGCATTAACTATTTCAGAATTTTTCTTAGTTTGATTTTAATGGATTTTTATTGATCTGTTAAATATTTTTTATTGTATTAAAGGGAGTTTTCTCCTAGACCCATCCATGAAATCACAGGTCCACTGATCCTAAAGTCAGTGACTTAAAGGCAAAGGATTTGACATTTAATAGCTTATTGGGCCTTCACATATACATTCTCACATATCTATGTATTTTGTTTTAACTCTTTATAAATACCTATGAAGAGCACTTCAATATAAGATGGCTAAATTTCTCATGAAATTATGTTTCTTGTCACCCTTATAATAATAAATAATAAAACTAACTCCTGACAACTTCTCTATTTGCTCCTCAAATTAAAGCCTGTGAGCCATCCTTCCATTTAATCACAACTTCCAGTTAATTTCATATTTCATTTATGGCAAGAATATCAAGATTAATATGTTTTCTTTGCTACAGTCTTTTGTCCTTTATTTCCTAGATGAAAGTGTCACATTTAGAGTCCCCACAGCTAAGTTAATATTTTTAAATCTAAAAACTTTATGATAACTCTTAGCATACCCTGCTATCATTACTACAGGAGCAGAATGGGACCACCCAAGATTAATTTTTTTTATATTTTTTATTTTTTTTTCTTGTTTTTTTTCTTGGTTTCATAGTTGGCTAAAACCAAAGAATTCATCACCAAGCAGCTGGGGGAATGGGTCTCTCAAAAATTAGCTGGATTCTTCTTCAAAAGAGAGATACAATCTCTTGATGGGCTTCTATCTAAAGCCTTTTTCATTATGGGATGATTTGCCAGAGCTTGTACTTCAGTATTATAGCCTTAGGAGACCCAGGAGCATCTATATCTTAGAAGTTCTAGAATAGAATTTTGTATGAACAAGTATTACAGACAACAAAGGCAGTGTGACTTCATGAAAAGAGTCCTTAGGAATTAGCAAAGACCTACAATTTTGCTTTTGACACTTAATAACTACTCATCAACACCTGTTCGGACCTACGTCTTACCACTGTACTTCAGATGACTTAAGAGTGAGGCTGATGACTTTGTATACCTCTGCATCATTTAATTCCAAATCATTTGCAAGTCAAGACAACACCTTCCTGATGTCATTGGTCCTCTTCAAGAACAAAGGATGAACAATCCTACCACATTCTAAATGCTCTCTCTACAACCTTGAATAGCTTTATCTACAAAGTAGTGGTTATTCCTATTATTGTCAACTGGGTTTTTGTGAGAATAAAATCAGTTAATAAACATAAATTTCTTCTTAAATTTCAGTGTGAATTATAACAATGACATCCATGGCCCAGAATGAAAAACTAGGATGAGACAGAATTGCATTGCAGAAAGTGAATAGTACTTTAGATGTTTCTAAACTTCATAACACTCAACAATCCATGTTTTCAACGCCAATATTTTTCCAGCTCTTTTAAAGACAGTTTGCATACAAGTGGGATACTTCATCAATGGTCACTATGACTAGAAAAGAATTAGAGATGATACATGATACTCATCATAAAATCAAGTTATTCTTCAAGAATATGAACTACCCTGCTCTAGGGGGAAAAAAAGTTGCAAATATAAGGAAAGCGTCTAACATAATTGGCAACTACTTATGGTATAACATGAGAATTATATAGGACAAAGGAGGAGGAAAGAGCTCTGATGTATGTCAATAGAGGAAGCAGACTTTGATTAACTATGCAAGTGAAAGTAAAAAAAATAAAACAAAATGTAGTTAGAAAAAGAGAAAAGAAAAGCCATGTTTTCTAAGAAGTAAACTTACCTATATGGGAAGAAACTAGACGATATACCACTGCAAATGGTTCGATGATTTTGTCTAAAAGTCCAGTATTTCTTATTCTAGCCTCCATGAACCAGTTATTCCATTAACCTTTCACCTTTCTGAGATGTAATTCAAAGCCAAGATATCAAAAAATTTAGGTGCTAGCATTACAAACCTCTACTTTCACTCCTTTCAGCTTGTGCTATTATCTGATCATCATTTTCTTAAAAGCCTGCTTCAAAACCAGCAACTTGTATTAATTCCATCCCAATAATTTCTCTCTGTAGGTCAAAGACTGACCCAATGAATTTTAAAATACAAAAATAAGTAAATGTGGACAGTAGATAATGTTTTTAATTAATTCAAGCTTCACTGGAGTTTAATTCTGAGCACTGGGTTAAAAGTCAAAATAAAATGCTTATTAAATCCAACAGCTAAAATTCTCTCAATATCACATGGGAAAAAAGTCTATGCTATTCCCTAAAAGTCATAAATAGACATGTGATTCCAAATGTGATTCCAAATTCTAGACATCTTGGATCTTTCACAGAGAAATTGAAGCTGTTACTTGGGCAGTAAGAGACAAAATCATGGAATTGCATGAAGAATATTATAAAAATAGGATCAAGTTAAGTTAAATTTTTTAAATTTAAAACCACTGGAAATAAAGTTTATGTTTAATGAATGATTAGGTTGAAGAAACTGCAGTCTATGAATTATATTCTATGAATTCTATGAATATAATTCTAACTAATCTCCAAATTTAACCAAATTTCCAAGTGATTAAACAACATCCTTTTTTTTCCCCCATTATCTTTGTTGTATTCATTGGTTAATTCAAATGACCTCAGTAAAGCACTGCACAGTAATGGTATGTAGAATGTCAGCTGCAATATCTCATAGGTGACACGATACTAAGTTATTTATAGAGCAGACAGATGGATAAATGGATGGATGGATAAATAGATAGACAGATGGACAGATAGTGCATTTTCTTCACAACAACCTTATAAGGTTTGCAATGAGTACAAACATTATTTTACAGACAAGCAAACAAAAGTTAAGTAATTTACCCATAATTATACAACTAAGTCACACTGAGAGGAACAATTTAAGTTTAGGTATTCTGAGTCTGAGCTAACATTCATCAGATGATAGATTCAAAGCTTTAAGGGACAAATCTAATCCAATCCTGTGTTATTACAGATAAGGAAAATGAGGTCCAGAAAAAGGAAGTGACTTGTTAGGGTTCCCACGGGGAGTTAAGTCTAGGATTTAAACCCAAGTCCCTCTGAATCCAAATGGAATCCTGTTTCCATTGTGCTATACTGCCTAAAACACAAATAGGAAAGGAATATTAGTGACTCCTACTAGAAGCAGCTCCAAATTAGTTTGCAAAGGACAGGTGACATACAATAATTCATGAGTCCCTTCCAACTCCATCTCTATCACCAGGACTATTATCATGTTAACAAGACCAAAGCCACAGATCAACAATTTCCCATGAGTTCAATAGTGTTTCATGACACTCTAGAAAATTTTTTTTTGCATGTGACCACAAGCAAAATCCCAATGCTTCCTCTCACAAATATTTATCAATAAGGGAGAATGGAGCAGGTAGAACACGGGTGTCTTAGAACAACCCATAGGACTTCTGGAAAACTGCTTTTAATTCACCATGAATTTAAATCCTTATAGCAAAAGATTGCAACCAGTCTCCTGGATGATCCTTCCAATCTCCAAAAAGATTTAACTTTGCAGGAGTTAGAGGAGAAAAGACAATATAAGTCAGTAGGGCAGAACACAGTAATCTCTTCCACATCCTCTCTTTCCTCATTGCTGTTTAAATATATTGTGGGTCAGTATAAGAAATTAAATGGGAATTAAGGGGGAGTTTTGTGGAAGCCACAGATGACAGATACAATGATAATCAGCAGATGACACAAAATGTTTAGAAACTCAGAAATGAAGAGAATATATATATTGTATTATATCATATGATGTGGAATTAACTGAGTGAAGACCCTCTCATGGGAATATAGCCTCAAACCATATGTTAATTGTGACTTGAGACTAAGCTATAACAAATAGAGTTATAGCTAAAAGAAGTTGCAGATGTTTGTGCTCTCCTGTTTCCTACCACCTTTTAATTAATATTTAAGTTCTTCTAGTAAAGGTGATGATGGCTTTGAATTTTCTAATCCAAGGGTACCTGATTGTACAGCAGTTCTCTAGAGAAATTTAAATTAAGTTTATTATTATTGACTTGTATTCTTTTGTTTCTGAGATAGATCTCTGGGTTTAGGATATAAGCCTGGTCTCTCCCCCAAAATGGGAGAAAAGGTCAAGTGGGAGGAGAAGGGGCTTTCTGTTTTATTTAACCTGCTCTTGTAGCGGGTTTTTGCAGTTTTTATTTTTGCACTCTTTTTATAGACAATATAGACAATATACCATTTATAGACAATATCCTTTATATAGATTTATATATGACCCTAACAGGGTGTCAGATGGGAGATGCCTTTTCTCATAAAATCATAATAAATTCCTTTCTGCTTTTTTCTTATTCTGAGTGTCTCTAATTGTTTTGTGGTCAATACTGACCCACACAATATCAATCCAAATTCTACAATGTTACTGTAAACACTACTACTATAGTAGTACTATAGTTCTACTATAAGATAATGTAAATTTCCAATAAAAGTAAAAGAGAAAATGCAGATTTCTTCTCTGATGTAACAGCGGGCCAAAAAAATTTTACCAGGATTTTCCAGATCACAGAGGCTTTAACCCCCATGATGTAGAAGTGTAAGTATAGAAGGAGTAAGGAGTGAGAAAACTTGATGTCATCTTCTAGTCCCATCACTGTCTGAGTCAGTTTCCAGATCAAATAAATCACCAAGCACAATGGCATACCCTCCCTTACCACTATGAGAGGAGGGAAGCAAAGACTGTTAGGTAAACTTCAGCTCAGAAGTTCTGAAGGGTTATAAGCTAAGTCAAGTAAGTGTCAACACTTAAGAGACCAGACTACTTAAGGACATGTCACAGGTCAGAAACAGAGCAAGGTAAAGTTCTGCAACCAATTAATAGTGAGGTTGAGGCTGTGAAAGGTTGTTGTACTTCCCAACCTAGTAGGATTTTGTTTTTGTTCATCTGTGTCCTGCTTTTCATGACCCTATTTGGGAATTTCTTGACAAAGATACTGGAATGATTTGCCACTTCTTTCTCTAGCTCATTTTACGGCTGAGGAAATGGAGGCAAACAGGGTTATGTGACTTGCCACATCACAAAACAAGCAGATGTCTAAAGTCAGAGGATTTAAATTCAGGTCCCTCTGATTCTAGATCTAGCACTCTATACACTATACTAAGCTGTCCTAGGTAAAAGAGGAAAACCCAATCTCAAAAAAAGGAAAACTCAAAATCAACAACAACCACCAAAAAACCCACCATCAGCCAGAAGACTTCCAAGGTCATGCAGACCAGCATAGCACAATCCCCCAATCACCCCTCTCCCCCTTATAAATAAGGTTTTCAGAGTCTCAGGATGGAAATAAGGGTTTCTCTCTTATTAGACAGGATTGAGGCAAGGAAGGGAGCTAAATTCACTTTAGTTCGGCTTCAGGGAAGGATTAGTACAATATCCAAATAAGGAAAAACATACTGTTATCACCAGTATGTCTCAGTACTAGTGCCACTGGAGTACTAGTGCCACAGGTATTATCAGTGTCTCCTAATCAACTTTTCTCTAAATGCAGAAAGCAATTAAAAAGAGAATGGGCTCTCCCTAAACTGCAAGCACAGTCCTAGAGAGATTGCTAATTTCTATATAGGATGCCAAAGGACTAAAAGCACATTGTGACTTTTCAATTAACATGGATTTCAAATATGGCTGGAAATTAAGGCAGAAGGATATTTATGGGTATAAAATGTAATTTTTAAATCAGCAAAAATAAAGAAAAATCGATGATGAAATTAAACCAAAAGGACTATCTTATTTCTTATAAATACTGGCTACTATAGTAATATTAGAGGGGGAAAAGGGAATGCAACTCACCGAAGTGTGCTTCCTATCCTTATCTTCAGAATACTTAAAGATTTGGTTCTTAGGTTTTTCAAGGACAGGGAAAATGTATCTGTAGTTATCAATTCCACATTGCAATTTTGCCCATCAAGGTTTCACTACATCAACATAAGAAATTAAATAGGAAATTTGGGAGAATTTTGTAGAAGTCACAGATAACACAGAGCCTATAACCAAATACTTAACCCATATTTTACAATATAGCATCATAAACACTCCAGGAAAGAAAAAGAACAAATTCAGATTTCTTCTCTCATAGGAAGAGATGGCCAAACAATTCTTGTGTGGATTTTCCAATTTGTAGAAAATCCTCCAATGTGGAAGGGATAACTGTATTTTTCTCCTCTTCTGTCCCCCATAATAATAGAGGCTAGATTTTAAATCAGACAATTTACTATGGTACAGTGGAAAAAAGGCTGATTAACAAAATCATAAGGCCTGGATTTTGTTTTTTATAATAAGAGCTTTTTAAATTTTTTAAAATACATCCACAGATAGTTTTCAACATCTACCCTTGCAAAACCTAGTGTTCCAAATTTTTCTCCCTCTCTCCCCACTTCCCATTCCCCTAGACAGCAGGCAACACAATATAGTTTAAACATATACAGTTCTTCTGTAATGCCGAAGAAACTGAGACAAAATAGAGATTAGAGAGTATTTAATATTTTATTTGAAAGGGAGAGATTTACTGGGACCAAATGGATCCATGGTTTGATCCCAGGGCTGAATGACACTATGCAACAATGTGAATTCTCAATGACATATATACCTGTGGGGGTAGACTGAGGCAGGGGCGGAGTCAGGGTGCTGAGAGTGGGAACACAGAACTAACAATGCAATTCTGACATGGTGAGGGAAGACATGGGGGACATCTGATAATTAGGATTACAGAATGGGGAGGGGCACCCAACATTCTTATGATGTCTAAGATAGAAGGTCTTTCTCCTTATCTGGATCATCATGATAAGGAGGAAGAGGTGGTGTTGATTGAGCAAAACAATTCAGGGAAACTGAGGCAGGACAATAAACAAGAACTGTGGCACAATACTTCTAAACATATTTCCACAATTATCATGCTGCACAAGAAAAATCAGATCAAAAGAAAAAACAAGCAAGCAAACAACAACAAAGAAGGTGAAAATACTATGTTGTGATCCATATTCAGAATCCAAAGTCCTCTCTCTGGATGCAAATGGCAGTCTCCATCACAAATCCATTGGAATTGAGAGGCCTAGATTGTTGATGGGTCTTAAGCAAGTTTCTTCATTCCTTGTTGTGCCAAGGTTCCCTGTTAATGTTGTGACCTAGTTTCTCCAATTGTTCTATTTAGTTATTCTGCCTCAGGTTATAACCTTTCCCTCTAAATGTTTGATGAAATAAAGGTCTACCTCAGTAGCTCTGCCCCCCAAACCCCAGGTTATAATCATTCCCTCTTAAATGGTTGATGAGATGAAAGTTTGATATCTTTAGGTTATAGACATTCCTTCTTAACGTTTGACAGGATAAAGGTTTATCCATTTTAGATGTCATTAGAATATCAGTAACCTCCCTTCATTGTGTCATCCTAAGGGCCTCCCTCTGCCCCCATTAGGTTATCACCATCCAGATACCTCCCCCATTATGTCATTGTTCTTGTTATCCTATAAAAAGCTTGCCCTCTGATACTTAATGGCTGGACTCTTTGAGATGATAGTCTTGTCCAGCCCTGGGACCAAGATCCATTTGGTCCCAGCATATCTCTCCATTTAATAAACTAATAAATTGGTCTCTAATCTCTGTGTTGCTCAGTTTCTCCGGCATTACATCCTCAGATTTTAACTTTGTTGTCTACAAAAAAGGAAGCACCTAGACTGAAAGATCCTCTAAAGTTCCCATCCCACGATAAAATTATGACTCTTTAGGAAACATCTGTGGGCTAGTAACCTGGGCTAAGAAAAAATGTTTTTATCTAATAGAGAGCAATTCCCTTTAGGATCATAGGTTGTAGAGCTATACAGCACCCTAGTACCTTAGGTAGGTCAATTGTTTCATTTTACAGAGTAGGTCAATGAGGCTCAGAGATTTTGAATGTAGATATATTCATGACTCCTTATGGTGGACAAAACAAGACCATTTTTCAAAATTAATAAATGATTTCTAATTTGTGAAATTTCCCAGCCAAACCTCAAATATGTGGTCTGTATCCACTGCCTCCATTTTCTCACCACCCACTCAACCTGGTTTCTGTCTTCAGCAATCTACTGAAATTGCACTCCAGAAAGACACAAATCACCCAGACTAAATTTCTTTCTCGTCAAAAATAAATCAATTCAGTGGCCCCTTCCCAGCCCTCATTCTTTATAACTTCTCCACCTCATTTAATGCTGATGATCACTCCCCCTTCAGAACATTGCAGTAATTTCTGCAATATACGAAGATATAGACTTTGCTCTAACAGTCCCTTTCTCCACCCCTAGATACAACTATTCTTCCTCCTTATAAGTCAATAATCAGGCTCTTTACTGAACATTTATCTTCCCTCATTTGACTATCACCTGGAGGAACAAATCCTTTCTAGGATTCCTACTTAATCCAGTTTTCAGAAACACCACCTCAAATTCAACAGCTTCAAAAATCCAGTTCCTGAGAGTGGAATGCAGAAGATAAAGGGATAACCTAGAGTCAGGAAGCTCTAATTTATGCCTAATCTTTGATGCATACTAGCTATTTGACTCTAGGCAACTCACTTAACCTTTCAGTGCAATGCTCCAGGCAACTTCTAAAGTTATAAATTAAAGATGTTTGGTAGTTGGGAGTCCCCAGACTAGGAATTCCTTACACTGTTGAAATAAAAAATCCAAATTCCAAAAGGGAAGGGAGGTGGGAGAGGATAGCTATATATCTCATCATCTTGTTTCACCTTGAAGACAGGTGCCCACCACAGCCATTCATCAATCTTTGTTAATTTTTTCCCTATAATTATTCTCCTGTCTCATTTTCTTCCCACAAATTCAATTTTTAATGTAACTTTTATCTCACACCTGAATATTTCCAAACTGATTTCCCTGGCTTCCACTTCTCTCTTCCCCAATCAATTTTCTATGCCAATATCAGAATCCTTCAGAAAAAAAAAAATACTACATTGATTGTGTATCTCCTCTGGTCCAGAATTGTCATTAGCTTCCCAATGATCATGAGATAAATCCAGATCATTTAGCTGGCACTGCAGAACACCCATAGTTCAATCCCTGCTTCATCTCTTTATTATTCTGTGTCCTAATTCCCACTTCTCAGAAGTACTTTTAGAGTTGCCTATCCCACATCCAGCTCATCCTTCTACTTCAGTACGTTCTTTCATACCTCGAAGAGTGGCTCCAATTCTACCCAATTTACAAAGTTTTCCCTTAAAAATCTTCCAACAGAAGTGGTCTTTCCTTGCATATATGTTTATTGATGTTCAGTCATTTTCAGTTGTGTCTGACTCTTCTTGGCCCTGTTTGGGATTTTCTTGGCAAAGATACTGGAGTAGTTTGCCACATCCTTCTCTAGTTTATTTTACAGATGAGGAAACAGACAAACAGGGTAAAGTGACTTGTCCAGGGACACACAGCTACTAAGTGTTTGAGATCAGATTTGAACTCAAGGAAATGAGTCTTCCTGATTTATTGCACCACTTAGCTGCCCCTCTTATATAGCATAATAAAATTTAAAGCACTAGAACTGAAGTTAGAGAAGCAGAGTGTTAAGCCCTACACCGCTGTAGAGGGCCAATGTTGAATAAATCCATGAACTAGAGTCTGGTCTAGGAATTACCTGAGACCTACACTTAGTTAAAGGGAACAATTCAAAAGACATACTTGGTAAATTTAGTATAATCTTGATGAAGAATGCACGTGACAGGAACAAGGCATTTTAACTATACAAGGAATCAAAGACATACTTGGTAAATTTAGGATAATCTTGATGGAAAATCTATGTGACAAGAACAAGACATTTTTAACTGTACAATGAATCAAAGACATACTTGAGGTAAATACATTAGTGTGATAATTTCTGCTTTGTATTGATAAATATCACAACTATTTACAATTCTGTGTTGATAAGCATCTTAGTATTGACAAAGTGGATACAGAAATGCCCTGGAAGGAGGTAGCTAGTAATTTTTTTAAATTAGTCTAAAAGTGCTGATACTTAGATTAAATGCAGATTGCAAGGCATATCTTCCCCCCAAGCCTCGGATATTCGTTCACACTCTCAGTATTCACAGGAGCTGGACCCCAACAATGGGTCTAAATTTCCAATAAAATGACATGGCCTCTGAGGTTCCTTCTAACTCTTGATCTGTGTGACTGTTTCCTTCTTGCCTTTGAATCCACAGCAGTCGGCTTGTGTTTAATAAAAAACAAATATGTGCTTAATGATATTTGAGGAACTTAATTATTTAATTAGTTTTGGCACTTATCAGCATTGGGCAAGAGGGTAAAACTTTATTAAATTTCAAATTAAAGTTTGGCCACTTGCTACACAAGAGATACTGAGAAAGTCATTAACTTCTCAGCCTCAGTATATTTGTAAAATAAGTAAATTGGACTAATACCTTTCATAAGAAGAAATCCAAGCTATCAATAACATAAAAACATTAATAACTAGAGTAATTCAAATAAAAGAAAACTACAAGATTCTACTTCACATCCATCAAATTTTCAAAGTTGACCAAAAAAAAAAAAAAAAAAAAAGGAAAATGACAAATGCTGTGAGAGGCTATGGAAAAATAGGGGCACACAAGCAGCTAGGTGGTGCAGTGGATACAGCACCAGCCCTGAAGTCAGGAGGACCTGAGTTCTAATTTGATTTCAGACACTTAACATTTCCTAGCTGTGTGACTCTGGGCAATTCACTCAATCCCAATTGCCTCAGCAAAAAAAAGTAAATAAATAAAATAAGAGCAGTAATGAACTATTGGTAAAGCTGGGAACTGGCTCAGTTATTCTGGAAAGTAATTTGGAACAGTCACCAAAAAGCGAGTAAATGATGCATACCTTCTGACCTAGCAATACCCTACTACTAGGTCTATAAATCAAAGAATTCAATGAAAGAAGAAAATAATTTATCAAGGTACAGATATTTATAGTAGCTCTTATTGCAATGACAAAGAACTGGAAACTGAAGGAGCATGCATTAACTGGGAAATACTTGAACAAGTTATGGCATATACATGGAAGGAATGCTATTGTACTATAAGAAGTAAGAAGGGAATGGTTTCAGAGAAACCTGGGAAGACTTTTCAATTGATACAGAGGAAAGTGAGAAGCAGGAGAATATTTTTAACAATATAAGGCAATATGGCAAAACCAAACATCTTTGAAAGACTTAGGAATAACAATCAACACAAGGATTAACCATAATTCCAAAGGACTTGTGATGAAACCTGATTACCAACAAAATGCTGAAAGTACAAAATAAGAGATTTTTTTTTTTTGGCTTGGTCAATACAGAAATTCCTTTTAATTAACTATATACATGTTTGTGACTAGTTTTCTTTTTCTTGCTTTCTCAATGTGGAAAGGATAGAAGAGAAATGGGAGGGGGAAAAGTTCAATCTCTGTTAAAATAAAATAAAAACTTTTTTTAAAGGGAAAAAATTGACTTACAATGATCAAGAAACCATATTTCTAACCAAGAATTACATATTAACAAAGAGGAGCAAAAAATGACTTATAAGGAGATTATCTGGTCCATCATAGGTGCTAAACAAAATTGGTGATTAATCCATTTAATAATCCATTCTGGAATTTTACCAAAAATCTGCTTCAAGTTTACCAGCCCATAGATTATTGAATCTTGTAGAAGTTAGAAGAGGACTGTTATACAAACAATTATACAACTTCTTTGATATCTTGTTGGTTTTAGATTTGTTATTCTTTAAAATATTTATTTATTTTAAAATATTTACCTGAATATTTACTTTTAAAAATTTACCTGAATTGCCCAGGAAAAAAAAAATAAACAGTAGCAAAGTTCCCATTTGGAGTTTAAGAAAAGAGCAACTGTCATTTAAATTATATTAATTACAGGGGAAAAAAAAACTTAGCTTCTAACATTGTTACAAAGTTTTAAGGTTTGCAAAGAGATACAATTACCCTGTGAAGGAGATAGTATAAGTATGAAACTCATTTTACAGATGAAGAAACTAAACTCCTAAAACTGTAAGCCGTATGACTATGATCATATAGCTAGTGTAAGAGGCAAGAATCAAACACAGGTTGACTAACTCCAAGGCCCTCTCTCTATCCAATACCCAGGACAGGCCTTTCAAGTGAATTACATCTAAGTTAAGGCTTTTAGTTAACAAAAATCTTATAAATTACTGTGGGGATATCAAGAAGTCATTTATTATGTACCTTTCAAACAACTTAATAAACTAAGCTGAACAAGTGGTGTGTCTTTTGCATATAAGGATTTGGTTCTCTATTTTTTTTTTTTTTTGATTCAGTAATACCAGATACTAGATACTAGATATTGTATGTTTCAAACTTCCTTTTGTCCATGTTACAGTGACTCCCCAATTTACAAATGGGTTTTTATTTCCTAAAGCTGAATTTTAAGTCAATTATTTGTAATCTGAAAGTCATTTTCCCATAGGGGAAAAAAATACTTATAATAACACCAGTATTGGAAGGGACATCAGAAGATAAGTGTCTTGAGTAATCAACAAATTTTATCTAAACCTTTTTACCTCCTGCTGAGTCTAGCACAGTCTACTGCCCCTTAGTAGGTACTCATTCAATGTTTATTAAATTGAAAATAATTGTTATGACTCTAATCCATACCTAAGAAGGATATATACAACATTCTCCACATGATCATCTAGTCTCCACTTGAACATTTACAGTAATGGTGAACTCCTTTCCTCTCTGGGTACGTTCTTCCACTTTTGGATATCTCTAATAACAAGGAGATTTTTCCCTTATAAAAGACCAAAGAAATCAGATACCCTGTATTATACTCTTATCATAATATTTCTCCATCCATTAATTCTTATTAGAATGCTTTTCATCGTATTTTTCCTTTCAGGATATATTTCCATGAAATATTGTATCCTTTTGGGAAAAAAATGGCAAACAACTACAGTGTCTTTGCCAAAAAATCTCTGAAGTAGGGAACACAAAGACTCAGGCAGGACTGAAATGATGGAATAACAACCAAATATATCCTTTAGATGCTTTCCAGGTATCTCCCTATGCCTCATCTTTCTCAACTATAAAATAAAAAGCTTGGACTCACTGGCTTTTAAAGTCCCTTCCCTTCACTATAACTTTTATATCATTATTAATTGAAATAATTTTTTCTTTTAAATATCTCTCAATGGTTGAATTTCAGTCACTTATCATATTCTATCAACTCACAGTTGTAGCTCTAGCACTCTCCCGAGGCTATCTTTTTTCTCTCAAGATTTATTGGGTATCCATTATCTCCCACACGTTTAATTATCATACTTATGGAATGACTTCTAGATCTATATATGAAGTGTTATTCTATTACCTGAACAACAGTAAAAAAATTACATATTGTCTATTAAACACCAAACCAGATGATATCTCAAACCATAGTTTTTCCTTTCTTCCTAATTGCTATCAAAGATACTACCATGCTTCCATTTACAGAGGTTAACAGCCCTGTTATTATATTCAATTCTTTCCTCTTATTCATTTCACAAAGGGATTCAGCTAAAATATCATCCTGATTCTATCTCTTCATTTTTTCAGATATGTTCCTTTTGGAGACACCATCCTAGTTCAATCTTTTATCACTTTACACTTTAGCTACTGCAATAGCATTCTATTTAATCTCCCTTGTTAAAGTCTCTCCAGAATAATAAAATGTTCCAACAAGTCTTATTTATGCTTTTTTTTTTTTTTTTGGTTGCAATTTTATATTTGTGTGCATGGACATCATTATTGTAGGGTACAAGTTGTATATGGTGAGACATATTTTGTTTTTAACTATATGTTTTCATTGAAAGATTTTTCCCTATCCCAAAGCAAGCATGAATAAAATTAGGTTAAATATTTTAAAAATTAATGTCTCTCCAGACTCCCATCTGTCTTTCATATAGCTGCCAAAGTGAGTTTCCAACGTACAGATCTGATCATGTCCTGTTCTATATACAAACTCAAATGGCTCCTAGGAATAAATAACTACTTTTGATATTTAAAGTAAATCAAAATCTCACTCCTCCTAATATTTCTAGCCAATTCAAGAATTACATATTACTTACCTCCATAATCTCTATAATCTAGCAACCCTGGTCTATTTGCTCTTCTCATCCACAATGCTCCATATCTCCTCTCCAATAACAGAACTGGTAGTTTTTCATAAATAAAACACTATTCCTCCAGACCAAGGGGTCCTGGAATTCCTAGTTTCTTTCAAGATTTGGGGAAAACAACACCTCCTTCAGGAGACCTTTTCTGGTCACCTACTTCACCAACCACCGGAACCTTTTTTTTTTAATTACACTTTAAATGATTATTTTGTTTTATTCACATCTTACCCAACACAATAGAAATTACTTAAGAGCAAAGACTGTGTGACTTTTGACATTTTTAATCTCCAGATTTAAATCTTCATTTTAGCACAGAGCCTGGTACATAGTAGGCACCTAATGCAATAAATATCATAATTAATTTTTCCCTATCAAATCTGGTATTTGTTGTATCTTGTATCTAGTTTGGTGATTTTATATACAAATGGTTTTCCCTCTCCTCCATTGTCAGACCTCTTAATCACAATCATAAGTCTACAGGCTAATATATTCTTACAGTTCTCATTAGGTGCCCTCTTTTCTCTAGCCAATTGTCTGCCATTCCTGTATGTTAAGCCAATCCAAATTCAATTCTTCAATATCATTTTCTTAACTACATTCTCCATTCTCTTCTAAAAACTCTATCCTAACAACAGTGAAAAAACATCACCTGTTTAAATTCCAGAATGTGGTTGAAACACTATTATAATTGCAATGAAAAAATAAAACATTTTTGTGATGCCAAAAATCAAGCCAAAACAAAAACTTGATTAAAAGGGTGTGTATCTGTGTATGTGTGTCAGTGTGTTAGTTCAACTTAAATACTTATACTTGGGAGGGAAGAAGGTGGATTTTTTTTTTAAAAGAAATTTTTATCTCATGCTGTTTTCTGCCCTTAGTTCCTACCAGCTTTCCCAATATAGGACACTCTTAATTGTCAATACTTTCTAAGCTCTTAGAGAGTAACTTTGCCTTACTTGATTTGCTCCTGAATCTTCAGTACATTGTTGTCACTCACTATGGGAAAAGGAAGAGGATCTAGCTAAACATAAAAGCAAGAGAGGAACAAATGATCTGTTCTCTACATCTTATCTTCATATTTAAGCTCTGAATAACTGGTATACTTTCCCCACTTTGTGTCTTATTGTATTGGTATTACTCAGATTGGTCAAGACTTCATGTTTACCTATGGATGAGCATGTTGCAGTGTTTGAACAGCATTTGATTTTTCAACCACCAATGTGCTCTGATTGACAGAGGGTTTGTGCTGATTCATGCTGTCAACTATATAAAAAGTCTGCACTTGCATACAACCCCCTGGGTTACCTTAGCAGGGATCATATGTACACAATGGTCACTGGCCATCTGGTGAATGCTGCAATGACATCTGTATCACTATGTGTGCCAGAGTTTGAGAATGCACAATTCTCAATTGTGGCAAATGAACCAAATTCCTGCCTTTATATTCTACACTTAAAAGTTAGAATTAATACTAAATGTGATTCAATGATTATAATGTAAATGTAAAGAACTAAGCCTTCCAAAAAGTAATACTATGTAATTAAAACAACCAGGTTTGTCTCCAAAAGAAAGATGAGAAAATGAACTTACTCCCTTTTGCAGAAGTGGGATATGGGTATGGAATGTTACATATAGCAGTATGTCCTATATCTAGCTTTGTTGATTTCCTAATCTATTTTTGCTATTATTCTCCCCCCCCCCCTTAAAACTTTTTCTCAAAAGTGATTGCTCTCACTTATATGAACTGATGCTAAGTGAAATGAACAGAACCAGGAGATCGCTATACATGGCAACAAGATTATATTGATGAGGAGAGCCCCAAAACTCTTCTTCTTTCTCTCTCTCATTGACTTTGGGGGGAATGCTAAGCTCTTCCCTGAGAGACCCGCCCCAGGGAATCAAGACAAAGTGGTTTCATTCTGTTATCTGGGTGGGACTGGTTGAGTCCAGGACCACTCCTACTTAGCCAGAGCTGGAAATTCCAATTCTATTGGGAGTTAGCCCAGAGATATTCATTCAATTCCAAGATTCGGATTCCAGCTGAAACTGCTCCCAGCCCTTACCAACAGTTGCTCACAAAAAAAGTTTTCTTCAACCCATCTCCTTTCAGAGGACCTAACATGCCATGCCAAGGAATCTCTCTCTCCCCTTGGCATAGCTGCAATCTCTGTCCGCTGAAATGATATTCTCTTTCAGCGTTATCTCTCTTTATCTTTCTCACCTATTTCCCTTACAAGACCTTATTCACCTCTCTGTTGGGATTTCTCTGCTAGAAGATCTCTCTGCTAGAAACTCTCTCTCTCTCTCTCTCTCTCTCTCTCTCTCTCTTTCTCTCTACCAGGACTCCTCAAATAGAATCCTTACTTCTCTGTTGAGATCTGCCACCAAGTAATTCAGTCTTTCTAGTAAAGGCTGACTTCCCAATGCTAATAATAAATTTCTTTTTGCCAGTCTAGACTGCTTTTCAGGTTTGTAAATTCCTTTATGAAGGACCTCTGCACTGCCAGAAGGGGGTTCCCACAATTCCCTGCCCTGTGCTGAATCTCATCATTTGGGGACACAACCCCAAACCTCATCATTTGGCTCCCTGACCAGGAATCGAGGAGAGCTGAACCTCATCACCACCAAGAATTGAGGGGATTCAAACCTCATCAATATGATGATCGATTCTAATGGCTCTCCACAACAATGAAATAATTCAAACCAGTTCCAATTGTTTAGTGATGAAGAGAGCAACCTACACCCAGAAAGAGTTTTGGGAACTGAGTGTGGTTCACAACATAGCATTTTCACTCTTTTTGTTGCTGTTTGCTTGCATTTTATTTTCTTTCTAATTTGTTTTGTTTTAGTTTTCTTGTGCAGCAAGATAATTGTATAAATATGTATGCATATGTTGGATTTAACATATATTTCTACCATGTTTAACATTTATTGGACTACTTGCCATGGGAGGGGGGAGGATTGGAACACAAGATTTTGCAAAGGCTAATGTTGAACTGTCCACACATATGTTTTGAAAAATAAAAAGCTTCAATTAAAAAAGAGAAAGGGAAAGAAAGATTGCTCTCTAGATAGGAAAAATTTTAAAAATGAAGATCATTTAAAATAAAAACAGGAAATATAACAATACTCAATTCTGACATCACAAATTCATATGAGTTGGATCAGTATATACTCAGTTATCTTAGACAGTCTTAAGTCTTCAATAAACAAAATTCTACTAAAAAGAAAAAAAAAAGGATAAAAAAAGAATTTTTTCCTTGGAGATAGCTCAAAGTGTCCTACTCTATCCAGCAAGTAGCAACTCATAAATAGCCATAAATTGAATTTTTGGCTTTAAGAAATATGTACCCACTTTATTTATACTCTCAATATTCTTCTTCTCTCATGTCCCCAAAAGATGAGGAAGACAGAAATAGAACTTCCCTAGTGTTCTAGTAACTCTATATTTAGATAGTAAATTTTTATGCTATAATTTTGGACTTTAGCAGGCTGAAAGTCAAGCTCGAACCCACAAGTAGAAGCAACTCTCCTTTTGGAAATGAGGACGTTCGGGTCTCTATAGTAAACTTTAAATAACAATATATTTTTAAAAAATCATCTCAAGAAACGGGAAATAAGGTACTTTTTAGATCTATTTAGGTATATTACTATCAATTCATAAAGTTCATTACATGGAGAATCATAGCCAAATAAAAGAATAAAACCTATGAATTGAGTTTATAACAATCAATCTCCTTAAGGCACTGTAGGTATTTAATGAAATTGGACTGAATGTAATCTTACATACATCAAACCACCTATGTCAATTCAGCACATCATAAGTAGTTAATCTGTTTCTATAGTATTTCCCTCTAATAGAATGTAAGCTCATTGTGAGCAAGGACTGCAGTCTGTTGTTTTTGTAACTTCCAAGCCAAGTACAAGGCACTCTGTAGTTGAATTGAATTCTTCAAAATTCTTCAAAAGTACTTAAATGCCACTAAAATCCACAATCCAAAACTTTAATGTTAAATTAAAATTTTCTCTTCCTCACCAAATCTCTTTTGCTAAGTAGCAGAAGCCAGTGATTTGACTTTTGTCTGCTTTTAGTTCCCATGCTCCCACTGAGGGAGACAATAAAGAATAAAAAATGATAATGTAAGACCAAAAACCAGACAAAGAAAGATAAATTTGATGACCCTTTTCCTAACCACTCAAACTAATTGAATTTACATTCTGTAGTAAAGGAGAATTATAGTTAGTCTGTCAAAATAGGATAACAATAGTGTACATAAATGAGAAGCAGCTAATAAACTCATTCCCACCTAACATTGTAGAAAATATATTTTTGTGTGGGATTCACAAAGTAGGCTATAACATAAATATTGATTCAGCAACACATACTCCAAATAACACGTAAATTCTAAATAAAATTCTGAAGACATCTGAAGCATAGAAATCACACACACACACACACACATACACACGGAAGTGTATGAAAAACAAGAAAAAAGTGAATTTGTGTCAAAGGTAGCACTGTCTTTGTGAATGGCTCAACCTTGAGAATAAGCCTTTGGATCACAGGATTTAGAGACCTAACAAGCAACATTAGAGATTAGTTAGCCCCTCATTAGGCAAGAAGGAAGAAACTGAAGGAAAGCCTAGAGATTAGGTGATTTGTCTATGATCACATGACTAGAAAACAGCAAAAACAGAATTCAAACCCAGAGTCTCTGGTTCCAAATTCAAAGTTCTTTCTACAATATTTGTCCGATTTTGACAAGAAAATCCCAAGTAGGGTCACAAAGAGTCAGACATGACTGAAATGATGGAACAGCACCAACACATTCATTTAACAAAAGATCACTGGCCCTGGAGTCAGAGGATGGGTTCAAATATCACTGCTGATATTTACTCTCCGGGTGACAACGGGCAAGTCATTTAACTTTTCTATAGTTTTCTCATATGAAAAATAAGGCATTTGGAATAGATGATCTCTGAAATTCCTTCTACAACTCTAGAACCAGGATCCTTTCCTATGAACCCTACATCAAACATCTGCTTCATAAAGAGTACTATACTAAGTTAGCAGTCCTCAACTTTTTTCAGTCCTCAGCTTCCAGCAAACCTTCAAGTATACCGTATTTGACACAAAAGAAAATAAATTCTACATCTACCATTTAAAAACAAAAAAGATGAATTTTTCAATTTTATGTTGCATACATTTAAAATATTATACATCACTAAATTTTTATCAAAAATCAAACAACTAAGACCCATGATCCTGTTTCTTGTTAGCCAATTTTATTATATTTAAAGTGTTGTGGTTTTTTTTGGGGGGGAAGGGGGGAAATACAACAACTTATTGAAAGAAAAGTGCAGTGAAATTACTTAAAGTTTGAAAGAAACTTGAGGAAATTTAGACACCTCCCCTCAAGCACAGGACTAAGTGCAGGGTGGATTCTTTCTGGATGCTGTAGTCAGACAGGGTACACCCACCTTCCAGTTGCTTTCCAGCAAAAATTAATCTCTGCCGCTCTGAGGGGGATGCCTTCTTTATCCTGGATCTTCACCTTGACATTCTCAATGGTATCACTGGGCTTCACTCCAAGGGTGATGGTCTTACCAGTCAAAGTCTTCACAAAGAAATGCATTATATTGAACAACAGAGGACAACTCCTGTCCTCAGTAGATATCTAAAGTAGTTTGTTTTGGGTTTTTTTTTTTTAAGACATATCTATGCATCATGGTCAGCCTCCAGTTTTATCTTGCTTTGGACTGAGCATCCCAATTCACATATATTTAGTAACAATAGGATGTTCAATCTTTGTTCAATCATGTCCAACTCTTCATAACCCTCTTTGTGGTTTTCAAAAACAAAGTTACTGGAGTGGTTTGCTGTTCCCTTCTTTCAGCTCATTTTACAGATGAAGAACGGATTCAGTTAAATGACTTGTCCAGGATCACAGCTTATATGTGTTTGCAGTGAAATTTGAACTCAGAAAGATGAGTCGGCTTGACTCCAAGTCTGGCATTCTATGCACTATGGCACCACCTAGCTGCACTCAACAATGAGACAGGTTTCTCCAAGGGTACTATAAACTCTAACTTCATAGACTAAGGCTAAATTTATAGTTTAAGATTATTCTGGTGATCATTCAGGTCACCTTTCACTGAGTTTTTTTTTTTTCTAAAAATGAAAAGAGTTTCATAAGCAAACTTGACTCTTTTGGTTTCAGACATTAGAAATTATTCCTTCAACCTGTCACTTTTCAAATGTTTCAGATGTGCTATAACTCTTCTCCCCTCCCCATCTTTATCATCCCCTGTCTCATTATCATTCTTGTTTCAGTCCTCAGTTTTCCATTAACTCTACTAAATGTGGAGTATTTTAATTTTATAATATACTTATTTATTAAACATTCTCTATACGTTCTTGACAAGCTTCTCATAATCCCAGGGAGGGGAGGGGGGTAACACATAGAATCATGTTAGAAAGTCCTAAACAAGTCAACAGAGAAAACAAACAATTGAAATAAAACATAGTATCTGCCTTCATGAAACTTACCATCTAGTAGGGAAATAAATAATCACAGATCAACATAATATGTGGTAGGTAAGTGCCTTAAAGGAGAGAGAAAAGACAATTTCAGAGCAAACGTTTTTAACCTTTTCTATATCATAGAACCTTCTGGAAGTTTAGTAAAACCTATAGATTCCCAATAATATTGTTTTTAAATACGATTAACAAAGGAAACCAAAGGTTAGAAAAAATAAATGTCGTTTTCCCCCCATCTAAATTCATGGAACACTTAAAATCTATCCATAGCCATTTTGGGGATTTGTAGACTTCAGATTAAGAACTCCTGATAAAGAGACAGAATATTTGATAATTGTTTCTTTAGGAGGAAACCATTTCAAATTTCAAAAACCTACTTTCATAAATTCAATCTGTGTAATAAATTTCATATTTCCAACTCTTTTTCATAAATCCCAGTTTACAAAACACATCCTATTAAATTGATAAAAATGCTCAGGAAAGATGAAGAGGTCATTAATTTTAGTTTTTATTTAATAATTATCAGATTGCCTACAGCATTAGAATACATATATATCCAAGATTAGTTTCTTTTCTGAGTGTTAGTACAACACTTCATCTCAAACTCAACATGCCCAAAACAAATGAATTAATGATTTTTGCCCTTCTTGTGCTCAGGATATCACTATCGTTCCACTCCAGGATCACAACCTTGGAGTCACCTTCAATTCTGCACTTCCCTCCCCCAACCCATAATCAAAATCTTTATACTCATGAGTCATCAACCTAATCTACAGATCTCTCACCTGGGCCTCCAGCAATGGCCTATTTGGAGTCCCTCACTCTCTCTATTGCAAATCATCCTCCCACTGCTGCCAAATCAGTATTCTATAAAGCATAGTTCTAACCATGTCACTTCTCTTGATCACTAAATTGCAGTTGTTCCCTATTTCTAGGATCAAATAAAAATTCCCATATGCTATTTAAAGCTCTTACAACATAATTCCAACATATTTAGCTTTATCAAACATCTATTCCCTTCACCACTGTAGAATCCTACCAAAGTGATCTTATCATTTCACCATATGACACTATTTTCCCTCTTGAAATCTTAGCATGGGCTGCCTAGTCCACTCCTAGCCTGGAGCCCACTCCCTCTTCACCTTAAAATCCCTGGTTTCCTTCAAATAAAGCTGTTTGCTGAACTTCCTATTTACTAGAGCCTCCTTTCAAGATTTCCTCATATCAAAAATGAAATATTTGTTTAAAAAAAGGGGGGGGGGGGCGCTTAGCATAATATTCTGCAAACAGTAAATAGGTACTAGATAAATCCAAACTCCCTTTTCTTCTCCATTTCCCATTTTTTTGCACATTTTATATATGCACATATACATATAAACATCATCCCCAGTAGAATGTAAATTCCTTGTGAAAGAGAATGTTTCATTTTTGACCTTGTATCCCTAGATACAAAAGGTTGTAATAGGTTGGTACATACTAAGTGCTCAATATATAACTTCATATTCAAATTGGGAGAAAATGGTCTCTAAATTTGATTTTCATCCTACCCATTATGGGGGTAGGAGGATGTTACATGTATGTTACAATAGGTTAGATAGAACTCAAGATGGAAAAATCTAATTTCTTGCCTTCCAGGACATGCTAAGAATAGAAGTCTTGACGGTATTTAAAAAGATGAAGAGAAAAAGTGAATTTTTCACCATCCATTCCCATCCCTATAACCCAACTCTCATTGAATTTCAGAAATAAGGATTATAATATGAGGATAGAAAAATAGACCTGGAATATAGGTGAGGTGAACAGTTGGAACTATAAATTATAAACTATATTGGAAGTCAGTTAATCTCTCTAGACACATAAGTTTCTTTATCTATGAAATAAAGACATTGAGTTAAATGTCCTCTAAGTAACATTCCAGGTCTATTTTTCTATCCTCATATTCCTATCAACGTGAGCATTGATTATTTCTGAAATTCAATGAGAGTTGACAAAGTCAGCATCAGAACTCAGATTCAGCCTTCAAAAACCAATGTTCCTTCTACTAGATCACATTCTAATGGCCAACTTCCAAACAAAAGTTTACAAGTTTCCAGGCTATTAAAATATTACTAGCTTTCTTTATTTACTATGCCCTACAACAAAAAATAGGTATGCTATAACTCACTAAGCAATACATTTTAAGGTTTACCTGTTAAACCGTGTAGCCGATGTATTAAACAAACTCTGCTGGTCTACATTAAAGTGTCTATAACTCAGATTATGAAACCTACATAAATTGCCATGCTCTGGCCATAAATTCAACTTTCTGCTTTCATTCTTGTGGTATATATGATCAACAAAGTGCCTATTCTGAAAATCCAGGCCACAGAAAATTAGCACAGGTAAAATTTCCACTCAAACACATCCAAGTAACAAAGAAAAATATTCTGTAGGAGTCTGGTTGGTTCATATTTAGTAACTTTCCCTTGGAAAGAGAAAGGACTGCTCTCTACAGTATTTTCTTGCCAAATGAAATGCTTAGTCAGTATTGGGACAACATTTGATCTCTAACCACTTCTTCCAAATTTGCTGATAAAGCTATCTCCTTGGATAATTATATTTCTTTCTTTCCTTTCATTCTATAGTACAAATAGATCTGATTTATAAAAATCTAGGCTTCTGCAACATATTCAGCTGAGAGCAATATTCACCAGAGAAAAGGTGGCATTGAAGACCATGATCTCTTGCATCTGTGAAGAATACCATAGACTCAAGAAAAGACTTCTAGAATATTAAGCACCAAGAGCTATGAGTTCACAAGTGTATCTTATATTTATGCCTCACTACCATTTTGTTTTAAGTTTGAGATAGCTAGATGCTACTGTGAATAGAGTATTAGACCTGGAGTCAAAAACCTAAGTTTAAATCTTACTTTATTCACTTACTAGACAAGTCATTTAACTTCTGTCTACCTCAGTGTCTTCTATAAAATTAAGATTATTATATTACTAATTTCCTAGGGTTGCTATAAGAATGAAGTGAGATAATATTTGTAAAGCATTTTACAAACCTTAAAACACAACATAAATGATAATTATTATTATTACTGGGCCCATTCTTTTCATGAATATGTTTGAACTGTAGGAAAGTGTGTCCCTGGATTTATGCTTTTATCATTCTGCTGAAACTGCTCTCTCTAAGGCTACCAAAGATATCTTAGTGAGTGAATACAATGGCCTTTTCTTAATTCTCATTCTTCTCTACCTCTCTTTTGGCTTTCTCAGCCATGATACTTACTTTTTTTCTAAGTTTAGGGAACACAGTATTCTCTAGCTTCTTCTCCTATCCATCTGATCTCTTACCTTTCATCTCCTTTTCTAGATCCTCTTCCAGATCATTCCCTCTTAACTGTAGGCGATCCTTGGGATTCTGTTCTGGGCTCACTTCTCTCTATAAAACTTCATTTGATGATTTCATCAGCTCCCACAGACTTTAATTACCATTTGTATGCTTATGCTTGTCATGTCCATATATCCAGCCCCAATCTCTCTGCTGACTTCCAATCTTGCATCTACAACTGGCTTTCCTGACATCTCAAACTGGATTGTCCAATAGATATCTTAAACTAAACATGTCCAAAATTCTCTCTGCCTCCTACCTTTCCTATTATTGTAGATGGTGTCACTACCTTCTCAGTCCCTCTGACTCACAACTTATCTCTCACTCCCCACATTCAATTACAAAGGCCTATTAATTTCACCTTTACACCATCTCTCAATAATCCCTCTTCTTTCCTCTGACACTGCTAACATTATAGCACAGACCCTCATCACCTGATCTAGTGCAATAGCCTCGTGGGTCTGCTTATTCCTCTTTTCAATCCTCCATTTAGCCTCTAAAGTAATTTTCCTAATAAATTCCAATGTCTTCCTGTTACCTCCAGGATCAAATGCAAAATTCACTGCTCGGGATTCAAAAGTCCTTCACAAGTCCTTCACAACCTTAACTCTTCCTGCATTTCCAACCTTCTCACACAGTATTCTTCACCACTTTTCACCACCAATAACCCTGGCCTCCTACCTATTCTTAGAACAAGATTTCTCCATCTCTCACCTTGGGATATTTTCTCTGGCTGTCCCCCATGTCTGAAATGCTCTTCCTGTTATGCCACAGTCTCCTTGAACTGTTCTATCTCAGTTTTCCTGCATTAGTTTCCCTGAATTATATCTCCATTTCCCCGAGTTAGTATGCAACCCCCAACTTTTTTCCTCCATTAGGGCTGTACTACCCACTCTAAACATTCCAAAAGATAAGACTATCTCAGATACCTAATTGACATCTTTACTTCTGTTTGTTTAGACATCCCGACTCTGGCCTCCCAGGTAGTAAGAATTTATAGTTTTCACCCCCATTCTGCTACAACCGAATTTGTGGTCCATCCCTAAAAATTCCTGCTTTTTGCCTCCTGCCTTTGTTTCTGTTCTTACCAGAGTCCTATAACAAAACCTTGGAGTCTCACATTCACCACTGGATACTTTGAGACAAGAGTCCTGTCCAGTCAATCAATTAAGGTCTCCAATCAATAAAATATTAAAACTCTCTAATCTCTATCTTGCCTCAGTTTCTCCATCATTATATTCCTTCCCTATTCTACCTACTTATTTCCCTGGATTCCTGTAAATCCTAACTAAAATCCAAGAGAGAAAATCTAAGAATTATTGGACTACCTGAAAATCATGATGATAAAGACCCTAGACAACATCTTTCAAGAAATCATCAAGGAAAACTGCCCTGCTGTCCTAGACATTGAAAAAATCCATCGGTCATCTTCCAAAAGAATCCTGAAAATGAAAACTCCAAGGAATATTGTAGCTAAATTCTAGAATTATCAGATCAAGGAGTAAATAGTATAAGCAGTCAAAAAGAAACAATTCAAATATCAAGGAGGCACAATCAGGATTACCCAGAACCTAGCAGCTTCCACTTTAAAGGATCAAAGGGCAAAGAAACTTGAACTGCAGCCAAGAATCAAGTATCCAAAAATTAAGCATTATCATTCAGGGGGAAAGATGGACATTCAATGAAATAGGGGATTTTCATTTTCTTCCACAGCTAAATAGAAAATTACCTGGTCTTCAAATACAGGACTCAAGAGAAGCATAAAAAGGTAAAAGGGGAAGGGGAAAAAATTATGTTTTTTAAAAGTTAAAATGTTCACATCTTTAAATGGGAAGATGACATGTTTCATTCTTGAGAACTATATATTTGTTTGGGGTATACTTAGAGGGTATAGGTATAATTTGATTTTACTGTGATGTTAAAAAAATGAAACTATGGGTGGAAAAGGGATTATATTGGGAGGAGAGGAAAGGGGAGATAAAATGGGGTAAAATATATCACATGAAGAGGCAAAAAAGACCTATTACAGTTGAGGGAAAGAAAAGTAGGGGGATGAGCATTGTGTGAACCATACTTTCATCAGATTTTGGTTCAAAGAGAGAATATCAGACAAATTTAGTTTAATATAAAAATTTATGTCATCGTACAGGGAAGTAGAAAGAGAAAGGGGAAAGAAAAGGAGGAGGTAATAAAAGGAAGACCAGAAGTAGAAGGGTAAAGGGATAAGAGAGGCAAGGGGCTATAAAAAGGGAGAGCAGATTGAGGGAGGTAGTAGACACAAGGAAAATACTGGTGAAGAGGAAGAGGAGGGAAGAGAAAAATAAACTAAGGGAAAATAAAATGGCAGGGAATACAGAGTTAATAATTTTATCTGTAAATGTGAAATGGGATAAACTCTCCCATAAAACTGAAGCAGATAGCAGACTGAATTAAAAGCCAGAATCCTATAATATGTTGTTTATAAGAAACACATTTAAAGCAGAGTGATATATACAGAGTAAAAGAATCTATTATGCTTCTACTGGGGAAAAAAAAAAAAAGCAGAGGTAGAGTTCCTGATCTCAGATAAAGCAAAAGCAAAAATATATCTAATGAAAAGATATAAAGAAGGAAACTAAATCTTGCTAAAGGGTACTAAAGGGTACTATAGATAATGAAGTAGTATCAATACTAAATATGCACCAAGTAGTATAAGACAGAATAATATTCAAGCTCCTGAAGGAGAAGCTAAGAGAGCTTTAAGAAGATATAAGCAGTAACTATACAAGTTGGGTATTTCAATCTTCCTTTATCAGAATTAGATAAATCGAACCACAGAATGAATGAGAAAAGTTAAGGAGGTAAATGGAATTTTAGAAAAGTTAGGTAAGACAGATCTTTGGAGAAAACTGAATGGAGACAAAAAAGAAGATACCTTTTTTTCTCTGTGGTTCATGGAACCTACACAAAAACTGACCATGTATTAGAGCATAAAAACCTCAAAATCAAATGCAGAAAGACAAAATAGTAAATATATCTTTTTCAGATCATGATGCAATAAAAATTACATGTAATAAAAGGCCAGGGTAAAAACCATATATTAATTGAAGATTAAATAATCTAATCCTAAAGAATGAGTGGATGAAACAACAAATCATAGACAACTGATAATTCCATCCAAGAGACAACATACCAAAATTTATGGGATGCAGCCAAAATAGTTCTAAGGGAAAGTTATATACCTCTAGGTGCTTACTTGCATAAAACAGAGAAAAGTAAAGATCAATGAATTGGGCATGCAACTAAAAAAGTTTGAAAAAATTACAAATTAACTCCCCCAATTAAATAATAAATTTGAAATTCTGAAAATAAAAGGGGAAATTAATAAAATTGAAAGAAAACTATTGAACAAATAAGTAAAACTAAAAGTTGGTTTTATAAAAAAATAGATAAACCTTTAGTTAATTTGATTAGAAAAAGGAAAGAAGAAAATCAAATAGTTATTTGAAAATGTGAACTTTCCACCAATGAAAAAGAAATTAGATCAATAATTAGGAACTATTTGCCCAAATGTATACAATAAATTTGATAATCTAAATGAAATTGATTTAAAAAAAAAAAAAAGATTGCCCAAATTAATAGAGGAGAAAATAAATTAGTTCAATAGTCCCATTTTAGAAAAAAAAACCTGAACAAGCTATTAATTAACTCCCTAAGAAAAAAATTTCCAGGGCCAAATGGATTTACATGTGAATTTTACCAAATATTTAAAGAATAATTAATTTCACTACTATGCAAACTATTTGAAAAAATAGGGAAAAGAGTCCTATAAAATTCCTTTTATAAAACAGATATGGTACTGATATCTAAACCAACTAGGGTAAAAACAAAGAAACAAAATTATAGACCAATTTCTCTAATGACTATTGATGCAAAAATCTTAAATAAAATATTAGCAAAGAGGTTACAATAAGTTATCACCAGGATAATATACCATGACCAAGTAGGATTTATGCTAGGAATGCAGAGCTGATATTAGGAAAACTATTAGCATAATGGACTATATCAATAACCAAACTAACAGTTGTCATATTATGCAGAAAAAGCATTTGACAAAATTCAACACCCATTCCTATTAAAAACACCAGAGCATAGGAATAAATGGAGTCTTCTTTAAAATGATCAGTAGCATCTATATAAAATGGGGATAAAATAGAACTATTCCCAATAAGATCAGGAGTGAAAAAAAGTTGCCCACTTTCACCATTCCTATTTAATACTGTACTAGAAATATTAGCTTTAGCAATAAGAGAAGAAAAAGAAATTAAAGTAATTAGGTTAGGTAATGAGGAGAACAAATTATCACTCTTTGCAGAAGATAGGATAGCATAGTTAAAGAGAATCTTAAGAGAATCAACTAAAAAACTAGAAACAATTCACAACTTTAGCAAAGTTGTGCAAAAAAATAAATCCACATAAATCATCAGCATTTCTATATGTTACTTAAAAAGTTCAGCAGCAAGAGATAAAAGAGAAATTCCATTTAAAATGACTGTAAATATAAAACATTTGGGAGTGTACCTGCCAAGACAAAGTCAGGAACTATATGAACATAATTACAAAACTTTCCACTTTCTACACAAATAAAATCAGATCTAATCAACTGGAAGAATAACAAGTCATGAAGGGTAGGTTGAATTAATATAATTAAAAAGACAATTCTACGTACCTAAATTAATCTACTTTTCAGTGCCATACCAGTCCAACTCCCAAGAAATTATTTTATAGAGCTAGAAAAAATAATAAATTTGATTTGGAAGAACAAAAAGATTTAAGAATTTCAAGTGAATTAATGAAAAAAATGCAAATTAAGGTAGCCTAGCTATACCAGACCTAAAACTACAATATAAAGCAGCAGTCATGAAAACCATTTCTGGCTAAGAAATAGAATAGTTGATCAATGGAATAGGTTAAGTTCACAAGAAGACATAATATCAATGACTATAGTAATCTGGTGTTTGATAAACTCAAAGATCCCAATTTCTGGGATAAGAACTCACTATCTGACAAAAAGTGCTGGGAAAATTGGAAATTAATTGGCAGAAATTAGACACTGATCCACATCTAACACCCTATGCCAAGATAAGGTAGAAATGGGTTTATGATTTAGACATAAAGAATAACATAAGCAAATTAGATGAACAAAGGATAGTCTACCTCTCAGATCTGTGGAGAATAAAAGGTACATGAGACCAAAGAAAACCTAGAGTACATTATGGAATACAAAATGGATAATTTTGATTATATTAAGTTTGAAAGTTTCCGTACAAACAAAATCAATGCAGACAAGATTAGAAAGGAAACAATAAAATGGGAGAAAAATTTTACATCCAAAATTTCTGATAAAGGCTTCATTTCTAAAATATATACAGAACTGACTTGAATTTATAAGAATACAAACAATTCTCCAATTAATAAATGGTTAAACGATATGAATAGACAATTTTGAGATAAATTAAAACCCCTTCTAGTCATATGAAAAAATGCTCTAAATCATTATTAGTCAGAGAAATGCAAATTAAGACTACTCTGAAATACCACTACATACCTCTCTGATTGGCAAAGATGGCCAGAAAAGATAATGATGAATGTTGGAGGGATTGTGGGAAAACTGGGACACTAATACATTGTTGGTGGAGTTATGAATTGATCCAACCATTCTGGAGAGCAATATGGAACTATGCCAAAAGGGTTATCAAACTGTGTACATACCCTTTGATCCAGTAGTGTCTCTACTGGGTCTATATCCCAAAGAGATTATTAAAAAAAAAAGGGAAAAGGTCTCACATGTGCAAAAATGTTTATAACAGCCAGGAACTGGAAACTGAGTAGATGGCAATCAATTGGAAATGGCTGAATAAGTTGTGGTATATCAATGTTATGGAGTATTATTGTTCTATAAGAAATGACCAGCAGGATGATTTCCAAAAGACCTGGAAAGACTTACATGAACTGATGCTAAGTGAAGCGAGTAGAACTAAGAAAAAACTGTATATAGCAACAAGAAGATTATATGATGATCAGTTCTGATGGACAAGGCTCTTTTCAACAGTGAGGTGATTCAGGCCAGTTCCAATGATCTTATGATGAAGAGAGCCATCTCCATCCAGAGAAATGGTTATGAGTATTGAGTGTGGATCACAACATAGTGTTTTCACTTTTGTTGTTATTTGCATTTTGTTTTTTTCCTCATTTTTTTCTTTTTGATCTGGTGTGTGTGTGTGTGTGTGTGTGTGTGTGTGTGTGTGTGTGTGCAGTATGATAATTCTGGAAATATGTACAGAAAAATTGCACGTGTTCAATATATACTGAATTACTTGCCATCTAGGGGAGAGAGTGAGAAGGCAGGGGAAAAAATTGGAACTCAAGGTTTTGCAAGGGTGATTATGAAAACTATACATATGTTTTGAAAATAAAAAGCTTAAAAAAAAAAAGATTCAACTACAGTGTAGCAGGCATCAAATAAGAACCTATCGATTGGATAGTGCTTGAAGAAACTGAGAAAATACAAGATAATTGGAAAGAATGCCCTAACTCAGAAAATCAAATAAACTGAGTCCCAAAGAAAGTTCAAAATTATGAAAGGTAAAGATTTTAAGGAACTATTAGGCAGAGGGAAAGCTTCTATATGCACATGAGAAAACAAAAGAAGTTTGAGCAATAGTTACTAGTCTATTTTCTTGAAATTCAATGTGTCCAAATTAGATTAAAAATGAAATGACTGGACATAAATTAGGGTCAGATTGTGGAAGTACACTAAGGTCAGTCAAAAAGAAGTTTATATATTATTCTTGAAGAAACAGGAATCAATAGAAGATAAGACATGTAGAGTGAGATAGTTAAATCTGAACTTTAAGAAGATTTTGACCACTAAGTAAAAGATGGATTGGCCAAAGAAGAGATTAAAAGCCAAGATGGGAATTTGGTAGTCGTCTATGTAGAGATATAGGTGTTAGTTAAATCCTTGGAGGAGGACTGCCAAGTGAGACAGTACACAGAGAGAAAAGGGGTCCAGCATAGAATTTTAGGAACCTAAGACTTAGGAGGAAAGATATATTGCTAGGTCCTCATTCGTGCTAATAATAAAAAATTTCATAAATGGACAGATAGGTAACATACTGGATAGAAGGCCAGTTCTGGAGTCAGGAGGACCTGAGTTCAAATGCAGTCTTAAATACTTGACACTTATTGGCTGTGTCACTTAACTCTGATTGTCTTGTGAAAAAAAAATTCTATGAAATTTATTATTACTCAATTTTGTACCACATATTGATACTGGGTTGGAATCCATTACCATATTCTACATAATTATACTTCAAATAATGTGAATTTAAATTTAAACACATTGCAACAAGATTCATTTTTTAAAATACTAATTGTAATCTAGCTGCAGATGGTGATCCAGCAGAGAAAGATAAGTAGGCATAGTCCAATTAGAAAGAAAGGAACCAGGAAAGAGCAGGAAGTCAAGGAAGTGAGTACCTCCAATAAATAGTTAATGTATAAATATATTATGTACCATATAAGATAATCAGAAGAAGGAAATAACACTTCCACTTAAGGGTTTCATAGAAGTATTTATAAAGAATCTGTCATTGGAACTAAAAAGGAGAGATTGTTGAAAAGTGATGGACAAATTATTTCTAGAAGCACCTTTAGCATAAGCAAAGAACTGGAAGCACAAAGGATGCCCGTGGATTAGGGAAAGGTTAAACAATTTTTGATATGTGACTTAAATGGAGTATTGCTACAGTATAAAAAAAATATGATAATGAACCATGGAAATACTTATAGTAACTGACAGAAATTGAAATAAGCAAACCAGAAAAAAAAAAAATACACATGATGATGCAACCATGTAAATGGAAACAACAACCAAAATTAAAACTCAATGTTGTAATTTCCGAGTTTGCTCAAAAGAAGAATGATAAGAATGAAGTTCCCTCACTTCTATGCAGATGTGAAGGACTTGTGAATGTGGAACATTATACATAAGATTGAACTCAGTTAATGTATTGGTTAGCTTAACTAAACTGCTTATTTTTTCCATTCTTAATTTTTATATTTTGTTCTTAGGGCTGGCTGGGAAATGGAACATATTGGGAACTGAAGGTAAAGGGAAAAACAAAAGAGCAATAAACATTTAAAAAGAAAAAGAAACAACACTGGTGGGAACAATGGTCTAAAAATGGCAGCAGAGATGTGAGTGTATTTGTTTCTCCCAGAGTCCATGAATAAATGGCCTTTGGCCAGGATAGAGTTTTGAGGAAATGTTCTCATTAGGGGAGAAACCAGGTTTCAAATTATGGTCAGAAGTCAGAAGGCACATTCAAGGAAAAGATTAAAGATACAGGAGAGTTTTTTCACAATAAAGCAGGAGTTCCTTGGGGAGGTGGGGGGTGGAGGAGGGGAGACAAATCAAGCAAAAGAATAGAATAGGAGGGGTCCATTCAAGACACAATGCTTTCATATTCCTTCTCTCCACAGCTTTTCCTCTGTTTTTCACTCTCTTCCGTGGCTGTCATATCACCCACCACTCTATCTACTAATCCAGTTTTCTGTATTTCTTTTGCTTTCCCTGTATTTTTTCATTTAGATATTCTCATATATTGATCAATTTTAGTAACCAAATCATAGAAAACCACTTGATGATATCAGAGGACTGGTATTAGCTCTAGACAAAATAAATGACTGGATGTGGAAGGGAAGCCCAAATGGGACATTCACTGACTTCTCTTTCAATAGTATGCCTGCTCTCACTCTTCCAAGGAAACCAACTAATGGGATCCTTCTGAAAATTCTCTTTTCTCTAAAAAATGCACCTTCTAGATATCCAAGTTAGGCCAACCAAGTTCTTCAAAAAGTCTCCAAGCCCTAAAAGAAATATGAGAATCCAAAACAACCTCAGCTCAGGCAGATCATATCAAAGACTTCTTCCTTATCTCTTGTATATTATTGTTATTCTTATCTGCATTAATCTTAAAGTATAAACTCAATAAGATACTTATAACCATTTTAAAAGCAGTACTGATGTTTGACACAACAGGAAACACTTCCTGTTTGAAAGTCAAACAATTTGAGAGCTGATTGTTCCATAAGCAAGTATGTCCTCATCAAGAATTACTTGGCTAGGATACATTTATACTACCAACTTATAGCCACTTAAAGGTTTACACTGAAGATACATCAACACTGCTTTCTAACATCCAGGAATAAAGAGGGGGTATTTTTTTTAACCTATGAATTTTTAATGTGTTACTAAATTTATGCTGAATACTATCTGCAAGCTAGTTTTCTATTTCTGTCAGTGGGACTGCAATTCTCCCTGCTAGAATATTGACAGAAATAGGGAGGAGAAGTGTTGAGGGTGAAGGGGGTGGTCAAGGTTGGGTAGGAAGATGAATTCAGTGTATGCCATATTAAATTGGAATTTCTAGAGGGCCAGTCTCATAGAAACATCAAAGAATATGGAAGTTGATGTTGAAGCACAGTTCTGAGAGCCTTCTCTGAACAATGAGATAGTTGAACTACTAAGGATGAGTGAGATTGCTAGAAGAGTATGAAAAAGAAATAAAGATCATTTTAGTTCGTAGAACCAGAACTAGAAGAGATATTAGTACTTCTCTAAAACAAATCTCCCTGCTTCCCCATCCTAATCCCATTTTTGTAAAAGACAAAATTTAACAGAGGAGTTAAATGTTATACTTGAGGTCATATAAGTAGTAAAAAGGAGTCAGAATTTGAGCTTGGGTCCTGGAACTCCAAATCCCAGGAGAAAAAGAAGAATGGAAAGAAATTTTTATTTTTTAAATAATGGTCTAAGAAGGGAGCTCTGAAATTATGTTGTTCTTAAACATCTGTCTCCCAGTTAAAGAAGGATTTCCTGGGCAACATAATACAGAATCATATTTTCTACCCAGGGAAGGAAAATTTCTTGGGCAGCACTTGCCTAGAATAAATCTTAAGTTTAAAAGTTCTGTAACCCATCCCTCTAGCCTTAGAAGGGGGATTTCCCAAGTATCAAGATTTGGTAATGAAGCATTTTTAACAGTGATGAGATATTTATTGGGAAGTCCCTGCTGCTGGAGCCACCTCTATAAAATATTCCATCCTCATTGCTACCTCACAGAAACCTTAGATGTCTTTAAAGTATAAAAAAACTTGTCACCTTCTAGATATTTCCTAAGTTTCTTCCTCCAATTGTTAGAATTCTCTTTCCCTCAAAATTATTAAATTCTATTTTGTATATGCTTCACACTTAGATGTACCCATGTTGTGCCAACCTAGTAGGTAAGCAACTTAAGATAGGGACTGATTTATTTTTGTTTTCTTAACACTTGGAAACAACATCTTTTACATTACAAAAGCAGATTTAGAATTGTAAAAAAATTTAAAGTCTGTGAAGCCCCTCATTTTACAAAAAAGGAAACTGAGGCCCAGATGGATAAAATAGCTTGTCTGACCAAGGTTATGGGTAATAAGCAACAGAGATTTTGAATAGTTTCTCTGATTTCATTTATTTTATTATTATTTTTTAAGAACTATATGCTTGCTTCAAGTACCACCCATGGAGTTTTGAAGAGCTGCAATTAGTCCCATGGCCACAAGTTGTCCATCTCTGAAATACAGAAGGCTACTGAAAGAGTACTACAGTGGAACAAAGGCACCATTGTCATTTACTAGCTTCGTTATCTTAGCTAAGTAAATTGCCCTCCCAAGATTCAGCCTTCAGCCTCCTCATATACAAGACAATGTTGTCTTGTATATGAGATGATTTCAAATAGCTTTTTGGGACTCTCTGTCTATAGCCTCACAATCCCCCCTTCTCTTCTATAAAGTTCCCTGATCCCATTCTCCCACTCTTCTCCCCACCCCACAAAGAGATCTCTTGTTCTTCCAAGCTCTTGTTCAATCCTGTACTCCTAAAGTGTTTACCATGTTCTGTAGGTATGTACATACAAGCAGTGGACTGTGAGTCTGGAAGACCTGATTTCAAATCCTGCTACAGATATTTACTAACTGTGTGATATTGGGCAAGTCACTTAACTGATTTGTCTCAGTTTTCTCAACTGTAAAATGGAGATAATAATAGCACCTAAATCCCCAGAATTGTTGTGGGTTCCAAATGAGATCCCATACATAAAATGCTTTGCAAACCTTACAGTGCCACATAAATGCTTCCACTTCCATTAGTAAAGATATCTCTGTACAGGCTTTCTTTTCTTCTTGATTTTCAGCTTCTAAGAGGGTAGGCACCATGTGTCATATACTGGTCTCTAGTATTCTAGGTGCTTCTAATGTAGTACCACCCATCACCATCCTTCAGAATACCTAGACTACATATAAAAGGCACTCAAAAATGCTTATTGAATTGAATCGACTCTTTCAATCAATGATGTAGGAAATGTTAAAAATCATCTCCAGTGTGTTAGTTAGAGGACAAGAATTCCTAAGTATTGCTTTGCCAGTCTGATTTCTTTACATACTACTGAGATGGATCCATTTTTCACAATGCTACCATGTTATTTGAGACCGTCTTCCCCAATTCATTACATTGACATGAGATGCAAAATACTCTTGACAGAGTGGATTTGTAAGCCACATTTCTGTTCTCTTTGATTATTAATTACTAGATCAGAGTTTTATTCCATTGTCCTGAGCATTCTGTGCTTAAGTTAATAAGAATTTGTTAGGTCCATCTAATGTGAATTGCTAAAGTAGTTTTTTATTAGTTTTTTACTAATATTGGGAGGTAGCACTTGAGAAATGATCATTTAGAAAAAATGAGCGTCTCTCCCTCTTCAAAATACTTTATTTAATATCATATTGTTTGGTATTTATTAACTTGGATGATAAAATGTGGGCGTCTGTAGAGTAAGAAGTACTTTATTTATTTCTCTATCACTAGTATAACATAGAGACGAGTATATATCAAGTCCTAGTTGAAGGTCAATACCCCAACGAGAAGTATCTGTACTGAAAGGGTGATGAAATTGATTTTTTTTTCAATAGGTTCAACAATGCAAGCACCTGAATTGAGTTGAAAATGATAAATAGCATTATGAGAATGGCTTAATTGGACTTTTATGGTTTGGTCTGGGACACCACATACAATGCTGTAAAAAATGAAGGTACTAAAATAGTGCTCAGAGGAGTTAAGTTTTAATCCCTGTTCTATTATATAGACTTTGTATCACCTAGGACAAGCTATTTGGCCTTTTAGGGTCTCTCTTAATCTCATCTGTAAAATGAGAAGATTAAATTGTGATGGATTTGGCTCTTCTCAACAATACAGTCATTCAAGGCAATTCTAACAGACTTGGAATGGAAACTGCCATCTGTATCCAGAGAGAGAATTAAGGAGACTGAATATGGATCAAAGTATAGTATTTTCATCTTTTTTGTTTTGTTCTCTCGTGCTTTTTTCCCTTTTGGTTTGATTTGTCTTGCACAACATGACAAATATGGAAATATGCTTAAAAGAATTGCATATATTTAACTTATATCAGATTGCTTGCTGTCTTTGTGAGGGGAGAGGTAAGGAAGGGAAAAAGAAAAATTTGGAACAGAAATTTTTACAATAATAAATGTTGTAAATTATCTTTACATGTATTTGGAAAAATAAAATGCTAATTTAAAAATAAGGAGATTAGAACAAATAATATCTTATTCCTTTTAGCTCTAAATCAAAGATAGAATGAAGTTCTGGAACAGCCCAATCAAACATGGTAGATTTTCTGTACTTCAGGTTAAGAGTTCCTAGTGACTGATAAAGTTAAATTTGAATTGAATTCTTTGCCTAAATGGTATTGTAGTTTGAAAAGATAAAAATAAGTTTACAAAAATTTCCCTAAAAGGAAAAATGTTTGGGAAAACCTGTCTTCCCTTTAGAGGTTGATATCATAGAATATAACAAATCTCTCTAGTTCCCTCCCTGCCCCTTCAAAAAAGAAATTCCTGAGTTCCAATGTAGAAAAGAGAATATTTATGGGGGAGAGGGGTAGCTACATAGCAAAGTTGATAGAGCACCTGCCCGAAGTAAGGGGAACCAGTATTCAAATCCAGTCTCAGAAACTTAACATTTAACATTTAACACAATACTTCCTAGCTGTGTGATCCTGGATAAGTCACTTCACTGCAATTTCCTTGCTCCTCCCCCCCAAAAAATACACAGAGAGAATACTGTTGGATGAGTCTCATGAGTCCCATTTTAGTGTAGTATTAAACTAGTGGTTTAACACTACACTAAGCCTGAGGGGCTTGTTAATGTAAACTTTAATAGTGTTAATTTTTTAAGTTTCAATAGCTTAAAACTATACGAACAGCTTCATTAGCTTAAAACTACACTAAGACTAGGACATTTTATATAACGATCCTCTGACACCACTCCAGAGCTCCCCTAGATCTCTTATTTCATTGGTAAACCAAAGAAATTGTGCCTGCAGTTGCTTTTAAGACATAGCCATTGGGGGGAAGTCTTCAGGTGATTAAATCATATTAAGTTTTCTTTTTCCCTACACAAGACCCCAAGGTGAGAAAACTCCCTCAATCAACAATGATGAGCAAATGTTCTCCAACTTAAAGTTTTATAAGAATTGCTTGCCACTGAGTGCACAAGTGATTTGCCCAAAAGGGCACAGAGTCAAAATGCCTCGGGGTCAATCTTTTTCTGGCAAGCCTTGGAGTGGGAATTGAAGAACCATATATATATATGGGCAACACTTGGCTCTTTTCTAATATTTTCTTAATCTGATCAGTAAGAGGGTTGCATTCTAAACGTTTCACAACTTTTTCATTTCTATGTCAGTACCTTTGCCCTCTATAAACACTTTGCTATTTCAGAATCCTTCCTTTATCAGTGGTGGGTTTATCAGTACCTCCAAGGTAAACTGACAGGAATGACAATACACCACATTTCAAGAAAGTTCCATAGTCTAATCCAGGCTCACCAATAACTATATTCTTAAATCATCAACCCACTAAGCAAAATGGGGAGGGATTTTCCCCTTTCTCTGTTTCTGTACAAATCATACCTTAATTTAAATAGTAACTCCTCCATCATTAAGCACAAAACAAACTGCCTTTTATTTCTTCTGAGATCTAAAATCTCATGACCCGATCTCCCTCAAGACTCTTTTGTATTAGCTGTTACCAAGACTCTGGGTCACACCAAACAGGCACCTCCCCAGGGCATAAAAGCCTGGAAGAGAGTGAGATTTGGAGACAGAAAATCTGAGCTGGGATCTGAGCTCTACCTCTTATACACATGACCTCAAATAAATCATTTACCATTTCAGATCCTCAGTTTTTGTATTTGTAGAAACAAGGATTGACTAGAAGATCTTTGAAGTTCCTTCTAGGACAAAGAATGGTAAACTACTCCATTATCTTTGCCAAGAAAAGCCCATGTACAAGCTAGCTACAGTTTATGGAATCACAAAGTGTCAACACCATTGAACAATAACAACTACTTCAAAATTTAAGATCCACTCAGACTAGAGTAGATTGGTAAAGAAAAGCAGAGACCACACCATTTATTAAGCATTTACTATGTGTCAGACAACTGCAGAGAATTTTACAAATATATATTATCTCATTTGACCCTTGAAAAAATCCTATAGGATGGATCCTATTATTATCACCACTTTATAGTTGAGAAAACTAAGACAAAGCTAACTTGCCTGGGGTCATATAGCTGGTAAGTATATCACCTTAGATTTGAATTCTGATCTTCTTTGTTTCAGGGCAGTATTTTATCCACTGTACTACCTTCAGAGACCTGATTTATAGCAGATATTAATATCATTTTTCTCATAACTAATCATCAGTGTGTGTTTTTTGTATATATGTATGTACATGTGTGTCTGTGTATATATGCATTGCATATACATGTGTCTATACATGTACATGCATTATGCATGTGTGTATATATTGCATGTGTATGTGTATGTCTTATTGTTCTGTACTATGTGTGTATGCACACATGTGGTGTACTGTGTAATGTGAGTACTGTGTATGTGTATATATTATGTAATGTATGTATAAGTATATATATGTATATGTCCGTGTATATATGTGTGTATACTTATATGTATCATTTACTGAACACATTATAACTCTGAGTGGTTTACTTATACTGTTGAATTTTTACTAGTTGTATTTCACTAAAAACAAACTAGTAAGAAAAAAATTCAAATGAGCAATACTACAGCTATAAATTGTGGCCTTCAACCTAAACAAGAAGGAAAAGGCTTCCTCTGGGCTACTAGCATTCCCAAGCCTTCCAGAACATTCAACTGCAGTTAGACAACTTTCAGGAAAAACAAAGCACCTGCTGCCTTCATTTTGATCCTTTTTTGGAAAGGGTCATTGCAGCTCTACATAGCTTGACATTTAAATCTATTCCACCTGATTTCTGGTAACATGTATCCTTTTCTACTGAGAAAGAAGTGAAACAAAAAAATAAGAAAAACTGGCATTGATCTCAAACCCCTGAACTGTATTGGGTACCTCCCTTAAAAATATCATTTAGTGCAAATAAACTGGGGACAAATGAGGTTGAAGATAGGGAGAAAGTAAAAATCATTATGGAAACACTTTGCAAATTTCCAAGAGACAAAGTGTTGCTGTTGTTCAGTCTTTTTCAGTCACGACTGACTCCCTGTAACCTCATTTGGTATTTTCTTAGCAAAGATACTGGAGTAGTTTGCTATTTCCTTTTCCAGCTCATTATGTAGAAGAGGAAACTGAGGTAAACCAGGTTAAGTGCCTTACTCAGGGTCACAAAGCTGATAAGTGACTAAGGCCAGTTTTGAACTCAGGAACATGAGCCTTCCTGACTCCAGATGTGGAACTCTATATACACTATGTCTCCTAGTTTTCAAGAGATAGATGGCGAATAAATTTACTTCTTTGAAAATTTTGCAGTCTCTGTATTACAAATACACCAAAATTTAAAGTGAGGAAGTTTACCAAATCATCTAGAGTGACTCCTATCTCAAGAAGTATTTCTAGTATAATGAAAACCAGAGGTTGTTGTAATTGTTTGTCATTCATTTTTAAGTTGACCAAGACATCAGAGAGGTCATACCATAACATGCAAGAGAACTAGATTGAAGTGAGGGAGGACTTGAAAAGTTATCAGCTTCACTCTCTCCTCCAGAACCATCTGGGTGCAGTGGCAGGATATAAATCTAGATGACTGGAGATGGTCCTGGATATAGAGGGAGACCTTAGCCTTTTAAAGCTAAGTTCTTTAATAAGTCTCAGTTTGAAGCAACTACCCATTCAGTAATTAAGCCTAAGTAAGAAAGAAAGGAAGCAAGGAATGGCCTTTTTAATCTAATCAAAAAACAAAAAAGAAAAGGAAAAGAGAAGAGAAAAAAGAAAGGGGGAAAAAAAAGAAGAAATCAATCTGAGAGGGGAAGAGCCTCAGGGTTTCTGGTAAAAACAGCAACCATTGCTATTTACATTGCTTAAAGACCTCCAGGGAAGAGGAACCCACTCTACTCCAGGAGAAACACATTCTATATTGGAATTATTTTAGAAATGTGGGTCAACAGTGCCAGAATTTAAATTAGAAATGGTTTCCCTAATATGGCAGAAACTAGGCATTGATCCACACTTATCACCGTACACCAAGATAAGGTCAAAATGGGTTCATGACTTAGGCATAAAGAATGAAATTATTAATAAATTAGAGGAACACAGAATAGTTTACCTCTCAGACCTGTGGAAAGGGAAGGACTTTATGACCAAAGAAGAACTAGAGATCATTACTGATCACAAAATAGAAAATTTCGATTATACCAAACTGAAAAGTTTTTGTACAAACAAAACTAATGCAGACAAGATTAGAAGGAAGCAATAAACTGGGAAAATATTTTTCAGTCAAAGGTTCTGATAAAGGCCTATTTCCAAAATATATAGAGAATTAACTCTAATTTATAAAAATCAAGCCATTCTCCAATTGAAAATGGTCAAGTTGATAGAACAGACAATTCTCAGATGAAGAAATTGAAACTATTTCTAGTCATATGAAAAGATGCTCCAAGTCATTATTAATCAGAGAAATGCAAATTAAGACCACTCTAAGATACCACTACACACCTATCAGATTGGCTAAGATGACAGGAAAAAATAATGATGATTGTTGAGGGGATGCGGAAAACTGGGACATTGATGCATTGTTGTGGAGTTGAACCATCCAACTCATTCTGGTTTGATAACTCAAAAAGTTATCAAACTGTGCATACCCTTTGATCCAGCAGTGTTACTACTGGGCTTATATCCCAAAGAGATTATAAAGAAGGGAAAGGGACCTGTATGTGCACGAATGTTTGTGGCAGCCCTTTTGTAGTGGCTAGAAACTGAAACTGAATGGATGTCCATCAGTTGGAGAATGGCTGAATAAATTGTGGTATATGAAAATTATGGAATATTACTGTTCTGTAAGAAATGGCCAACAGGATGATTTCAGAAAGGCTCTGAGAGACTTACACTGAACTGATGCTGAGTGAAATGAGCAGGACTAGGAGATCATTATATACTTCAAACAATACTATATGATGACAGTTCTGATGGACCTGGCCATCCTCAGCAAATCTAGATCAACCAAATCATTTCCAATGGAGCAGTAATGAACTGAACGAGCTATGCCCAGAGAAAGAACTCTGGGAGATGACTAAAACCATTACATTGAATTCTAATCCCTATATTTATGCCCACCTGCATTTTTGATTTCCTTCACAAGCTAATTGTACAATATTTCAGAGTCTGATTCTTTTTGTACAGCAAAATAACGTTTTGGTCATGTATACTTATTGTGTATCTAATTTATATTTTAATGTATTTAACATCTACTGGTCATCCTGTCATCTGGGGGAGGAGGTGGGGGGTAAGAGGTGAAAAATTGGAACAAGAGGTTTGGCAATTGTTAATGCTGTAAAGTTACCCATGCATATAACCTGTAAATAAAAGGCTATTAAATTAAAAAAATAAAATAAAATAAAAAAAGAAATTTGGTCTATAATTTAAAAAAAAAAAAAAAAAAGAATTGGTTTCCACCCCCAAGCTAAATCTTAAAAATACTGTCTGTCTTAATTTTCAGGGGGGTGGAAGGGAGAGGAAGGGAAAAGGAAGGTGAATGGGACCCTCAAGCTTAGAAAAATGTCTAATACCCAATAGGTGCTCAATAAATACTCTGAATAAACCCACCGAAAAGTGATCAATATTTTCCCCATTTATGTTAAATTCAATCAACTCCTCATTTAAGATATTGCCTCTGAAAGCAGCACAAAATTGCATTTTCACAAATGCCAGCAGCACAAGCCAGCCCGATTAGGTTAGATCTCTCAGAAGCCTGTTCACTCTACATCATTATTGACTACAAATTACTTTGTAAACAGTTTAAGGTTTTCTCTTCCTACCACAAACAATGAGGGAACAATGAAAATTGGAGAGGGTAAAAAGTGGAGAAGCAGAAATAGCTTTAAATCTAAACCTGGGGTAGCATTCTGTTTGGATTTATCTTTTCCAGTATTACTACCTCTGTTTCCTTGTTGGTAACATGAAGGAATTAAGCTAATTTTTCCTGCTATTCCTTTTACCTCCTCATGCTATCAATATTCTTAAAATTCTCAACAATCTCCTTGCAATATTTATTAGTTTTGACAATTTCAGGTTTTGAATAGGAAATATTTCATTGAGGGTTTATTGTGATATTATTTTTCTTCTTTAGATATAAAATAAATTGATGTCTCAAGGAAGCAGGAGCTAATTACTTCACTCAATTAGTAACATCTGTCTAATTACTCAAGAAATTTAGGGAATACATTTCATTAAAACCCTCACAAGGAGATGGTTTTAGAAAAACTTGGAAAGAATTGTAAAAACCGATGCAATGATCAGAACCTTCAACAGTTCATATAACAATCCTGTAGAGAAACAACTCTGAAAGACTTTGAAAATCTGATCAATACTATGGAACCAAGTATAGTTCCAAAGAACTCATGCTGAAATATTCTACCTACCCCAAAGAGAGAAAGATAATAGAGTCAAGAATATAGATTAAAAATATAATTTTCTAGAGATGTGTGTGGATTTGTTTTGTTTGACTATGCATATTTGTAACATTAACTTTTTTTTCTTGAAGATGAGGACAGAGAAAAAAATCAAAACTGAAATTAAAATAAAACTGAATTTTCTAAGCTCCCATGAACTCTTTAAATTCATTTATTAAGCACCTTTTTAAAAGCAAGGAACCAGGGATATAAAGATAAAAGGAAATAATAGTTCTTACTGTCCAGGAGTTTACATGCTACCAGCCTAAACAGCAGTTAATTCATAAATATTTATCAAGTGTGCCAAAAGGAACTGGAAATTGAGTGAATGCTCATAAATGAAGTGGCTGAAGAAGTTTGGGTATATCAATTTAATGAAATATTATTGTTCTATAAGAAATGATGAGCAGGCTGATTTCAGAAAAGCCTGGACAGTTACTGATGGAATATAGAATATATGAACTGATGCTCAGTGAAGTGAACAGCACCAAGAAAACATTGTATACAATAACTATAAAACTATGGCATGATCAATGTGTTGTGCTTGGCTCTTTTTAGCAATGCAGTGATGGAAAATGTTAATTGCATCCAGAGAATTATAGAGACTAAATGTGGATCAAAGCATGATATTTCCACCTTTTTTTTTGTTGTTGCTGCTGTTGTTTGCTTTGGGTTTCTTCCTTGTGCTTTTTTTTTCTTTTTATCTGATTTTACTTGCACAACATGACATTTTGAAATTTGTTTAAAAGAATCGCACATAATTAACCTATATTGGATTACTTGCTGTCATGGGGGAGGGGGGGAGAGAAGAGTTTTACAAAATTGAATACTGAAAACTATATTTTCATTTATTTGGAAAAATAAAACACCACTGGGGGAAAAAGTGTGCCAAGCAAGACATAAATTTCATCAATATGGGGAACTCCTAGTGAGGAAATGAAATCAGCACCTCTTCTGCAATTTACTCTAAGAGTTGCTTGGAAGCCATCATGGTATAGCTAGATTTAAATTCAGAAAGGTACTACTTGTATAATCTTGGGCAAGTCACTTAAACTTTTTGAGCCTCAAAGTTTCCTCAACTATAAAATTAGGACTAAATGATTTCAAAGGATCCCTCCAGTTTGAAATCAATTATGCTATGATCCTAACTTTCAATGACTTGACCAGAGTCAGACAGCTGGTATGTGACACAAACAATAATCATTTGTACACATATATCACCTCCTCCACACTCCATTCTCCACTAGACTGAAAGCTCCTTAGGACTGGACTGAGTTGTATTTATATTTGTATCTTCCTAATAACTGTAGTTGTTTTTCAGTCATTTTCAGTGGTGTCTGACTCTTCCTAACCCCATTTGGGATTTTTTGGGCACAGATATTGAAGTGATTTGTCATTTCCTCTCCAGCTCATTTTCAGATAAAGAAACTGAGGTAAACAGGGTTGAGCGACTTGCCCAGGATCACACAGTTAGTAAGTGTGTAGGCTAGATTTGGGGCCAGTCCTTTATCCACTGAGTCAGCTAACTGCCTCAACCCCTAACACACTGATCTCCTTCCACACAGCAAAGCACTTAATACCCTACATACCTATTTAACTGAATCTCCCTGTCAGAGAGAGAGAGGGCATTGACTATTCCCTCCTAACTCCTGAATTGATACTTACTAAATGCTATCCCACCATTATTATTTACTCCAAAGATGAAATTCTTGCTCTGCCCTTTATTTTATAGATATGTTGTCCAATGACCTAGACAGAAAGGTACCAGAGTGGGGCCAAGATTATCACACTGAAAGAGGTGATATTGTGATCTGGGACAACTTGTGAGAATACAAAAAAGTGTAATGCAGCACAAAACTTAGTTCTTCCTCCAAAAGATATCACATGATTCAGCCTAGTACCTTATGAGAACAAACAAAAGAAGAGGGAAAGGGCTGTATGTCTTTCCTGCTCACAGAACAAAGAATGAAAAACCCCATTGAATGACTTTAAGAGATTATAAAAAAGAAAGGTAACTTGAGTGGGCAGGCAACTAAGGTGGCCTAGAGAGAGAAACTCTGAATCCTGATAACAAATGCTTTTCCTTTCCTGAAGACTCTCTTAGCTCCAGGAAGCACTCCCTGACCACTATAGATCACATTTTTAAAAATCCCAAAGAACCGATTTTCAATTGCAAATTCTCTTGTAGAGAAAGCAGGTTAAAAAGAATTAAGAGTTCATCTTTCAGTGGAAGTCTGTTTGCCAAAAAATTCAAGTACAGTACAAAGTTACTGCTAAGTAAATGGATAGTAAAGATAATAAACTTGGAAAGTCCTGATTCTGTCAAAGGCAACGTTGACGATACAAGTTCACAATTATTCAGCACTCACCCCAACCATAAAAAGTGGTATTATTAAGTCCATTTTAGGGATGAAGAAACTGAGTTTGGCCCTAGCTCAACAGCTAGTGAATATAAGGAGGTCCATTTGAGTATGGGCCTCAAGTTCATTGCTGAATGGAAGTACAAAGGAGTTTGTTTGCACTACCAAGTGTCCCTTTTGAAATAGGAATTCAACCTTTTAAAAATCATGGGCCCTTAAGGTAATCTGGCAAAGCTGAAAGACTACCTGGAATAACGTTTATTGCCTACATTCATAATGAAAGAAAATACTAAGTTTTAAAAGTAAAAAATAGCCAGATAGGTAGTTTTCCCCCTAGCTAAGTCCATGGACCCATGAAATCTAACCACAAAGAAGACCCCAGCTTAAGAGCACCATCTTTAAAAGATTTTGCTACCTATCCTAAACTCAGTTTACTCAAAAACACCAGCCCTAGAGTAAAGCCTAAGTTTTCAATTGTGTCCACTCTTTAAAGTACCTGACCTTTTGCGATTTGTGTTTTGTTTTTGCTCTAATCATTCTGCCTTGAATCAGGGAAAGCTTTAAGCTTGAGAAATGATCAGCACCACTCTCTTGTTAGAGTTTTATCTACAAGAGTTAAGTTGTAAGAGTTAAGGATCACCAACTGCCTTTAATTAAGGTCACAATACCTGTAGTTAATACAGGCAGAAGTAGATTGCAGTCATCTGCAATGACAATCCTTTCATATACTCAGTAAAAAGAGGGCTCTTTCAAACTACATCCTTTGGAAGCCTAATACAGAAAATGATAACTAGCTTTCTGACATCAAGCAATACCTTTCTTGTGGTCTCCTTTGATATTAACTCCTTCTTTTGCCTTTGAGCTTGCTTCTGTCTCTGCCCTCTGCCCTGCCCATCTATAAAATGAGGATAATATCTGTACTACCTACCTATCCCATAGGGATATTATAAGGATCAAATAAGGCAATGAGCTTCATGTCAGTTATCATTTAGTATTGATATATCTTTTAAATAGGTCATGGCAATTTCATAGGAACATAAGTTTAGAATTGAAAGGGATCTTAGATACCACCAAATCTAATTCCTTCATTTTAGAGATGAAGAAATTAAGGCTGAGAGCTAAATGATTTATCCAGTCACACAGAGAATAAATGTCTGAGGCAGTATTTGAACTCAGATCTCTCTCAGCTTAGATGGCACAGTAGATAGAGCATTGGTGCCTGGACTCAGGAGGATCCCAGTCTAAATCTGGCCTCAGACACTTACTAGCTGTGTGATCCTCAAGTTACTTAACCCTATTTGCCTCAATTCTTCATCTGTAAAATGAACAAGAAATGGTAAACCAGTCTAAGAATATCTCAAATAGAAGAGACCTGTTCAGTGAACAGAGCACTGGCCTTAAAGTCAGGAGGACTGAATTCAAATACAGCCTCAAACACTGGACACCTCATTTAACCCCAATTGTCTCACAAAAGAAAAAAGAAAAAGAAAAGAAAATCTCTAATGGAGTCACAAAGAGTCAGACGTGACTAAATAATTGAACAAGAACTGCTTCATATCAAGCCCATCAGTCTATTCATTGTGTCATATACTGTCAGACCCAGAATTTGAACTCAGATATCAGCTCCAAATCCAGTGCTCTTTCCAGTACATGCCAGATTTGTGATATATACCTCTATTAATTGCTATGATATTCATTTCTGCAAGCTGTAGTAACACTTGAGTATTCCAAAAAAAATTCATTGAAACAGCAGTTTTAAACTCATTGCCCATCTTCCCATATATCTTCAGGTCTGGTTTTCATGGTAATTATTTGCCAGTAAAACATTATCTTCTAAAAATAGCACAGTTCAACATTCAAGACTATCTCTTAGAACACTTGTCCAAGATCTTTCCTCAGTTCATCCACACAACATAGTTGGGCCCAATCTTCACTTCATCCTGACATCACAAAGATATCAATGAGACACAAGAGGCTATCAATGATTATTCCTCCAACTCCTCCCAGAATTAAGAGTATCTTTTTTGAGCAGACATTTCCCTGAGGTCATTCTTTTTTCAAGATCCCACCCATAGCTTATAATTTGATACCTCTTTTCCACCTGTTTCCATCCACCCTGTACTTCTTTATTGCCCTCCATGTGAGAACTCATAGAAAACTGTGATATTCCATGACTTCCAGCCATACAGTGTAAGAAGAAAATTGGTATTTTTTAAATGGGCTTTTGTTTCTGAAAGACATTTGGAGACATTAAAAGAGCATTGACCAAATCAAAGATATCTCGACTTTCTCTCTTCATCCTGTCTGATTCTGGGCCCAACTTTCTATCCATATATATAAATGTACATAGAAAGAAAGACAGGGTGGTGGTGACATGGGCCATCTATCTAAATTGCATGTTATGAGCTGCACAAAAGGCATTCTTTAGTGACTTAGTTGATCTGCAAGAGTAAAAACCTGCCTTAACAGATCTCAGCATCAAAATTTTATGCAAGACACTACAAATCAGGATATCAGAGGTAAAGAACAAATGCATATAACATTATATATTTTCTGATATGTTATTGTTTTTCAAACTTTTTGTTCCTTTGTTTTAAATCTGGGAGAGGGAATTGGGAAGGGATAAAGTAGGAAATGTAGGTGACATACAAAAAAAAAATCAATAGATTCTATAAATGATATAAATAACTTTGTTCAACTCTCTGATAATTCACATCAAGCAAACCATAGCAAAGACATTGAATGCTTCATCACTGTGGTGGAAGATATCCAGAGCAGAGTTTTAAAAGTTAGGATTGTCTACAGATGGCAAGGTCCTCTATGGTCTTATTTGCATTTAGAACACAGAAAAAAACTGTAACAACTCAAAGATGTCTAGCATAAATGCTTAATAAGAGAGATACTAAACATGAAGCCTCTTAGAGGCTTTTTTTTTTTTTTTTTTTTTACAAACTATGGCACATACTATGACCTTACGTACTCTACTTCCCATAATTCATTTATGATACTTAGGCACAGTGATATATGCATGCAACAGACATTAGATAAAGGGTTCGATTATCAAGTCATCCAGTGAAATCAATAATCAAATCAAATTCTATAAGTTCTCAAATAAAACCACAAAATTCAACTTTGTCTTACCAATTATGAGTAGTTATTAAATAAGTCAAACAACCCTAGTAACTAATATATAGCCCCTTAATTTTATAGAATATATTACATTCATTATCTCATTTGATCTTCCCTTTTAAAATACTTATAAGGTAGGTTTTATAAATAATTCTAATTTACAGCTACTGAGAGTCTAAAAAAGTTAACCACAGTCACAGGATTGTTACTGTCAGCAACAGAATCTGAACTCTAGACTTGCCTGAGCCCAAGTCAAAGGCTTTCCATTAAACTACACTTCTCTTATCAGGCATATGAAATTTAACTTAACTTTCATAGTATGTATTAACAGAACTGAAATAACTAAATGCATATGCAGCCAAGGATAAAGAAAAACCCTGCTCAGTTATCAATAGAAGGAACAGTCAGTTTGTGTATTATTCCAATACCTTTATTTTTCTGTCCTAAGTAACATATTTAGATCATTTTATAGTCTACTAGTACATTTTCCAAAGATCATCTAGATTAACAAGAGAGAAAATCCAATTAAATTTGCACCTCTGATAAAAATTTTGAATTAAAGTGTCACTAAAATTAATGGTTAAAATGGACATAAAAATATTTGCATATTAATAAATGCAATAAATGCACCTGTACTGCATTTAGGAAACTGTGACAACATGATATAAGTGCTAGATGCCATGAATGCTAAGAGGATATGGACTCAAGTCCCAGCTCTCACATATGCTGGCTGTGTGACACTGGGCTAGTTACTTAACTTCTCAATGTCCCCCAGACAACTATCTAAGACTATAAGTTAAAGAAAAGGTCAGAAACTTTATTGGTAAAGGGCTTTCTTCACCTGTACTAATAAAATCAGATTGTGGTACCACTTCTTTCTGGAAAACTGCTCAATGCTTTTTGATGATCCTAACCTGCTCTTTCATTTATGCTGGATTGCTCACACATCTTGCAAACCCTAATATACAAGGAATAAAAGTTGCAAGCAGCCCAAAGGGCAACAGGAGAGACATAGAGGCCAAAATCAGACTGTATTAATACTTTTAATAATGTATTATGTGTAATATGTAATAACTGGAAATAAAAGATGTCATCGAGGAAATGTATGATTAGAAAAGCAGATGTACCTGTTATTATATAATGAGAACTCAGCATAACAGATATAAAATATGAAAAGAACTAGAGAAATGTCTCCAACACATATAAGAACAATATGTGAAAAGAAAATATGAATAACTTTTCATATAGATGAGTGGAACAGGTACCAACATTAAAAACCATCATTGATAAAATGAAGTATTAATAATCACATATGAATTCTATTCAGCTCTATGCTTGTAACTTGTGGGTAATTTGTTGATACATGGGCAATTGTTAACATGCAAATTCTTGACTCTCTGATCTGCCTAGTATAAGTAGGGAAGCCTATTGGAGCTTTGCCCCAGGATGCTGACAGTAGCTCCAGCAGCACAGAAAGATCTGAACTTAGCAAAACTTGTTAAAATGTGTTTACCAAATAGATTTATAAACTCTTCACGGAGGAGGCCAAGCCTCATCCTGCTTCCCCTTCCCAACCACCTCCAATCCCACCAACAGCCTCCTAAACATCAATTTTGTGGTTTTTTGAGCTCTTTAAGAGGCATTTTGTGTTACTTGCCAAAATGGCTACTGACTGCTCAATTCAAGGGATGAATAAGTAATATAAAGAGGAGAGGGGGTAAAGAAAAAAAGAATCATGGTCACCACATGGTCAGCCCAAGACTCATATTTAAACCCCCATTCATTGTAGGTACCAAAAAAAAAAAAAAAAAGATACTATATCTAATATCCTGAAATCCTTATCCCCATTAAACCACAAGAAATTTTTGTCTAATAGACATATCATTCTCCTCAAACATCTTACTTAGGTTTCTGAAGTCAGTCGGTCAAAAAAGTCTATGAATTACACTTAATGTTGTGTTATATTCATGAGAAAAACATGCCCTAAAGTGCCAATGACTGCCAAAAAATGTCAAGGACTCAAGCCAATTGCAAAATTGTTCCAAACTGATTTTCTCAAACTAAACTGATCTTTGTAAGTTTTTATTGAGCTTCTAACAAAAGTCTCACCACACCCATTCCTTCCCTGACAAAATTTATGATGGCATTTTTAAATTCACTCAAATTGAATAGATTCTAATCATGATCAATTAGAACAGATGTGAACTTACCAACATAAATTTAAACTGATTTTGTTCTTCCTACTGTCCCCCAATCCTCCATCCCACAAAAAAATGTTATTATTAAGTATAATAAGTATGGTAAAATCACCAAAGCACTGGATAGCACTGCCCTCTCACTCCACATCTTGCAGCACCTAGTTTTACCGGTTCAAATAAGAATCTTATCACCTGGTATCAATAGACTAAGCAGTGTATTCATGACATCAATAGACTTTGTAAGAATCAATCATTTATTCAATAAGTGTTTATGAAGCATCTATTACTTAGCAAGCACTGGGCCAGAAGACTGAGGCTCAAAGATTAAAAAAAAAAAAAAAAAAAAAAGGCAGGGAGTGAGAAAGAGAAAAAAGGCAGTAATATATAATCCAAATTTACTTTAAAAATAAGTTAGATGTGATTCTGTTCTACTAAAAAGCTAATTTAAAATATCACTAATTTGATTTACAAAACAGATTTACTCCCAACTTCTTAAGAATAAAATTTCACTTATTCAAATCTATTTTACAAATAAGGATGTCCAGTATTTAAAATGCCTTTGAAAATCTGCTACTTTATGAAACAGGTATCCAGTCATGATTTTGTACAATAGTCTCAATCTTCATTATTATGTATCTTATTAAAAGATCTAAAGAATACAATGTCATTTGCTGTTTATTGGAATAGAGGAAGGGAAAATCTACTTGGTAGAATAAAATGCAGTCTTTAAAAGTCTCCCACAATCCTACAAAAATGCATGATGATACATGATGTCTTGATGGACTGACCCCTGAAAAAACTGTTAAGACTTTCAGCTTATCGATATTAAAGAAAGCAGTTGCAAAAGAACAAAGAAAGGAGAAGGGTTCACCACTATTTTGGAAGAAGGCTTTCACACTTCTGAGAAATAAATATAGGAAAATATATTCATACATACAGAGGATAACATAGAACACATTCTATTAAACCCAGGACATAACAGGGCCTCCTCAATGCTACTTAAAAAATAAAAACAAAAGATTTAACCTATTGAAGGTTACACTGGAAAAGCCAAGTAGATGATCTGTGCCCATTACTCAGATTATCAGATGTAATACAATCCCCTTGGACCATGTTGTGGATGGACACCAAACAGGGCCCAGAAATAAATTTCATTAGACACTATTCTTTCAAAAACTGTATCTGTTTTTCTTCTAGACTGACTGCAAGGAATCTGGAGAACTAAACTAGGTATAATACCACTATAATTTGCTGTTAATATTTTGCAGAAGCATTCCTTGGCTTTCCAACAGCCAAAGTGTGACAGTATAAAATGTCTTCTATTAAAAAATGCCAAAGAAATAAAAAGGCATCAAAATAGCATTGCTAAGAAAAGAGAAAACTGATGACTTTTATTCTGTTGATCCATACAAGAACATGTATAGCACTAAAAGGAAATGGCTAAAATGGAAAATGAATTCAATTTCTTCATAGCCTGTTAGTCATATAAGTTAGTCATTTATATGTACAAAGCTCTAGAATACTTTTGTGAAGTAATAGATATAGAGAGAAAGAGATATAGGGGTATGTATCACATTTTTGTACATATGTATTATATTAAATAATATATATAAATATACAATATGTAAATAAACAAATATATGTTCAGTTTTTCCTTTTCTTATAGTACAAGTTAAGAATGTTATTAACCAACCTAGGCAAAAGGGTGATAAAACAATCTCTCAAAAGCACAGTGGATTCTTCAACTGGTTTTTGATATCAACAAAGCACATTAGCACATAAAAACCACAGCTATGTGAAATCTACTCATCTACTGCCCTCCAGAAAGCAAAGCATGACCTAAAATAAACCACCCCACACATTACTAGAGTATTTTTAAAAGTACATTTTCACAGCTTTCCCCAACAATCATGTTATGTTAATAACCTTAATGAGACAAAACTGCAGCTGACTCTCACCCACAATACCTCAGCCAAGCTCCAGCCTCTTTGTTTGGAAATGTCTTTATCTTACCAGCCCTGTAGGTTCTCTGTCTTCTTTCTACTGATATTAAATAAATAAATAAATAAAAAGGAAGAGGGAAAATGAAAGAAAGGCAGATTGGAAGGAAGGAGTGACTGGACGAAAGATTCTGGGATTCAACAGTCTCACCAAATAACAATATTGTGCAGTAAATTCCACAAAAAGGTGAAACTATTTTAAATACAATATTCACATAAATACATAGATTTCTGCATTATAATCACATAAAGGAAACCACAGGTGTTTCCTAAGCTATCTTGAAGAATAAAGTGCAACCCATCCAAACTAAGAATTACGATAGATTCATACACCCTTACACATTTTTACATACAGGTTCACATACCCGTACACACTTCCCCAGTTTACTCACACACATACATATAGGGTGCCAAGAGTAGGTGGGTAACAGATGCCTACATCGCTGCGAAAGAAGCCATAATGTGGGCATATCCCGGATAATAGCCTCACTCTGAACCCCACCCCCTCAACCGGAGAATGAAAAGAGAAAGAGGGAAGAAAGAAAAACCAAAAAAGCCTGAATTTCCAGGCATCAACTTTTCATGAAATGCACAACCGACTAAGATAGGAAATACCTCCCTGCTGAGTAATGTTCATGGATTGTAAATTCACCTCTCCAGAGAAACAAACCTGAACACGCAAACACAGCCAGATGGGGAAAACCACTCCTACCTGCTCCATACAGCTTCTCTGTCACTCCGGCTTCCAGGGTGATATTCCTCCCACTCCCCTTTTTGGCATGGAAATACACCAATAAGAACCGAGTATACAGCTTGCTAAAGAGGGCTGAGCTGTGATTTACCAGGCTTGTAGGGAAACGGGAAGGTGGGGGTGAGGGGAGGTTTCCTAAGGATAAAAACAAAGCCCTTTTCATTTAAATAAACATTGTTTGGGTTGTGACTTTGCATATATGTTTGTTTTATTAATAAAAAAGAATCCAACCGTCTTCCTTAGCTCTCAATCCATCCACCTTAGCCTCCCGTCCTTAGGAAGGAAAATGGCTGGGCGGCAACCACCCATCCAAGTTTCCTAAAAGCACCTGCTATCCTCCTCACTCCCACCCTCACACATACGCGCTCTCATATATAAACAATATCAGTCCTCCAACCAAATTGTGTATCATAAATCTATGTATTCATATGCACACACAACCAAATCGCTAAACCCATCTTCAGCAAAGAATTTCTCTTTCACACACACAGGTACGTCGATCGGCTCTAAAACAGATAATATTAATTAGGAAGTTCTTAGAAAAAGTCGGTTCCTTTCCCTGCCCAACCCGGCGCAGCAAGAGTCTGTCATTGGCCCCAGAGACAGACGTGACACTAGAAAATGAAGCCTGAGGCAATAGGGAAAGTTTGCAAAGAGCCCCGAGTTCTCTTTCTCCCCAGTGTCCTGAGACTCCTCTTTAAGACACCACAAGAAAAAGGTACAATACACGCATTACTTCTTCCCCGTATCTAGGACTATTTGGGCCCCAGTGCCCAGGTCAGTAAGCAGGGAGTTCCGCCGTTTTATTTACAAACAACGCGCGCTCCAATCGGGAAGAAAGAGGCAACAGCAAAACCTAAGAGCCTCGGGCAGGGAGCGGGGAAAATTACCCGAGAGGATTGCGCTCAGCTCCAGGGAATCTGAGCTGCCGGGTGGCCCAGGTGCCGTTACCCGGCACTTCAGGGACCCTTCCTCACCTTTTGCCACTGTACCCCTCACTCAGAATCCACCACCAGCGCTCCTTTAATTCCCTTATAAAGGACAGTGAGAGCCGGTGCGAAGCTCCCAAACCCCCATCCTCTAATTTGACCCTCAGAAAATTCAACCCTCCCGCGCATACGAAACTCCCTTGCTCCCCGGGGAAGTGAAAGGGAGTGGGGGTGGGGCGAGGGTGACAGATGGGCTCAGATCAAGCATACCAACTCGTAAGAGATATGGGAGAGTAAATCACTTACTTCATCTTCGGAAAGTCCATAGACTGGCTCCCCCAGCCCGGTCGCCATGGAGCCCGGGGGCAAAAGCACCCCCAACTCTTGGGGTAGAGGGGGACGAAGCAGTTGCAGCTCTCTTCCCTCTCCGGAATGCTAAGCAGAGCCCCCAGCGGCTACAAGAGCTACACTTTGGACTTCACTCTTCTTCCAGGCCGCCCCCGGGATGCACTTTACCCCCCTTGGGAAGTTGTAGCCCGAGGAGATGGCAATGCAGTTAGTGTCAATGCAAAGCAGGTAAGAGAGTCCACTACAATGAGGTGCGACCTCCTCCCCCACTTCAACCGGGGCCGCTTCCTCCCAAGCTTGCAGTTGAAGCCGGAAGGCTGTGGGGAAATGCGGGCTGGCAATGAGACTAGAAGGGAAAAGGAAGGCTAGAGAGGAGAGGGATGTGAAAAGCTCTCAAGCAAGTCCCTAGGCTCTTTCTTCCTCCTGCTACTCTCGCCGGCTTTCCTTAAGAGAGCCCGAGCTCCAGGGGCTGCGGTCCCTTCTTCCTGCTGCTAGAGCTGCCCAACTCTGGAGTGAGCGCCTGCCCGGCACGCACACGCGGGGCTGCTTGCCTCCCCGCGGCTTTCCCGGCGGCTGCTGCTGCTGCTGCTGCTGCTGCTACTGCTGTTGCTGCCGCGGAGACTGCTGCTGCTGCTACACGAAGACGTTTGGCTTTCTCTCCTCTTCCTCCTCCTCTTTTTTCCTCCTCCTCCTCCTCTTCCTCCTTCCTCCCTTCCTTCCTTCCCTTCTCCGCCCCCCTTCTGCTATCTGGCTCTCAGTTCACATTAACCCGGCTCACATCCTCCCCACCACAACCCCCTTCCTCCCCTTTCCTCTCTGTTCTCCCCTCCTCCCTCCTTCCTCCCCCCTTCCTCCTCCTCCTCCTCCTCCTCCTTCCACCCGAGGCCAGTGAGGGGACCCTCCCTCCCTCTCCGTCTCTCCTCCCAGTCTCACCGGGGCGGGAAGAAGAGCCCACCAAGCCAATCACAAGCTTCAGCCTTTGGGGGAGGATAGGCGGTCAGGCTAGGTTGGTTTGATTCGCCCCCCACCCCCATTCCCCTGGTTTGAGTGCAATTATATTGCCCAAGGGGATGGGGTATTGGAATGAGTTTGAAGGGGCGTGGACGTGTGGGGTTTCCTTTTGGGAACTAACCTATACTCTGGGGCTCCCCTGAGTTGGGAGTGGGTTTAGGGGTAAAAAGAGCAGGATAGACCTTTGGGGTTACAGGATGAAAAGAATATCTTCCAAGAGAGCATTAAGGTGTCCATCTCCTTGGCCTGTTGCTTTTTGTTTGTTTGTTTTATTTAGGGTTCTGGGTTTGGGTTAATTTTGTTAAAAATTCGTTTTCTTTTCCCCTTTAAATGATTCTTGGCAGCCACGGTAAATACGGACTTGGCTACATTGTCAGCTTTGCTGGAACGGATTTCTTTCCCCAGCCCCCAGCCAGGGAGAGGCTGCCCCGGTGTGGCCAACAATCGCCAATGCTGGTGTTAAACCTGGAGAAGTGAAAGGCTGGGGGCTCAAAGCAATACCCCCTCCCACTTAAAAACAAACTGTTTCGTTCTTAACCCTCGGAAATCATCTCTCAAACCTCGACGTTAAAAAACAAATCTTAACTCCAGGTTTTCCGTTTGCATGAGCAAATGATTAAGACGTTCTTTAGTAACGTAGTGCTCTCCCACAACATACCTACTGAAAGAAAGAACTTGGACGGCTGCCTAGCAAGCAAATTATTTAATTCTTCGGAATTTATAAAAATGCAAGGAACAATATAAAACTCGGATGTGTAACTAAAAACAAATATGGCGCACGAATTTTTCAGGCTCCCTTTTCTTCTCCAAAAAACGTTCTTTTAGGGAATATTGATGCAGATAAAATTAATATTAAGAACATGCCCCTCACCTTTAGAAAGTAATTAAAATCGTGTCTTCTGAAGCATTAACATACTAAGCATTAGATTCCTGATACCAGGAAGCCAGCTATGTTGTTATTAAAGAAAAAAAAAAAAAACTAACTTTTCCCCCCCTTTAAAACAAGTTTACAGAACCCAGATTAAGAATCCCTTGCTCTGCACTTTAAGAAATAAAAAATAAAAGAAATTCAGAGAAATTTTGAAAGACTTATATTAACTGAATCAGCGGAGAAAAAAAAATAACAAAAATACACAATGGCTATAATAAGGCAAATAAAAACACCAATTGTTTAGGAGAGGATGCAGTTTCAGGGAGGACATTTAGTGAGAATAGAAAAACCACTTAGCTGTCTCTTTGACAACTTCAAAGAATACTTTCCCCAATTATCCATTAAAATAGGCTACATTGTTTTCAAGAGAAAAAGCAGGGAGGTCTGAAACTTTATAAGTGCTGATCCAAACTTGTACTTCTTGTACCTTTGTATTGTGATTGTTTCACATTATGATGTTTCATAAATGATATGTGACATGGTGTCTTTCAGACCGTTCCATACAATTAATATCATTTACTAAGTAAGTCAGGCAACATCTAAGTAACTGATTTTTAAATGGCTAGAAAACATCTTTTCTCTCTCCACAAGTCCAGAAAAATAACCGTTTTAGAAAGAATTCTTTTACTGGATGATTTAAAAGGGATTTAAGTTCCTTAACACTTTATATATTTCTAGTATTCCTTCTTCACTTAAAGATCAAGCAAGGATCAGCTTGGTTTTTCTTGATTCCTTTATTTCATGACTTTCTAATCAGAATTTAACTTGGAAAATGAACAGATCCCAACAGATACTTGCAGGCTTTCAAAAAAGTGTCAAACAAGTAAATATTTAGCATTTTCCTTAAGGAATTCTTTTTTTAGGAATATTTAAAACATTCCCACTTATTATTTCTTTGCTTTAAAAGTGCTTCCAATTGAAGATAACCCTAAGGCAAAGGATATTAAGCATTCATATAGCTATAGTCTCCAAGTCTAGTCCCCAGCTTCCCATGATCATAGAATTATAGACTATGAGCTAAAAGGGACTTTTTAGGTTATGGAATCCAATTCCTTCATTTTAGGGAAGTTGAATGACACATCCAGGATTATACAGCTAGCAAATATGTGTCAGGATTTAAATTCAGGTGCTACTGTCTCTAAACAATATCTAGTTCATTTTGTCTCTTGTACAACTCAAATCATGACCATCTTATTTTGAAGCATTTTCTACAATAGAAATTCTGAGAGTGTCTGTCACCCAAATCTCACCTGTAGCTCCAAGAAGTCATAGTGATGAAGTGAATTTTAATTTTCAGGGCTCCCAGTATGGGAAACAAAAATATGATGAGGTTTAGATTTGGGGGTTTCAATTTATAGGGAACTAAATGATAAGGTCTAGATTTAGGGAACCAAAATGAAATTAAGGTTTCTGGTAGTCAGGGAGTTAAATGATAAGGTCTAGTGGCAGGTTCAGGGTTCAGGGAACCAAATGAAGAGGTTTGGCTCCCTTGCACCCCCTTGGGATTTAGCACAAAGGTAGTGAGTTTTGGGAAACCCCGCCTTCTGGCAGCGTAGAGATTCTCTGTAAAGGAATTTACAGTTTCGAAAACCTAGACTGATAAAAGAGGTTTATTATAGAGATTGGGAAGTAAGGTTAGAAATCATGACAGAGAGGCATAAGGTCTTGTTAGGGAAATAGGTAAAGGTAGAGAGAGGGTGACACTGGAAAATAATTTCATTACAGTGGGCAGAGGCTTCCTTGGCATGGCATGGCATAACTTAGCATGGCATGTATAGAACCTCTGCAAAGAGAAAATTTTTAGATTGGCTCTTTCATAATAGGAGCTTTGGCTACAAGCTGAAAGGGGCTAGTGGATGGAGTCCCATTTTGGCTCATCTACAAGCTGTGTTTCAGTTTGAACTGGAATTTGCATAGAATTGAATGAGTTTCTTTAATTGAATAGGGTTGGAATTCTTTTGCTCAGGACTGAACCCAATCCACGTAGATAACAGAATGAAACTGTCTTGCTTCCCTCAGGTGGGGTCCTTCACTGAGGCAGAGTTGAAGATTTTTGGCTTCAAGGAGTTTTAGCGTTTCAGGGTTCCTTCTTCAATAGTATGTAGAACAGCCACATTTGTTAAATTATCTCAGCAGATGGACTAACTCAGGTTGAGGGTAACAACAAGTTTCAAACCTGTAGTGAGTTAGGGGGTTGTCTACCTCAAGGATGTGATGACTTTGGCCAGCATAATGGGCAGATGACAACAACTTGTTCCAATAACCATAAAGGTGGTAGAATCAGAAGCTATGGAGGGCTTAGAGCTTGCTTAGATAAGGAAGAAGTCAGTCACTCACTGTATTCCAGGCCATTGCCAGTTGTCTTGTCTTTTGCCTTGCCACTGGTATTTGATGACTCTAGAAGAGAAACTGAGGCTGGAGACTTTGTACAACTTTGCCTCACTTAAATCAACACAAATTGAGTCATCATTGAGAGTCATTAGTCCTTTTGCAAAAATGAACATTACAATCCTTAAAAATTGATTTTCAAAAAATATTTTCTAGGAACATAAAACTCTTCTTAAGCCATTTCTTTTTGTTCTGATCACAACAGAAAAAAAGAATAGTTATTCACTATCATAGAACTTAGACAGATATGAAATATTATTTAGTACAATATATTTTTCAGAGAAGAAAATAGAACCAGAGAAGGTAAATCGCATGCCTAAGGTTACAAAATAATTAAAGAAAGGACTAAAGTTTTTATCTCCTGATTCCTGGTTATTCCTTTATATCGTATATCCACATTGTGCACAAAATCATAAGACTATCCCTTTCATTTTATGGATGAGAAAACTAAGATCCAGAAAAGTTAAATAATTATGCAATAATTCCACTATATCAAGCCCCTACATCAAATACTTTCTAAGGGACTTTGAGAATTTCTGTGACTAAAAAATTCATCAGTAGCTAGCCAACTCCTCCAAATTTAACTATGCAAGTCCTTGAACAAGAACATTTTAGTCTGCCACAGAACCTGTATTTGAAATCTTAAAACTTGATAGAGAGTCAGAATAGAGAACTGGACTCAAGATTAAGAGCTAAATTTAAGGTCTAACTAGATACACACTGATTTTGTGATCCTGATAAACTTACATAGGGTAGCTAGGTGATTGGGTAGATAAGAGTGCTGAGTCTGGAATTAGGAAGACTTGAACTCAAATATAGCCTCAGTTACTAGCAAGTCCATAAGTAACTCACTTAATCCTGTTTGCCTTAGTTTCCTTATCTGTAAAGTGATATGGAGAAGAAAATGGAAAACTATTCCAGTATCTTTGCCAAGAAAACTCAAATGGAGTCACAAAGAAAAGACTGAACAACAACAAAAAGTTTCTTAAACTCTCAGAAACCTCAGGCAAACTCTTTAAGTAGGAGTTCGTATTCTTGAATCAATAAACTTGTCTTTTAAAAATTATTTTGATGATTTTAATTTTTTAAAATGTCTTTATAATTCTATGTGTTCTATTTTATGCACTTAAAAATATTCTTTTGAGTCCACGAGTTTTACCACATTGCCAAAAGGGAGGGAAGGGGAAAGGGGAGTCCCTCATATTAAAAACATTAACAATCCCTGAACTAAGACTGTAAATTTTATAGAATGTGACCTGTATTTGTAGAAGTACCTCCTCACCTGCCAGTACTCCATACCAAAGAAATTCCAGGCTCAATCCCATCCAACTTGGTTACCTTTACCAGAACAGACACTCCACTGTCCCAGGTTCACCCAACTACAGTCAATAGCACACTACAAGAAGCATACAAATAGGACTTCACCAAACTGAATATATATTTGAATTGATTTATCTATAGTGAATTTTAAAGGATTCAAGGTTTTTTAAATGTCACTGCCTCTTTTGGCAATCTGGTGAAATCTATAGACTCCTCAAGAATGAATGTATGTAAATGCGTAAAATACATGGTTTACAAAGGAAACCAGTTATGCTGAAATACAGTTATCAAAAAGAAAAAGAAACAACCAAGTTCAGAGAATCCAAATTAAGAACATCTTGCTCTACACAATAAGAAAGAAATAAGCAATGAAAGTATTTTAGAAAAACTTTAAAAGACTTATATGAACTAATTCAGTGAAAAAAGGACAACCTTGAGAACAATATACGCAATAGAAACATTAATGCAAATAAAAACATTAAAATGGAGCTGGATTAATTTCAAAAGCAATGACTGTTATTGCTGCTGATGTTGAAATACTTTCCCCTTTTCTCAGTAAAAAAGTGAGGGTGAAACTCTAAAACTCCTTGAAGGCAAAAATTTTCAACTCTGCCTCAGTGAGGAACCCCACCGGAGGGAAGACTAACAGTTTCATTCTGTTATCTCAGTGGATTGGGCTCAGTCCTGAGCAAAAGAATTCCAACCATATTAAATTAAAGAAACTCATTCAATTCTATGCAAATTCCAACTCAAGCTGAAACCCAGCTTGTAGATGAGCCAAGATGGGACTCCACCCACTAGCCCCTTTCAGCTTGTAGCCAAAGCTCCTATTATGAAAGAGCCAATCTAAAATTCTCTCTTTGCTGAGATTCTAAACATGCCATGCTGGGCTATGTCATGCCAGGCCAAGGAAGCCTGTGCCCACTGGAATAAAATTATTTTCCAGTGTCACCCTCTCTCTACTTTCACCTATTTCCTTAACAAGAGTTTATGCCTCTCTGTCAGGATTTCTAACTTTACTTCCCAATTCCTATAATAAACCTCTTTTATCAATCTAGGTTTTCGGGTCTGTAAATTCCCTTACAGAGAATCCCTGTGCCACCAGAAGGGGGTTACCCCAAACTCTCTACCCTTGTGCTGAATCCCAAGGGGTGCAAGGGAGCCAAACCTCTCCATTTGGTTCCCTAAACCCCGAACCTCCCAGTAGACTTTATCATTTAACTCCCTGACCACCAGAAACGCTAATCTCATTTTGGTTCCCTAATCTAGACCCCCTCATTTAGTTCCCTATGAAAGGGAGCCCCCAAACCTAAACCTCATCAAGGGGACAAAGAATTCAAAGTGTTACATGTGCCTTATTAGTCACAAGGGATTGTGAAAGAATGGGAACAGGTATCTATGCCTGGGAATGACTTATTGGCAAAAACCAAAAGGCACCAATTACACTTTAAAAAAAAATAAACTTCTCTCTTCTTTTTCTCTCAATTGTTCACCTCTCTTTTCTTCAAATCTTCATTATAGTGACCTTTCAAATATTTAAAATCATTTTTCAACCTACCTTTTGTTTTAAAACAAATAAACAAATAAAAAGCCCATGGTAACAACAAAATCCTCTTAAACTTTCCCACATCAGTTGCAGTTTCAGTTTACATCATTTTTACTCTTTTTTGACCTGTTCAAATTTCTCCACACCTATCTTAATTACTCCAAACTTAATACATGCTAGTGAGAATTTGACCTATTAAAATTAGAGAATAAGAAAACTTCTAAAAAAATTTTCTTCATATTACTTTGTATAAACTTATGTATGCAAGCATTGTATCCAGTGCTTCCTTCCCTCCTTTCCCCCTTTTCCTTAAATGTAAGGTGCTCGAGGAAGTAAACAAGCATTTACTAAGCTCCTACTATGTGCTAGGAGCTGCTAATCACTTTTTTTTTCAGGTGTTTTTTTTTTTTTTTTTTGATTATAGCTTTTTATTTATAAGTTATATGCATGGATAATTTTACAGCATTGACAATTGCCAAACCTTTTGTTCCAATTTTTCCCCTCCTTCCCCCCATCCCCTCCCCAGATAGCAGGTTGACTAAACAGTTATTTTGCTGTACAAAAAGAATCGGACTTTGAAATAGTGTACTATCAGCCTTTGAAGGAAATCAAAAATGCAGGTGGACAAAAATATAGGGATTGGGAATTCTATGTAATGGTTCATAGTCATCTCCCAGAGTTCTTTTGCTGGGTGTAGCTGATTCAATTCATTACTGCTCTATTGGAACTGATTTGGTTCATCTCATTGCTGTAGATGAGCTGCTCATCACTTTACAAATATTCTCTAATTTGATCTCAAGGGTAGGAACTTTTTTTGGTTTTGTCTTTATTATTCCTTCAGTATCTAGCAAATCACCTTACACATTATAGATATTTAATAAAAATTGAAGTAAATTGTAGTCTTTTTAAAATAAATAACTGAATTATACAAGCTTAAAAAAAGAAAAGCTTACGGAGAAATAGCTCATGTCCTGTTACATCCCATTGGCCTTTTCTAGTTCTCTTCATATTTAACCACCTTTTCTAACTACCCCCATATCTGTCACACACTCACTCATTCATTTATTAAGCAGTTTTAAAATTACCTGTTATTTGCACAGCAATGTTTTAGTCAGAAGAGGAGGATACAAAAGAAACAGAAGGCACTATCCTTGAACTCGGAGTGGCTCAATATAATTAGAAACAAAATGTGAACACATACTTGTGTTGATATTTTGTTCTTTAAGTATTAGACTCCCTTGTCTAAGCCCTAAATGAATTTCATCTGTTTTCTTTAAGACTAATTAATATACCCAAAGGACTATAAAATCACGCATCTCCTTTGACTTAATATTAGTGTTATGAACGAATCCCCCAAAAAATTTAAAGAAAAAAAAGGAAAAGGAAATATATGTACAAGAACATTTATAGCAGCTCTTTTCTCAAGGCAAAGAATTAGAAATTGAGGGGATGCCCATCAAGTGGGGAATGCCTAAGCAAAATGTGGTATGAGATTATGATGGAATATTATTGTTCTCTAAGAAAGATGAGTAAGATATTCTTAGAAAAACCTGAAAAGTTTTCCATGAGTTCAAGCAAAGTTAAATGTTCTGTGTACAAAGTAATAGCAATGTTGTGGGATGATCTGTGGGATGTATGAATGATTTTGCCATTCTCAATATAGTGATCCACAACTACTCTGAAGGAATTATGATAAAAAAATGTTGTCCATACCCAATGAAAGAATTGGTTATATCTGAATACAGACTGAAGCATATTTTTTTATTGAAGGTTTTTTTGGGGGGGGGTGCAGGGAAGATCTATGTTTTCTTTTGTAACATGACTTTTATGGAAATGTTTTGCATAACTTCACATGTCTTCTCAATGAGGATGAGGTGGAAAGAAATGGAAAAAATCTAAAACTCAAAGTTTTAAAAATGTAAAAAATTGTTTTTAGATGTAATGAGAAAATAAAAAAATATTTTGAAAAGAAAAAAGAGAGAAAAATACTTTAGTTCATTTGGGTGTTCATTTTCAATTCAAACCTTATCTTCTAAATTGCTAGAGGTATTAATCTTTGCAATAGAACTCACACTATAAAGTCCAACTTTCTAATTTTATTGAGAGGCCCCACGAGGTTTAAATTATTTTTTTCCAAGATAACACACAGACAAAGCCAAAACTAGAAACAGGTCTTATTTTTAATATGTTTCTCCTTTTGCTATACAATATTACACCTCCAGTCCCATAGAGCAAGAAAACTTCATGATTCTTTGAAGCAAAGTTTTGTAATGACAAATAAGGAACAATATAATGCCACACATTTCACTCATTAGTTTAGGAGAAAAAAATTTTTTTTTCTTAACCAACTCTGGAAAACAATTTTGGAAACTGAAAAACCAACCAAAAATCAAACCGGAGTTCATAATTTATTTGTATGCATTATACATAAATAATATTACATTGTCTTCCAAGTTTTTGGTGATGAAATGGAATCTTTTGCAAGCAAAGATAAGAAACAATTCAAGAAAACCAACTATGCTTTCTTTTAAAATGATGTCAATTTGAACCCAGTTCTTCAAGTCAGTGCTACATCTCAAATAGATTACATTGCCTCTTCAAATTTAGAGAAGGACTAGGAATAGGAATGACCTAAATGTAAAGATGAAAAATATCAATAAAGCAAATGAAAAAATACATGTAATTATTGATTTAAAAATAGTCTGAATGATCAATTCTGGTGGATGTGTCTCTCTTCAACAATGATTCAGACCAGTTCCAATGATCTTGTGATGAAGAGAGCCATCTACACCCATAGAGAGATCTTTGGGAAGTGAGTATGGTTCATAACATAGCATTTTTCACTCTTTTTGTTGTTTTTTGCTTGTATTTTACTTTTTTTTCTCATTTTTTCCAGTTTGATTTGATTTTTCTTGTGCAGCAAGATAATTGTATAAATATGTATGCATATTGGATTTAACAGATTTCTACCATGTTTAATATATATATTGGATTACTTGCCATCTAGGGGAGAGGGTAGAAGAAGGGGGGGGGGGATTGGAATACAAGGTTTTGCAAGGGTTAATGTTGAAGAATTATCCATGCGTATGTTTTTAAAAATAAAAAGCTTTAAAAAAATAAAAATAGTGTGAAAATCGTGCATGTACATATATAAATATAGTTATATAACATGGCTATATAAACATACAAAAACATAGCATACATATATGTATATTATACATGTAATGACCCTTGTCCCCTTTCCTTCTGAATTTCTTCCTAGATTCCTTCACTGTTGGCTCTAATGTAGATGGACATTTGGAACTTTGAGAGTATCTATGGGTTCAGAAGAGAGAGGAACATGGAAAAAAAGCAGAAACAGCTTAAGGAAGGAAGGAGAATTTTTAATCCAGGCATACTGCTCCAAAACTCTTTCTCCATCAATACCTGAAAATTGTCCTCTTGAATGTACTGAACTGTCCTCTGGTCATTCATAATTTTTTTCTTTTTAATTTGATTTTTCTTATGCAGCAAGATAATTGTATAAATATGTATAAAAGAGGGTGGGAGAAGAAGGGAAAATTGGAACACAGAGTTTTGCAAGAATTAACGTTGAAAAGTTATCCATGCAAATCTTCTAAAAATTAAAAAGCTTTAATTAAAAAAAAAATGAGATGATTGAGGACAGTTCCAATGATCTTGTGATGAAGAGAGCCATCTACACCCAGAGAGAGGACTGTGGGAACTGAGTGTAGATCACAACATAGCATTTTCACTTTTTCTGTTGCTGTTTGCTAGCATTTTGTTTTCTTTCTCATTTTTCCCTTTTTAATCTGATTTTTCTTGTGCAGCATAATTGTATAGGTATACTGTATACATATATTGGATTTAACATATATATTTGAATATGTTTATTACATATTGGATTACTTGCCACCTAGGAAAAGAGGTGGGGAAAGGAGGGGGAAATTTGGAACACAAGGTTTTGTAAGGGTCAATGTTGAAAAATTATCCATGCATAAAATTTTGAAATTTTTGGAAATTTTTCAAAAATAAAAAGCTTTAATAAATAAACAAATAGTCCATTTGAACATTGGGGGTAACTTCTCTAACTTTTGTGCAATGATAGTTTTGATGCAGAGAGAAGATATGCCTAATTTTGGAGCAAGGGAACATTTGAAGGTAAAGTAGTACCTTAAAGGTACCTGGGAACTTAACAGCTCAAAAAGTATTTGTTAAACACTTATTTGCCAGGCACAGAGATCAGGTCTCCTTGCAATTCACTTGCTTTGCTCCCATAGGTCTAGGCCTAGCTGCTATTGACAATTTAAATCTGCATGGTCAGAGAACAGTCCAGTAACAGTCTTTCATTGGCTTTGGCATCCCTAATACAGGTTCGCTTAGATGGATTTTAGGCACTATAACAAATTCAAGGGGACAATTTTCAGATATTGAGGAATAAAAAGTTTTGGAGCAGTATGCCTGGGTTAAGAATTCTCCTTCCTTCCTTAAGCTGTTTTTGCTTTTTTTACATCTTCCTCTTCTTTCTGAACACATAGATGCTCTTATAGTTCCAAGTATCTATCTATTACAACCAACAGTGAGGGAGTTAAGGGATGGGGGCAAGGGCCATATATACTTATATATTTGCCCTTAGCTCTAGAGAACACGCACTTGGTATATGATAAAACAACTGTCAGCTTTACCAACACAATGAATCAGACACTCCCAAATTCCAGTATCAGATCTTCAAACAAGGCAATTCCATTCTGGCAAATATGTTGTTCTGATGTTTCCCAAAGGACCAATAAAAAGCTGCCAGCTCTATCCCCCTCTCTCTAGTTCCCTTCCTAAATGTCAAAAGTCATTACTATTACCAGGATATCCCATGTCCTCAGAGTTTCTACTCATTTCCATGATTTCAGATCAAAGAGCACTATATTTTAGAGAAACAATGGGCAAAACCTGAATGCAGATCAAAGATAATTTTTTTATAATTTTATTTTTCCTGGACTTTTTTTAATCCGTGTTTTCTTTCACTGCATGACTGACATAGAAATATATTTTGCATAATGACATATATATATGTATATACATTATATATATATATATATATAATGTATATACATATATAACCTATGTCAAATTGTTTATCTTCTCAATAAGGCAGGGGAAGGGGGAAAGGGAAAGAATTTAAAACTCAAAACTTGAAAAAAGAATATTAAAATTGTTTTTACCTGTAATTGGAGAAAAAAAATATTAAATTAATAATTAAAAAAGAGCACTGGATATTGTTAGAATGTAGGTTCAAGTCTGTCTGTCACTTATTACCTGTAGGATCTTGAACAAGTCACTTATTCTCTGGGCCTTAGTTTTCCCACTGGCAAAATGGGAAGTTTGGTTTAAATAGCCTCAAAGGTCCCTTGAAGAACTAAACAATATTGTGATCCCAAATTGATTTGGAAATTAAATAGGTGCACTTTTATTTATATAACAAAAACCATATTTTAAATGGAATATATCAAATAATCAGACAGTTAAAGGTATCACCCATCAATTAACTCAAAGTTTCCAAAATATCCTGGGTTTTTGTGTTATTTTTTTCCTAGAGCTACTATGCAATCCAATTCAATGCCATATCCTAAAAAGTACCCCAAAGTCAGCATACATAGTCTTCCCTTTCATGGTCCAAGTACTTAGTATTTCAGAGATCCTCAGAACTTAATGCATCTGTCTTAGTTCTCCCTAACTTCTAGCTTCTTGGGTTTAACCCACTGGTAGATTTTTTAAAATGCTACCACAACCCAGTCAATTGGGAAAAACCTGAGTAGCATGACCCTAGCACTAGTTCCACATATATCTATGTCATTAGTAAAGTAAGCATCACTTAAAAACTACTATAAATCCCCATCACCAATGCCACCCCAAACTTGCAGCAATATCTCATTCCTTCTGTTTTGAAAATTTTACAGCATTAGATCCTTGGGTGCCTAGGAAGAATGTGTATTGGGAAGATTTCTTCAATTAAAATTCCATTTTGAAATTTTGCCCATAAAATAAGAGAAGAAACTTTTCATCCTTCTCTATCTCCCTTCAGGAAACAGACTCCAGGATTGTGTTCCCATGGTTCTGAATATAGTTAGATATTATTAGCCCTTTAGCTATTACTACTACAGTAAGGCCAGAAAATCTGGGTTTGAGTATTTACATTATTATTAAATTTGAATTAAAGAAATCATTTAACATCTCCCTTAGTATTCTCATCAGCAAAACAAGCATAAATAGTATTAATATCTTCCTCAGAGGATGTTGGGAAAAACAATAAAGTTAAGTTCTTTATAAACTCAAAACTGCTATACAAAAAAAAAAAAAAAAAATCAGCTATAGATGCTAACATGGATTTGCTTAGACAAATCATCATTTATAAACCTGAATTTCCTCATTTGCAAAATTTTATTTTTAACTGAGCTCAGAGAACAGTAAACATCTACTTATATGCATTGTAGGGCAATCAGGTTACACAGAGAATAGAGAATTTTTAAGACTCATCTTCCTGAGTTCAAATATTCAGACACTAGCTGTATGACTTTGGGTGAGTCACTTAATTTTTTTTTTTTTTTTTGCTTCAGTTTCTTCATCTAATAAATGAGCAGGAGAAGGAAAAAGCAAACTGCTCCAGTGTCTCTACCAATAAAGTCTCAAATGTGTTATGAAGTATTAGACACAACTGAACATTAACAATGTGAAATGTACTATGAGGGAGTTTGACCAGATATGGGTTCTTCTTAAGGTCCCTGAAATTATTTTCAATATGTTGATATTTATATTTCAATAGAATTGATTACCTTCATAATTCTACATATTTTATTCCATGCATTTAAACACATTCTTCTGAGAAGTCCATAGGCTTCACCAGATCACCAAAGGGATCCAAGACACAAGAAAAATTCCTGTACTAGATGGTACCCAAGGTCTCTTCCAACTCTAGGATTTTGTCAACCAAGGACTCTGTAAGAAAAGGCAGGGTATTATTCTCTTTTTATGTTAATGAATATATATTCTAAAAATATACATTTGCTTATTTATTTCAGCCATGCAAAATGTTTTCTTGGAATATGTTTTCATTGGCATTAGAAATGCCAATTTTTATTATATATGGGGACGCAAAGATTCTTCTACTTCCACTGACCAAACTGTGGTGCTTAGAATTAGGCTGTGATTCCCTGCATCCTTTTCTTTCTCTCTTTTTAAAAAATTCAATAGAATTTTATTTTTCCAATTACATGTAAAGATAGTTTCCAATATTCATTTTTGTAAAATTAAGAATTTCAATTTTTTTTTGTCCCTCCCTTCCTTACTTTCTCCCTCCCCAAAACAGCAAGCAAACTGATATAGATTATACAGGTACAATCATCTTAAAAGATTATTTCCATATTAGTCATTTTGTGAAAGCAAAATCAGAACAAAAGGGAAAAAAACATGAAAAAGAAAAAAAGCAAACAAAGAAACAGAAAAAGGCAAAATACTATACTTTGAATCACTTTCAGTGTCTACAGTGTCTATATTTTCTCTCTGGATACAGATGGCATTTTCCTCCTCATGTCTATCATAGAAAAACCATCCCATAATCATCATTGCTCATCACATAATTTTATTGTTACTGTGTACAATGTTCTCTTAGTTCTTCTACTTCACTTAACATCAATTCATGTAAGTTACTCCAGGCTTTCCTGAAATCAGTCTGCTCATCATTTTTTATAGAACTATAGTATTTTATTACATTCAAATGCCATAATTTATTCAGCCGTTCCCTAACTGATGGGCATTCACTCAATTTCCAGTTCCTTGCCACTACAAAAAATTGCTATAAACATGTTTATACCTGTGGGTCTTTTTCCCTCTTATATGATCTCTCTGGGATACAGGCCCAGTATTGACACTGCTGGATCAAAGGGTATGAACAATTTTATAGGTCTTTGGGCATAGTTCAAAATTGTTCTCCAGAATGACTGGATCAGTTCACAACTGATAGTATTCTTTATAGAGAGAAAATTTATCTGAATCAGGAAGATGTGGACTCAAGTCTACATCTGATACATACTAGCTTTGCGACATGGACAAGTCACTTAATTTTTCTTAGTAAACTCTCTTTTGATTGCAGGAGAAGGAGCAATAAAAAGCAGTTTCTGACCTGTGATGGTTAAGGAAATAGCCTACAACTAATAAAATCATGGGCCCACTTAAATTTTTAATTTGTAACATTGTGTATAAAAGTCATTGGTTTTGATTTGTAAATAAAATTAATCTTCTGTACATCAAGATCTCACTCTTCTGTATGTGAGCAAACATATCAAACTGTCTGTGTTTTAGCCAGTATGAAGAATACCAGGTTTGGAATCTTCTTGAATCAGTTCAGATCCATAAATGTCCCTTAAATACATACTAAGAAAAAGATTGTAAATAACACATTAATTGTTTTTATGACAATAGATACTTTGGAAATACTTAAGTCAATTATTTTTTCTCAAGAAGAATAAAAGCCATTTGTTTACTGCCTTATCCCCAACAATTTTATTTTGTTTATTCTATTAATTCGCTTAGCAAACTTTCTTTAACACACACACACACACACACTCCACTCCTAAATCCTAGGCAGATTACCCTCACTAAGTGTGGAAAAGTTTATCACTCAGCCACCTGTCGCTTAATTTCTGTGGTCCCATCGACTACTAAAACATATTTACTATAATGTAAAGAGAAACTGTGAGAGTCTTTACCTCCAAGATTGCTTGTTTTAAGTCAAACTAGGCCATTTTTGCCTCACTTTTTACCTTTCCTTTAATTACTGAATGGACATTGCCTCAAACAAACCAAGACCTGGGATAGCCCATGACTTAAAAAGATCAAGATCTCTCACTGCATCTGGATCCATTAACAGTCATCTTGACCTGTAGTTTACCACTGGATTCTGATGACTCTAGAGGATAGAGAGGGGCTTATGACTGCATTATCCTACCTCATTTAAATTCAATTCACTTGCAAATCAAGCTATCATTATCTTGAAGTTATTGGTCCTCTTCAAGAAGGAATGGACAACTATAGGAAAGCAGTGAAAACCTTGAAATCCCAGACTTTTTGAATATCAAAAAAAAAAAAAAAAAAAAAATCAAAGATAAACATCAGACTCCTTATTTGAATTGCCATAATGACCAATCATTATGGTATAAATAAAAATAATAATGATACAATGGTTTTTAAACAATGATTTTCATCTTTTCAAAGGCATGCTTAATGATAGCTTTTATCTTGGTGATAGAATCCAAAAAAAAAAAAAAATAGCTCTTTTAATTAAGTTTTTACAAGTGAATATTATGACATGTACACTAACAAAAATGCCCCCACTTGGTACCCAAACATTCATACTTGTTTTTTAAAGTTAAGATGTTCTGTTTTATCTTAAAAATATCTCATTTAATAAATGAATTTAAAGAATAAGCATATGTGTATATATTTCTATTTTTACTATATTAAATCAGTACTTAATTAGACAGTGGTTAGGGACCACAGGCAAGTCACCTGTCCTCTTAGTACCTCTAGCAACTAAATAAAACTTTAAATGTTTAAAATCAGCTTAAATCTGTAGCCTTAACCTACATTGGCAAAAAGAATGTCTCATTTGGCAGTTGCCAGATCTAAGAAAATCACTCTAGGAACAAAAAATAGTAATAAAAACACTCAGACAAAGGTGTTAAATGATTTGATTAAGGATAACACTGAATCATAGATTCACACATTCCTAAAACTGTTAGGATCTTCAACTTTTATGCCCTGAAGGATCAATCACCTCCACCATCCCCTACAAGTTTATTCTGTACTTAAAGATATCCAGTTATGGAGAACTTGCTAAATCTCCTCAAGCTAGCCAGTCTATTTGGGGTATAGATGTAAATGTTAGGAAATTCTTTCTTAGAGTGATCTGAAATCTGCCTCACTCATAATCTAGGTGGCTTGGTGAATAGAATGCCATGTATAAAGTCAAGAAGACCAAAGTTCAAATTTGATTTTAGATGCTTACTAGCTGTGTTACCTTGAACAAATCATTTAGCTTGTCTCCGTGTTTTCTCAATTATAAAATATGAATCATAATAGCACTTAACTCATATGGTTATTGTGAGGTATAAAATGTGTAAATGTGTAAAATGTATGTGTGTGTATGTGTATGTGTGCATGCATGTGTGTGTGTGTGTGTGTAAAATGTTATGGTATGCTAAGATATTTATTGTGTTAGGGTACAATAACCAGCATAACATAGTAGGTGTTTAATGTTTATTCCCTTCTGCCCCCACCCCATCCCCTTCCAAACCTTGAGGTTATACAAGATAGGAGAAATCCCTTTTTCAGAAGGAATTCCTTCTAATATTCAAATAATACTATAATGTCTTATATAACTTTTCTCTTTTCCAGGATAAATGTCTTCAATTCTTTTGATCTTTCTTCATAGTTTTAAGCACATAGCACATAGCACAGTTTTAAGTCCTATTATGATCTGGTCACCTTTCTATGGAAATGATGTAGCTTACTAATATCCCTTTCAAAGTCTGGTGCCAAGAATCACCATTCAGAGAAGCAGCTTGTGGATTTTGCAAATGCATGGTATCTGCCAATGGGAGGAGAGCCAATTCAGCAACTCCCTCATAGATGAGAATCCCTTTCAGGCATCCCTGCTTATGTAGCCACTGGCTGTGACCCTCCAGCTTACTCATTCCCATGATCACAAATCATTGCTCCTTGCTCAACAAGGGCATTTCTGCAATGTGGCAGAAAACTTATTGTGCCCCAAAGGTTGAGGTGGCCTAGGTACTCCCTCTTGGCAGAATACCATAACTTAGTGTGTGGGGGTGGGGGTGTGTTTATGTGTGTGTGTGTGTGTGTGTGTGTATGTGTATGTGTGTATATACACATTCATGTTATAGTTGACACTTATTCAGGCTTTATAGCTGCAACCTCTCAACAAGGGGAAGCTGCTTCACATGTAATAAATCACCTATTTCACTGTTTTGCCTCTGTGGGTATCCCACACACCATTAAGACTGATAATGGACCCTCATCCCTCAAAAATATTAAAACAATTCCTACAGGAATTCTCCATACATCATATTTTTGGGATTCTTTACAACCCTACAGGATAGGTCATTGTAGAAAGAACTAATCAGACCCTCAAGAGATTTATCAAAAAGACAGAGGGAGATGGAGGTAGGGTCACTCAGAAAGATATAGATAAAGCAGTGTATACAATAAATTACTTAAAATTTTGATTCAAATGACTTAAGTCCAGCTATGAAATACTCTCTGGTGAAAATAGAGAATCATTCAAAGCTAATACCCCATCTTCATTAAGAAGGCCCCCTAAGAACAACACCATGATAATGAGAAAGGGTCCTGAAGGATGGGAGGAACCCTATAGGATTCTAATGAGGGGGATAGGATATGCTTGTATCTCCATAGGAGAAAATCTTCAGCAGTGGATTCCCACCAGATATCTTAGAGTTGTCCATAGAACTGAAGAGGAAAAGAAGAAAAAAAAGATGACTCTCCAAAAGGAGAAGACATGCCCCCCCTAAGACAACTAACAAGATGCTTTATTATATGGGTCTGTGTTGCATACAATCAGGACTGGCAACAGAAGCCAAAAGGTGAATTATGATAATGGACCCACCATGGCCTAGGATTGTCTCGTGGCAGGGATGGGGTATCATGTGACACACATGCTGGACATACAGGGGGATACCCTGTTATAGAGATACCCTCATCCACAGGAGGGTTGCAGCAGTGCATCTACATAATGGATCATCAGGTTGGCCCCTCACAAGCCTCCACGGGACACATTCTTGTCCCTCAAGAATTGGGCCGCAGTTTGGGATATTGAAAACCATCTTGGGCCCTGGTTCTTGGACAAATGGCACGAGAATTGATTACCAGTTCTACACTAAAGCCTGTCTGGGAGGGAAATATGCATTTATGCAGAGAGACTCTGTAACTGTTACCAAAGAAACATTAGATTGTTACAATGTTACTTGTTGGAATTGTACAGTTAGTGATTGCTTGGATACAGAAATTGAAAATCAGACTGTATTTGAGGTCACTAGAGCTCATATATCAATGCTTCCTGTCAAAAGTGAGAAATGGTATCATGCTGCCCGATCATATGTTCAATACCATAATAGAAAAAAAAAAAGGAAACAGACCTTAGTCCTGTTAGAAAAGAGATGTATCAATTGTGTCATATTAGCTATCACTATGTTGGTTTCACTTATAGTTTCATCAGTGTCTCTTGCAATGTCCGTGTCTAATATACAAAATAGCATTGTACAAGCTAGATATATAGAGAAACTATCTAGGAATGTTTCATCAGGTTTTGTCCAACAGGCTTAGATGAACATTTGTATCAGATGATAAAAGATTTAAGAGAAGTATCATTGGAAATGAGAGCAGAAGTGGAGTTATTGAAACTCCAGGCTCAGTTACAATGTGACTACAGATATACAAAAGTTTGTGTAACCCCTTTGATATATAATCATACAGGTCAAGATTATGATTGGGACAACATCAAGAGGCATTTGAATGGTTTATTTCTCAATAACACAATTGAAGGTGACATAGAAAGTTTCTATAAATTAACATCTGACATAGAGAAAGCTTCTCATGAAGATTTGAATCCAGATAAAACTTATGGGGAAAAAAACCAAACATTGATTTGATAATACCTATTTCATGGTGGTTAATATTAAAATCATGGATTGCCCTGTGTGTTGTTATGTTCTTACTGCTTTGTTGTTGCCCTGCAATATTAGGATGCTTTTATAGATCTTTCTCCCCTATCCTTTCAGAAGTTGCAGCTCAAGAAAGGACTTTATCCAAAAAATAAAAGGGGGAATTGCTAAGTTATGGGATTCTGCCGAGAGGGAGTACCAAGACCACCTCAACCTTTGGTGCACAATAAGCTTTCTGCCTCGTTTCAGAAACACCCTTATTAAAGCAAGGAGCAATGATTTGTCATCATGGGAACAAGTAAACAGGAGGGTCACAGCCAGTGACTAGGTGAGGAGGGATGCCTGAATAGGATCTCTTGCCTGTGAGCGAATTGCTGAATTGCTGGATTGGCTCTCCTCCCATTGGCAGATACCATGCTTATGCAAAACCCACAAGCTGTTTCTTTGAATGGTGATTGGGGATTGCCTACTACTGTTCATGTGCTGATCATGCTTGCAAAAATGTATATCAACAAGGCTGTACAGCATAATAAACTGGAGCCCTTTTCACACTCTATAAGTCTCCTGCATCATTCACCTCGCCTCTGAGATCAAAAGGCTCATATACTTTGAGCCCCTAAAGAAGTCTGCAACATATATAAATACACACACACACACATTATGATGACTTTCAATATAATGTATTTCCCCCATAATCCTTTTTTATTTTATTTATATATATATTTTTTATTTTTACATTTTTTTTATGCATTTCAGAACATTCTGAAAAAAGGTCCACAGATTTCACCAGAAAGCTCAAGGATTCATCAAGAAATCAGTCAACAAGCATTTATTAAGCATTTGCTATATGTCAGAAATGGCTGTACTAGCAATGCAAAAACAAGCAGAAAGACAATCCTTGCCCTCAAGGAGCTTATATTCTAATGGAAACTTATATTCCAAAGGAAAATGAAAGAAGTTAGGAAGTGATAAGATATGGAAAAATATCTACTTGGGAATACTGTAAAAAAAAAAAAACACAAAGATTCAGAAGTTAAGACTAGAAAGGAATGAAGCTAATAATGGCTTGAGTGTTTTCCTTAGAGGAGGAATTCTGGGGTGGAGGGTTCTTTCAATGTGAGAAATCTAGGAAAAATAATTTTTAAAAATCATTAACTTCTGGCCTATAGCTAAAGGAATCATTCTACCTAATATAAATACTGTGCAATATTTTTGAATGTCTCATTTTATAGGGATCACTGAAAGAGACTGAATCCAATATTCATTGTTGTTTTTGTTGTTCAGTTGTTTCATTTGTATCCAACCCTTTGTGACCTATTTGGGGTTTTCTTGGCAAAGATACTGAAATAATTTGTCATTTCTTTTTCCAGTGGATCCATTTTGGCAATTAATCAGAGGTTAAGGAATATACTTCAGGTCAAACAAGTAATAAGTGTTTGAGGCTAGATTTGAACTCAGGAAGAAGAATCTTCCTAACTCTAGGTCCATCTATATTGTGTCTATGTAATGCATTGTGCCACCTATGCCACCCTGCACTTATATCTAGTGGGATAATATTTTCCTTAGTTTAGAATATGTCCAGGATGCAAGGAGCCATTCACTCAGAGTGATTTTGTTAGATGAATAAAGAATAGTCAAAGTGATACTCAGTTCATAGTCATGACCCAAGATTATGAAATAAATTTAGGAAGCAAGTACTCAGTCCACCTATACACACTTGCTCTTTAAGATTGTGTAGTACTCCTTACAGGTAATAGGAGTGTTTCAATTTGTTTTCCCTATTCCTCAGTGAGTCTATGTTGTTAGCAGGGGGAATTCCATATGTTATAATTGCCTCTGTCTGAGCTATCTCAAAGTTATGTTTAACAGCATAATTTGCATAATTGTTTATATTTTAAAAACCAACTTTTTAGATTGAATAAATGGAAAAACAAATGGAGACTCCACAGATCCAGGATCTAGAATAAAGTCTTACCCCAACAAATGAATTGTAGCTGCTTACTTCAGCAGACATCACTTAACTCTCTGATCTGTAAACTATGGGCAATAATACTTGCCTTGTTCTAACTGTCTCACAGGTTTCTCTTCAGGGAAGTACTGTAGAAATCTGAGCCAATCCTATCTAAATACAAAGCATTGAAGGTGTGATATTCTGCTCAAAGTCAGTGTACTGAACACTGTAGGCACTTAATAAATGCTGATACCATAAACCATGCTGAAAATTAATGTCAGACTCACTGACTAAGCTAAAAGAGGTATTAGATCTGTTATTGTTCTCTGAAATACAAAGAGTATTTATTAAGTGCCCTGAGTTTTTATTCTGACTCTACCTCTAAATAGCTGTGTCAATCCAAGGGTAAGATAATTAGTTCTTTGAAAAACACCTATTGAGTGCACTGGGCATTCAAATAAAAGCAAAAACCTGGCCCCTGTATACAAGTAATTTACCTTCTAATGGAGAAAATCACACAAAAGAGAAGAGAGACTGGAACGGCCATTTTTTCTAAGGTGCAAAATGTTTAATAATTTTCTCCCTTAAATTTAATAACATTTTAAAGAAAATGGTTAATAAAATCAGCATTTTCATAAACATAGAGTGTAGGAGGGGAAGGATTATTCATGAAACTGTACATGTTATGTATATCTTGCTTTAAAAAAATGTTTAATAGTAGAGTGTCCAGTGGCTGACTGGGAGTATGTTCAGAAGATAATAATGTCTTTGCCAAGAAAACCCCAAATGGGGTCACAAAGAGTCAGACATGACTGAAAAATGACTAAACAACCATATATATGTATGTGTTTATGTGTTGTTCAGTCATTTTTCAGTTTATGGTATTATAACAACACATATGTGTGTGTTTGTTGTTTGGTAATTTTTAGTCATGTCTGACTTATCATCATCCCAGGTGGAGTTTTTGTAGCAAAGATACTGGTGTGGTTTGTATTTCCTTCCCTAGATCATTTTACAGATGAGGAAACTGAAGTAAATAAGGTTAAATGTCTTGTCTAGGGTCACAAAACTAGTCAGTATTTGAGGCCAGATTTGAACTCAAGAAGATGAATCTTTCCTGACTTCAGACCTGTCACTTTATTCACTGCAGAACCTAGCTGCTCACATATATGTACTAAATAATTAAATATAAGCAAAAAAAATGTGCTGACAAATGTTTAACAACCAGTTCTCCTAGGAGTGGAAGGGAAGGTAATACCCATGATACACTTTTCGATTTAATGTATATTATTATATTATTTTTCTCCATTACTTTTTCAAGTCTAGACAATCAATGAAAAAATAAATTTAGTCCATATCTGTAGTATTTGCCAATTTCCAAGATGTAAATGCTCACCCTGAAAAATCTCATAATTACTTCTGCCAGTTAGAGTTGACTCCAGCATACTCCTAAAAACAAAGTAGTATAGAAGGAGCACTAGAATGGAGATAGAATGCTATGCAATTTGCCTATATTGCAGAATGCAAGAAGGGAGGATGCAGAGATCATTAATAAATTTATCAACAAGTAACTTATTAAGTACTTACCATATGCCAGGCACTATGTTAGCACTAGGGATACAGGTTTAAGGAGAAAAAAAATGGAACAATCCATATTTAGAATAATTTTATATTTTAATGGGAAAGAAATGTACATACAAAATATATACATCAGTAAAATTAATAAACACAAATGTAGACAAGTCAGTGAATACAAGATAATTTAGGATGAAGGACATTGGTATTTGAGGGGATCAAGGAAGGCTTCATGGGGAAAAAAATGGTGCTTCAATAGCATCTTTAAAGGATGAGAGAGACTAAGGCAGAAATAAAGAAGGATGGCATTTTAGTCATAAGAAGGAACTGAGTGGACCAGTATGAGAAAAACTGGAAAGTTAGGCTCTGTGTGAGGTGAGAATGTGCCACATGTTGGAGGTAATTTGGAGAAGTGCTTATATTTCTGTTCTTTTATAGCTTTTAAGTAATTAGCTCTTTTAAAAGATAATTGATATTATGTGTGATTTTTTGGATGATAATCAAGAATTTTAAAATTTTTTTCTTTTTTTTTCCTTTTTTCTCCCTGGCTATCCTATCCTTTTCCCCCACTCACCTCACATTGAAATTGATGAAAGAAGAAAAACAAAACATTTGTAACAAATATGTATAAGTCAAGTACAACAAATTCTTAATAGGATATTACATATGTATATATGTCTATATATACACAGAGACATACATATATACATAGACATATATTTTATTTTGCTTATTGTATCCCTCACCTTTATGTCAGGAAACAAGCAGTATGGTTGGTGCTCTTTATATCTTTTAAAATTGATTTTCTTTACATTAGTTGTTACTTAAATAAAGTATTCTCCTAGTTTTTATCTCTTATTTCATTATATTCTATTCCATTCTATTCATTCACATCTATTCCATTATATTCATATACCATAATATTATTCTCCAATTAATGGTAAAAAGCTTAGTTTCCAGTTCTTTGTTATAACAGAAAGAAGTATACAACAGCAACATTATGCAGTGATCAACTATGAATAACTTTGCTCTTCTAAGTAATACAATAAACCAAAAGACTCATGAAGGAAAATGCTATTCAAACACAGAGAAAGAACTTATATAGTCTAAATAAAGATTGAAGCACACTAATTTCACTTTATTTTTTCATGTTTTTTCCCATTATTTGGCTTTTCTCTTCTTTCACAATATGACTAATATTGAAATATATTTTACATGATAGCACATATATAACATATTAAATTGTTTACCATCTTAGGGAGGGGAGAGGGGAGGAAGAGAGAAAAAAACTCAAAATGTTTTTTTTAAATGAATATTAAAAATTATCTTTATATGTAACTGGAAAAATATATTTAAAATATTTTTGTTCATATGGATTCTTTTCAAAAGATCTCTTTGGAGGATAGGTATAGTAGTAGTATTAATAGGTCAAAAAGCATTTATAGTTTAGTAACATTAGGTAGTATAATTGCAAATTGTTTTCTAGAATGGATACACCAATTTTTAACTCAACCAAGAATCCATTAATACACCTATTTTCCTGAAATTCAAGTAGGGTTCTTTGGTCTAGAAAATCAAAGCGTTGTTTAATGAGACCACTGGAGAATAGATTGGTGCTCTTCATTCAAGAAAAATATTAGATTTGATTTTATCATGGTTCCAGAAGTGGAGGAGCATAGGTAGGCAAGTAGTAATGCAGTAAGATCCTAAGACTATTGGCCAGGTAGTGAGTATTGGGTAAAGGAATTGTACTGAATCATCACTAAGGAACTTTCTAACTGTAATGTCCTATGACAAATATGGGAATAGCTGAAGAACTTGATTTGCAACTCATCTTGGGGACTTCAAAAATCTTTCTTTTTTCTTTTCAGAAAGTAAAATGAAAACTTGGATTTACTTTGGATATTTCAAAATCCAAAGCAAGAGTTTCTAGGTTTGACAACTTATTTGCTGGCTTTTTGATAGGACCAGAACTTTCCCACAGAAGTCAAACAAAAAGTAGAGCCAGGATTTTTTTTTTTAATGTCTTGTCTAGGCCAAAAAAAAACTGGCACCAGGACGGAGAGTGCTTTTCCATCAGGTTTTTCACTGAGGTCTCTAGCTTCATTTTCTTGTATTGATGATCCATGGAATCCTCTTGAGACAGTATCACGTGGAGGATAATGGCTCTCTGTGAGGAAGCAGGAGTGTGTTGCTTACTTGAAGGAGGTTAATGACCTCACACATCTCCAGAGCACAATTCCAGCACTTGAAAACAGGCAGCAAAGCTTGTAGAGAGCCTTAAATCATTCTTCACATGCAGAAGCTAAAGAATGCTTACAGTTTACTGTCAGAAGACAAAGAAAAGTCCAATAAGTAGAAGGTAGCAGGCATCTAGATTCTGTGTTGGTTTATTGGAAGCACTCAAAGTGTGATCCCCAAGACATTTTAGGAGGTCAACAGATCAAAATTATTTTTATTGCAATACAAAGAAATAATTTGCCTATTAGAATACTCCCTTTTCTAATTGCGTATCTGTGTGAGGTTGGAATCTCTTCATCTTCTGGAACTAAAACAACATATCTTAATGGATTGAATGCAGAAGCAAGCATGAGAATCCAGCTGTCTCTATAAAATAAGATTTTAAAGAGATTAATAAAAACATATAAAATAATGCTACTCCACTAAATTTTTTGTTTTAGAAAGTATATTTAAAATTTATTTGACATGTGGTTGATTTATTATCTGTTTTAGATGAGATGATAACTAAATCTTTTTTAAATTTATCAGTTTTAACTCCAAATGTAGTAAATGTTAATAGATATAACTCCAAATAAACAAAATTTATTTGAAGGGCCTCAATTTTTATGAGTATAAAGGATTCTGAGATCAAAAAGTTTGAGAATCAGCAGTCTAGGGAATGAGACAATCCTATTTGTAGCATGAAAATTCCTAAAATAATCTATAAGAACTTTATAAAATAGCCTTTATAAAAGGCTATTTACTCTGAATTTCAATGCAAACAGATAACTCCTTCTCCCTGTTCCACCTGTCTTTGGACTTGGGAGAGAGAATTTTTCAACTTTCCACTGTCAGATTCTCTGTTGAGGCAAGGCCCTGCTACTTCTTAAGGATTCCAGTAAATTCACATTCAGCCTTTGTCAATATCCCTCTCAGTATTCTACAGATCTAATCTTCCAATTAGTCTATCACACACTTTAATTGTTAATATTAAGTGCTTTTGCAATAATAATGCTTCCAATTAGACTAAAATAAATCCTTCAAGGTTTGGCTCATCCGACAATCTCCTAGTTATTAGTGGTAAGGATCAAATTAGGGAAATGAAGAAAGCAAGCATTTATTAAGCACCTACTATGTGCCAGGTACTATACTAAATGCTTTGCAAATATTATCTCATTTGATCCTTACAACAATGCTGGGAGAAGGAAATGGAAACTGAATGGATGCTCATCCGTTCTGGAAAGGCTAAATAAGTTATGGTATATGAATGTAATGGAGTATTATTGTTTTATAAGAAATGTTTAGCAGGCTGATTTGAGCAAAGCCTGCAGAAACTAACAAGAACTAATGCTAAGTGAAGTCAGTAGAACCAAAAGAACATTGTACACAGCAACAAGAAGATTAAGTGATGATCAACTCTGATAGACTTGGCTCTTTTCAACAATGAGGTGAATCAGGCCAATTCCAATATACTTGTAATGGAGAGAGCCATATACATCCAGAGAGAGGACTATGGGGAGTAAATGTGGATCACAGCATAGTATTTTCAACTTTTTTGTTGTGATTGATTGCTTGCTGGTTTTTTCTTTCTCAGTATTTTTTCCTTTTTGATCTGATTTTTCTTGTGCAGCATGATAAATGTGAAAATATGTTTAGAAGGACTGCACATGTTTAACCTATATTGGATTACTTGCTGGTTAGGTAAGGGGTTGGGGAAGGAGAGAGAAAAACTTGGAAAACAAGGTTTTGCAAGGGTGGATGTTTTTTAGTTTTTTTTTTTTTCACTTTTTTGGGGAGGAGTTTTTTTTTTTCTTTTTTTAATTAAAGCTTTTTATTTTCAAAATATATACATGGATAATTTTCAACATTCACCCTTATAAAATCTTATGTTCTAATTTTTTTCCTTCCCTTCCCCCTACCCCTCCCCTAGATGTAATCCAATATATGTTAAACATGTGTAATTCTTCTATACATATTTCCACAAATATCATGCTGCACAAAAAAAAAAATCAGATCAAAAAGGGGAAAAATGAGGGGAAAAAAAAAACAAAGTGCAAGCAAAAAACAAAAAATGAAAATACTGTGTTGTGGTCCACATTCAGTTTCCACTGTCCTCTCTCTGGGTGCAGATGGTTTTCTTCATCACAAGAACATTAGAACTGGCCAGAATCATCTCACTGTTGATGAGAGCCATGTCCATCAGAATTGATCATCATATAATCTTGCTGTTGCCATGTATAATGATCTCCTGGTTTTGTTCATTTCATTTACCATCAGTTCAAGTAAGTCTGTTCAGGTCTCTCTGAAATCATCCTGCTGATCATTTCTCATAGAAAAATAATGTTCTATAACATTCATATAAGATAACTTATTCAGCCATTCTCCAAATGATGGGCATCCACTAAGTTTTCAGTTTCTGCAAGAGTGAATGTTGAAAACTATCTTTGCATGTATTTTGAAAAATAAAAAGCTATTATTATAAAAATTAATTAATGAATGAATAAAACAACAATAAAGCCAGGAAGTATGCACTATTATAATCAGAATTTTACAGTTGAGGAAACTGAAGCAGACAGAGGTTAAGTGACTTGACCAGAGTGTCTGAGGATTGATTTGGACTCAAATCTTTCTAATTCTAGGTCTAGATCTCTATTCACTATGTTACCTAACTATAAAATGTATTGATATCCTAGCTCCCATCAAAATGTAAATGCCCTGAAGTCATGAAATACTTTTTCTTTTTGTCCTTTTATTTCTATTGTGTCAAAATTGTATCTTGTTCTGGTTCCCCTGATCACCTTTCTCCTTTTGGTCAGTATAGTAAGCAAGTTGATAGATAGCTAGTATAAAGGGAAAGCTAGACAATACAGTAGATAGAGCACTGAACCTGGAGTCAGAAAGAACTGAATTCAAATCCATACTCAGACATGTCCTATGTGTAACTCTGGGCAAGTCACCTAACCCTGTTGGCCTCAGTTTCCTTACCTGTAAAATTAGTTAGAAAAGGAAATAGCAACTCACTCTAGTATTTTTGCCAAGAAAACCCACAATGGGCTCACAAATATGGGACATAATTGAAATGACTGAACAACAAACAGAAAATAAAATTATAAAGGGGAAAGTGGAAATCAGTTACAAATCATCTCAAAGATCAAAGGAGCATAATTTATAAATTGTAACATATATTAACCAAAATTTATGTGCTGAAGCAGGGAAGACATTTAGGTGCTGCTTGTCAGGATTCTGGTCCTCTGATGTGAAAATTCCAAACAAAATCCAGACCTCCACAATTCCTGACCAGCAGAGTATCAGACAGGCCTGGTAAATTTAAGACATAACTTTGAAATGTTATTAATAACTGGAAGACAATTTGGATATGTTAATGAAATTATCCCAAAGTGACAAATAGAAGTTGGTGTGTTTCCCAAAAAAGAACACTATAAAAATAAGACATCAAGGTTCTGCTTCTTAGTCCCCCTTCAATCTCTATTTCTAAGATAAATAAAAATTCCTTGGTCATTGAAACCTTCTACCATCTAACTTTCCATATATATATTACTCCACATCACACTGTGGACCAACCAAAATGACCTGCTTGTTGTAGCTGATTCACAGCAATGCATCACTAGTCTCCTCCATACCATCTCAATGACTATCCTCTAGAATTAGAATGGTCCTCCTCATCACTTCCACTTCTTAGAATGCTGTTTCCTTCAGGTCTCAGCTCATTTCTATATGAAGTCTTTCCTGATACTCCCGACTGTTGATTCTTAAGAATCAACCCTCTTCCCATGCATCTGGTGTCCATTTAAAATAACTTCTATGTGTATGTATATATTATCTCCCCTGCTAGATTATAAGTTCCTAGAGGGTAGGTACTATTTCATTTTTGTTTTCAGTATGTCTGACATACAGGAAACACTTAATAAATTCTTGATGATTGCTATTGGTTTATGATAATGTATTTCCTGCATTAATCTTATTTTAATAATATCAGACTCCAGTTCTGAAAGACAATAAAATCCACTGGAAACATAAACAAATGTCCCCAACAAATCTTTGAATGCTATCACTATTAGAGAAAGCTTGAAAAAGCACATATAATGAGTATCAAATATTTGAAACTCATTATTCCACAAGGTTATATGAGTCAAAAAGCAAAAATGATTGCTACCAATCATTTCATCTTTAACTAGAAACCCTGAGAGTTTTCCCCTCCTAGATTTATTTATTTAGAAAAAATTTTTGACTAGGTGAAAGAGGAGATTCTTTGCTTCAGTTGCTACTTAACCTTAATCACTGAATGGATGTGGCCTCAGTCAAACTGGGATTTGTTGAAGACCTTAGCTTAAAGAGTTCAAGCTCTCCCATTGCATCCAGGGCCATCTCCAACTATCCCAAATGGGTCACTGGACCCAAATGGCTCTGCAGGGTAAAGTGAAGCAGGTGACCTTGCACAGCTTTCCCTCACCTAAATCCAAATTCATTTGCATGTCATGGCATCACCTCTCATGTCATGGTCTCTCTGAGAACATAGAACACATAATAACAGGTCAGAAAGTCTGAGATAAATTTGTAGAAGACAATTCCATATAGACACTGCATTATTCAACATCATCTAATTCAAATATACCCCTAAAAATCTTCCAACACTTTCATTGACAGGGGCATTTACTTCAAGATGGCGGTCCCTTTATGCTTCAGCAGACAGTCTTCATGAGATGCTATGGTCATATAACATCACCTTGTGATGAACCATTTTGAAATTAGATTGTTTGAATTTCAGGTGAGAACTATCCCTTTATTGGGCTAGTCTATCCTCTGAAGACCTAATGACATTTTTGTTTTACAACTGAAATATTTTTTAAGCACTTACTTTGCTGTCAATCACTAGATAGGAATTCTTAACCTTTTGAGATTAAAGAAATGGAAGGCAATAATCATTTCCCACCATTGATCCTTTGTGTCATAGTCAGAATATTGATCACAGGTCTAAACCAATATGGCATTCTTATCAATCAACAAGTATGTATTAAGTGCCTACTAGATATAAAGTACTAGGGATAGAAATGAAAAGAGAAAACAGTTCCCATCCTTAAGAAGCTTATGTTCTTTTTAAAATTTATTTATTTTTAAATTATAACTTTTGATTGACAGAACATATGAATGGGTAATTTTTTTTTTTTACAACATTATCCCTTGCACTCACTTCTGTCCTGACTTTTCCCTTCCCTCCCTCCATCCCCTCCCCTAGATGGCAAGCAGTCTTATACATATTAAATATGTTATAATATATCCTAGATACAATATATGTGTGCAGAACCGAACAGTTCTCTTGTTGCACAGGAAGAATTGGATTCAGAAGGTAAAAATAACCTGGGAAGAAAAACAAAAATGCAAACAGTTTACATTCATTCCCCAGTGTTCTTTATTTGAGTGTAGTTGCTTCCGTCCATCATTGATCAACTGGAACTGAATTAAATCTTCTCTTTGTTGAAGAAATCCATCAGAATACATCCTCATATAGTATTGTTGTTGAATTATATAATGATCTCCTGATTCTGCTCATTTCATTCAGCATCAGTTCATGTAAGTCTCTCCAAGCTAGAAGCTTATGTTCCAATAGGGGACATAATATGTCTACATGTAGATAATATTTAAGGTACATATAAAGTAAATAAAATGTAACATTAGAAAGGACAATAGGTAGGACCAAGAAAGGCCCCTTGTGGAAAGAAGCAGCACAGGAGTAGAATCTTGAAGGAAGGCAGGGATTTAGAGACTGAGAAAGAAAAAGCATGGGAAGACCATTAATGCAAAGATACAATCTTCATATGTAAAGAATAGCAAGTTGTCTGGTATGGTAATTGTGTCCTTTAACACCAGTATTACAAATAAGCCTCATAATTTCCTTATAAGTGTGATCCTAACTGATGAAGGTTCAGATCAAAGAACCTTTGATCACACATTTCCTTTACATATTCTTTTTTGCATTTATCCTTCAAAAATAAAAGTGATCTTAGTGATTCTATTCTTCTAGATATCAATTTTGGAACCACATTGGAAAGTGACTAAACTATCCATATTTTTTAACCATAAAAATCCCATTCCTGGGTATATACACCAAAGAAATCAAACAAAGCTTCACTATGTATCAAAATATTCATAGCAGTACTCTTTGTAGTAACAAATAACTGGGAACCAAGTTGGGACCATTAATTGGGTAACTGCTGGAAAAAAATCCCAAAGGTATATGAATGTAATACAATAATACTGTACCTTAAGAAAAAGAGGAATAATGGAGAGAGAGCTGGCCTAAGGATTATGAATATCTGGGGTACAGTCCTATCCCTTTGATACATATTGTCTATGAGATCCTGGGCCTGTCAATTAACCTTCTTAGTTCTAAGATGTCAATGAAGTCTGATAGTATTTCACACTCAGTCACACATTTCCCAGGATTTGAGAAAGGGAGGGAACTTCTGGGGATATCTAGTCTAAACCAAACTTGCCAACTGGTAATTTAACTTATGGTGTAAGACCTTCAATGAGGGGGAACTCCATTACCCACACAAAACAGTAGACTCTACTCTTTGAGGGCGTTTAATTGTTAGGAAATTTCTTCCTAAAGTGAAACCAAAATTAGGCTCTTTACAACCTTCATCCCCTGCCTCTGGTTCTCCCCTTGGAGACCATAATGCAGGTCTAATTCACATGAAATTACTTCAAGTATTTGAAGGAATAAATGTGGAAATGAATGGATGAAAAGTAACATTTATTAAGTATAATTTCTTGTATACAAAGGCATATGCAAAAGGTTGGGAATATAAATAAGTATTCTTGCTTTCATGTTCCCTTGAATTTCCCTTTTTTTTTTCCTAGGGTAAATTACCCAGTTCCTTCAACATATGCTGTTGTGACATAGACTCAAACCCTTAATCATCCCTATTATTCTCCTCTAGGTATTCTCCAGTTTATAAAGGTTCTTCTTAAACTGTGACCTTCTTGAACAATACTTGCGATAAAGTCTGATAAGGGCAGCATTCAAAGGACTCTCACTTCCATCATTCTGAAACTAATGCCCCTCTCTGCAGCCAACAATTACATTAATTCTTTAGACAGCAGCATCACACTTCTGATTCATACTGAGTTTGCAGTCTACCAAAATCTCTCAATCTTTTTTCCAACTAAATGTTCCCTAACCATGCTTGTCCTGTTTTGTTCTTGAGCTTGAGACTTTAGTCAACATCTTCTACAAAAGAGAGAGAAATATATTTTATCTCCTCTCCTTCAGGTCTGAGCTTTGTCATGGATAATGTTGTTATTGTTGTTGAGTCATATCAGACTTCATGAATGATTTGACATTTCCTTTTCCAGCTCATTTTCCAGATGAGGAAATTGAGGCAAACAGGGTTAAGTGACTTGCCCAGGAACAATAGTAAGTGTCTAAGGCCAGATTTGAACTGAGGAAGATGAACATTCTGATTCCAGACCTGGCACTCTATTGTGCCATCTAGCTACTTTTTGTCACTTTAATAACAGTTTGAATTTCAATTTTGTTCTTATATTTCTGTCCATTTATATTGTTGGGATAATTGTGTATATTATTTACCTGGTTTTGCTCACTTTCTTTTCTCACCAGGGAGAGAAAACCACTTCATTCATCTAAACCTTGGATATAGGATTTTCAACAATAGTTTTATAGTATTCTAAGGATGTCATAAATGTTCAAGGGTATAAGATACCTCAAATTTAATTCATCTTAAACATGTCTATATGTATTATGAATTTATATGTATATGTGTACATATATACATATATAGAACCTAGAAATGTTTCAATATACAATAAACATGAGTAGATGGTAAAACAGAGTAAAATTTGTAATCATAGTTTTAGGCAGTGATTAAAGGGATACCTTCCCTCTCCTCCACTATTATTCATGCCTGCAATTAAAAAAAATACTGCTATAATCTTAATTACAAAATTGCTTCTTCCCTCCCTGCCCCCCAAAGAGGAATGAATATAGTCCTTGATTTTCCTTTCTGTAGTTAGAGAAATTCAGGAAATGAAATGCAGAATTTTCTACTCCTGCAATTTTATAGAGCATTTTGGCCATCAATATTAAATCACACCTTGACTGAAGACTTTAGCTTAAAAAGCCCAAGGTCTCCCATATTATCTAGTACCATCTCTAGTTGTCTTGATCTATATCTTGCCACTGGACCCAGATGGTTCTGAAGAAGAAAGTGAGACAGGTGACTCTGCTTAGCCCTTCTTCACTTAAATTCAACATGCATATCATTGCATCCCTTCCTTGATGCCATGGTCCTCTATGAGAAAGAACAACAAATAATAACAATAGCAACAACAACAACAACAACAAGCAGCCTGACTAGCTTTCTGGAATCTGACAAGAAGGGTAATGGCAGTTATTCAACTCTTTTGGACTAAAAAAAGACACTGAGCCCTGAAATCTAAATTTTCTATATGATAACAAAAGTATTTTGCAATTTTGAAATACTTCTGTCATGTGTCATCATTTGCTCTTTTCTATAATCCTGTGACATGGGATCACAGGACTATAACTAACCTTCATTCTGAATATTTTGCAAACAGACTCTCAAAAATACTGTGGTAGTATTAATTAGGAAAGGGGACTTTATTTTCCAAAATCCATATAAGAAGGAAAATGTCACCATTGCTATCCCAAGGAAAATTGAAATGAATTGAATTTATATGATTTTAGAGGGAGGGCTAATTTAAGCCAGCTAGAAAGGGAGAGGACAATTTTCAAGTATAGCCTGAGTTATTACCCCCCATTTTCATGCCTTTGACTCTCTCTTGATCCAAGCAGGTGAACTGTAGGATCTTTTGTATTGTAGCTCATTAAAAACATTACTTTCACCATAATGACCTGTATAGTTCCCCAGATAATCTTGTTTATGGCCCTGTTCAAATTGAAGAATGTAGGCAAGCCAAGCATCTCCATGACAACACCTTTTATTAGGGAAGGAAAATGCTAGAAATCATTTTCTATAGAGAATATTCTGAAAACAATAATTATAGCTAGAATTTATATAATGCTTACTATGTGCCAGGCACTGGGCTAAGCACTTTCCAATTATTAATTCATCTGATTCTCACACCAACCCTGGGAGATAGATGACATTATTATTTTCTTGTTCCAGATGAGAAAACTGAGGCAAAAAACAGATAAGTCACTTGCCCAGAATCAAACAACTAGTAAGTGTTTGAGGCCATATTAGAAGTCAAGTCTTCTTTGCTTAAAAGGGTCATTTATTAGTTACCAGCTCAAATTAGATTTCTGAGATTGGCTTGAGTTGAGAACAAATATCCAGAACTCCTAGTTTTTAATTAAATTTCTCTAGTAATTATTGTACAGCCTTATAGAAAACAAAAGTCAGAGTGGTTAATATCATATGGGGATATTCTAAAGATTAATTATCCCATGTATATAAAGTATATTAACAGCAAAATGAAAAATATTATAAATGTATTTCATTATGATGTCAAAATTTCACCTAATTTAGTCAAGTGAATTTTGTCTTTAATATGCCTGAAGAGTAAAGAGTATAGCTTTTAGATCTTTGGGGCTTAATAGCTGCGAGTCATTCAGTACTAGTTAAGTGGTCAGAGAATATGAGCCAGCAATTTGATGAGGTTGGGGTGGGTGTTATTTTTAAGAAATACAATATAAATGTAACAATATTATTGTTCTATAAGAAATGATAACTGGGCAGATGTCAGAAAAGCCTGTGAGCTGATGTTCAGTGAAGTGAGCAGAACCAGGAGAACATTATAATCAGTAGCAACAAGATTATGGGATGATTAACTGTGATGGACTTGGCTCTTTTCAACAATAAGGTGATTCAAGGCAATTCCAATAGACTTTTGATGGAAAGTAACATCTGCATCAAAAGAGAGAACTATGGAGACTGAATGTGGATCAAAGCATAGTTCTTTCATCTTTTATTTTTTGGTTGTCATTATTTATTTATTTTTTCCTTTCTCAAGTTTTTTTTTCCCCCTTTTGACCTGATTTTTGTTACACAAAAAAATGTGCAAATATATTTAGAAGAATCTAAAAAAATTTAAAAATACAAGTTATTAACAACCATATGAAAAAAATGTTCCAAATGTTGTTGTTGTTTGTCCTTTGTTCTCAAAGATGCCATGACATGAAAATGAATTGGATTTAAATGAGGAAGGGCCATCTGAGTCCAGTGGCCAAATACAAATCAGGATGACTAGAGATAATCCTGAAGGTAATGGAATAGCTTGATCTTTAAAAATTAAGTTTAAGCTCAGTTTGGCTGAATTAGAGGACTACAAATTAAAACAACTTTGATTTTTCATTTCATACCCATTATACTGGAAAGATGAAAATGACAATTGTTAGAGAGGCTAATGGAAAATCTGCACATTAGAGATAGTAGAGTCATAAATTTGTCCAATCATTCTGTAAAGCAATTGAAGTAGCTAGGTGCCTCAGTGGGTAGGATTCTAGACTTACAGACAAAAAGATCTAAGTTTAAATTTGGCCTCAAACACTTACTACCTGTCCCTGGGCAAGCCCCAGTTTCTTCATCTGCAAAATGAAACCAATAACAGCATCTGCTTTACAGAGTTGTGAATATCAAATTAGATAGCATTTTGAAAATCTTAAAGCTACATACAAATGACAGTGATTTGGAAACTACGCTTTCCCCAAAAAGTAAAGTGTGTATACTCTTCGATCTTGCTATCCCACTGCCAGACCTATACCTCCAAAGAGAACAAAGAAAGAAGAAAAAGAATGTATATAAGATTTTTTTTTTTTTTTACAACTGTTCATTTTGTAGAAGCAGGGAACTGGAAACAAGGGAACGTGGTAAACAAATATATTAATTTCACGGAATATTATTGCAGCAGAGAAATGACAAAATTGACATTTTTGGAGACAGCTGGGAAGACCTATATGATCTGATACAAAGTGAAATGAGGGGAACAAGAAAAATAATTTCTACAATAACATTATAAAGAAAAACAACATTGAAGGACTTGAGAATGCTGATCAGTTCAATGAATGACTAACTATAATTCCTAACTATATAACTAACTATAATTCAAATTAATGATGAAGCATGATTCCCATGTCTTCACAGAACTAATGGATTCAAGATGCAAAATAAGGTAGACACATTTTGATGTAACCGATGTGGGAATTTGTTTTGCTTGATTTTATACATGTTGTTAGGTTTTTCTTTTTCTTTTTCCAATGGGAATAGGGAGGAAATATAGGAAAGGCTGAGGTACAGTAAAGTAAAAAAGAAAAAAAGGAAGCAACAGGACCATTAAGTTACCTATTTTAAAAATCAATAGAAGAGAATAAACAGAAGCATAGACAAGTGGGACAGCTTTGAAAACTACAGTTTGAATTTATGATATACTTAAAAAGAAAAACTGTACATAATAGAGATCTGCAGTCCGTGTTATTTGTTGTTCAGTTGTGGTTGACCTTCATGACCTCATTTGGGGTTTTTCTTGGTGGAAATATTGGCACGGAGGAACTGAAGCAAATAGTGTTGTGACTTGTCCAGGGTTACATGATTAGGAACTGTCTGAGGCTAGATTTGAACTTAGATTTTCTTAATTCCAAGCCTGGTACTCTATTATACCAACTAGCTGACCTGTAGTACAATACTTTTTTTTTTCCTGTTCTGTTTCATATGTATATGGAAACGTCCATTTTACTTTGTCCTTGTTAAATGCAGTAGAAAGATAAATATAAAGAAAACTTGAAGAATAATTTCGTTATGAAATTATTTAGAATTATTTGTGTTTTAACTTCTGAATTATAGAGTTGAAAAGACTAGAAAAGGTAAAATAAGTAGCCAACTATTTTCTGTGCCACAGAATAGGATTCCCCCCCTAAGACTTTGATTTTTGTATTGTTACCTACTCTTGCTTCTAAGACCAGAATGAATCTTGAAAAAAATCTGCTAGCCAAAATCTCCTTTGCAGAACCACTTTCCTACTTTTCCTACTATTTCTTTTTTTCTTCCTTACTGGATTCTTCTATATTTTCATTCCTTCCAGTCATTCGCCTCTTGAAATGATCTTTTATATATTTACCATATTAAGAAATGAGTTTGACCATAGATACTCCTTTGCTCAGAACTATTCAGTAGTACCTTTTAATTGTCTTTAGGAAAAATATATATTCAGCCTTACATCCCATAACCTAGCCTTTTTACCATTTTTCCAAACAGTCCTCTCCCTTTTGATTGGAAGGCTGGATGTTTTCCCAAGGGTTTTCTTTTATAGAAAGCAGAAACTGAATTCAATTCACTCCACTTTGCATCTGCCACTCTGCCTGGTTTCAACTCCTTAAAGAAGCTTTCATAGTGGGTACCCCCAATGTCCTCCTTTGCACTTTCTTGCCTTCTGTGTATTGTCTGTTCCTTTAACTTATAAGTTTCTTGAAGGTAGAAACTGTCCTTTTTCATTAATTGTATCCCTAGTGTTTAGCATCATGTCTGGCACATAGCAGGCACTTAATATTTATTGGATTGGATTTCAAATTATTTCCTTTTATATGATTACTGTTCAATGGTCTACTAATTAGCTGTTCCCCACATTCAATATTTCACATATCCTTACGTTTGCCTGGCTCTATAATGCATTCCATCCTTACTTCCCCTTTTAGCATTGATACCTTCTTTCCAGGTTCAGTTTAGGTACTACTGCCAATAAAGATCTTTCATGATGATCCAGCTGATTGATTAGTGCTCTCACTGCTCTAATTACTTTACATAGGTTTATCTGTATACATACTGTATCTCTCTCAGGGACTCCTGCAGAATAAGGACTGTTTCATTTTTTATCTTTATAGTTCTAATGTGTATCCCAGGACTTTGCACATTGGAAACCTTTGATAAATGTTTGTAAAGTGGTATTTTTGTCAAAATTTTACTCTTAAGAATATCTCCTCTCCTTTGGTCCAACTTTCTACCTTTCCTTTGTGTTCTTTGAAATCTTTCCATCCAAATCTATGTTGCCTGACAGACTAGATGTAGATTTTCCTTCTTATATATCAAGAAATAAAAGAAAGAATATTCTCTTGATCCCAGGATTCCCAAACTTTCTTCTTTGACAATCAATTCCTCTACATTTACCAGAATTAGGTCCAAAATAGCAATCCATTGCTTCCTCTGTCATTTGAAGAATGGAGTTATTAAGGAAATTTAAGAATTTATCAGCTGCTCTATTTTTAGTAGAAAAAAAAAGAACCTCAGAAAATACTTCAGTGGTTGAAGTCTCCCATCACTAATATATCATGTCACTGTGCTAGAATTTTTATTTGTTTTCTATATTCATCATTTAATTCCCACTTTCGTTGGCTTGATGAACAGAACTGTTGCATGCCAATAGCAATTTTATTTTTCCTTCCACTGATCCTTATTGCCAAATTCTATTCACCATGCCTCATCACATAAGTATATGTTTTTAATGTATGATTCTCCTTCACCACTTCTTTTAGCTAACCTATTCCTTTTGAGTAAGGTAAATCCTTTTATGAATCAAGAACTATATCCCATCAAGTATTAGAATACCTATAAGACTGATTTCACACCTTTGCATCAGATCAGAGCTGACTAGGACACAACTATATATTAACACAGAAGGTGCCAAAAGTCTTAGATAGGTTATATTGAGTAATATTTATAACAAACCTAAGTGTTTAATTGAAATCCATACTATGTCAAGAAGTCTAAGGAAAGCCTCTTCACATATCAAAATAAACTCTATAGAAGATGTACACGAGTAAATGGATAAGAGGTCACAAGAATACAACATATAGATAGGTTGCAATATGTACTGATAGAGGGAGTAATCAAAATGTATTGAAAAGATCAAAGTACTTAAATAGTGAAGAGCAACTGATCTGCTTGATCCTTAAACATCTCTTCCATAATGCTGTCATCATATTTCTATCTGCTAGTAGGAAAGAAGAGTTAGATGGAAGAATAGTTAGCCAGGCCTGGCGTCAGAAAGACTCATCTTCTTGAATTCAAACTTGCCTCAGACACTTACTAGCTATTTGACCCTGGGCATGTGAATAAAACTTCTTTGCCTCAGTTTCCTCATCTGTAAAATGAGCTGCAGAAGGAAATGATAAATCATTTCAGTATCTCTTCCAAAAAAAAAAAATCAAAAACCCACTTGTGCCACAGTTCCCTTTTATTGTCCTGGCTCAGTTTCCCTAATTGTCCAACTTAATTTCCCTAATTGTTCTGCCTCAATTTCCCTAAATTGTTCTGCCTTAATCCCCCTGGTTGCAAGCCTCCTCCTGATCATTAAGACTGATATAACTTAGGGCTAGTTACTCTAAGGTTATAAATTGTAAATGTGTAAACTCAAGATAAGGGGGAGTTCAGACTTCCTGGCTTCTAACTCCTCCTAAGTCATCAGAATGTCCAGTGCCTCCCACTACCCTGTCAGAACTAGACTGATAGTTTATTCCTGCTCTCAGTGCTCTGACTCTGCCCCTGCCTCAATCTATCCCCTGGTGGCTTGGAGCCACGTGCATATATATGTCATTGAGAACTCACATTTGCAGCTGGATTCTTAGAGACAATAGTCTCATTCAGCCCTGGAACCAAACCATAGTAAATCTCTTCCTTACAAATAAAATATTAAAAACTCTCTAATCTCCATTTGTCTCCGTTTCTCCGGTATTACACACTGATCTTAGATAAACTCAAACTTAAAGATTCAATCAAGAGAAAAATCTACATTACATGTCAGCCATATTAATATTGTTTTAGATGCATGTTTACATATGGAGAAATGTGTTTTTATATATAGGTAAATAGATATGTGTGTGAATATATGTAGATATATATGTATGTTTCTCTATGTATGTGTATATATAGATATATGTATATATGTGTGGGTCTGTGGATGGGTCTGAATATATATGTATATAAATGTATGTATTTGTGTGTTTATAAGTGTGTGTATATGTGTATATGTATACCTATGTATGTGAAATATATCTGTGCTTAATTATAGTCTGCTTGGGAGATTTGGAGGGATAAAAGGGGCAAAAAAGAATAAAGAAAAAAGTACACAGCAGACAACAAAAGAACACTCTACAAAGAAACAAAGAAAAGATGGACACTCATGAATATAATTTCTTCTACTATTTTATATCCTTTCTTGATCTGGAAATTTATTGTTATATAATTTGAATCCTTCCCGATATTCTGCTGGGCACATGACACTGTTCTATTCTGTTTTGTTTTATTTTTCTTTTCTATCTTTCTTTTTTTCCATTCTGGTTTTGTTTGTTTGTTTTTTTGCTGAGGCAGTTGGAGTTAAGTGACTTGCCCAGAGTCACACAGCTAGGAAGTGTTAAGTGTCTGGGGTCAGATTTGAACTCAGGTTCTTCTGACTTCAGGGCTGGTATCTATCCACTGTGCCACCTAGATGCCTCTATTTTTTTTTTAATTAATAGAAATTTTTTTAAAAAGAAAAGAAAACCCTTAAATGGGATCATGAAGAATCAGACACAACTGAAAAAAGTAAACAACACAAAAGTAGTAAGGAAAAATTAGGTCTAATTGTATAGCTCACCAAAAGAGCACTCACACGATGAATTATTGCTTTATCTTTGCTGCATGCAGTCAGGTGACACATTGAATGGAACACTGGACTGAGTATCAGAAAAGATCTAAGTTCAAATCCTTCTTCAGACACTTAATAGCTATATGACCATGGACTATATGACTTAAGCTTAGTTTTTTCATCTGTAAAATGGGGATAATAACAGCATTGAACTCAGTTCTTGTGAGAATACAAGATAAAAGCATGTTACAAATTTTAAATTTCAATATAAATGTGAGCTATTATCATGATTATGTCTAATTGACATAATGATTTCTAATTTTCCAGAAGAAATTGAAGCTTTGAGAGTTGAGGTGATTTGTAGATCCAGGACTATCAAATTTTCTGATTCCTAAGTCAGAAATATAGAAGCATTGGGAAGAGAATCGAGGTAGGGAGGGAACTGAAAAGAGGGCAGTGATTCACAAGCTGTTGCCAATTATGGTTTATGGTACTAGACAAGAGGTAGAATCAACATGTGCTTGAGAAAATATATTGGATCCTAAGATCTGTAACTGAAAGGAAACCTAGAGATCATTTGTTCTAAGCTTTCCAGAATTTAGAGAGGTAGAAATTAAAGCCCAGAGAAACTTAGTTATATTTCAAGATCTGTTTACATGCAATAATATTCATCATTCTAGTAATAATAATAATAACCAAATCTTGTATATGTAACTTGTGGCTCAAAAGCATTTTGCAAAAGACTCCCTTCTTTGGTGGAGATCAGTAACTCAATGCTTAATTACTTAATCATTCATTCTTGTATGAGGTGCATAAAGAAGATGTGATCAAGAAAACTAGTAACATAATTGGTTATAACGATAACAAAGGCAACAAAAATCATGTAATCATGTCAATAAATACAAAACCCACAAAATTTATTCCTATTAAAAACCATTTGGAAACACAGATATAAATGAATTTCTCCTAAAAATTATAAGAAGCATCTACCTAAAATTATCAGTTAACATTATCTGTAACAGGGATAAACTAGAAGTCCTCCCAATAAGATCAGAAATAAAACAAGGATAATCATTATCCTCATCAATATTATTCAGTATTGTATTAGAAATGCTAACCACAGCAATAAGAAAGGGGAAAAAAAGAAGTTGAAGGAATCAGAGTGGAAAATGAAGAAATAAAACTCTTTTTGCAGATGACATCATGGTGCTATACTTTGAAAATTCTAGAGATTCAACTGAAACATTAGTTGAAACAACAATTTTAGGAAAGTAGCAGGATATAAAATAAACTCATATAAATCTTTAGCACATCTACATATCACCAACCAAGCCCTGCAAGAAAAAAGAGTAAGAGACATTTAATTTAAAATAGCTCTAGATAATACAAAATTACAAAGATTATAAATAAATTAAATTGTAAAAAATTACAAATACAAAAATACAAAGAATATACTTGCTAAGAAAAACCTGGGAACTATATGAACATAATTATAAAACACTTTATACAAATAGATTCATATTTAAGTAATTGGAGAAATATCTATTGTTTGTGGATGGATTGAGCCAACACAATAAAAGTGACATTTTTATCTAATCTATTTATTATGTATCATCCCAATTAAACTTATTAATTAAACATTAATTTATTAATGATTAATTAATGATAAAATTAATTAAATTTAAATAAACTAAAATTAAATTCCAAAAATTATTTTATTGAGCTAGAAAAACAATAATAACATTTATTTGGAAGAACAAAAGGTCAAAATTATCAAAGGAATTAATGAAAAAATTAAGGAAGGTAGTTTAGCAGTAACAGCTCTTAAACTGTATTATAATATAAGACAATAATTACTAAAACTGTCTAGTATTGGCTAAGTCATAGAATAATAAATTGGTGGACTGAGTAGGTATACAAAACAGTAGTAAATGGTTATAATAAACTTTTGTTTGATAAATGTAAAGATCTTTGGGTATAAGAACTCACTATCTGGTAAAATTTCTGGGAAAACTGGAAAATAGTCTGACAGAAACTAGGTATAGAACAATATGTTACACTATTTATGACCAGAACCAAGCGAACATTGTATATAATAAAGCAATATTGTTCCAAGAGTAAATGTGAATGACTAAGCTACTCTGAGTGATATGGATGTTCAAATCAACTAAAAAGGACCTATGAAGAAAAATGCTATCCTCCTCCAGAGAAAAAAACTAAAAGATGGAAAAATGTATTATGGTTACACACACACTCATGCATGCACATACACCTCTCAAATGCTGGCCTTCTTTAATGCAGAGTTGGGAGAGAGAAAGGGAGACAACTTAGATCTCAAAATGTAACAAAATTGATAAATTAATATTTTAAGAAATAAACTAGACATGAGTTCCATATTCTCTTTAGGGAGAAAAAGACTCTGCGAATTAGTCAACATGTAGAGAAGCTAGCTCCTCAACTGTGTTCCTATTCCCAACTTACTACAGTAGAAGCTTTGCGGAATTTCCCCTTAGTGCAACGGACAAAAAAACTGTTGAATTCCTCTTCAGGATGGAACAATATGAGCAGAGAACTGATACAAATAATACTATGGATCCTGAGAATGCAAGTAAAAAAACAGTGCCTAATATGTGATGCTTGTACATTCAATGGCATCACAGCTATGCAGACACAGAAACTATTGCCATCAATGTCTGAGGTGAAATAGATATTCCTAAACTTCAGGAGTCAATAAAACTCACAGAGCTCAGCTCGGGACTTTGTTATCTTGAGTGTGGGCCATGAAATAAAACAGAACAGTAGTACCTCTAGTGCTGAGCTGTAAGTACAACCTAGAGAGAGATGGAGCAATACACAGGACTCTGTTCTATCTAGTGGACTCTATTCTATCTGGATTCCTCGGAACTCATTCAAAAGAGATGGTAAAAGTTGTAAATATGGATTGCAATGCTATCCTGAACATTAGTTTCCAGTCTTTTTATGATAGCTATTTGGGTAAAATACCTTTAAAGCCTATGACAGGCCTTGGACTTGGGATATATAAAGATGAGCTGAAATCTCCAAAGGAAGTTGTTGTCAACAGAACAGTGGACACTATGATTCTGGCAAGTCCAGATCTTCTAAGAACAACCTGGAATATCAGAGCTGATATAAACCAATTCTTGTCATTTAAAAATTCTACTGGGATAATGCAAGCAACCAAGAGGCAGAATTCTTTTGAGAAACCTCAACATTCAGGGAACTCAGTTTAGCTGGCCAATAAAAAAAAAAAAAAATTATTGAGAGACTGATCAACTTGTTTGTTTAAAAAAAAAAAAAAGACTCAGACAATAGTGTTATTCAGCAGATCCACCTATTACACATGGGAGGGTTAGATGAACTCATAAGCAGGTGGAGAGAACTAATGGACACTCCTCTACCAAAGGCTGGAAAAAAAAAGAAGCTGCCCATTACCTATACGACAATCCAGATATAAGCACTGAATGTGAGACATTTAATGAAGGAGTTTATGGATGTTTGTATGGGGCAGGAGAATTGAACTCATAGACAACTTTTTTCCTGTCAAAAACTGCTTCAGAGACTCTTAGGGCACAGATTTAATCATCGAGCATGACAAACAGATAGCCAACCTAATATGGCTGCCAGCTCAGGTGTAGAAAAGCAAGTCTATAAAGATCTTGATAAGTTAGTTCATGTCAACTACTAGCTCAGGTATAGATAGGAACAGAAGAATGTATCAGATCTACAAAATAACATCAAACCAGTCACTAGGTTAAGTGATACAATGTTACAGGTAAACCCAAAGATTCAGTTATGCATGTATTTAAGTGATAATACAACTGATTAAAATGTGTCTTCATATAATTGCATACTTCTGCTTATTTCTTATTTTGTCATGTTCATTTGAGTATATTTTGTGTTATGTTCATATTATGACAATATCTGTTAATTGTTTTGCTTATAAGCTAATGCTATATTGAAACTATATTGTTATATAGGCCTATTAATAATTTTATTGTTTATTGCTAGCTAGCTTTACTTTGCTAACCATGCTTTTTTGAATTATGAGTGATTGCTGTGTGCTAGGGATATATGTGTTCTTTTCAAATATGAATATATTATGTCATATTAGTTGGGAATATTTTTCAGGTAATGCTCTACATAGTGTCTACATAGTGTCCTGTGACTTCCAGCTCTGAAAAAGAAGATGCATGGTTCTTGAATTTTTTCAGATCCCTAAAGGAAGAGGAACATGCTAGGAAAAAGCCAATACCTAGAACCTTGATTATGTCTATTTCTAGCTTACTACTCTAGAGACTTTGGAGAATTTCTTTTTGAGTGAAATGTGGGACTTCTCTTTCTCTTGATTGAGCTAAGATATTTTGCTCCCAGTGGGAGCTCATTCACTTTATGAATAGGCTGGTATATATCTTCATCCATATACTTTCTCTAATTTTGGTTTGCTGTAACATTGGATAAATGAGTTTATTTGTTCTTTGCTATGAGTGTCAATTGGTGAACTAACATTTGTTGGGAGGAAAGTTAAGCTTTGGATATAATGGTGAGCTTCTAGTTTCAATTTTCTGTTCTTTTCCTCATAGGAGTCAAAATCCCTTTTGGAGAATTGTGGGAGGAGGGGATTCTAGAGATATCTATTTCTTTAAACATGCTCAAGTGGGCACACAACCTGTTGAAGACCTTAGCTTAAAAAGGCCAAGGAATCCCACTGTATCCAAGGCCTTCTCCAGTTATTGTGGCCTATATTTGGCCACTGGATCCAGATGTCTCTGTGGGGGAAAGTGAGGCAGGTGACCTTGCATAGCCCTTTCTCACTTAAATCCAATTCACTTGCATGGCATGGCATCGCCTCCCTGATGTTAGGGTCCTCTTCAAGAATGAAGGACAAACAACAATAACAACCCACATCGGTAAAAGATACAAGATACCTACCCTACCTATAGTATTACAAGTGTGCAAAGCGCTTTATATGCCTTCTCTCCATTTAAGCCTTGCAAGAATCCTGTGGTTTAGTCCTATGTTATGGATGAGAAAACTGATTCATGTGATATTTAGACATTATCCTTAGACTTGATTCCAAATCTAAACTCTTTATTATACTAAGTTGCTCACTGTAACAAGTAATCAAGTTAAGATTTGAGAGCTCAGGTTTTCTGGCTTCAGCTCCTGGGCACTTTCTATTCTATTACAGCAATTCATTATAGGAAATAACCACAAAGTATGTATGCCTAAGAGCAATATTTCAGTAATCAGTGTAACTTTTCCAAAATTTTTTCACTGACATAATTCAATCAAAATCAGATAACCCTTCACAATGGCACATTGGGAACCCTAAAATGCTTTCTGTAACTCTGTCTTTCATTTTGGATTTTCTTTTCTCATTAATGTGCTAACATTATACAGGAGATTAAAGTGAATGTTAAGCAAAGGAACACTGAAGAATTTATTTTCATCTAAATACCATAGCACCCCCATTTTGGGGTTTCAGACTTTTCATGGTTCCTCAAACTTATACTTTTGCTCATTCTGACCTTTATATGAAAATCTAACCTATCATTTTATTAGTCATTTCCTCTCCACCTCAACAGGCCTGTTGTAAGTCTCATCCTTTAAAGTTTATATGTCACCATGAAGCTTTCCCTGATCCCTATCTCCCTACTTAGGGAGATAATAATTCTGCCCTTGGATATTTGGTGAATCTCTTAAAATACCTTCACTACCTATCTACCACTACAATCTACTTTATATTTTACTTGTATCATAAATATTTGTGCAATGTTGCAGGTCTTGTAGTCTCCAAACTTTACCATATTCTCACTAGCAGCTTTCCCATGCTAGAGATGCTTCCACTCTTCAGTCATTTCTTGAGATTGATGATTCAGTTCTTGGTATGGACCACTATTTCTTGAGGTGGCCAGGGAATGTTTATTTCATTCCTGGTTCCAGTTCTCACACTGGATTTTTCCACTTTCTCCCCCAGCAGACTTGTCCCCACATACACTTTCTCCCTTCCACCCCTACCTCAAACAGCTTTTTACTTCCCTTTATGTGTTGTATTCCTTCATTAGAATATAAATTCCTTGAGAGGAACTTTTGATGTATTTATATCCTCACCACTAAGCAAGGTGCATGGCACATAGTAAGCATTTAATATGCTTTCTCTCTCTCTCTCTCTCTCTCTCTCTCTTTCTCCCTCTCTCTCTCTCCTACTTTTACCTCCTCTTCCTTTTTTTCTCCTTTTCCTTCTTAGAGGGAGGATCCTATCTTAGTCATCATTTCATTCTCCCCCAGATCCCAGTACAATGTTTTGTTCATCCTTCAGTATTTTAAAGAAGATTTGTTATTTCATCAATGTGGGTGATTTTCTAATAAAATATCATAAACACTATATGCTCCTGTTTTGCAATCTCTCTTTAAGAAGACATATTTCTTTGCATTTATTTGGATCCCCAGCACTTAGCATAGCACCTGATGAATAGTTTACTGACTGACTTCCTGGTTTTAAGGCCTGACTCTATCCTCTATATTATTTGGCTTCTCACAACACATAGCAGACATGGAAGAAGTACTTTATTGATTAAAGCTGAAATTTGCAGTCTTCCAAAGCCATGTGTTAGGTGCTGGACAATTCATAATTTGATTCTGTCATTTCTTTTCTCCCTAAATGAGAAAATTGTCAAGCATTTACCATAGTGCCTGGGACATTGCATGGACTCTATTTGCCTCGGGGGTGAGGGTGGGGGTGAGCTCACAGGTATTGGATTGCTTTACCATTTCCTTCTCTAGCCCATTTTACAGATGAGGCAAACAAGGTCAAGTGACTTGTCCAGGGTCACACAAGGAATGTCAGAAGCTGGATCTGAAATCATGAACATGAAGGCTTTTTGATTTCAAGACCAGTGCTCTATCCACTTCCATCTAGCTAACATCTAATTGTTAGCTATTATCATAACTGATCTATTTCTTGCCACTGAATCCAAATGCTAAGAAGGAGAAAGTGAGGCTGGTAACTTTGTACAGCCCTCACTTAAATCCAATTCATTTGCAAATCATGGCATCACCTTCCTGTAATCTTGGTCCCCTTCTAGAGTAAAGGGCAAATAACAACATCAATAACTATTATTTATTTCCCGTTAGTACTGCCATTAAGCATATCCTGGCTTTTTAAAGTCCAGGTGCTTCCTTTTCCAAATTCCTTTCTTCCCACTGGTCCTGCTTCTGAGAATTACAAAATAATAGGTGCCTAAGAGATTTTACGATCAATGTAATCCTCACAAAAGTATGAATGAGATATAATACTACCCTCAAGGTGTTTCCTTTTTGAAGGCTGGGCTTACTAAATGAATTTCCCATTGGAGTAAAGTTGGAGGAAGATATTAATAAAAGGGTATCAATGCTCCTCTACTCCACTTTGCTCAGAATTGGGAGGGCAACTCTAATGATTTGCCAACAGATACTATCCACTTCCACCTCTCCCTTTATTTTTGAAATCCAGCCAGACTCTGGACAGCTCAATGAAAACAAAGACTCTCGGGTGAGGTGACAAGCACAAATCTCCAGGAGGAAAGGACTTACCAACCGCAAAGGAATGCTTTCCACCCAGCCCTTCCCCCACCCCAAAGAATCGGTTCATTGTTATACCTCTGAGATTGAACTGATTGGGCTGAATAGTGATTCCTTCTTAAGAGAATTTTGCAGGGTTAGGCTGGGATGGACAAGGGGCTAAGTAAGAGTAGTTATCTGAGGTTAGTTATGGCCTTTTCAGCCTATGTTTAACCAACAGGTTTCCATTTGGCCGAACACGTTTCTACTTTAACCTTTCCCCGCCGACTGATTGGCTGCTTAGAGGTCAATGATGGCTTTGACAAGCATTCTTGATTTATAACGTCAAATAGTTCTTGCTCCTTGCCAGTCTCTGGTTTGGCTGGTCCTCTCTCCGGTTAATTGCCACAATACACTAATTTACAGACCTCGAGAAAAGAATTCCGAGCAAGGCTATTTGAGCGAATGGAAGAACAATGTGGGTGTTCAGGTATCTGATTTCATTCATGCCTCAGATTAACTGCCCTTTAAAGTAGTATTGACTCTGCCTCCACCTCCTTCAGTGTTTGCTTTGAGATTAATAAAGCCAGAGTCAAAACTTGAAAGGTGGAGTTGGAAAGCTTCAGATTAACAAGATTTTAGAAAGAAGGTGGAGGAACACACAAGCAATGCCATAGAAAACACAATAATCACGTGTAGACTTTGAACAGAGCCAAGGAGATCCTAGCTTCTCTGGACAATACGGGACAGAATGGGAAGCTAGCTGGCTGGAGGCTGGTGCCAACCTCTCAAAGCCCACGAGGTAGTTTCACCTTCAGCTAAAACAAGCTTTGCAGACGCCTGATTTTAACCCTTCACAGCAATCAGTCTACCAGCACTGAGAAAGTGTCCATTATGTTTCAGGTACAGGGGCTGGACATAAAATAAATAAATAAATAAAGTCGTTCCTGGAGACCAGAAACTTACATTCTGTGAGAAAAGGGTTAATAAGGGGTGTGTGTGTGTGTGTGTGTGTGTGTGTGTAGAGAGAGAGAGAGAGACGTACATATACACGTATACACATACAAATTTACGTGTGTATGTATATATTTTCATATGTACACCTAGACACACAAATGTAAATGTATAATGAAGTAAGTCGGATTTCAATTCACAATTACATAATGTATTTTGTTTTGGTCGATTTTTTTTTTTATTGTAGCTTTTTATATACAAAACATATGCATGGGTAATTTTTCAACATTGACCCTTGCAAAAACTTCTGTTTCAACTTTTCCCCTCCTTCCCTCCACCCCCTCCCCTAGATGGAAGGTAGTCCCACACATGTTAAATGTGTTAAAGTATATGTTAAATACAATATTTGTATATATATATTTATATTGTTATCTTGTTGCACAAGAAAGATCGAATTTAGAAAGAAGATAAAAATAACCTGAGAAGAAAAAAAACAAAAATTCAAGCAAACAATAACAGAAAGAGTGTAAAATGTTATGTTGTGGTTCATACTCATTTCCCAGTGTTCTTTCTCTGAGTGTTCTGTTCATTACAGATCACTTGAAATTTATTTGGATCCTCTTATTGTTGAAGCGAGCCACATCCATCAGAATTGATCATTATGTAGTATTGTTGTTGAAGTGTATAATGATCTCTTAGTTCTGCTCATTTCACTCAGCATCAGTTCATGTAAGTCTCACCAAGCCTCTCTATATTTATCCTGCTGGTCATTTCCTGTAGGGCAATATTATTCCATAATATTCATATACCACAATTTATTCAGCCATTCTCCAATTGTTGGACATCCCTTCAATTTCCAGTTTCTAGCCACTATGAAAAGGGCTGCCACAAACATTTTTGCACATACGGGTCCCTTTCCCTTCTTTAATATCTCTTTGGGATATAAGCTCAGTAGTAACACTGCTGGATCAAAGTAAACTGCACCGTTTGATAACTTTTTGACTATAGTTCCAAATTGCTTTCCAGAATGATTGGATCCATTCACAACTCCACCAACAATGCATCAGTGTCCAAGTTTTCCCACATTCCCTCCAACATTCTTTATTATCTTTTCCTGTCATCTTAGCCAATATAACAGGTGTGTAGTGGTATCTTATTTTAATTTGCATTTCTCTGATCAATAATGATTTGGAGCACCTTTTTACATGACTTAGAAATAGTTTCAATTTCTTCATCTGAAAATTGTCTTTTCCTATCCTTTGACCATTTATCAATTGGAGAATGGCTTGATTTCTTACAAATTAGAGTCAATTCTCTATATATTTTGGAGATGAGGCCTTTATCAGAACCTTTAGCTGTAAAAATGTTTTCCTCATTATTGCTTCCCTTCTAATCCTGTCTGTATTAGTTGTATTTGTACAAAAGCTTTTTAACTTAATATAATAAAAATTTTTTATTTTATCATCAATAATGATCTCTAGTTCTTTGTTCACAAATTCCTTTCTCCTCCACAGATGTGATAGGTGAATGATCCTATGTTCTTCTAATTTATTTATAATCTCAATCTTTATGCCTAGATCATGGACCCATTTTGATCTTATCTTAGTGTATGGTGTTAAGTATGGGTTGATGTCTAGATTCTGACATACTAATTTCCAATTTTCCCAGCAATTTTTGTCAAATAATGAATTCTTATCCCAAAGGTCAGGGTCTTTGGATTTGCAAAACACTAGATTGCTATAGTTATTGACTATTTTGTCTTGTGAACCTAACCTATTCTACTGATCAACTAGTCTATTTCTTTGCTAGTACCAAATGGTTTTGGTGACTGCTGCTTTATAATATAGTTTTAGATCAGGTACAGCTAGACCACTTTCATTTGATTTTTTTTTTTTTCAATTAGTTCCCTTGAAATTCTTGACCTTTGTCCTTCCAGATGAATTTTGTTGTTATTTTTTCTAGGTCATTAAAATAGTTTCTTGGAAGCCTGATTGGTATAGCACTAAATAAATAGATTAGGTAGTATTGTCATCTTTATTATATTCGCTCGACCTATCCAGGAGCACTTAATATTTTTCCAGTTGTTAGCTCTGAATTACATAATGTATTAACAGTTAATTAGCATCCATCAATTTCCAATGATCTAACCTCAAAACTAATTAGTATGTAATATTAGATCGATTCCTATTGTCTAGATATTTTCTGAAGAAGTTTGTCTTGGCAAAGATCTTTATAGTACTTTTCAAAATTAGAAACCTCAGAACAACAATTTAGTCAATTAGATCAGTGTCATTAACTACCACCGACACCACCACCAATCCCATTACACTTGAGGAAATGGGTATATTGAAAAAAGTGAAGTCATTTGCCAAGAGCCTAGTCCTGAACTGGTTTCCAGGGTACTGTTTAGCAAAGATACCCTTTCAGCTCAACCACGGAACTCTCAGAGGATCCATAGGTGAACCTACTGCTTGGAAAAAGAGAGAGACATCACTTGTTGATCTGCAACTCTCTTTAGGGTAACCCAAAATATAATTATCACCATGGTTATCTGTTCTTGTACATTTGTTCTTATCTTCTTGCATACTTGACACTTGGTTCATTGCTCTGTGACACACTATTAGATATATTAGATTTCTACCTCCCCACTCTCTATTCTGAGTCATGTCAAGAAGCAGCTAGAGCATCCTTCCAGACATTTTTCAAAAATCATCTTTGGTACTTGTTCACATTTGCTAATGTTTTATTTTCTATTAGCCATAGTTCTTATATCATTGAATTGAGTCTGAAACTAAATATTTTCAGTCTTTGTGAACAAAAACAATATCTGTGGAATTTTTTATATGAAAGTTTGTAGAAAAATGAAGCAAAGTTTTATTGTTGTGAGGAGAGGTAGAATCCTCTCTACTCAGTTGTTATTGTTGTTGTATATCTGTAGGACCTGAGCCTTGGTATAGGAAATTAGGAAGTTAACTGAATTTTGGTGCTAATCTGAGTATTGGCACTAACTAGCTAACTGTATGACTTTGAAAAAGTAGTATGACTTCTCTATGTTCAGATTTTTTACCTGTGAAGTGAGAGTTGGATTAGATTATTTTTAAGATGCAAATCATAGGAACAGAGATTCAGAGCTATAAGACTCAAAGGCCACATGTTGCAATCCACTAACTTTACAGATAAGGAGCCTGTGGCCTATTTAAACAATTCAAGGAATTGTTTAAAGTTAAGTCAAGTAGTAAGCATCAGGATGATTATAGAACCAAAGTCCTCTGACCCCACAGGGAAAGCTCATTATATATCTCTTTATGCAAAGTTGCTTGTCTGTTGTCTCTCCCATTACATGTTAAGCTCTTCTCTAGGAGACCTTTTGTTGTTGTTTTATTTTTGTTTGTTCTTTGCCTTTCTTTGTATACTCAGAGTTTCTTAAAAAGCAATTAGTTGATTATTAAAAGATTTTTGTTTGGACCTTGCCTTTAATAAGGAAGCAAACACAGAAAGAGAAATTTTAAATAAGTTTATTAAAAAAACCCAAGACAAAAAAGCGTTGAATGTGGCCAGGCCCCAAAATTTCTATAGATGAATTTCATAATGAAAAAAGACAATCCTGATAAGTGCACATTTCTAAAAAGGGATGGGCTAGTGTCTTCTCAGAGAAGAGTTTACAATCCTAGTAGATGCATCTTTCTAAAAAGGGATTAAAAGGGGACTGCTCTTTCCCTTGCTTGGGTTGGCACTTATTGTGGCCATTCCTTACTTGAGGAATGCTGCCTACAAGAAGGAAAGGAGGATGAAAAATCTTGGTTCATTCAAATTAACTTGGCCATGATAACTATATTCTGTACAACAATTCTTCCATTTGGTGCTAGTAGTACATTGCAGTTGGATTTATATCACTCTTCTATCCTCAACAGAATTAGCCTAATCTCTGCTCTGTATAATTTAGGAATTGATTTGGGTATCAACTCCTTGAACCAAAGGAAGCACTATAAACAAAGAGCACACACCACACCTCTGAGGATACACAAGAGAAAGCCCATAAACAGAAATTTTAGCCATGAAAGATTTGGAAGCCAGTAATTAGCCATTTCTTTGGAAATCAGCATTCCCTCCCCTTCTCCTGAAACTTCTTCCAGGCATTCTGAACATATTCTATAAGGTTACTGGCATCATTGAAATTGTTGGGGAACACTGCTGACTTATGAGAGTGCATATGCTTCCCTTCTCTACCAAGAGGAAATCCAGAGCTATCCAGCTTTGTAAGGCTACAGCCTAAGTTTGTGGACTTCAGTACTTAAGTCTTCTTCACCTTTGTTTCATTAACAAATACTTGCAAAAGTGCGTTCATTTTATACAGAAGTGCCAGATTGCATCTGGTCCCATACATGGACAGTATGATTGGGGGAGGAAATTTTTGTTCTGTTTCACTCACTAAGAGGTAAGTATAGCAAAAACTTGAATGGCTGCACACTTACTTTGCAAATACAGAGTAGGAGGCAGAATAGAGATGGCATAAAGCATCTATCCTATCCACATCTGCCCATCCTATTTGAGGGGAGCCACTAATCTAACTTTTTTTTACATGGGAAATAAAACTCTTATGGGGCTCTCAAAAAAGCCTCTTTGTATGTCAGGTCCCCTGCTTTAATACCAATTCTCAGAAGGCTCTTTCCTTTCCCAATAGTCAGCAAACCTGATGCCAGTGGGACTGCTCAGCAGGATTTGGAAGGTACACATCTTTTTGAAATTTCAGATCCACGCCTAGTCCACTTGTTCAAATGAATATAACCACCCTTTCAAAGGCAGGATGTGTGTGGGGGGGGGGGGGGGGGGGGTGTCCAGGCTGCCTTCTTCCACACCTGTGAAAGAAACTAGACAGAGAGATCACATATATTGTCAGACTTTCCTCCCTTGTGGTGGGGCTCAGGCTCTGAGCGGCTAGCCCCCCCGTAGGAGTTGATAGCTCACCAAATAGAATTTCAAAGGATGCTAATCCGCTATCCTGCCTACTGTGATTTCTAAGTCTTGCAACCACTGGAGGAAGTACCTGAAGTCATTTTAACAGTGTTCCCTAGCATATCCCTCCTTCTCCCAAAGGGTCTTAATTACTTTAGCCTCTCAACTCCCTCTGATGATTGTGGATCATAAAGGGTAGATAGGTTCAAGTTTATCCCCAAATACTTTGAGAGTGCTTGGTCTGTGTCCATGATGGAAAATGATATCCAAAAGAGAAAGAACTATGGAGTCTGAATGCTGATCAAAGCACACTAGTTTCCCATTTTTGTTTTTGTTTTTCCCCATTCTCCCCCTTTTATTCTGTTTCTTCTTTCACAACATAACTAATATGGAAATATGTTTAGCATGATTGAATATGTATAATCTATATCAGATTGCTGTCTTGGGAAAGGAAAAGGGAAAGAAGATAAAAGAAAAAGCTGGAACTTAAAATCTTATTTTAAAAAAAGGAATGTTAAAAACTATCTTTACATGTAGTTAGAAAAAATAAAATAGTATTTACTAAAAAAAAAAAATTCTTGCTTGTAGACCAAATTTTGGTATTATATTTTTTTTATCAAACTTCTTGTTACTATATTTTCTGTATCATATATTGATGGAAAGGCTTCTAACCAGTAGCTTAATCTTGCCCCTATACACTAAAACATATTTGAAGCCCATAGATACTGGCAGTTCAATATGATCACTTTGTTAGTGTTCAAATAGTAAGATGCCCATTTTTACTAGTTTTTTTATCACAATTTTCTTCCATGAGAAGTTAGACTTTTAAAAAAAATTCTATTAATTATTTTTGAATTATGGAATGAAATAATCATTTTTGTAACATAGTACAATAAAAAGATGATTGAATATGAAAATAAATCTATTATGAGCAACTTGCTAGCCATTTCAAATAACAAAATTATCTTGTACATTTCTTTTTTTTTCCCTACCTTCTGCTTCTCCCTCCCTCCATGGTTACCATTAGATGGAAATAGACACAAATATATATACACATACATAATATGTATGTATGTACAAATATAAAACTATTCTATACATACTTCTATTATCAGTTCTTTTTACAGACAGAGATAACTTTTTCTTCATATGACATTTATAGTTAATTTGGATATTTGTAATAGTCAAAATAACAGCTTATTTGCTCAAAGTTATTCTTAAAACAATATTGCTGCTATCGTATACAATATTCTCTTAGATCTGCTTATTTCATTCTTTGTTATATCCTGCAAGTTTTTTCTGTTTTTCTAAACATCATTGAGCTCATCATTTCTTACAGCACAATAGTATTTCTATATTCTTGATAAAAAGGGCAGGTAAAAACCATCCAAAGAACTTTTGCATAAACACCATGAATAAACCAAGACTTATTAACATAGTATGAGAGCCTGTTACTATATTTTCACCAGTGTAAGCAGAAGTGATAAGCGGTATACAGAATAAGTAACAATTTCTTAATAAGTATAGGACTAATGTAACAAGCAAAGTTCCAAAAAAAAAAGAGAAAAAAAAAACATTTTGGCAATAGCTTTTGTAGAGTCCGTGATCTTTAGGGGTCTGTCAAGGACTTATTGTGCCTCTCTCAAACAGCTGCATATGGATCAGGGCATGTATGTAGAGAAATTTCCTTGACTATTTCCAGATTCCAGGTCACTTGTGAAGATTTTTCTAATGTTGCTAAAATCTACTACTGATAAGACTTTTCAAAATTTAGTAAACCATTAAAACATCTAATTAGATAAGCTCTTTCAGGAATTAGTTATATGATTAAAAACCTAGTTATACCTTATAGATCTAATCCTGTTCTTGAAAGGGATCCATGAGATCCTGATTTGGGAAATCAGCACTTCTTTGTCTTCATAAAATCCTAAAAATACTTCAGAATGTAAAATTCTGCATGTAAAAATTCTTTATTAATGCAATTTCATATTTAAAATCTTTAATCCAAATATTTTGAGAGCTTATTTCTAACCATACTCAAAGCCAATATGTCCAGTTTTGAAACATTCTGAAAGCTGTTTTGTGTGTATGTGTGTGTGTGTGATTGTATCTCCTAGTCTTAGGTTTATAACAGTTTAATCTTGTTCATGTCTCAAAGTTTACTACTCTAGTAAATTTTTAAAAACAGTCTTCCATCTTTATCCTATTCCTTTTTTGAGAATGTAAATATGTATTTCATATATTATGCCAAAAGAATGAAATTCAAGGGCTGAAACTGATACATGAATATATGTAACTATCAACAAGGAAATGGCAAGCCAAAGAATTCAGTTGCTCAGGATATGGAATTGATCACAAATTCAGATTAAATCAGTAAAAGCTTTCATATTTGCATCCTATTTTAGTTACTCAGATATTTTTGTATTAATATGCTAATTAATAGATTTTTGTGTTATAATGACAAAACTGTCACTGATAGAAATTTACTGCAAAAGTAAAAAAAGAGGGACATAGTTTTGACAATATCAAGACTGTCTTGTCCAGGGCACAAACTGAACTGATATAAACCATAAAAGGGGAAAAACTCCTTTAGCTCTCTTTGAGTCCAGGCATGAATTATATTCAACAGCCAATTGTGCAGCCAAATTCCATGTTATTCATAAGGTATTAAAATCAGGCTCAAAATTTACCAGTTGGAAAATTTCTTTTTCAGAAAGGAAATAGCACAATGGAAAACAGAATCTTGAGGATCCTACCTTTATTTATGTAAGATTGTTCCCTTAACTTTCCCCAGAGACACACATTGACCTGTAGGAATTCTTAGCTTTCACCTCACGAATGGCAGATTATTGGCTTATGAACAATTCAGACCTGAAATCAAACTCAGAACAATATCAAACTATATAGCCCCATGAGAATAAACTTCAGATAGAAAATTTAATAGCAAAACTAATCGTAGCTTAAAGTCATTATATCATATTTTTTTCTCATGTTGCAAGAATCATTTACAATGAGCACATATGAAAAACATCTGTTACCCTTCATTTATATTATAAAAATTATTACATTGAGTTTCACACATACAAAGAAAACACAATAGTTGACTCCAACCCCCACCAAAAAAAATGTTGATTACAATTAGTATCCAATTTTATACTGCTTGTTAAGATGTAAGGGAAAATAAAGTATTTGAATCTAAAGTCTATGGTTATAAAATTGGCTCAAAGATGTAATTTCAGAATGTGAGAATTTTATAGTACTGATAAGGACAGATAAGATCTTAGGACCTTGCTTAAGAATAAAGTCCCAAAAGAACTCTCACATAAGAATAACCAAAAGAGGCCTTTGCTGCTTTTTCTTTCAACCATAAGTCATCAATTATATTTAAGTTATAATTATATTTTTGAAAAAATATATATCCAGTTAAATATCTAACAGTTTTTAAACATTTTGACCACATTCTTTTAACAGCTCAATTAAAAATTTAACAGCATCCAGAAAAAATTACTTTTTAAACAACATTTCTATTACAATTGTCCCCCACATTTCACAATATCAGAAAAATTTTTAGAAATACAATAATAACATACACAATGTTATGTTTTTAAAATATGAAATAAAAGCTTTTTAGTTTTTAATTGACATCATTCATTTGAATACATTTCTAAATTATCTCACATGAAAAAATAATTCATCTTACTACTTTTAGCATTATATTAATCACATATAAAACCCAGGATAGAGTAATTCAGTAAGGGATTCATTATTTCAATTTTGTTGTTGTTGTTGAGGCAATTGGGGTTAAGTGACTTGCCCAGGATCACACAGCTAGGAAGTGTTAAGTGTCTGAGACCAAATTTGAACGCAGGTAGTGCTGACTTCAAGGATAGTGCTCTATCCACTGTGCTACCTAGCTGCCCCCTCCATTATATTCAATTTTAAAAAATAACAATGGTTAGCATTTATATAGTGTTGACCGTGCATCAGGCACTGTATTAGAACTTTATACTTATATCATTTAATCTTCATAACAACCTATTTTACGTATAAGAAAACTAAGGCAAACACAGGTAAAATGACTTGCTAAAGATCATAATTTCTAAGACCAGAGCTGAACACAGGTTTTTTGATCTATGTAGTTTCTGAACATTTCTCCTTACTACCAAATATAAAATACATTTTGCATAAAGTTCTAATTTACCGTAATTATCCTTATAAGAGAACACTTTGTAAATGAAACTAAATTATTTAGTTCTAATCCAAAACTTTGATCAAATTAAGTTTAATTTCATAATCTCAATTAGTTATATTTAGAACTAAATTATCATCCAAGAGCAGTAAGCTTTCTATACCTCAAATTTAAGCGTCTGTGGGTTCTAGTTAGTAAACTTTATTTGATAGAAAACTGTCCATCTAAAATTGCTAACAGACATTTCTTTAAAAGTTTTCTCAAATTCTTCATGGAATCAAAAACCTTTCTTAACTTCTCTCCAACCTCCAAACCCTCTTACCCTCAAAATTCCAGTCATACAGTCAATACAAAACAGACTTTAACTTTCTATTTCCTCTTATTCCTACTTAAGCTTTCTTTTTTTCTTTCTTTGTCTAACTCTCCTGTAGACTTAGACTGAAGCCTACTGATTTACCTAAAAAATTACATTCTGCAGAACTGTTTCCAATTGGTTTCCACAAATCAGGAGAAAAAGAAAGAAAGAAATAACAACCAAAAAATCCTTCCTTTTCCAACTTGGCCAGGGTTGTGAAAGCAGACTTTCATAGGTTTCCTCCTTATCTTCCACTAAGAGTGTTATCAAAGGTCAGTTAGAATAGTTTTGTTTTGAGATTTCATTAGTCTCTTCCCCTTCCTCTCCACTCCTAAGTTCACTTTCTGTGGTGTCCCCAGGAAGCTTTTATGTGTTGTGTGTAGTTACATTATACCTTGCCTTCCCAAAAGACACCCTTACTTCCTAATCACTTCAGTCCTCCCATCATTGTGAAAGAATGTTTATCCCCATTATCCACAACAGGGTTGGGGCCCAGGCCAGTGAGGTGGGGGTTGGCAGTCTCTTATGTCAGCAGTTTCCTCACAAGCCCTTTTGGGTTTTCTAAATCTCCCTTTCCATTCCTTAGTCCCTTTTCTACTGTCTTTTCCCTTAAGATATTTTGATCTTTGTCATAAGATAAAGGCAGTTTCTGTTTCAAAGTCCTTATTGATGTGTTTTTTTTTAAATTCCACTTTTGAAAATGAAATGAAATAAAATCCCACTTTTGCCTAGGCTATTGATTCTTAACTTTTTCTAAGTATTTAAGTTTCCAACTTTTATCTGGACAGATTTTTTTTTTCTCATAATTTTCCTAGTTCTTATTGACCCTACACCTGTAGACATAACTAGAAGGATTCCCTTATTCCCAAGCTTCATTATTGAAGGCAAGGCCCAAACAAAGATTAAAAGAAAAAAATAAAGCAAAATAGGAAGAGAAATTTTAAAATTTATTGTAGCACCCAAGACAATCCTGATAGGTGTACATTTCTACAAGGGAAGAGCTAGTAGTATCTTCAGAGATGATCCTGTTAGATGCATCAAATGTTCCTGCTTTCAGTATTGCCACAAAATGTGGTCATTCCTTAGGAGAGGGATAGTATAAACTAGGAAAAGGGGAAGGAAATCATGATTCACTAAAAGTAATTTGGCAGTAGTAGCTAAATTCTATACATGACAGAATCATAAAGTGATTGACTGGAAGTCATGATCTGAATTAAATCCTACATTTGACTCTTATTAATTGAATAACCATGGGCAAGTAATTTAACCTCTCTGACTCAGTTTTCTCATCTGTAAAATGAAGATAACTGTTTTATTTACTTCACAGGATTGTTGTGAGACTAAAATGTGGTAATATAGTGTCCCAAAAATCTTAATGCAGTTTTTTAGTGATTTGGGGTTAAGTGACTTGTCCAAAGACACACAGATAATAAGTATTAAATCTGAGGTTGGATTTGAACTCAAGTCCTCCTGACTCCAGGATGGGAACTCTATCCATCTAGCTGTCCTTAGTACAGTTTTAAGCTATTAAAGCTTATTAAAGTATATCCTGGTTGTATAAAGGTTTTTTTTCCCCAAAAAAAAACTTTAAAGCACTATGGAAATGGAGTTAGCTTGAGCTTATTTTTTCTCCAATCCCCAAATCACAAGTCCTACTTTTATCCTGTTCCCTACAACTACCATGGACAACCCTTTCCATTAATATTGATCACCAACCAATGACCATCCACAAGGCAGGTGTGCCAGCCCAGCTAAAAGTAGGACAATTTGAGGAAAAAAAAGGAAGTATTATCTGTTAAACATATCAAAACACTACTGCCACTTTGACTAAAACCTCCTCTTACACCCTGATGGAGATAAAAGCCTTGCAAATGTACAATATTCTCAGTTATAATAAAATTTACACCAGATATCTTTCATCTTGGCTCTTGTAGCCATTTTCATCATCACTATTACCACTGATTAACAGTCACTGATGGGTCATCATTATCATCATCACATTTATATAATGCTTTAAATGTATAAAATGCTTTACTTGTGTTGTCATGGCATTTAAAAAAGATTGGAGAGACAGAATTTCTGCCTAATTTTATCTTAATAATGTTAGCATTTAAATAAAAGGATGATCATTTGATCTCTGTCTCTTAGGTGTTAGGTTCTGGGCTTATATGTTTTTTTTTGAAGTGGAGTGTTCAAAAGGATAGTAATCAAATCTGATTGGTTAACAATTAATGAGAATGAATATTATAATGAGGGGCTTGATCTGAACTTGATTATCCACGTCTAAATTTCCCCCAGCCTTGGGCAATCTATTAAAAGAATTTATGCCCCACCCAAGCCTGAGCAGAAGGGAGTTTCACCTTAGATTAAAGATTCCTTGTGAGGTTGGGTGGGGTCAGATAGAGAAGACAAACCTTCAGAGTTACAGGTCTTGAAATGAGAATCAACAGAAAAAGGAAGACATCTGAATCTCCTCAAATTATTGGCTTTTAAAATTATTTCTCTCATATCTCATTTGTTTCCAGTTGATTTGGGTGAGTAAACCCAAGAGTCCCTGAAGTGACAGCAGTCTCCACCATACAAACCCCAGACCACTAGAGCCACCATCTAAGGAAGCCATCCTTGTGGAGATTTGAGCTGACTACTTATTCTGTAGGTACTGTAACCTCATCTTCTCAGTAGCCACAGCTACTGAAGACCCAAGTCAAGTCATCAAGTAATCATTAAGCCCTTTCAAAGTGCCAATCCCTACCAACTGGGCATAAAAAGAAAGGACCTCATGTTGATTTCACTTCTAAAGTATTTGACTAAAGTCAAATGATTCAATTTTAGAAATTAATTTGGTTATATTACTGGAAAGAACATTAAAGAGGATGTATTTAATGCTGTATGCTAGGAATCATGGAACTTTTTGATCTGACTTGCACCTGAAATTTCCTGTCTTCCCCAATTAGAATATAAACTATTTGGGAAAAGGGACTTTTCTGTTTTTCTATTTTAACCTGAAAGAATCTTTGGGCTAAGTTAATAGCAAATAATAAATGCTTAATAAATACTTTTCCATCTACTGATATTGCTCCTGCTTATTACTCTAGCTGTTGCTGTTGCTACCTACTACTCAGAACTACGACTGCTTCTATTGTTCAGTATTATTGCTACTTAATACTGTTGCTATTATTTACAGCTGCTGCAGCTACTACTGCAATGTACTTTAACTATGTTATTTATTATGTGTGATCTCTGCAACTACCTCACTAGGTAAGTGCTCTTATTGTCTCAATTTTTTGGATAAAGAAACTGGGGCACTGAGAAGTTAAGAGACTTATCTGGTAACACACAGCTGGTAAGTGTTTCAGTTAAGATTCAAACTCAGGTCAAGTCCAAGACTCTAAGAAGCTGCCTGTCTGGTTTTGCAACATTCATTTTTGATTCTTTTGTGGTTATTGTTCTTTCCATTTACAACAAGAAAACTTAAACATTTTTATGTCAAGAATCTCTTTGACAGTCTAGTGAAGCCTATAGATCCTTAATCAGAAGACTTTTAAATGTATAAGATTATAAAAAGGACTACGAGTTCAAGAACCCTTTCATTGACATAGCTGTAGTTATTACTTTACTTTGTATCCATTCATGAAAGTCATTTCATGCTTCACTGTATCCATCATTTCTTATAGTCCACCTAGTATTTCTTTACATTCCTGTGCCATAGTTTGTTTAGATGTTCCCCAATTTGCTAGGCATCCATTTTGTTTCCAATTCTTACTGAAGAAAAAAGTGCTGTTATTAATATTTTGGTGTAAATGGAATCTTTCTTTTTATCAAGCCATTTAGCCTATTTGTACCTCAGTTTTCTCACTGATAAAATAAAAGGGATAAACTTTTAAGATCTCCTCCAATTCTCAGTCCTTAAAATAAGCCTCTTCTTTCTGTTTTAAAGCTAAACTTTAATCTGTCTTGTATTGAGTACCCTTGACCACAGGTATTATTAATACTATTATTACTATTACCACAGCTGAGATTTATATATGACTTTAAGGTCTGCACAGAATTTTGTATCTTGAACCTCAAGACAACCTTCCCTAGGAGGTCGATATTATCCTCATTTGACATATATAAATGAGAAAACTGAGACTGAGGGATGTTAAATAATTTTCTTATTATCATAAAGCTAGTAAGTGGAAGAAAAATTTGAACAAGATCTTCCTCACTCCATGTTCAGCTTCCTAATATTATTATACTGAACAGTATAGTGTAAAGAAGACTTTTTTGGAATTGTATATTTAATATGAATTGAAAATGTAGTTTCATTTATTTAGAGTCAGCATAGACCTATTATCTAAGCACCACCTTTTAGGTAAATAGCAATGAACATTTAGAGGTATGAACAGAACATTATTCATTTATTTGCTAAGAGGATTCCCTGGGTCTGACTTGGGAAAAGTAGGGAAATAAAGCAAATAGATATGAAACGGGAAAAGTTTTACCATCAGAACTAGTGCCAATTTATGAATAAGCATAGCAGGGAATTATCTCTAGATAGTACAAATTCAAAGGCAAAAGGAAGGCCCACTTCTGCTACCCTTTCCCCAAATCCCTTTACTTCATCTAGCTGATATTCCATTGGAGCTTTTTTGATTGACATTAGGCTTAGGTGTGGATTAAAATGGACAGGGAGGTAGCACAGTGCATAGAGTGCTGAATCTGAAGTCAAAAACTTATCTTCCTAAGTTCAAATCTGACTTCAAACATTTACTACTATGACCTTGAATAAGTTACTTAACCTTATTTGCCTCAGTTCCTCATCTGTTAAATAAATTCTAGAAGGAAATGACAAACTAGTCTATTATCTTTGCCAAGAAAACTCCAAATGGCCTTACAAAAAGGCAGGTGTGTGGGACTGAACAACAATGTATTAAAATACAAGTGCTCCGAGCCAAGAGATCATTATATACTTCAACAACAATACTATATGATGACCAATTCTGATGGACCTGGCCATCCTCAGCAATGAGATGAACCAAATCAGTTCCAATGGAGCAGTAATGAAGTGAACCAGCTACGCCCAGCGAAAGAATTCTGGGAGATGACTAAAAACCATTACATTGAATTCCCAATCCCTATATTTTTGCCCAACTGCATTTTGGATTTCCTTCACAGGCTAATTATACAATATTTCAGAGTCTAATTCTTTTTGTACAGCAAAATAACAGTTTGGTCATGTATACTTATTGTGTATCTACTTTATATTTTAATATATTTAACATCTACTGGTCATCCTGCCATCTGGTGGAGGAGGTAGGGGGAAGGAGGGGAAAAATTGGAACGAGAGGTTTGGCAATTGTCAGTGCAGTAAAGTTACCCATACATATAACCTGTAAATAAAAGGCTTTTAAAAAATAAAAAAATAAAATAAAATACAAGTGCTCCAAAGAGGCTTACTATTTTATTATTCCTATAGAACTGTGAATGAATTTAAGAAATTTCCTTGAGAACAGCATTTTTATAGAGAGTTGAAGGGAAAAAAAAACTAATGATAGGGATCTGCCAAAAAGGCACAGGCTGAAGAGAATGGAGATTAACTTTTCCTTTATCACAATTTCACATTGGACTGACTTTGCTAAGACTTGTTATTTCTCAGAAAATGAAACACATTCTATTAAGTTGTATCCACAGGGATGGAATGGAGTGTAATTTTGGCCACTCACTATTCCATCTATCTGTACATGGCTTCTATTGCAAGTTATATTTTTCTGGTAGATTTCCTCAGACAAAAATCTAAGATCTGCAAAGTGTGCTTTGAATAGCAAGGCCAAGTGCCTTGTTATATTCAACTTCCCTTTCCCCAACCAAGAAAGAATCTTAGGGACTTCCTAAGTTGTCTAGTTACTTTTCTAAGCTTTATATCTATATTTGAGAAACTTAGGTAACTAGATTCCACCAGTGGAGGTGTAAAAGTAGGTTTTTAAGATAGAGTTGTGAAGGTTTTGTCTATTCCGGAAGGCAATCAGGAACTTAAGCCCCATCATCTGAAGGGGTAGCTCATTTCTTCAATAAGTACATACTGAGAGCTTGGCTTAATATATGTTTAGCACTATGCCACTTACTGGATTGGGATTAAAAAATTATTTTAGCTCTTGTCCTCTGTTGTCTAGGAATAGTTCATCTTACTGAAGAAGTAAAACAAAAAACAATAGAAATCATAATAAAAAACTCAAAAGAACTATAAAGAGAAAAAGGACTATGAATTCTTAATATCCCTATAACCAAGGAAGATCTTTCATGGATTAGCTGGTTCTTAAACTGTGTCTAGAAGAATTGAATTGGCAGAAAGAAGAAAGAAGTAAAAGGGATAACAACAGCAATAGCAATAATAACATTAACAATAATAGTCATAACAACAGTAGTATTTATAAAACACTTAAAATTTGTAAGGCATTTTATCTGTGTTGTCCCATTTGATCAAAAAGATAAGCATGGATATTACATTTTGAAAGATAGTGCTTTTTTGCCTTTTTACCTAAAAGGGGGATAAACATTAGTGGTTCTTTGTTTCTCAAGTCTTTTCTTTGCCTGACTAATGAGTCACGGAATTTATAAAAGCAGCCCAAAGTCAACTAAGTTGGTAATTTTCCTTATCTCTTTTTAATGATCATCTCATTTTAATGATCTCTCCCTTCCTCTGCTTCCCCTCAACAACATCTTTTTAGCTAAGATCTAGATTTTTCACTCAACTTTAACAGTAAACTGCTTTGTTTCTGATGTCCTGTTCCATATTGTTAGATTGCCAAGGACATAATACATAAATCAATCAAAACTAAATGGGATGTAAAACTCAAATCCATCAGAATAGATTTACTTGACATGGAAAGTTAAGTCTATGAATAAATTGTAAACAAATTAAAGAGAATAGAACAAGTCAAAACATTCAGACCAATTTATAAAGGTTCAGGAAGCTTTCTGAACAAATTGAAGGCACATATATGACTAAAGACTTCCCAAACCTCTTGAGATTTAAGATTTATGTAAGCTAGGGTATTATGAAACTAGTAGTTCTGACCTTATTAGAGTGTGTTAAATGAGCAAAACAAGCAGTTGAATTAACCGTGACAATATAACAGATTTGGGCCTTTAGGATTATAGAACACCTATTATGGAAATTAAATCACCATATCTGATGAGATAGGAAAGGAAATGAGGCCATCAGTGAGTCTGGATACATTCATTCCATTGTATCCTCAGAGATCTCATCAAGGAAAGTGATGACTTTCATATAAACCTATTGTGAGCCATAACTAAAATGGGGAAACCAAAGTTTTGGCCAAAAGTACAGAATTTTAGAGGATGAATAATTTTAAATAATGCTTTTAAAAGAGTTTTCAATTTTTATAGGATTACTTTTATATTTTAACATCAATGAGACTCCTTCAGTAGTGTAGAAACTAAACAGCACAATTAATTAGTTCAAGTAAGAAGCTGACAAATAGTACTGATTCTTTTCTTTAACCTCTATCCTGAGGTCACAAACCAGGTGAATTCCTACCTGACCTCCACATCTTACTCTTGCCTAAACAGTGGCTTTCACAAAAACTTCTGGTCATTCTTCAAGGTTGGTTTTAGTGCAGTTAGGGATCATAAGGATCATCTAGTTCAGCCTCCTCGTTTCAAAGATGAGCAAACTGTATTAAGGAGAATTATAGTGACTTGTCAAAAGTCACACAGGAAATAGTGTTGGGGATGGCATTTCATGTCATGTCATGTCCTGTGACTCCAAGATCACTTCACTTTTCATCACAACATTGGCCTCTTATTACTTCTAACTTGTCTTTCATTTATTGTTCTCTATTATTAATCTCTAACTCACTTGGAAACTAAAAGAAAGATAACATATTGATATAGAGTAGGCATGAGATTCAGATGAAGAGCACATGTGACATATATATATATATATATATATATATATATATACATATGTATATATATATATATATATATGTATATATAATATAAATAAAAATTTAGTGGTGTTAATTTTCTCCAAGGGGTATTGAGTTGTCCTCAGCATTGTATAGCTTCTACTCTTTGCTCTTATATTCAATTGGTTCTTTCTTACAGAAGAACTGTTCAAAATTCTGTCATCATAACAATATGAATACTAGGAAGAGAAGGGAGTATGATATAGCAGAAAAGACATGAGATTTGAATCAGAAGACCCGAATTCAAATACTGCCTTAGAGTGAACTATTTGTGTGATGCTGGGACTGACATGATGCCTTGAACACAAGAACTTAATAAAAGTTGATCAAATTGAATTTGGGCAAGTAACTTTGGTCTGCATGTTTTTTGAACTTTTTTTCAATTGACAAACATTTATTTTATCTTCTTCTTACTCCCTTCTACTACTATTCCATTGGGAAAAAAGAAGAAAACAGAACTCTTGTAATAAATATGTATAATCAATCTAAACAAATTCCCACATTAACCAAAAAAAAAAAAAAAAAAAAAAAATGAGAGAAGAAAAGAAAGAGAACACTGACTTTCTCTTATATATTTTTTGATCATTAATCATTTGGGGAATGATTCTTATTCTCATAATTTGAATTTGAATTTGTTCCTTATATAAGGATTCGAATAAGTCTGAATTTGATTAAGTTCCTTATATAAATTTGAATAAGATTCTTATATAAATAAAATATCTTGCCAGTTTAACTTCCATTGGCCAAAGCCCAGGTATGCTACATGGAATATATTCAATATAGTACAATGTATTGCATGGAATAATATTCCATTATATTTACCTCATCCCAAGGTTCTCTAATACTCTTAAAAGGTTCTAAGTATCTAGGCTCTCTGCCAATAACTCTAGCCCCTACAAAATGTATTGTTTGAGGGTAAGTCCCTTATACTTCAATCCCATTTAATCATAGTTGGATTTATTATTATTAATTTTTATAAAGAACTAATCACAAATATACAAATGTCCTTCCCTAATATGTGGGGTACTTAATTCATTCCCTCCATACTATCTCAGTATCTGAGAAAGGGAAAAAGATTATATTGATAGTTTAGCTTACTTTCTCTAGAGCATAGATTTAGTTCTAAACCCAACCCCCACTTTGGGGTTCACATTACATATATATTGAATTGTAATCACTTTTGCTGGGTAAGTTATTATTTGATGAATTCTTGCCTTCTGAAATATTGAATTCCAAGTTCTCTGCTAAATTATATGTGAGCCTGGCTATGGCTTCATAGTATTTGAATTCTTTCTGCTCATAGCACTTTTTCTTTCACCTAGAATCTCTGGATTTTGGCTCTGATGTTGACAGGACATTTCATTTTGGGGTTTCTTCCAGTGGATGACCAATAGATTCTTGCTATTTCCATTCTCCTCCTCTACTTCTAAGAGATTTGGGCAGTTCTGTGATTTCTAGAAAGATGATATCTAGGCTCTTTTTTTGGTCATTGCTGTCAAGTAGCCCAATAATTTTTAAAATTTTCTCTCCTTAATCTGTCTTCCAAATCAGTTGTTTTTGCTCTGAGATATTTTATATTTTCTTCTATTTTTTCACCCTTTTAGGTTAATTTTAATATTTCTTGCTTCTCAAAGAATCATTAAATTCTACTTGGTCCATTCTAATTTCCAGTAAGTTTATTGTTTAGTAAAGATTTCATACCTTTTGTTGCAAGCTGTTAATTTTCTTACCAATAAACTCAGCTTCATCTCTGCCAGGAATTCTAGCTGGTTTTGTAGCTAAGCTTTGTTTTTCTTTGAATTTTGCAGTAATTGTCTTCTTGGTTTTTGTCCTGAGCATCCCTGTCACCATCATAGCTTCTTATAATGGAACTTTTTTTTTTTCCATTTTCTAATTAATTCAGCTTATTTCTGATTTCAGACTTTGTATTAAAGCTAGGTCTTGAATACTTCTAGAGGGAATGTCTGGGCTGAGTTTGTATCCTTTTGGGCCTTCTGTTGTTTTCTTTATGTATAAAATATTGTGTTATTCCTAGATAATAGGGAGAACTCATTCTGGGGATCTGTAAGTTTTAAGTGCTCTCAAAGTCATTTAATCCAGTATAAAGTCTGATAACTATTCTCCTGGATCAAATTCAAGTTCTTGGTTTAGATTTGGTCTGGAGTTCCAGAGATTGTTGATGGAATATAGCAACTAGCTGGAAAACTGCAAGTTCAAAGGAAGAGAAGAATAGGCTCCCCTTTGGTCAGACTGCCCTATTTATTACACTATTGGCTTTAAACTTGGCTAGAAAGTGGAACTGAGGCCCTCTTCTATTCCTGGAGTCAGAACCAGCTATTGTTTGCTTTTGAAGTTGCTTCTCATTCAGTATATAACATAGGGTCTGTGGACCACTCCTCGTCTTGGAATGCCACTCCTAATAAAAATTCCTTCCTTGGTATGCCCTAGCTCTGTGATCCAGAACTAGATAGGGAGTGACAGAATTATCAGTTGGAACCAGTTCCTGAATTTTGTACAAGGTCAGCCCCTCTGTGTGAAACTGGTATTTCTTCTTGCCCTAGTGCATAGCCTCAGTCTTCTTTCAGTTCCTGCAGAGGTGGAATGTTCCAAAAAGTTGACAGCTAGTTAAATCCTTACTCAGTGTCTATATACTTCTCTGTCTTCCTATGATAATCTGGTTTGAATATATGATTCATTGTGATCTTTTCCTTTGATTTCCTTACATTTTCTAGATTTTGGGGGGAAGGAATTATATTGGAAAATTTGTACTTTATCCTGCTATTCTTCCGTCTTTGCTTTCTTCCTTACATATTATAGAAATCAAAACCTTATCAGAGGAATTGTAAATATTCTTCCTCTAATTAACTGCCTCCAGGCCTGAAGTTAGAAAGACTTAAATTAAAATCCAGCCTCAGACATTCACTAACTGTGTGACTCAGGGTAAATGCATTTAATTCTGTATGCCTCAGTTTCCTCATCTGTAAAATAGAAAAATATAGAAAAAGAAATGGCAAATCACTCCAGTATCTTTGCCAAGAAAATCTCAAATGGGGTGAAGAAGAGTCAGATAGGACTTAAATGATTGAACAACAATGAAAAATGTCCATTTTATCTTCTGTGATTCTTTCCATTTCGTGTTTGGTCTTGAACACTTCTATCTATCTGAAAAGACATTTCCTTCTTCCTCTTCTAATTTGCTTATTGTATGACCTTTTATATTTTAATAATGTATTGTTTTATCTTGGCATATAGTGTGAACTGTTGGCTTAAATCAATATTTGAGTTTATCGAATAAAACAAGTGATTTCATTTTCCTTTGTATGTTATATGCCTAAAGCTTTCTACTACTCATTGTCTCTATTTTTTTTTTAAATCAGTACTAAGTGGTTTTTGATGAATATTGCTTTGTATATACTTTGATACCTGGTGCTTCTTTGCTCCCATTCTTCCTCTTCCTCCCCCTTTTTGATCTTTATTTCTTGTTTCTCTAGATTAAATTTTTTTGGGTTTTTTTTTAAGATTATAAAAGTAATCCTTTGATAATTTGATTGATATGGCATTAAGACAATTAATTTATAGAGCATTGTCATCTTTACCGTATAATCTTGGCCTAGTCACGAGCAATTACCATTTTTCTAATTGCTTAGATTTGTCTTTAGTTCTATAAAACAATTTTATAGTTGTATTCACTTGGTTTCTATGTGTATCTTGAACATAGACTCTTCAGTATATATTTATTTTAAATGGAATTTTAAAATATTCCTTGCTATTAGGCTTTGCAGGTAACCCTACTGATGACTGAGGTGAATTTTTAAATATATATATTCTATAACTTTGCTGAAGTTAGTAATCATTTCAATTAATTTTTTAGTTGGTTCTCAAGGGTTTTTTTTTTTTTTTTAAGCAAACTATCAAAGAGCATCTTCAAAAACTGATTACTTTGTTTCCTCTTTGCTTATGCTTATTATTCCAATTTCATTTTGTTGTTTTAATGTTAGGATTATCATCTCAGGAACTATGTAAAATAGTATTGGTGATAAGGAATACCTTTGTTTTATACCTGATTTTATTGGAGAGGACACTAATATGTTCTTATTACATATGATATTGGTTCTTGATTTAGATAAATACTACTTACCATTTTAAGCAAAGATCCACTTATCTTTATGTTTTTAATGTTTAAAAAAAACAACAACAAGAAAGATTCTGGGAAGGTGGAATAAGTTGGTAAATTTCAAGCTCTCCAGATTTCCCCCACAAATAAATCCAATTTGTACCTCAGGGCAAACATAGAATGGTGAAAAATTAAGAAGATTTGGGGCAGAACCAGGGTCCTATTAGAAGATCTGAAGAAAGACCTCAGCTTGAAAAACTAAAAAGAAGAATAAAAACCATCCAAGAAAAACAAGAAGGTTATTAGGAGGGGTTGGGGGGAGAAGGTAACCAACTAGAATAGGAGGTACAGAATCTCAAAAATGAAAACAATTCTTTGAAAATTAGAATTGGGCAAGGAGAAACCAGTGAAGCTATGGAAGACCAAGAAATAGCAAAATAGCTTTTAAAGAATGAGAAAAATAGAATGTGAATGTGAAATGTGAAACATCTTACAAGAAAAATGACAGATCTGGAGACAAAATCAAGAAGAGAAAATATAAAAATAATTGAACTGCCAGAAAGTTGTGATCAAAAAGAGAATTTTGACACAATAATACAGGAAATAATGCAAGAAAATTGTCCTGGAATGAAAAAATCATGAGGCAAAAGTAGAAATAGAAAAAACCCACTCACAGAGATCACCACCTCAAAGAGATCCTTTGTAGAAAACACATAGAAATATTGCCAAGTTTCAAAAACCCCAAATCAAAGAGAAAATTTTGCAAAAAACAAGAAAAAAAATTCAAATACACTGGAGCTACAATTAGAATTATACAAGACTTATCAGCAACTACAATAAAAGACCATAAATCCTGGAATCATATTTACTGACAATCAAAAGAACTAGACCTGGGTCCAAAAATATCATATCCAGCAAAATTATCTATAATTTTGAATGAGAAAAAAAAATGGACATATAAAAAATTTTCAGATTTTCAGAACTTTCTACAAACACATTTGAACTTAACAGAAAATTTAACATATAAGAGTCAATACAACAGATACATTTTAAGAAACTTAACATAGACAAACTGTTTAAACATGGACAAATTTTTAATGTTTTTTTATGTATATACATGTATACTATATGTTTAAGATTCACATATAATAGGATAGCTCAAAAGAAAGATTGGAGAGTTAAAATAAAAATAGTAATCATGTTATACCAATATAGTGCAGAGGAGAAATAGACACAGAGGCATTGGTGGGGGAGGAAGACTCATAGTTCTGAAAACCTACTCACATCAGGAATGGTTTCAATAAGCAACAATACATATATACCTTAAAGGGTTTAGTACCCTCCAAAATTTATAAAGAAATAAGGGGGGAAGGGATGGGTGGATGGGGAAGCAAAGAGTAAGGGAAGAAGACAAGGGAGGAATCTTTGGGTGGGGGGAGATAAGTAATAGAAAGGAAGTTATGGAACAGACTTTAATTAAAGAGGCAGCAGGGATAAGAAAGATGGGGGGGGCAGGTGTATGGGTGTGAATGTGTTAACATACATATATATATAAATATATCTTTTCTTAACTGTAGCTTGCTTGAGGGTAGTAAAAGGGATAAAACGGGGTGAGGGGGGAGAATAAAGTAAATAAGTTGTGCAGCAGAGTACAAAAAAAATATATACAAGGAAGAAAAGAAAAAATGGACATTTGTGAATATAATTTCTTTTACATATATATATATATATATATAGATATAGATATATATATACACACACACATTCAATATACATTCTTGATCTGTAATTTGTTGTTAAATATTTTGAATCCCCCTTAATGTTCTGTTGGGCACATGACAATGTTCTCTTTTGTTTTGCTTTATTTTGTTTTGTATTTCTTTTCTATTTTCTTTTTTCTTACTCTGTTTTTTTTCCAATAAAATAAAATTTTTTAAAAAATCATATATATATCTTAAAAAAAAACAATAGCCCAGAAATATTCATTGCATTTTGTCAATAGTTTTTTGACAAAAGTTTTTTTGTCAAATTTTTGTTTTAAATCATATGATTTTCATTATTTTATCCTATTAAGTTGATAGGTTTTTTTATCTTGAAGAAACCCCGAATTTCTTTATAAATTCAATCTGGTCAAATTGTATAATCTTTTTGGTATGTTGCTATAGGCTCTTTGCTAATATATTGTTTAAAATTTAAGTATTATATTAATTTTATTTCCCTCTTGTGACTCTTAAGTTTAAATATCAATGCCATCTCTGTATTATGCAAAGAATAAAAAAAAAACACTTTTCCCTCCTTTTTTGCAAACAATATATATATATAACTTAAAATTAATTCTTACTAGACTATCAGATAGAAGTCACTTATAAATTTATCTGGTCCTGGGATTTTTTTTCTTGGCAATTAATTTGGGACATGTTTATTTTCTCTCTGAGATGGAGCTATTTAAATTCTCTATTTTTGTTTGTTTTCGTAATCTGTACATTTTATATTGGAGTAAATATTTGTTCATGTTATTTAAGTTGGTGTTGTATTTGCATATACTTTGGCAAAGCAGTTTCTAATAATTTCCTTTATTTCATTGTTGTAAATTATCCTTTTTTATATTTGATGCTGGTAATTTGACTTTTTTTCAATAAAGTTCAATTAGTTAATTTACCCAGTTAAAAAAAATCTGTTTTATTAATTTGATGAGTTTTTTGCTTTCATTTTTATTAATCTCTTTGATTTTCAGAATTTCAATTTTGATATTTATTTGTTTTTGTTGATTTTCCACTTTTATTTGCCTATTAAATTTATTAATGCACTTGTAATCTGTTTTGTTGATGAAAATATTTAGGAACATCACAAATTTTCCTTAAACACTGCTTTGGTTGCAGCCTACAAAATTTTTTCCCCCATTTTAAAATTATTTCAGCCTATTTCTTACTACAAACTTTGTGTTAAGGCTAGGTTCTGAATAATTCTAGAGGAAATGTCTGGGCTGAGTTTGTGAACTCTTGGGTCCTTTGTTATTTTCTCTATATATGAAATGTTGTGCTATTCCTAGATAATGGAGAGAACTTAGTCTGGGGACCTACAAGTTTTAAGTGCTCTCAGAGTCATTTAATCAAGTGCAAAGTCTGATCACTATCCTCCTGAATCAAATTCAAGTTCTTGGCTTTGATTTGGTGTTGCCTCCCATTTTTGTCATTTTCTTTGATAAAAATTTCTATTGATTTTTTTCTTTGTTACACCAATTATTTAGAATTAATTTATTTTATCTCTAAATAATTCTTACTCTTTTCTCCAAAAGCAGTATATAAGGCATATCTTTTTTTTTGTTACATCCCAGTATGTCAGGATACATTTAACATTCCACTTTTCTACATTTGTTTGTGAGGTTTTTATTCCCTGGTGCTTGTTCAGTTTTTTAATAACAATTATATTTGTAACTGTAGAGTATCCACTTTTGACAATTCCTCCCCCTAAAAATACTTGTAAAAGAAACAAAAGGCCCCAAATATTTTGGATAACAATCTGGAATTGTGTCCATACCTATACCCTTTGACCCAGCAATACCACTTTTATGATTGTTTCCCAAGATGATCAGGAAAAAAGGAAAAGAACCTATGTAGAGGGCAGGAACTCTGAAAAGGTATACTTAAGATTCAGTATGATTGATGTAATCTTACAACAAGATATTAACTCAGTGGAATTGATGAGATAATAGTTCCCTAGTGATATAATGATTGGCTTATACTCAGTATGATGAATTGATGTAATTGTAATAGAGTATTTAAGAGGTCAGTCAGACTGAAGTCAGAGACTGAGATGTACAGACTGCTGACTGGCTGATTGGAAAAGACAAGAGATTTTAGACTGGCTGACTGAGATTGCTGGTGCAGACTAGGAGACTGAAGGAGACATTAAAGACCTTGGATTCTATTCTTCTTATCCACCACTTGGTGACTGTCCTTCTATGATCAATGCCCTTCCAAAGGACCTCCAGAAAGCTAGCCCAAACATTACAAACCTACATGTTTTAAAATATTTGTAGTAAGTCTCTTTGTGGTAGCAAAGAACTAGATCTTAAGGGGATGCCCATCAGTTGGAGAATGGCTGAACAAGTTGTAGTATATGATCATAATGGAATACTACTGTGCTATAAGAAATAATGAGCTTGTTGATTTTAGAAAAAGATGGAAAGAAATTGCATGAAATAATGAAGGGTGAAATGAGCAGAACCAAAAGAGCACTATATATAGTAATGGTCTTTTAAATGATCTTTTAAAAACAACTTTGAGTGAATAAGTTATTTTTGCATTAAAATACTCAAATTAAGTACAAAGGACCTATAAAAAAAAGGTCTGTTTGCATATTAGAGAAAAAATTGAGAAATAGAAGTTATAAAATTATTTTTACACATATATGTGTGTATGTGTTTATGTCTAGTAGTAGCCATCTATATCATGGAGGATGGGAAGCAGGAGGAAAATAACGGGGAAAAAAAAGTCACATGATAACTTTATTATATATTTGAAAGGAATACCATAAATAGATTTTCAGTTTTATGTGCATCATTTTTTATTCTACTATGTTATAGAAATGATTCTATGATTCTGTGGGTCTGTTTGGGCATTTCCTACTTGGGACTATGTATGAAATGGTGTTACAGGAGATAGACTTGGCTTTGTGCTTATCATAGAGATTCTGATGCTGTGCTGAATGCCTTTCAGAGTTTAACCATTCAGTCAATAGTTAATAGTTTTGTTTTCAATGAGAGGACCCAGTTAGTATGCCCCATATTCCTGTGTTATTCCAGGTGCTTGATACTATCAATGTACACATGTCAACTTGACTTAGTCCCCTAATTAAAATGACTCAAGGTATCATATGCTAATCAGGATCAATTCTGGATTAGAGATTAGAGTTAAAACTGATAGGAAAAAAATCAAACTTACTGACATATCAATAGTTCTTGATGAGAAAATACTTTAGGGAGATGGTGTTTAGGAAGTACAGAGAAAAACCCAGGAGAAATTTAAAAGGAGAAAAAGATGAAGGTAGTAGTTTGAAAATGGACAGGTGTTTTCAGGGTAGAAACAGCAAGGTGAGCATGGAGTAACAAGATTCAATAGGATATGTAGTTAATCCTCATACTTTGCACATGTAGGAAACTCTTTCAAAAGAATTACAATGAAAAAGTGCTGTCTTTTTAAAGGATGCTTAAATTGCTGACTCACCCTCAGAAGAAAAGGTTCCGAGTTGTTTATCTAGAAGGGAGCTACCCTGATTCATTCACTTTCTTCTCAAGTCACACTGATTACCAATAACAAAACTGTTTTTTATGAAAATGGCCATGGGGTCATAAAATAGAGTCATTCTGATGCTCATAGACTCTAACCTCAGCTAATGAGTTCAATGATCCAACTACCTGAATGGTGTCTAATTCCAGGGCTTAAGGAGAATGATTCTGTTCCAATGTATGGCAATTTGTCATTTCTACACATGGAAGATTTATACAGAGAAACCTGGAGGGAAAATAGCAAGTCAAGCTAGATTATAGTTTAGATAAATACAAAATAACATAAAGTAAAGGGGAAATTTTGTAAGGAATAAAAATGATTAATTTCCTAAATGTAGCAGGGTTTCTTGTTTCACTGTCCCAGTTATATGATTCCCATCAATCATAGGATACAAGAAGGAGTGTATATTTCTAGGAACTAGCCTCGTCCCCATTTTCTATCTTGTCTGACAATATTTTGTTTACCCACCTCTGTATAATGCAGTTCAACATATAGCCAGTTTTGGTGTTTCAACGAAGTTTGACCAGAGCTTGAGAGTATTAGTGTACACTCGAAGCTATTTCACAAGTGGAGGAAATAGGAATATTTAGTCTAGAGAAGAGGAGACTTGGGTGTTATTTGTTTGTTTTGTTTTTGTTGTTGGTTAGGGTTTTTTTTTTTTTTGCATGGGAAGGGGGAAGTACTCATTGTTCCTAAAGAGGAACAATGACATCAGGAGGCGGAGATCTTGATTGGCACATAAACTGTTCAAGCAAGGTAGGGCTGTGCAGAGTCATCAGCATCGCTCTCTCCTGCAATTTTCAAAGTCAACTGGCAAGACATAGGTCAGGATGACTGGTGTTTGCCCAGGATACAGTGGATGACCTTGGCTTTTCTAAATTAAGGTCTTTTCTCCCCCTCAGTTTGTAGGAGTCAATGACCATTTGATGACTAAAGATTAAAAAAGAATTGGGACAAAAGGTGACCTAATTTATCATTACGAAATTATCAATCAGGTTGGGAAACATCCTTAAAGTTTCTGGCTAGAACAGAAAATCAATGTTTATGTTCATTCTGAGCTATTTAAAGTGAATGAAAGTTGCAAAGACAGATTTGGGTTTGATATTTGAAAAGACTTATTAACCAATAGAATAAATAAAGACAGGATGACCACTTGTTAAGTATGTAGTAGAGAAAAATACAGAACAATGCAACTAAGCAGTTTGCTCTTAACTCCTTTAAGAATCTGTCAACCTTATACATTGTTCCATTAAACCTATCTCAAACTTAAAGGTGGAGCTCATTTTGATGGCAATGAAGAGGGGCAGAGGTGAGGTAACTGGTTATGTTTCTCAATAGCAGAGTCTCTTTCAGACTCTCTCTCCAGCCCCTTTTATCCTCCTCCCTCCCCCATCTTTCTTGTAATTTCTTTGTCTTCCCTTTCTAGTCTGTGACATGCACTTTGTTCCCCATTTGTTTCCACTTTATGCACTTTTAAACCACCAGCTTGCATCCCTGATGCTGTTCTTTTTGTTGCTCCTCAGTCTTTTAAATTTTTTTGTTTGTTTTTATATTCTAATCTTCTGCCTTCTGCCTACCTTCTTTTCTTCTGGCTTTATGTTACCCACATCATTGCATATCCAAGTTATCATCTGCCCTTAATCTGGCTCAGCTGTTGTTTTCTCTTCCTCCTTGCTCCAGCTCCCCAGTTTGGACCCAGTTCAAGTTACTCTTTTACAGTATCTCCTCCTAATCCTAAACGTACATATTTGCATTTTAAAGGCAACTCCTGTTAACCTCCATTATTGTTTTATATCCGGTGATGTCTTTCCAGAAGTCTCCCACAGAGATCTATTCGACAGGTGGTAGATGGGCTTTTACTGTGTTTTTTTTTTTGTTTTTTTTTAATACCTCATTGGTACCAAAGCAGCACTGGGGTCTCTCATTTGTTGCTCTTCTCTGGTTGAGCGCCCTCTTTTTCTGGTCAGATAAGGACTAGTTACTGTTAGTAACATGTTGCAAGTTATTTTCCCTTCTCCCTTCTTTCCATTGTGTTTTGGATTCGAACTACAATTTTAGTTCTTCTGAGATGTCAATGTTTTATGAATAGTAGTCATAGAATATGTCAAGGAGAATATTGGCAATTAGGGAAAAAAAGAATTTTGTAATGAGAAATAACTCATAATCATAAAAGCACTGTGCAGTTTCCCAAATTTAATTCACTCCAATCTCTTTCTCCTACTCAATTTTGGATCCAGTATTTTACAGGTCTGCAGTGCCTGCCTCTGACATGTACAAATATATATAAGTATATATACACACACACACATATTTATAGTATGTATATATATATACTCATATGGGCTAACTCAAAAAGTACTATGTAGATACATGCAAAAATACACATATGTATATATCTATATTACATATAATATAGTATATATATATATTCAAAAAATCTTACTTCAGGTTTAATCTACTAAAACTTAATTCTGCATTAAGAATTTGGGGACACAGAGATACATATATATATATATATATACATATGTACACTAATGCAGTGGGCTATTAATTCAGCAATATTATCTTGATTTTTCAAGTAAACAAAGTTTATTCAAGTAAACAATAAAGGGAAATCAGAGAAGTTCTATTGATTAAAATGTGCCAAAAAAAGCAAAAGAGTGAATGAATTTTTCAGTTGGACTGGAAATATGCAGGTAGGACTGAATAATCCAAAGTCTAGAAAGATTGGGTAATTTTACCATAGTGCAGTAAGTTTCAGGGATGTGACAACTTAAAGTCTTCCTAACTCGAAATTTAGCTCTCTAGACACCATGTCATGCTGGTTTCAGGAACAGATTATACTTGCTTTTAAAGAACCCCAGAGGCACAGAACCAGGAGGGTGGCTCATTGGGGATGAATTATTTGACTATGACAGTCAGTGGAAAAAAAAATGGCCCTTATTCCTACATGCTTTCCATATTCTGCTTCTTAAGGGACACTAATAATAATAGAAAATGAAGAGAAGATCCTAGGAATCATCGTATTTAGGCCATTTATAAATTCTAACTTGTTGGTATGTTAAATCTGAGATCTTTATTGCCTGAAGAACTGCAGATCCTACTAGAGGAATTGAATCATTGCAATCTTGACATTCTTGCTATGAACAAAAGCAGCAAAAAAGAAGAAAGTTGTAGTTGAACAGAAGGATGACTCCCAGGTATTGCTTGGAGAGGCAAATAAAAGAACCCATAAAGTTGATTTTATTGTACACCAAAAGCAGTAAAAAACATCACCTTATGGTAAATTTAGTCATTGCATATTGCAGCATACTCATTATGAATATTTTCAAAAAACATCACCACAAGAATAATTCCAATTTGGGTACCGACATCTGTTGCTGAGAATAAAGAAGTAGACAAATTTGACTAAGAACTCCATAAAATCCTCCAAATTAAATCAACATTTACTTTGCTACTTGGCAAATTCAACTAGGAAATGGAAAAAGGTCAAGATAGGAAGGAATTTATTGGAAAACATAAGTTGAAGAAAATGAAATGATAAATGTTGGAATTTTAAAATCCCACAAGGGCAAACAATCATATTTGTGTATCATGAATATTTTCTAAATAAAAAGAATGAAAAAACATTGGACATAAAAGCAGACCACTTCCAAACTTCCCTAATTACATTAAGAGTATCATCATCCAGTTATCCTGGTTTGCAGTTTTGGAACTTCCACTGTTCATTCTCCATTGCCTGTTTTATCTTTGTATCTTTGGCAGAGTGATATTACTGCAGAGAATGAGGGCAGACTGGCAATATTAAGTGCCTGATGCTGTTGAAGTATGATGAGCATGAAATATGTGAAAGGAAACATTCTTATATAACTATCCTGAGAGAAGAGTTAACCCATCATTTCATTGAAAAACTATCAAAAAGAATTACCAAGGACAAATGAAATTACAATTTATACTATTTCTTGGATTTTCTTTTCATTTTTCATCATTTTGGGAGAATGAAAGATATATAACTAATGTTGGATATCATAGTCATACCTGGGAATTTTTAAACTTGAGCAAATACTAGAAACCATATGAAGGATAAGGAGAGGATAAGATCAATTAATGAGGGTAAGGTAAAAGCAAGTTTCAAGGTTGCCAACCAGAGGTGAGAGGCTGCTTTGAATTTACTTCCACGTGGATGAAAAGCAGTATAAGGTGAGAAAAGAATTTCCCCTAATCTATTCTCTAATAGCATCTATTTCAACCTTTTATTTTATTCTGTTCTATTTTATTCTTCCTAACTATGTGTTAAGCTTTGGAAAGGACTTTTGGAAAGTACATTATAGGTCAAAGCCCTGGGGCGAGTACTGATCACCCCATCCAAGTTACACTTTTGTCATAAGTGTTCTTTGCTGTTCTAAGCTCAAGTCAATATATAATGACTTAAACTGGATTGGTGAAAGAAAGGTTACAGTTTTACTGGGGATCCTATACCACTTAATTCATACCTATCAACACCAGAGGAAGCCAAAATGCACAATCTTAGCTGTATGAGCATTGTGAGTTATATGTCCTTTGCACACTACCCTACTCAATAAATTCAACAGGCTTCTTCTTACCTCTAGAATCAAATGTAAATGAATCTGATATTTAAAATCCTGTATAATTTAGTTCCAACTTTCCTTTCCAAATTTATTATGTATTTCTCTCACTTATGCACCCCCACAATCCAACTAAACTGATCTTATTGCCATTCTTCATGACACTCCATCTCTCCTTTCTGGGCATTGTAATAGGTCTCTTTTCCATGAAATGTATACTTTCTTCAATTCCTCCCCTTAGAAGGTCTGATTTCTTTCCACATTCAATTCAAATGCTATGTGGTACATTTTTTTGTTTGTTTGTTTCCCCAGATGTTTTTCCCCCTTTTTTCTCCTTTTAATAATCTTGTATTTTTTAAAGATAAAATTTGTATAAATTTTGTACTTGCATATGTACCTGTCTCTAACAATATACCATAGACTCCTTGAGGGCAGGGACTTTTGTTTTGTATTCCTCGTGTCCAATGTCTGCCTAACTCATAGTAGATGCTTAATAAAGGCTTAATGATTGACCAACCAATAAATTTGGTGCTGATGATCTTTAATACTTGGAGAGGTGGGGCAGAAAATATGATTTAAATCTTCTGCCTACAGCTCAAACACAGGAAAAGTCTGTGTAGTCCATGCAGTTAGAAGAGAAGCAGTTGGCGCAATTTCATAATGAAACCTTTTTATTTTTAGCTGCAGTGGTTTCCTATAAGTGCTGATTAGAAGTCAGTTTTGTCTGGCTTATAATTTAAACTACCGCTTTAAAAATTACTCAGTTCATTCTGAGCCCTATCACCTTGCTCTGAATATTACTGTCTCCTCTTGCCTCCTTTAACTTCCCCTTGCTTCCCAGTTCTCTCTCCTCTATTTCAGTTGCCTTATTCATTCAGTGCTTCCTTTCTTCAAGCCCTCAGCTACCCTGTTTCTTCCCCAGGCCTAAAGACCCTCTCTATTGTTCTGCCCTTCCCCCTCTTTAGCATCTAGCAATTATTCTTAACGCTCACCAAGAAGCTAAAGAAAAAGAAAAGAAAGAAAGCTAAAGTTTGTATAGGGTAGTAGGGAAGAAAATGTCCTAGGATCTAACTTGCTGTTTGACTTGGCATAAATTCCTTAATCTCTTTGCACCTGGATTTTCATATCTGTTAAAAAAAAAAAAAAAGATTGTGAAATGAGATCATGTGTGTGAAAACATATTGAGAAATATGAGAATACTCCTATGCAAATGAAAGCTGGCCTTATGCAGAGGCAAATAAGTGAATTCAATGGTATGATTTCAAAAGGACAGACAGGTGAGAATCAGGAAGAATGATCACTTTCTGTTCCTCAAAATTTCAATATGGGAATTTCATTCAGACAGCTTAAGACATTGATAACCATTAAAAATCCATCTCCTTTCCCTTAGGCACATATTTTGATTTTGAGAATGGTAGAAGGGACAGCTATGTTATGCAGGGGATAGAGCATGAGCCCTGAAGTCAGGAGAACCTGCGGTCAAACTGTGTGACCCTGGGCAAGTCACTTAACCCCAATTGCCTCAAGGGAAAAAAAAAAAAGAGAATGATAGAGGTAGTTGGCCCTCAGAGGGATGAAAAGAGAATAGAATTGGGCAATGAAAGTATTAAAGACAAACTTTCCTGCTTCATAGTTTTGCATACCAGTCAAACAACAAGCATTTATTTAACTCTACATTCTAATGAGGAAGACAACATTACTGTGCACTATATTAGGTACTGAGCATACAAATAATAATAATAAAAATTATAATTATAAAAAATCCTTATTCTTAAGGAACCTGTGTTATATTAGGGAAAATAGCATTCCTAAACTCTGTGAAAACACAATCTCCATTTGGTGCCTCTACTTCTATTAAACATCTACTCTTGAAAATCCTTGATCTGGCTCCCACCTTTATCTTTCAACTGATAATACCATCTCCAAAATAATGAAATAATCTACCAAAAACTAATAATTTTTTCTAAATCCCAATTCTTCTTAACCTCTCTGTATTCTTTATTACCTTCTTCTCCTTGATATTCTCTCCTCTCAAGGTATTCTTAAGCACTCTTCAGATTCACTTCCTATTTAACCTACCATTTCTTTCTTTCTTTTGCTGATGATTCAGCTATGTCATACCCACTAAGCATGAACTATGCCTCCTAAGGTTCTGTCCTTCTGTTTCCAATCCATACAGTCTCATTTCCTCATTTCCTTCGTTTCCCTGGATTTGATTATTATTCTATGAAGATAATGTCTATTTATTTACTCACCCTTAGTCTCTCTCCTGAGATAAAATTATACATTTCCAAATGCCTTTTAGAGACCTCAGACTCACATACACAAAACATAACTCATCATCTTTCTGCCCATACCTCCCTTCTTCGCAACTTCCTTATTCATGTTGAGGTTACTATGATCCTTTTATCTTGTTATTTGTGTCTTGGTAGAGGCTATCTCATCTTATATGGAATTCTCTGCTCTCTCATCTTCACCTCCTATTTAGCTGAATGCTTCCCTTCTGCAGGATCTTTTACCTATCTCTTTAATTGCACTTTCCATATTATTCTATATTTATTCTCTATATAGTTATCTGTTTTTCCCTATTTATAAGTGTTTTCTACCATTAGAATGTATACTTCTTAAGAACTTTAATTTGTATTCTTAGTGCTTAGCTCAGTGTTTGGCATATAGTAATTGCTTAAAAAAATGCTTGTTGAATTTGAATCAAATATCTACAGAATAAATGCAAAATATAAACAAAGTACTTACTGCAGAAGTTGATATTTGAAAATAAATTTCTTCCTGAAGGAAGAGAGGTAATCTTTGAAGTTGAGGTGAAGAGGGAACACATACCAAACATGGGAGATTAAAAAGGTATAGAAAAGGAAAGAAAGGAAGAGGGGAAAAAAGAGGAAGCAAGTATTTATTAAACACTTATTATATTCCAGGTACTGTGCTAAGTGCTAAGGGTACAAATACAAGCAAAAAAAAATGGTTCTTGTTTTCAAGGAGCTTATATTCTAATGAGAGAAGAAAACACAAAAGAGCTAAAAATCGGAGAGATGATGAAGGTTCTCAGCACTAGAGGATGACTTTGAAGTTTATCAAGTTAGGAATAGGGACAAGAGAGGAAATATTGGAATCAACAATGCATTAATTCTTGCCTCTGAGTCTTATTGTCTGGGTGACTATAAGTCATTTAATCTCTTAATGTTTCAGGCAAATTTCTAAGGCATTTAAAAATGAATTGCTCATCACTTGTCAGTGGAATTAAATCATATCAAAGATCTGGATAAAAAAAGCTCTCAATTATTTAAATTCAATTAATGAGGTTTTATCATCTTATCATCCTGATGATTTTTTTCACATATCTAAAAATGTAAATAGCCTTGTGTCTTTGGACAAGTTCCTGACCTTCTGAATCATATTTTAACATAGAATAGCTCCCTGCTGGGCCCACAACAGTGGGTGTTCTGTACCTACTCCATATCAAACTCAAAGTCACCTCCAAGTCTAGACATGCCCTTCTTGAAAAGATCCTTAATTCAACAAACATCAAGAAAAAAGGCAAACATAAAAGCAGAAAAAGCAGCCTGGGGCCCAGATTGAAGCTGATTTAGTTAACTCCTCCTATATTAGATGACACATGGGCAAAGTTGATGCTGGAGTGGAAAAAGACAAGTTTTCTCCCTTACAAATTTCCCACTGTCACTTTAGGATTTACAGGTTGCTTCTTGGAGCACTAAAATAATTAAGCTAGAGTGAGAAGCTTTTCTTCTTTTGATATTGTACTGTACTTCCTCCTTCCTTTTCTTGGAGTAGAGAAGGACCAAAAGACTACATAGGGTTTGCCATATCATCTCATCAGCCCAAATTTCCAAGTCATTTTTAGCACAAAGTCACCTCATGGCCAAAAACAGGACCCAAAAACTTATATGTGGTTAATAGGAACAAGGAATGCCAAATTCAACCTCACTACAAGAGCTTCCTCTTAAATGAGTAGTAGTCTTCTTAAATTTTAAGATATCTTCCTGCTATCACATAGAATGTATGAATGAAAGTGGATTATTAATTCTTAAAAATGTAATTTGCTCATTTTCCTCCTCTGTGGGAAAGGTGAAAAACTTGCTCAAGCACATATTGATCAGTAACTGTTAAATTGGCTTAAGCCTTTAGGGCTCAGTTTTGGCTTCTACTGAGTCATATGATTTTAGATAAGGCCTGGACTGCATTCCATTGTCCAAAGAAGGGATTAAAAGTATACCTGATCTAAGGAGTTATACCATTATCTCATTTACTGCATTCTACTAGCCAAATAAGGGAATAAAGACTTATGTAGCTAATCACAATATATGAAGGGTGGAATTTGGGGGTTCTTTGTCTGAAATGTATAAAAACTATGAGCACTCTCAGGGGAGCGGGCCTCCTACTGCAAGTCTAATTCTCAGTGGGACTGCTCCGCCTCTCATGAGACGCTATAATAAACAATCTGCTTTCTATGAGCAATCTCTGAGTAGTCATTTTTGGGTAGAGGTCTTTTTACTTCCCACATACTCCTAAGTAAGCTGCTGAGAGAAGAACCCATTTCCATCTTTTTGGAGAGGGTTTTTCCATTAAAGTGAAGGAGATTGGTTGAACTGAATGAAGATGGTCCACATTCCCAAATGTTTTATCACATTCATACCTGATCTGGATTAATAATAATAATAATAGTTATGTTTATATAGTGCTTTACATCAATTATCTCATATTAGGTTCAAAAAAACAATTTTGAGATAGGAATTACAAGTCTTCCTATGACTATTTTTACAGATGATGAAACTGAAGGTTGGGGAGACTGAATTACTCCCTGGAATCATACATGAATATTAGAAGAAGACCTTAAATCTAAGTCTTTCTTTTTCCAGGTTCACCACTCTATCAGCCACTATCTATTGCTAACCTGTAACTTGTGACAGCACAATAACAAAGGACCCTCTACTTCTGTGGCAAAAATATTTATGTAATGTATGTATGTTATGGCTATTCCCTGCATGTATCATAAGGGGGTCATTGTGTGGTTTGAAGGGAAGCAGAAAAAGACATCTCTAGCCTCTTCTCCCTTCTTTTTTCAGAAGAAAGGACACAGAGCTAAAATTTTATCTGTCTGCCTCCTTAAATATTATTAGTCTAGGAGATATGATCAGGTTCACTTTAACTTCTGATCACTGCTTAATTATTGGGAGGAGAAGGACCCCAAGTTTTATGTCACTCTTAACCCCTTTCTCACCAAATACAAATTCCATAAATAACACATATATACATTTAGTTAAAATAAATGAATGAACAAATAAATGGAACCCAATTTATCCAAGTCACAGCAAAACAGAAATCCTAGAAGGTATATAGAGGAATATATCTGACAATACACACAAAAAGACTCTCCCATTGGGAACAAGAAAACTCAGCTCAACCAAGAGAGAGAGAGCCCTAGATTTTGCCCTGGGGATATTCTCCAAAGTCTGTGGTATAGCAAATTGGGGATCAATATGTGATAGAGATTATCTGCTGCTCTCAGTCTTCTCAAAGTGTTTCCCAAAATTAAGTTGGCCTCTTGAATCTTGAAGTTCAAAGCCAGGAGAATATGAAGCGATAACAATTCTACCTCTCCACCAATGAGGAAAGAATCTCATATCCATGGGTTGGGGACTGGAGTTACATTCATAAAGAATTTTGTAACGTCAAATAAAGCTTTGTGAACCCTTCAACTTCGGGACCTTGGGGTAGCAACTCCTTTTGTCATTAAGTTGATTTGCCTCTAGTACTAGGCCCCAAACATATTGCCTGTTGTATACAATGTGGATGGGACAATGAGATATGGAAAGAAGCCATGACATAACATGTTCCCTGTCAGAACTGGCTGAGCATCACAAAATGAACCACAAAAAAGGTACTTAAAAAGATTTTTTTTGGCTGTCCAAATGCTTATGTAGGAAAATCTATTTCTTGATTTTCTTTCAAGAGATCCTTTTAACTAAATACACAATGTCTTTCCCCATCTATTTTGCTTCTCAGTTCTCTACTCAGATTGCTCTAAAAATGCTTCTCTTTAATTTCAAGTTGACTACAATCTCCTCTCAATGCAGGTATCCTTCACTTTACACAGCAGAAAAGGTTGAACAAAAATTACATATGGAGAAATTGGATAATCCCTTTCCATATCAGATCATTTTCTGAATTTGCTCTTAAGAACAGGAAATTAAAGGGACCCTGTCATAAACCCTCTGTAAACTGAAGACTTTTTTTTTTTTTCTGAGATAAATATCTCCTAATGAAGACAGTGTAGAATAGTAAGGAGGAAAGTAATGGATTTGGACTTGGAAGATGTGAGTTCAAATGTAGCCCTGATGTTTACTACATGTATCACCTCAAGGAAATTGCTCCAGCTCTTAGTATATTCATTTGTAACTTGAAAGTTGGTCTAAGTTATCTTTAAGCTATTTAACCTCATCAGCATATTAGAGTTATTTAAATTAATTTAATTGGCAATTCAGTGGTAATTATAGTTAAGTGGATTGTCCTAAAAAAATCTGGTTCTCTTCCGTACTTAAACTCTTTATCTTATGCTCTTTTTTAAACACCATTAATCTACTTAGCAAACCCTTCATTTATGGATAGTTCAAAAGGCTACTGATTCCCAGATATTACTATTAAGGTTTTAGGTAATGAAGTTTTAGTTATGCTTTCTTCTTAGGGTGGGGCTCATCTTGGGTATTTACTTGCTTCAATTTCAGTTAATTAAGAAGCTTAGGACTACAAGAAACATAAGCAAATAACTAATTTCTCCATTTCTCAGATTAAACTGAGCTTTCTTCCACAGGAAAATAATTACTACTGAGATGAAATTAAGCTTTCTCTACTCTAAGTGCTTTTAGCAGTACAAGATATATTGCAAATGATCATAAAGTAATTTTGATCATTTTCCGCACTGGCAAAAGAGAGATCTACCCTTTTAATATAACCCAGAAGTGCATTTACTGTAAGAATATAATCCTCAAAGAAATAAACTTGAAGAATTTTTTATTTAATTTAAAATGAAATGTTCTCTTAGTTGTGTGACAGTTCTCTCTGTCATCCCTTTGGAGCCAGTGGTACCAAAACAAAGGCTGTTTCATACTTTAAAAATTTTTCCAAATGTATTTTCAAATGTAATTTATCTATGACCTTACTGCTGTGAGGCTCTCCAAAAATGCAACTGGATTCAATTCACCAAACATTTAATTTTTGACACTTCAAAACACTATGGAAGGTAATAAAGATACAAAGACAAAAAAGCAAAACTGTTCTTGCTCAAGGATCTTATTTCCCCTGGAAGGGACCCATGCTTATTACACATACATAAGCTTAAGATAAAGGAAATTGAGACAAAAGAGAGAATAATACCTGAGGTGAATCAGAAGAATTAACCGAATCTAGAAGACAAATAAGGAATCTCATTTATAAGGTGGTGAAAAAGAGGTAAGGCATTCCCTATATAACAGATAGCTTGTATAAAAGCATGTAAGTGGGAAGTAAAATCTGAAATTTAAGAATTTCTAGGTGTTCAATTTGTTTATAGTGGAGCCTGAATAAAGTACAGTAGTAACAAATAAGACTGGAAATATAAGTTGGAGCCACATTGTAGAGAGTTTTAAGGGACAAAAAGAAGACTTTAAATTTTATCTTATAAACAAATGGGAATCCATTGGAAGTTTTTTAAGTATGGAAGGTGCATGGTCAGACCTATGCTTCAGAGATCCCATTTTGGCAGCACTATGGGGAATGAATGAAAGAGAACATAAACAGGAAGATCAGAATAGAAATTGATATAGGAATACAGACGATGGGGAACTCAATTAGGGTCATGTCTGTGTAAGTAGAGAAAAGGAAATGAATGTAAGAGATGTGATAGTAGACAGGACTTATAAGTGGGAAGATAAAAGAAACAATCAAGGACCAGCCAATAAGCATTTATTAAGTGACTTTATGTGCAGAGCCATGTGATAGCCATTGGGAATACAAAGCCAAATGAAACAGCTCCTGCTCTCAAAGAGCTTATATGCTATGCATTTTTAAGGGTCTATTACATCATAAGAACTGTGCTGCACACTAGGGATACAAGCATGAAACAATAATCCCACTCCCACAGAGTATGTATAAAAAGAAATTTTGGAATACAAATAGAAGAGTCAAATGAAAAATGAAAAAGGTTAAATACAAATTAGTAATCAGAAAGAACTTTATAAGCATGAACTATTTACATTATAATGTATGGAAGAATTTTTCTAGAATCCTAATGTCACAAAGGATCATAGAAGTAGTTGATTGATATAGAACATCTACAGATAACTTCTTATACACTAAAGATGCTAGAATAAGAAAAGGTAGACGGGAAGGATACATTGGGGGAAATGAGAAGAAAGATGAAGAAAATTACTGAAATATATAATCAGGTTGCACAAATACAAGCATGAAAGTAGAGGAAGAGGCATATCAAATGAACTTATTCATCTGAATTGATCAAGAGAAAGCAGAAGACAAGAGAAAATTGGTTGTAGGGCTATACTTAACTTAGAACAAAAAAGAGGAAAATAAGTTATAAGAAGACAAAATGAATCAAATTGCTTATGACTAATCATAAGCAAAAAACCCAAAAATCTTAAGCTTAGAAAAGAGACAGTGAAAAAGGAAGGGTAACAACTTCAAATAAATGGGAATCATATAGGGCAAAAAAGTATAAGAGAAGAAAATGAAGGGAAATAAACAATTATCATATCTGTGAATTTGAATGGGATGTACTTATCCATGGATTATAAAGCAAAATTCAACAATATGTGCTTTTTTTGATTTGGATTTTTTCCACAAAAATATACTTGAGACAAAGATTCACATATAAGAGATTAAAGAAAATATATTTCATCTAGATATATGCAAGAAAAAACCCAGGGATAGAAATTATAATTTCAGATAAGGCAAAGCATGAATAAATTTAATTAAAAGAGATGAAGAGGGAAAATAAATTTTACCAAAAAAGTAACAAAGAGAATAAATTGATTTCAATACTTATATTTAAAGGAAAAACTAAACTATTATGAAGAGAAATGGCTAAACTGTAATGTGGGGGAACTTAATTCAGTCTGTCAGCCCTAGATAAATATAGTCAAAAATAGACATAAAAAGTTAAGGACTTGAATATAATTTTAGAAAAATTTGATATGATAGACCTCTGATTATTAAATGGAAATAGGAAGGAATATAAATATTTTTCAGCTGTGTGTGGGTACATTTACACAAATTGATCATCTCTTAATACATAAAATCCTCATGAACAAATATAGAAAAGCTGAAATATCATACACATTTTTTACTAACCACAATGTTATAAAAACATATCATATAAAGGCCTATTGGGAGAAATTATTAAAAATCACCTGGAAGCCAAATAATTCAATCCTAAAGACTAGTTGTTCAAAGATCAAAGCATAATTAATATAAATAAAAAACCAAAGAAATTACTATAATTTCATCAAAGATGATAGCAACAATGACATAACATACCTAAAATTTTTAAGATACACTCAAATTTTACCTTTAGGTAAAATTTATATTTCTAAGTACATTTATGAACAAGAAAAGAGAAAGATAAAGCCAATAAACTATGAATGCAATAATAAATGAATGCAAATAAAGATAAATGAATGCAAATAAAGATAAAGAAAATGAATCAATACATTTTTAAAAATCCAATGTGACACCAAATTGGAAATTTTAAAAATAAGAAGAGATTAATAAAATTGCAAACAAAAGAAATCCATCAACTAAATAAATACAATTAGGACCTAGTTTTTAAATCAATAACATAGCAAAATCCTTAAATTATTTGATTAAAAACAAGAAAGATTAAACTGAAATTACTATTAAAAATGAAAAAAGTATAATTTCATAATAGTCTGAGTCAATACATTGCCCCAAGGATCCATTTTTATTTTATTTTGACATTTCTTTACAGAGTTAGAAAAAAATAACAAAATTCATATGGAGTTATAAAAAGTCAAAAATCTCATGGAAAATAATGAAGGAGGGAGGATAAAGTAGGTCTATCAATGCCAACCATTCTATAAAACAATATGGAACTATTTCCAAAAAGCTATAAAACTGTCTATCCCCTTTGATTCTGCAGTACCACTACTAAGTCTGTTTCCCAAAGAGATTTCCTTTAAAAAAAGGAAGAAGACCTATATGTATATAAAAATATCTAGAGCTCTTCAGAGTTTTTTAGTGGCAAAGAATTAGAAATTGAAAGAATGTCCATCATTTAGGGAATTGCTGAATTCCTGAAAAAGTTGTGGTACATAGTTATAATATAATACTATTATTTTATTAGAAATAATGAGTAGAGTGGCTTCAGAAAAACCTAAAAAAGTTTATATGAACAAAAAGTTCATGCAAAGTGAAATGAGCAGAACCAAGAGAACAATGTACACAATAACAACAATGATCAACTATATAAGGATGATCCAAGATAATTTCAAAGGACTTATGATGAAAAATGTTATTCACCTCCAGGGAGAGAGAGAACTATTAGACTCTGAATACAGATTGGAGCATACATTTTTTCTCTCTCTTTTTTAAATGCTTCTTTCTTTTTATTAATTTTTTTTTTTTTTTTGCAACAGGCCAGTATGGAAATATATTTGTGTGATTATATATATATAAAACCAATGTAAAATTGCTTGCTTTTTCAATAAAGGGGGGGGGGAGGAAGTAGAGAATTTGGAACTCAAAAATGTGTTAAAAGTTTTACATATAATTAGAAAAAATAAAAATTTTAAAAAAGTATTATTGTATGAGAGGTTACCAGTAAACGGGAGAGTCAAAAGCCATATTGTAAGATTGTGAAGTGAGTGGGTGCTGAGAAAAATCATGCAATTGAGTTCAAGTTGGCTTTGGCTAGCAATTTGGCATTAAATGAAAGAGCATGATGTTTTCAATGTATTGTAGGATTGAGTGCAGTTTTTTGTGTAAGGTGAATAGCAATTTTGTTGTTTGCAGGGATGTAGAACAATTGTTGTCAGATCCTTACCTTGTTCTTTACCCAGCTGCTATGTATGACATATTATAAGTGACATTATAGGAATGGAAAAAAAGTTCAAAGGATTTCCAATTACCACCATCACCACTACCACATCATTTGAATAAGAGTTTAGTACCAAAAAACTTATGTCAACAAGAGAAAAGGAATTGAAAAGAGATTTAAATGCCAAAGAATCTTGCTAACCAACATTTTGAGCCTAGCTGGTGGGTCAGCATCCAAAAGAACTGAACCTAACACTGTGAACTTTTCAGAACAAATACCTTACAGTTCCATAAAACAAAACAACTCATTTAAAAATTCAATTGGACAAACACAAAAAGAAATTTTTAAAAAAGTAACTGAAGAAAATAATTCACTAAAAATCAGAACTGAACAAATGGAAATGAATGACTCAATGAGACATTAAGAATCAGTCAAGCAAAACCAAAAAAAAAAAAAAATGAAAAAATAGAAAAAATGTAAAATATTTACTTGGCAAAACAACTGACCTAGAAAACTGATCTAGAAGAGACAATCTTCCTGAAAACGATAACAAAAAAAGAGCCTAGACACTGTATTTCAGGAAATCATTAAAGAGAACCGCCTGAATGTCATAGAATCAGAAGGTAAAATAACCATTGAAAGAATTCACCAAACACTCCTGAAAGAGACCCCAAAATTAAAGTCCAAGGAATATCATGGCTAAATTTCAGAAATATTGGACCAAGGGAAAAATATTACAAGCAGCAAGAAAAAAACAATTCAAATATCAAGGAGCCACAATAAAGATTATGCAGGACCTAGCAGTTTTCACCTCAAAGGATCGAAGGGTCTGGAATCTGATATGCTGAAAAGCAACGGAATTTGAAATGCAACCAAGAATAAATTACCCTGCTAAACTGAGCATTTTCTTCCAGTGAAGAAGATGGACATTCAATGAAATAGGTAAATTCCATTTATTTCTGATGAAAAGACCAGAGCTAAACAAATAATTTGACCTCTCTACTGGTCATACTGCCATCTGGGGGAGGGGGTGGGGGGTAAAAGGTGAAAAACTGGAACAAGAGGTTTGGCAATTGTTAATGCTGTAAAGTTACCCATGCATATAACCTGTAAATAAAAGGCTATTAAATAAAAAAAAAAAATAATTTGACCTCCAAATATAAACTCAAGAGAAGCATAAAAAGATAAAAAGAACACTTTGAGAACTGTATTTCTGTTATGAATATACATAGAGAGTGCATGTATAATTTGATTTTACTGTTATAATATAAAAAGGAAACTAGAGGCGGAAAGAGGATTGCACGAGAAAAAGGGGAAAGTGGAGGTAAAAATGAGAGAAATTACATCTCAGGAAGAGGCAAAGAAAAACTATTATATTTAAGGGAAAGAAAGGAGGGGAATAAACATTGTGTGAATCTTACTCTCATCAGATTTGGCTCAAAGAGAAAATATTAGACATATTTGGTTTACAGAGAAATTTCTCTCACTTTATGGAAAAGTGATAGGGGAAATGGAAAAGGGAAGGGATAGGTTAAATAGAAGGGAAAACAGAAATAGTAGGGGAAAGGTATAAGAAAGGAAAAAGGACTCTGAAAGGGAAGGGCTTCATGAGGCAAGTGGTGCTCATAAGTGAAATGCTGGGGAGGAGGGAAAGGAAAAAAGGAAAAAGAAAAGTATAATTTAGGATTAATAGATGACAGGAAATGCAGAATTAGTAGCTTTAACTGTAAATGTGAATGGGTAAACTCTCCCATAAATTGGAAGTGAATAGCAGACTGGATTAAAATCCAGAATCCTACAATATGCTGTTGATAAGAAACACATTTAAAACAGAGCAATACATACAGAATTAAGATAAAAGACTGAAGCAGAATCTATTATGCTTCAGATGAATTAAAAAAAGCAAGAGTAGCCATCCTGATCTCAGATCAAGCAAAGTAAAAATTGATCTAATTTAAAAAGATAAGGAAGGAAGGAAACTATATCTTGCTAAAGGGTACCATAGGTAATGAAGCAATATTAATATTAAATATATATATGCACCATGTGCTATAAGCATGGGAGATTTCAACCTTGCTCTCTCAGAATTACATAAATCAAACCACAAAATAAATAAGAAAGAAGTTAAAGAGGTAAATAAAATACTAGAAAAGTTAGGTCATGATGGATTTTGGGAGAAAATTGAATGGAGACAGAAAGGAGTACACTTTCTTCTCAGCAGTTCATAGAATCTATACAAAAATTGACCATATATTAGGACATAAAGACCTCAAAATCACATATAGAAATAGTAAATATATATTTTTTTCAGATCACAATGCAATAAAAATTTCATTCAATAAAAGGTCAGGGGAAAATAGACCAAAAAGTAATTGGAAACTAAATAATCTCATCCTAAAGAATGAATGGGTGAAACATCAAATCATAGACACAATTATTAATTTCATCCAAGAGAGTGACAATAATGAGACAACATATCAAAATTTGAGGGATGCAGCCAAAGCGGTAATAAGGAGAAATTTTAGAGATGCTTACTTGCATAAAATAGAGAAAGAAAAGATCCATGAATTGGTCTTGCAACTAAAAAAAGCTAGAAAAAGAACAAATTAAAAACCCTCAATCAAATACCAAACTTGAAATTCTAAAAATAAAAGGAGAAATTAATAAAATTGAAAGTAAAAAAAAAAAACTATTGAATTAATAAATAAAACTAAGAATTAGTTTTATGAAAAAAACAACAAAATATATAAACCTTTAGTCAATTTGATTAGAAAGAGGAAAATCAAATTGTTAGCCTCAAAAAATGAAAAAGGAGAACTTTTCACCAATGAAGAGGAAATTAGAGCAATAATTAGGAGTTACTTTGCCCAACTTTATGTCAATTAATTTGATAACCTAAGTGAAATGGAAGCATACTTACAAAAATATAGATTGCCCAGATTAATAGAAGAGGAAATAAATTACTTGAATATTCCCATTTTAAAAAAAGAAATAGAAAAAGAAAAAGAAAAGCTATTAATCAACTCCCTAAGAAAAAATCCCCAGGACCAGATGGATTTTCATTATCATTGGAATTCTACCAAGCATTTAAAGACTAATTAACTCCAATACTATATAAACTATTTACAAAAAATAGGGAACAAAGGATTCGTACCAAATTCCTTTTGTGACACTGAGATGGTACTGGTACCTAAACCAGATAGGATGAAAGCAGAGAAAGAAAATTATAGACCAATCTCCCTAATGAATACTGACACAAAAATCTTAAAGTATTAGCAAAGAGATTACAGGAAATCATTCCCAGAATAATACACCATGATCAAGTAGGATATATACCAGGAATGCAGGGCTGGTTCAATATTAGGAAAACTATTAGCATAATTGACTATATGGATGAACAAAAACTATATGATTATCTCAATAGATACATTAAAAGTATTTGATAAAATCCAACATCCATTCCTATTAAAAAATACTCTCTAGTGTACACTAGAGAATATAGGAATAAATGTACTTTTCATTAAAATAATCAGTAGCATCCATTTAAAACCATCAGCAAGCATGATATGTAATGGGATAAACTAGGACCATTCACAGTAAGATCAAGGGTGAAACAAGGTTGCCCACTATCACCATTAATATTCAATATTGTATTAGAAATGCTAGCTTTGGTGATAAGAGAAGAAAAAGAGATTAAAGGAATTAGAGTAGAAATGAAGAAAGAAAAATGCAGGTGATATGATGATATACATAAAGAACCTAGAGAATCAATTAAAAAAGTATTAGAAGTAATCTGCAACTTTAGCAAAGTTGCAGGATACAAAATAAATCCACATAAATCATCAGCATTTTTATATATCACTAACAAAATCCAACAGCAAGAGATACAAAGAGAAATTCCACTTAAAACAACTGTTGATAGCATAAAATATTTGGGAATCTATCTGTCAAAGGAAAGTCAGGAACTATATGAACAAAACTACAAAACACTTGCCACTCAAATAAAATCAGATCCAAACAACTTAAAAAAATATCAAGTTCTCTTGGACAGGTCAAGTGAATATAATAAAGATGACAATACTACGTAAACTAAACTATTTATTTAGTGCTACACCAATCAAACTCCCAAGAAACTATTATACTGACCTAGAAAAAAATAACAACAAAATTCATCTGGAAGAACAAAAGGTCAAGAATTTCAAGGGAAATAATGAAAAAAAAAAAAAAAAAAAAAAAGCAAATGAAGATGGCCTAGCTATACCAGATTGAAAACTATATTATAAAGTAGTGGTCACCAAAACCATTTGGTACTGGGTAAGAAATAGAGTAGCTGATCAATGGACAAGGTTATGTTCACAGGACAAAATAGTCAATGACTTCAGCAGTCTAGTGTTTGACAAACCCAAAGGCCCCAGATTTTGGGATAAGAATCTACTATTTGACAAAAATTGCTGGGAAAGTTGGAAACTAGTATGGCAGAAATTAGGCATTGAGCCACATCTACCACTGTACACCAAGATAAGGTCAAAATGGGTTCATGATCTAAACATAAAGAATGATATTGTAAACAAATTAGAAGAACATTGAATAGTTTACCTCTCAGACCTGTGGAAGTGGAAAGAACTTGTGACCAAAGAAGAACTAGAGATCATTATTGATTATAAAATGCATAATTTTGATTATATTAAGTTGAAAAGGTTTTGTACAAACAAAACTAATGCAGACAAGATTAAAATGGAAGCAATAAACTGGGAAAACATTTTTATATTCAAAAGTTCTGATAAAGGCCTCATGTCTAAAATATATAGAGAATTGACTCAAATTTATAAGAAATCAAGCCATTCTCCAATTGATAAATGGTCAAAGGATATGAACAGACAATTTTCAGATAAAGAAATTGAAACTATTTATAGTCATATAAAAAGGTGCTCCAAATCACTATTGATCAGAGAAATGTATATTAAGACTACTCTGAAGTGAGAGAGAATCATGGGAACAGTGTGGAACACAACATAGCATTCTCACTCTCTGTGTTGTTATTTACTTGCATTTTATTTTCTTTCTCAGTTTTTTTTCCTTCCTTCTTGATCTGATTTTTCTTATGTATCAAGATAACTATAAATATGTATACTATATTGGATTTAACATGTATTTCAACATATTTAACATGTATTGAACTATATGCCAGCTAGGGGAGGGGGTGGCGAGAAGGAAGAGAAAATTTGGAACAGAAGGTTTTGGGTCAATGTTGGAAAAATTACCCATGCATATGCTTTGTAAATTAATTAATTAAAAAAAAAAGACTACTCTGAGATACTACTACATAACTCTCAGATTGGTTAAATGACAGTAAAAGATAATGAATGTTAGAGGGGATGTGGAAAAACTGGCACACTGATACATTGTTGGTGGAAGTGTTCCATCCATTCTAGATTCAATCATTCTGGAAAGCCATTTGGAACTATGCTCAAAAAGTTATCAAACTGTATACCCTTTGATTCAGCAATGTTTCTATTGAGCTTATATCTCAAAGAGATCTTAAAGGAGGGAAAGGGACCCATATGTCCCTTTGTTTGTGGCAGCCCTTTTTGTCATTTTTTTTGTCATGTCTTTGTCAAGAAACTGGAAACTGGATGCCCCTCAGTGTAATGTCCAGGCTAACTTTCTGGAGGATCTCTGGATGGGCCTTGGTCTCAGCAAGATAGACACCACGAGAATGGTCAGAAATAGAGTCAGAGTCTTTATTGTCTCCTTCAAGACTCCTTTACAATCTGTGTTTGTCACAATCTGATCCAATCTCAATCTGTATCTCTCCCAGTCTCCTGCAGTCTGTGACAGTGTGCCAGTCTGACCCAGTCTTGATCTTATGGAGCAGTGCAGGACCAGGAGAGCCACCAGGAGGATGGTCAAGGATGGAATGTCTCATTTCCAGTTCTTTTCAGCCATTAAATGCCCTATTACAATTACATAATTACATCATAATAATTATGTATGAATTAGAGAACCATTATATCACAATGCTAAGTACTAAGTATATGTATATTAAAGAACCATCATCTTATCAACTCCACTAAGTTAATACCTTGTTGTAAGTATCCTTGTTTCAAGTATACTGCTCCAGAGTTCTAGCCCTCTCTCTACACATCAGTTGGAGAATGGCTGAATAAATTATGGTATATGAATGTTATGGACTATTATTGTTCTGTAAGAAGTGATCAACAGGAGGATTTCAGAGAGGCCTGGAGAGACTTACATGAATTGATGCTAAGTGAAATGAGCAGAACCAGGAGATGATTATACATGGCAACAAGACTTTATGATGATCAATTCTGATGAACGTGGCTCTCTTCAACAATGAGATAATTCAAACCAGTTCCAATTGTTTGGTGATTAAGAGAGCCCATCTACACCCAAAGAGAGGATTATGGGAACTGAGTGTGGACCACAACATAGCATTTTCACTGTTTCTGCTGTTGTTTGCTTGCACTTTTGTTTTCTTTCTCAAGTGTTTTTTTCCTTCTTGATCCATTTTTTTTTTGTGCAGCAAGATAACTGTATAAACATGTATACATATATTGGATTTAACATATATATATATATGTATATATATATTTTATATATATATATTTTAACATATTTAACATGTATTGGACTACCTGCCATCTAGAGGAGGAGGTGGGGGGAAGGAGAGGAAAATTTGGAACAGAGGGTTTTTCAAGGGTCAATGTTGAAACCATGCATATGTTTTGTAAATACAAAGCTATAATAATAAAAGTTATGTCCATCAGAATTGATCATTGTATAATCTTGTTGTTGCCATGTATAATGATCTCCTGGTTCTGCTTATTTCATTTAGCATCGGTTCATTTAAGTCTAAGTTTCCCCAGGACTTTCTGAAATCATCCTGCTGATTGTTTCTTATAGAACAATAATATTCCATAACATTCATAGACCATAACTTATTCAGCCATTCTCCCACTGATGGGCATCAACTCAGTTTCCAGTTTCTTAGCACTACAAAAAGGGCTCCTACAAACATTTTTGCACATATGGGTTCCTTTCCTTCCTTTAAGATCTCTTTGAGACATAAACCCATTAGAAATACTGTTGGATCAAAGGGTATGCACACTTTGATAGACTTTTAGGCATAGTTCCAAATTGCTCTTCAGAATGGTTGGATCATTTTGCAACTCCATCAACAATGTATTAGTGTCCTGGTTTTCCTACATCCCCTTCGACATTTATCATTGTCTTTTCCTGTCATCTTAGTCAATCTGAGAGGTATATAGTGTTACTTCAGAATTGTCCTAATTTACATTTTTCTGATTAATAGTGATTTAGAGCACCTTTTCATATGACTAGAAATGGTTTTAATTTCTTCATCTGAAAATTGTTCATATCCTTTGACCATTTATCAATTGGAGAATGGCTGGAATTCTTATAAATTTGAATCAATTCTCTTTATAATTTGGAAATGAGGCCTTTTTCAGAACCTTTGAATGTAAAAATGTTTTTCCCAGTTTATTGCTTCCCTTCTAATTTTATCTGCATTAGTTTTGTTTGTACAAAAACTTTTAAACTTAATATAATCAAAGTTATTTATTTATTTATTTTTGTTTAGTAATGATTTCTAGTTCTTCTTTGGGCACAAATTCCTTCCTTCTCCACATATTTGAGAGGTAAACTATACTTGGTTCTTCTAATTTGCTTATAGTATCACTTTTTATATCTAAATCATGAACCCATTTTTATCTTATCTATGGTGTTAGGTGTGGTCAATACCTTGTTTCTGCCATATTAGTTTCCAATTTTCCCAGAAGCTTTTGTCAAATAGTGAGTTTTTTTCCCCAAAAGCTGGAATGTTGGGCTTTGTCAAAAACTAGATTGCTATTGTCATTGATTATTTTTGGACTATACTTTAAAAGCTAAATGTGCATACTCTTCAACCCAGCAAAACCACTACTCCAAAATATATATATATATATAAAAGGAAAAGGAATCTTATGTAAGAAAATACTTATTGCAGTTCTTTTTGTTGGGATAAAGAAGTAAAAATGGAGAGGGTATGCATTAATTGGAGAATGCTTAAAATGTTATAGACTATTAATATGATGAATACTATTATATTCTAAGACATGATCAAATAGATGAAGTTTTAGAGACACCTAGGAAATACTGTATGAAGTAAATAGGACCAAAAATAATTTATATAGTTTCCACAATATTATAAAGATATTTAACATTTAAAAAATTAAGAACAATTCCAGAAAACTCATGCTGAAATATAACAACCAATTCTTCAGAGTGATAGAGAAATGATAGACTCAAAGTACTTATTGAGACTTTTTTTAGGTGTAACCAATGTGGAAATTGTTTTGCTTGTCTGTATTTGTTTCAATACCTTTATTTTCCTCTCTCCTGAAATGGACATTAAAAAAAAAAATGATTCCAATTAATTGGATTTTTTTTTTTTTTTTTGCTGAGGCAATTGGGGCTTAATGACTTGCCCAGGGTCACAAAACCAGGAAGTGTTAAGTGTCTGAGGCCAGATTTGAACTTAGGTCTTCCTGACTTCAGGGCTGGTGCTCTATCCACTACACCAACTAGCTGTTCCAAAAAATTATTTTTAAAAGAAGTTACATTGCAGAAGAAGACTATGGATTGACTGCAGTTGGAGATGCCCAACAATGACAATTGGAGATGCTCTACAGAGAGAAACACAGTATCACCAAAAAACTGTAGGAGTTGTGCAGTATCAATGATACGAGTTTTTCTATCCATTTAAATTTCCTGGTCATGATTGTTTTCCGTGTAGTTCTCCTCTTACTGGTGGAAGGAACCTACTTATAATATATCCTTCTTTGTCAGGGGAGAATTTTTCTTGGCATTTATTTTGATATGCTATCTGGTGAAATTTCTTTGCTTTTTAACCAATGTATCATTTGTTTTCTATAGACCAAAATGGTTGTAGTGAGTTCGGTTGTGAAAAGTTTTCAATGATAAATAGCACAGCATAACATAGAATGATGGATGATAGAGTAATTTCTTCCTTAACAAGAGGTCTTCTGTAACAAATTTAATCCCCTTTGTCCCTTTAAAGTACCACTTTTATCCCTTCTTTTTCTGTGCAGTTCTTGCCTATATCTTTGCATATATACTTAATGTATTGTTGACATTCTATAGGCATTTCATATCCCAAAGAATCCAGCAGACCACTTTAATCTGTTATCCCCAATTCTCATTGCTTGATTAACCCACCTCATTTTCATTCTATAACTATGTTCAGTTAGGTATTTTACTCAAGTTATCTTTGGTAATTTGCCACAGCCTACATACACCCACCATCAGTCTTTCTATTACCTTTTGGGTCATCTGCAATGTTTTAGTTTTTGCAGATCAAGATGTTCCAGGACTTGTAGTCATTGAGCAGCACTGGGAGAATATTGATATTGAAAAGCTGTGGTGGCAGGGAACAGCTTTGATACAGAACATGAATAAGTAGCCGTACTTATTTAAGTATTCTATGTTGAAAGAAGACCTCTCCTCAAGCAGAGTTAAGTATTATACATGTCCTACATTTGGCAAATGTTCAATCATTTTTCTGTTCTATCTTTCAGTAAATTGTTCATTTTCACAATTGGATATTTCTCAAAATTAAATGCTAGTTTATGCACCCAGAAGCAATATTATAAAAAGAGAATAATGGATGTTATTTTATATTATTATAAGTTTAAAAGTGAAAACATTTCCCCTTTTTATAAATTAGTTACCCTTCCCTGCTGATTTGGTTAACTGGGTTTCTTTTATAATTGCTATATGTAAAGCTCTTCCTAGCAACTCTCTAAAAAAAATTCCACTGTTCTTTTTGTAATGATCCTCACTTTATTATTTTTAGCATAGTCTTTTGATTTCATGAATGTTTTCTTTAAAAAAATACATTTTGGTAATTATTTAATTTTTTTTTCATTTAAAATAGTTGCTATCTGATTTTTATTTGTGAAAATTAAGAATAAGTGATTAGTTTTGGAAAAAATATTGCTTCCTTTTTATTTTGTGTGACTTTGTCATAACTTTAGTCTAAGAGGACATTCTATGCTCCATTAACAAATTCATAGAAACCCTAGCCTTCTGGATTGAATCAACCCATCAAAAAATATATGCTAGGTGAGTACAAATCCTTTATTTATTCAATCAATCAGCCAAACACCTAAATTAAATAAGAACAAATCCTTGATAAATTGGGAAAAGTGAATTATTTGGGTTATTGGATTAAGGTAAATTATATTATGCAAGAAATATCTTGTAGTGGATCGAAGAGACTTACTTAAGCACCATGGGATTTGGATAAAGTAGTAAGACAGTTCAAAACCCAATATTATAATAGCAGGCTACCCTAATGAACTTCTGAAAACTTAAAGAATGGAAAGGAAAGAATCCCCTTTATCAGAGAATAAGCTTATGATATTTGATAAATCTTAAGGTTTGGGTTGCCCATTGCCATTGGTAATGGTGTCTCAGGAGCAGTAGTGATTGGTTGGCATTAGGAAGTGAGGACACACCAAGAAACACCAATTCTAGAATTCTCCAAGGGCACTGACTCTCAGAATCCAGCAGAGAGCCACACATATTTTAGAAGAAAAGCTATGACAAATAGGAACAGCATACTAAAAATCAGAGACAGCACCTTGCTGACAAAAGTCTATATAAGTCAAAGCTATGGTTTTTCTAGTATCAATATATGGCTATAGAGTTGGACTCTAAGGAAAGCTGAGTGGTACAGAATTGATGCTTTCAAATAATGGTATGGAAAAGATTTTTGAGAGTCTCTTGGGCACCAAGGAGAGCAGATCAGTCAATACTTTAAAAAATTAATTCAGGTTACCCACTGGAAAGTCAAATACTGAAGCTGAAGCTTAAATACTTTGGCCACACAATTAGAAGACAAGACTTATTGGAAAAGAATCTGATGTTGGGAAAGATTGAAGGCAAAAGGAAAAAGAGATGGCAAGAGGATGAGATAGTATCATGAAAACAATGAACATGAACTTAAGCAGACTTCAAGAGATAGTAGAATAGATTGGCCTGGTATGTTATGATCCATGGGATCACAAGGAGTCACTATGACTAAATGACTGAACAATAAAATTCTATTACATTCTTGTACCACAACTTGTTTAACTATACTCCCCCTAAATGGGAATTTGCTTTGTTTTTCATTCTTTGCCATAGTGAAAAATATTGCTGCAAATATCTTGGGGTATTATGAAACCTTTATTTTTATAATTCACCTTGTTGGGGTATGTATCTGACAATGAATCTCTAAATCATAGATTGTGAACTTTTTAGTCAATTTCTTAACAATTCCAAAATCCTTTCCAGACCAGTTTGACCAGTAATCAGCTTTTAATAAAAAGATAATTTTCAGCCCAATGAATCATTGAAATTTATTTGGCTTGCCTACTATTCACTCACTTCTTTTCACTAAATGTAGTAAAAATTTCATATGTCTCCATATGAAGTGGTCAGTGGGTCAAAAGGTAGGTTAAGACCAAGTTCAAAATCTCTGTGAGCCATACCTTTTAGCTTCTCATTTTTGACAGAGGAGACATAACTTATACTTAAGAAGACATAACTTATACTTAAGGAGGCATAGCTTATACTTAAAAGTAAATAATATATGGAATTGACATCATCATCTAGAAGAAAAAAGATGATGAATATTTGTTGGGTAATGGTAATTGGAAAGGAAGGCAGGACAAAGTGTTCTTAGAGACAAACAAGTCCCTCAGTTTAGTGATAATGATATAAACAATTTTGGAATGCCATTAATTCTAATGTAGAATTAGTATAGGAAAGGCCAATAAAACAACAGTATTAGGTGTTTTAGAGAAGCAACAAGGAAGTAACTATTCAAAAGATAATTATTGTCTATAGAAGACACTCTATATCCTATCTATCTATATTTTTTTCTACAATACTAATACTAAGAATATTGAATTTAAAGTCACAAAAGCACTTTTAAAGTATACATATATAACATACTCTGAGCCAAGTCACTCTGATATAGACACTATTGCTGATCTGAGATATGCATAGGACCCTGATGGAAAGATGGGAAGTCAAAAATCCTCCTTCAAAGCTTACAAGATCCTCCTCTGGTCAAAAAACAGGGTGATGGTGGAAGGGTCACTGGAGAGCACTGCACTCACTTAAATCTCACTTAAATCTGGAATAATCCTGATTCTAAATTATTTTAGTAATTTACAGATGTTCTCTTAAGCATGATAAATTAAAATATAATATAAAATAATATAATAGCCAATCTAGACGTGAATCCTGTATAATGTCAGTCCAGCTACAAGGACTTTCTTTACATATTCTAAGTAATTTGAACCTTATAACAACCTACAAGGTAGGCACTGCTTACATTACAGGAGTTAAAAGGTACAATGGAATGAAAGCTAAATATGGATTTAGAAGATCTAGGTTCAAATACTGACTTTTGCCACTAATGACTTATATGACTTCAGGTATGTCACTTAATTTCTCTCTCTCTCTCTCTCTCTGTCTCTTCCTATCTCTCTGTCTCTGTCTCTGTGTCTCTCTCCCCTTTCTCATAGTGTCTTCCCTTTAATGGAGTCTTTGTCCTTACTATAGCTAACTTGGTTAGTCTGCTATGTTGAGGTGTGAGAAATGAGAATTGAGAGATCCCCTGATAGCAATGGGGTCTCCTTGGCTGGTTGCAGACTTTGTGAAAGAATTCCCAAACCCAAATGAAAGAGGCGAGAGGTTTGTGACAAAAATGGGTTTATTACACTGAAAAAAAAATCTTCACCAGCGGGCAAAATCCTATTAGGATTATTTGCAAAGGTCTGGGCACACAGCATTTGATTTATTGGATTCTGTTGGCCCAGAGCTGGGGACCTTTCAATAAAGGGTGGTGATCATGCTCCTAGCCAAGATCTTCAATTGAATAGGAGATTACTATCTGGGAGTTTTCCCTATGAACAAGAGGGTGGGCCCCTCCCAGAGGCTGGGAGGGTTTGAGACCCAGGACTACCCTTCCCCCAAAGATTAAAGGGGACACAGTTTGCATCAAGGCCTTTCCAACCTTCTCCCACACTCCTCTATGGGTTTATCCTTTTAGTCAGTGACATACTCAGATCTCATGGTGTATTTTTTATAATGGATTCTTCCAAACTCCTTTCCTTGGTAACCCTATTGCTTTTCCAAATCTATTTCATATTTACCACTCGTGATGCCCATGTTATCTCTTCATTTTGTCTGCAATTTCTTCTCCTAAATAAATGCTTCTTTTGGCAAAGAGAAAGGCCATTGTAAATTTGTCCCATGTATATTTCAAACTAGGAATTGCTATTCTGAACTCATGAAAGGGAGTGAGTTGTCTCATAACAACTGATTGTGAGTTAAGTACTTTAGGTACTAGGTTCTGTTTAAAGATTCCATTTAATAACTGTCAGAAAAGTTTCTCTATTTCCTCATATCTAACCTAAATCCCTCATGATTTGACCTAAATCCCTACCTTTTGTTTTGTTCTCTCTGGAAACCAAGTACAATTAGTCACCAACCATCTATTTGACACCTGAATAATACCAAAAGAAGAGAGGCAATGTGCAAAACTCCCAAATAAATGACTCTTGTCTCATATCTCAATTTCTTCAGTTCAGTACTGGACAGACCTCACTGACCTGTCTTTCAGGACTACTAAGTGGATTAACTCATGATCCTACAATAGTAGGATAAATAGTGGAAAATCAAAGCTCCAAGTCAGGGAGAGACTGCAAACAAAGTCCTAGATAAGAGTCAAATCTTTCTGGCTTTAGCACATGCCACCAGTGTGAGTTCTCTTCACCCACTCTAATGGGTACCCCAGATGATCATGACATAGAAGCAGAAAGTTGTCCTCTATAACTCAGTCACTTAATAAAGCTTAATTGATTGGCTGATTGACCCTGGAGTCATCTTGAGACACTTCCAACCACCCCCTTCTTTATGCCTGTGTTCTCCATAATTAATTTAGTTTCTTACTTTTCTTTGAGTTTACAGATACTCCATGAATAGTACATACTAAATATAACATGGTAGTAACAGAGTCATTATTCCATTTTGACTTTTTAAAAAATTCTCTTCTGTGTATTTTAAATGTTTATTAATTGCTGGTGTTCTATCAAACAGTACATATAATTACCTCCACTTGACTTTATCACCAATTTAGGGAATAGATTACCATGGCCTTTACTGCCCAGAAGACATTTTCACTTCCCTCCCAAGGTTTCACATCCCCCTGCTGAAGAGAAGTTTTTTGCAGGGAGGATTCTAGGCTCTCTACAAATGGTTCTAGCCTGCTGTTCTTTCTTCAGTTGTAGTGGTGGTGCCCTATATCCAAGTTCTGTTTAGCCACTAACAGATTACCTTTTCCTCAGAAATATTTACTCCCAAAGATATAATCACAAATATGCAGATTTTCCCAGTACATGGAAGGTATAATCTTCTTCCTCTCTTTACACTACATTATTCTTTAGGGTGGAGGAAGAATTAGGTTCAGAGGTTAGCTAGGTTCCCATAGAGCACAGTTTCTGCTCTAAGCCCAAACTCCTGCTGGGCTTGAATCCAGGGTGACTGGCTGGCTGCAACCCCCCCAGTCTGCAGTTCTGGTGCCAGAGTCACCATGGCTTGAATTCCTGGGTCCCATGGATCACCTCCAGCATCTACAAATGAGAAGAAACAACACAATAAAAACAACCCTCCTTGAGACCCATTTCCCAAAGTTGGAAGTAAAAGAGAGAGAACAGGGAAGAAAAAAGGAAGTACTTTCCTTCTCCCTAGTTCAATTCGGCTCAATAATGCTGTAAGTAACTTGGGATTTTCATCCTCTGGATGCAGCAGATAAGGGTGGCCAAAAAGAGCATTTTCAGAATAACTCAGTCTTGCCAGGTTTAAAGGTACAGGCAGTCAATCAAAAGAGGCTAAACCCAACTATGTGTATAAATTATAATATATGTATATAATCATGTACTATGTTGTGTACATATTTTTACAATATATCATATAATGTGTATACATGTGCAAAGCATATGCTATAATCTGTATTATGTATAATACATGTACATTAATATATATTTATACATGTATATGCACACACATAACTATGTATATATTATCTATGTCTCAAACCATTCTCTGAATTCATCATCTCTCTTTTATGAAGTAGGTAGTCTGTTTTCATCTCTGAAATCATGATTAGTTGTTGGGTTGATCAGATTTCCCAAGGTTTTCAAAGTTGATTGTCTTTGCAGGATAGCTGTTATTATACAAAATTATATTTCCTGATTCTGCTCACTTTATTCTACATCAATTCAGACAAATCCTCCTAGGTTTCTATAAAATTTTCCTTTTCATAAATTCTTATGGCATGATGTTTCATCACATGCAAAGACTATAATTTACATATCCATTACTTATATGCTGAGCATCTTCTCAGTCCTATTTATTTATTGCCAACACAGAGCTACAATAAATATATTTGTTCATAAGTCCTTTTCCTCGTTCACTGATCTCTTTGTGGATATAAACCCAGGAGTGGCATTAGTGGGTAAAAAGGAATGTATACTTTAATAACTTTTAGGGCACAGTTACAAATTGATTTCCAAAATGGTTGAACTAATTCATAGCTCCACCAACAGTGCATTATCACACTTGTTTTTCCCATGGGCCTGCAAGAATATGTCAGTTTCCATTTTTCTTTTCAACCTAGCCACTCTGATGGCTCTGGTGACTATGATGCACATCAGAATTATTTTAATTTTCTTTTCTCTAATTCATTTTTTCAAATTGTTATTTAGGTGGTAAGGATACTACTAGACATTTGGAGAACAATCTGGAATTATGCCTAAAAAGGTTATAAAACCACATATACCTTTGGACCCAGTAATACCATTACTAGTTCTGTATCCCAAGGTTATCAGGGGAAAAAAATAAAGGAACCTATATGTTCTAAAATATTTATTTATTTTTTCTTTCTTTCTTTCTTTTTTCTTTTTTTTAATTTAATAGCCTTTTATTTACAGGTTATACGTATGGGTAATTTTACAGCATTAACAATTGCCAAACCTCTTGTTCCAATTTTTCACCTCTTATCCTCCACCCCCTCCCCCAGATGGCAGGATGACCAGTAGATGTTAAATATATTAAAATATAAATTAGATACACAATAAGTATACATGACCAAACTGTTATTTTGCTGTACAAAAAGAATCAGACTCTGAAATATTGTACCAATAGCTTGTGAAGGAAATCAAAAATGCAGGTGGGCAAAAATATAGAGATTGGGAATTCAATGTAATGGTTTTTAGTCATCTCCCAGAGTTCTTTCTCTGGGCATAGCTGGTTTAGTTCATTACTGCTCCATTGGAAATGATTTGGTTGATCTCATTGCTGAGGATGGCCAGGTCCATCAGAACTGGTCATCATATAGTATTGTTGTTGAAGTATATAATGATCTCCTGGTCCTGCTCATTTCACTCAGCATCAGTTTGTGTAAGTCTCTCCAGGCCTTTCTGAAATCATCCTGTTGGTCATTTCTTACAGAACAATAATATTCCATAATATTCATATACCACAATTTATTCAGCCATTCTCCAATTGATGGGCATCCACTCAGTTTCCAGTTTCTAGCCACTACAAAGAGGGCTGCCATAAACATTCATGCACATACAGGTCCCTTTCCCTTCTTTATGATCTCTTTGGGATATAAACCCAGTAGTAACACTGTTGGATCAAAGGGTGTGCACAGTTTGATAACTTTTTGAGCATAGTTCCAAACTGCTCTCCAGAATGGTTGGATTCGTTCACAACTCCACCAACAATGCATCAATGTCCCAGTTTTCCCGCATCCCCTCCAACAATCATCATTATTTTTTCCTGTCATCTTGTTCTAAAATATTTATAGCAGCAATCTTTGTCGGGACAAAGAATTAAAAATTGAGAGGATGCCCATCCATTAGGGAATGGGCTAAACAAGTCATAGTATGTAATTGTGATGGAACATGACTATGATATAAGAAATGAGGAAGTAGGTGATTTTAGAAAAACATGGAAAGACTTGCATGAACTAATTAAAAGTGAAATGAAGAGAATCAAGAGAATGTTGTATATAATAACAGCAATATTGTTCTAAATCAACTGTGAACAACCAAGTTATTCTGAGTATTATAAATACTCACATCAACCACAGAGATCTTCTGAAGGAAGATACTATTCACCTCCAGATAAAGAACAGAGAGATAGAAATATACATAGTATGATTTTATATGTATTTATGTATCTGTGTCAAATGGTGGACTTCTCTAATGTGGGATGGTGAGGGAGGGAGAGTTTTAAGTTCGGAATTTAAAGTATACCCTAAAAAATATTATTTAGGGTAGTTTTTTTTTAATATGGCCATTGATAACTTGGAATTTTTTCTTATACAAAGAATTTCTTTTATATCTGTGGCATTTTTAAAATTGTGGAATGGCTTTTGTTCCTACAAATTTGAATCATTTCCCTATATATCATAGAAATGAAAGTTTTATCTTGCCTCTGTTATTCTCATCTCTACCCCTGATTGTTGCATTTACTTAAAACCATATCTTAGCATATCTATATTGATGATATATAACTGTATATCCCTATAATACAGCATGTACAACATATTGATACATGTCTATACATGCATAGGTAGACACATATGAATATATATATTATATATATGTCCCAATCTGTATCTGAATCCAACTCCTCTCTGTTAATCCCTAAGATGATGTAAAATGTTGTTCTTGATTATATAGATTAAATATAGTCTTGGGTAGCCTTATAGTGATGCCTCATCTGGAAACCTTATAGTTAAATACAAACCTATATATCTAAGTAAGGATCCTTAACCTATTTGTTTGTTTGTTTATTTTGTGGCAAAGATACTTTAGGCAAGCAGGAAAAGCCTGTCCAATTCTTCTTAGAATGTTTTTAAATGCATAAAATAAAATACATAGAATTACAAAGTGAATCAATTATACTGAAATATAATTATCAAAATTAAAAATAAAAGATTAAAAATAAAAATAAACGAAACCATGTTTATAGGTTTCAGGTTAAGAACCTCTTCTCTACTAGGAACTGGAAAATGAATGGATGCCCATCAATTGGAGAATGGTTGGGTAAATTGTGGTATATGAATGTTAGGTAACATTATTGTTCTGTAAGAAATGACCAGCAGGATGAATACAGAGAGCCTTGGAAAAACTTACATGAACTGATGCTGAGTGAAATGAGCAGAACCAGGAGATCATTATTCACTTCAACAACAATACTGTATGAGGATGTATTCTGTTGGAAGTGGATATCTAACAAAGAGAAGATCTAATTCAGTTCCAATTGATCAATGATGGACAGAAACAGCTACACCCAGAGAAGGAACACTAGGAAATGAATGTAAACTTGTTTGCATTTTGTTTTTCTTCCCAGGTTATTTTTACCTTCTGAATCTAATTCTTTTTGTGCAACAAGAGAACTGTATGGTTTTGCACAGTTATATTGTATCTAGGATATACTATAACATATTTAACATGTATAAGACTGCCTGCCATCTGGGGGGGAGGGGGGAGGGAGGGAAGGGAAAAGCTGGAACAGAAGTGAGTGCAAGGGATAATGTTGTAAAAAAATTATCCATGCATATGTTCTGTCAATAAAAAGTTATAATAATAATAAAAAAGAACCTCTGCCCTATAAGGAGAGAAATGCTCAAACCCTGCTCAGTATCCTGGTAAATCTCACTCACTAAACTTCAAGTAAATATTTATGACCCATTTTAGATGTGTATATATTCCTTGACATTTTGAATCTCTTGATGAATCTGTGATTTTTATGCATAGAGATATCCCTTACAGTGATACAGATTGTAATCCATCTATGCATTCTCTGTGACTTTTGTGCTAAATATTCCATTGCAAGTCTACTCAATGTGCTGGGAGCTTCCCAATCTTTTGATATGTTGTAGCTTCCAATCGTTGTATAATGAAGACTCTTCAATGATTAATCTTGCTCATGCTATGCAATTGGCCTACTTCCTTTTCCAACTGTTTGGTTCTACTACACTTTTTATACTATTTTATACTTTTTCATATTATTCTTTTATACTTTTTATACTATTCTTCCTGTACAATCTTTCCTCATTAATATGCTCAATTTGCTTGTGCTTACTATGTATTTTCTATTGTCCTTTGAGTGAATTACAACCTTAATTTTTTGGAGACTGTGGTATTTCATGACTGAAAGCAGTACAGCATCAGTGGAACAATGATGGTGTTTAAAAGATGGATTTTTGTTTCAGAGTGAAATTTGGGGTTATTAAAAGTACTCTGCAGTTTCCCAAAGGCAACCCAAACTTCTCTCCTCATTCTAATTTATAGTGGATCCTATTTATTATCTATCTGTAATGTCTGTTTTCAGTACATGTACTAATGGACCAGCTCTACAGGTTGGCCAATCAACTATCTATTGCAATCTAGACAATAGGTATTTTGTCCTTTATATTTTTTAACTCAATCATCAAGCAAAAACATTTCAATATGCAAACAACAAAATAAAACTTCGTACACAAAGTGTGAACTTATGGGGGATTCTTAAAGTGTATATTAAATTTAACATTATAGTAAAATAATTGCTTTACTTGTGTTCCTTTCCCCTTTTATGTTCATTTAAAAATTTTGAGTTCCAGATTCTCTCCCTTCCTCCAGCCCCTCTCTTACCAATTGAGAAGTCAAGCAATTTGATATTCACTATACATGTGAGATCATCCAAAATAGAGTTCCATATTAGCCATGTTCTAAAAAAGGGCAAGAAAAATAAAATTTCTAAAAGTATGCTTCAATATGCATTCAGAGTTCATTACTTCTTTCTTTGGAAGTAAATTACTATTTTCCATCTTCAGTCCTTTGGAATTGTTCTGGATTATTGTATGATCAGTGTAGCAAAGTCTTATGTGGTTGATCATCATTACAATGTTACTGTGTACAATGTTCTCATGGTTTTGTCTGCTTCACTTGCAAACAGAACAGAACATTATATCAGTTCATATAATGTCTTCCTAGGTTTTTCTGAAACCACCTTGCTTGTCATTTCTTATAGCACAGTAGTTTTCCATCACAATCACACACCACAACTTGTTCAAGCATTCTGCAGTTGATAGACATTTCCTCATTTTTTGCCACCACAAAAGGAACATGTATAATTATTTTATATATATATATATATATATATATATATATATATATATACACATATCCTTTTCTTTTTTCTTTAATCTCTTTGGGATACTAACCTAGTAGTAGTACTGCTCAGGTCAAAAGGGCATGCACAGTTTTACAACCCTTTGAGAATAGTTCCAAATTTTTTTTTGGAATGGAGTTCCATCCATTCCACAGTTCACAAATTCATCAACAATGCATAGTGTCCTAATTTGTCCATATCTCCTTCAGCATTTGTTGTTTTTCTTTTTTATAGGTTAGCCAATCTTATAGGTGTGAAGTGTCACCTAAGAGCTGTTTTAATTTGTATTTTCCTAATCAATAGTCATTTAGAGCATATTTTCATTTGACAAACATAGCTTTGATTTTCTCTGAAAACTGGCTGTTCAATTCCTTTGACCATTTCTCTTATTTTTATAAATTCATTTCAGTTCTCTATTATTTGAGAAATGAGATCTTTATTAGAAAAACTTGCTATAGAATTTCCCTCCAGTTTCCTGTTTTTCTTCTAATTTTGACTGTATTGTATTTGTGCAAAAAAAATTTAATTTCTTATAATCAAAATTATCTATTTTATTTCCCATGATCCTCTACCTTTTTTTGGGTTATAAGTGCTTCCCTTATTTCTTCCCTATAGAAGGAATTTGTCAGGATCCTTTTATCTATTTTTTTCCCCAAATAGTTGATAACAGAATTGGGATGGATTCTTTAAATGTTTGGTAGAATTCTCTTGCAAATCCATCTGGTTCTGTACATTTTTTTCTTATTTATGATGTTCAATTTCTTTTTTCTAAGATAGGTTTATTTAAGTATCTTAGTTCTTTTAATATGAGAAATTTTTATTTTGGTAAGTATTCATGAATTTCAGCTAGATTTTCAGCTTTGACATGTAATTAGGCAAAATTACTCCTGGGAATTATCTTAATTTCATCTTTATTAGTTGTTCATTTATCCTTTCTATTTTTGATACTGTTAATCTGATTTTCTCCTTTAGTTTTGAAAAATAAAATTAATGAAATGGTTTCTCTATGTTATTCATTTCTCCCCCCTGAAAAAAATCAGCATCTAGTTTTATTTATTAGCTCAATGGCTTTTTTGGTGTTTTCAAATTTTCAATTTTATTAACCTCTCCTTTGATTTTTAGGTTTTTGGTATTTAATTGGGGATTTTATTTATTCTTTTTCTAGTTGTTTTGTTGTTGTTGCATTTCCAGTTCTTTGATATGTTCTTTCTCTGTTATCTTTTTAAATCAATCATCTCTTTTTCTTTTTTATAATAGCTTTTTATTTTTCAAAATATATGCAAAGATAGTTTTTAAACATTCACCCTTGCAAAACCTTGTGTTCCATATTTTTCTCCCTCTCTCTTCCCTTCCTCTCGATAGTAATTCAATATAGGTTAAGCATGTGCAATTTTTCTAAACATATTCCCACATTTATTATGCTGCATAAGAAAAATCAGATCAAAATGGGAAAAAAATAGAAAAAAACAACAAAAAAACAAATAAAAACAAGAACAACAAAGGCAAAAATACAATCCCCATTGTTCTCTTTCTGGATGCAAATAGCTCTCTCCATCACAAGTCTATTGGATACTATGGAATATTACTGTTCTGTAAGAAATGACCAACAGGATGATTTCAGAAAGGCCTGGAGAGACTTACACGAACAGATGCTGAGTGAAATGAGCAGAACCAGGAGATCATTATATACTTCAACAACAATATTATATGATGACCAGTTCTGATGGACCTGGCCATCCTCAGCAACGAGATCAACCAAATCATTTCCAATGGAGCAGTAATGAACTGAACCAGCTATGCCCAGAGAAAGAACTCTGGGAGATGACTAAAAACCATTACATTGAATTCCCAATCCCTATATCTATTCCCACCTGCATTTTTGATGTCCTTCACAAGCTAATTGTACAATATTTCAAAGTCTGATTCTTTTTGTACAGCAAAATAACATTTTGGTCATGTATACTTATTGTGTATCTAATTTATATTTTAATGTATTTAACATCTACTGGTCATCCTGCCATCTAGGGGAGGGGGTGGGGGGGTAAGAGGTGAAAAATTGGAACAAGAGGTTTGGCAATTGTTAATGCTGTAAAGTTACCCATGCATATAACCTGTAAATAAAAGGCTATTAAATAAAAATAAAATAAAACAAAAAACAAAACAAAAACAAAAACAAAAAAAAAACAAGTCTATTGGAATTGGCTTGAATCACCTCATTGTTGAAAAGCTTTCTCTCTTTTATTGATACAAACATTTAGAGATATAAATTATCCCTTATGTACTGCTTTAGTTGAATTCCACAAATGTTGGTATGTTTTCTCATTGTTGTCATTATTTTTAATAAAATTATTAATTATTTCTATGATTTGTTTTCATTTTTAGGATTGGACTATTTAGTTTCTAATTAATTTTTAATCTATGCTTCTAAACCCCTTTATTGAAAATAATTTTTACTACATTATGGTTTGAAAAGAATACAATTAATTCTGCTTTTCTGTTTTGCTTTTGATGTCTGTGTGTGATTTTAAGATCGCATGTACTGCTAAGAAAAAGGTATGTTACTTTCTATTACCATTTAATTTTCTCCATTGATCTATCATATCTAACTTTTCTTAAATTATGTTCATTTCCTTAACTTCTTTCTTTCTTATTTAATCTTGTGACTAGACATTATTAATCAGAGAAATGCAAATTAAGACAACTCAGATATCACTACACACCTATCAGATTGGCTAGAATAACAGGGAAAGATAATGCAGAATGTTGGAGGGGATGTGGGAAAACTGGGACACTAATACATTGTTGGTGGAATTGTGAATACATCCAGCCATTCTGGAGAGCAATATGGAACTATGCTCAAAAAGCTATCAAACTGTGCATATCCTTTGTTTGACCCAGTAGTGTTACTACTGGGCTTATATCCCAAAGAGATTTTAAAGAAGGGAAATGATCTATATGTGCAAGAATGTTTGTGGCAGTCCTCTTTGTAGTGGCCAGAAACTGGAAACTGAGTGGATGCCCATCAATTGGAGAATGGCTGAATAAATTGTGGCATATGAATATTATGGAATATTATTGTTCTGTAAGAAATGACCAGCAGGATGATTTCAGAAAGGCCTGGAGAGACTTACACGAACTGATGCTGAGTGAAATGAGCAGAACCAGGAGATCATTATATACTTCAACAACAATACTATATGATGATCAATGCTGATGAATGTGGCCCTCTTCAACAATGAGATGAACCAAATCAGTTCCAATAGAGCAGTAATAAACTGAACCAGCTACAGCCAGGGAAAGAATTCTGGGAGATGACTATAAACTACTACATGGAATTCCCAATCCCTCTATTTTTGTCTGCCTGCATTTTTGATTTCCTTCACAGGCTAATTGTACACTATTTCAAAGTCCGATTCTTTTTATACAGCAAAATAACTGTTTAGACATGTATACATATATTGTATTTAACTTATACTTTAACATATTTAACATGTATTGGTCAACCTGCCATCTGGGGGAAGGGGTGAAGGGAAGGAGGGAAAAAATTGGAACAAAAGGATTTGCAACTGTCAATGCTGAAAAATTACCTATGCACACATCTTGTAAATAAAAAGCTATAATAATGATAAATAAATAAATATTAACATGATTGAAAATAAAAACCCCTTATGACTAGAACTTAGAACTAGATTTATCTAGTTCTGAGAGGAGTAAATTGAGATTCTCCCTCTAGTATAACTTTAAGATTTATCTCTACCTGTAAGTCATTTAACTTTTCCTTTGAGTATTTGGATGCTATGTAAATTGATGCATATATGTTTAATATCAATATTACTTTATTATCTATGGCATCTTATAGGAAAATGTAGTTTCTTTTCTTTTTTCTTTTAATTAGGTCTATTTTGGCTTTTTCTTTACATGAGATCAGGATTGACACTATGATTTTTTTTATTTCAGCTGAAATATAATAGATTCTGCTTCAGCCACTATTTTATTTTTATGCATCTGTTTTGACTGTGCTTCTTGTAAACAATATATTGTGCATTCTGTTTTCTAATTTGTTCTGCTATTTGTCTCTGTTTTATGAGTGAATTCATCCCATTCACATTTACAATTATAATTATTGTGTTTTTCCCTACATCTTATTTTTTCTAATTTTTAAATTCTTCTTTTTCTTCTTCTTTTCTTCTTTCTTCTTCTTCCCTCCCCCCCTTCCTTTTGCAAAAGTTTGTTTTGCTTCTGACCATTGTCTCTCTTAAACTTCTCTCCCTCTTCTCACCCCCTCCTTTCCCTTATCCACTTCTCCTTCTTCCCTGTTGGGTAAGAAAAATTTCTATACCAACTATGTGTGTGTATGTGTGTATACATATATATGTATGTATATAAATATACATATATACATATATATTCATTCATGTGTATCTCTCTCTACATATATACGAATGTATGTATATGTATATATTCTGTCTTTGAACTACTTCAGATCAGGATGAGATTCAAGCATTGCCTGCTATACTTCTCCTCATTTCCCCCTAAACTATAAAAATTCTTCTTTGTGTGTCTCTTTTGTGTGATCTGAATTTCCTGTTATCTCCCTCTCTTCTCCCTTGTTATGGTACATCCGATCTCTTTTTCATTCTTTTACTTTTTTAGATCATCCAAACATAATTGACTCATCCCAATGCCCTCTATCTATTCGACTCCTTCTGTCTTAATAATGATAAAGTTTTTAGGAGTTTTATATATATATATATATCATCTTTTGACATAGGAATGTAAACAATTTAACCTTATTATTGATGATTTCTCTTTCATGTTTACCATTTTATATTTCTCTTGAATCTTATGTTTGAACGTTAAATTTTCTACTCAGTTCTGTTCTTTTCATTAGAAATAATTGATAGTCCTCTATTTCATTAAATACCTATTTCTCCCTTAAAAGACTAACTATACTCAGTTTTGTTAGATAGACTATACTTGTAATCCTAGCTCCTTTGCCTTCTGGATCATATTCCAAGCTCTATCCATTCTTTTTCATTTTCTTTTTTTCAACATGATGTTAAAATTTGTGTGAGCCTGGCTGTGGCTCTACATATTTGATTGATTTCTTTCTGGCTACTTATATTTTCTCCTTGAACTGGGACTCTGGAATTCAGAGTTTTCATTTTGGGATCTCTTTCTGGAGGTAATCAGTGAATTCCTTCAATTACTGTTTTGTCCCCTGGTTCCAAGACATCCTGGAAGTTTTCCTTTAAAATTTCTTGAAATATAATGTCTAAACCCTTTTTTAAAAATCATAACTTTCAAGTAGTCCAATAATTCTTATATGATCTCTCCTTGACCTCTTTCTCAGATTAGTTGGTTTTTTAATGATATATTTCACACTTCCTTCTATTTTTTTTTCATTCATTTAGTTTAGTTTTGTTGTTTCTTGATCTTACAGCTACTTCTACTTTCCTAATTCTAATTTTTAAGGAATTATTTTCTTCAGTGAACTTTTGTATCTCTTTTTCCATTTGACCAATTCTGCCTTTTAAGGAGTTCTTTTGTTCAGTAAGGTTTTGAACCTTTTTTGTCATTTGGCCAATGTGCTTTTAAGACGCTATTTTCAGTGTTTGCTATACCTCTTTTACCAAAATGTTCATTCTTTTTTCATAACTTTCTTGAATTACTTTCATTTATTTTTTACCATTGTTTCCCCTACATCTCTCTAATTTTTTTTAATTGTTGCTTTTTCTTTCTTTCTTTGTCTCTTATGGTAATTTTTGTTGAGCTTGTGTTCAATTTGAGACTTTGTTTGTAGATGTTTTTTGAGTAATTGTCTTCTTTTAAGTTTGTGTCTTGAGCTTCCTTGTTACTATAGCAGCTTTAAAAAAAAAAAAAAAAGATAGTATTTTTCCAGTTATATGTAGACAATTTTTAGCATTCATTGAAACAAGATTTTGAATTCCAATTTTTCTTCCCTCTCTCCCCTCCCCTCTTCCTAACATGGTAGACAGTTTGATATAGGTTATATATGTGCAATCATTAAAGCATATTTCCATATTAACTATAGTTGTTAAAGAAGAAACACAGCAAAAGGGGAAAACCATTAAAAAATAAAGTAAGTGAAATGGTATGTTTTGATATGCATTGAGCCTATCAGTTCTTTATTTGGATGTGTATAACATTTTCTATCATGAGAACTTTGGAATTGGATCACTGAAATGCTGAGAAGAGGTAAGTCATTTATAGTTGACCATGATACAATGTTGTTGTAACTGTGCACAATCTCCTAATTCTTCTTATTTCAGTTTGTATCAGTTCATAAAAGTTTTTCCAGATTTTCTGAAATCTGCCTATTCATCATTTCTTATGGTACAATAGTATTTCATTACAATCATATATGACAACTTGTTCAACATTTCTCAAGTAATGGGCATCCCCTCCATTTCTAATTTTCTACCACCACAAAAACAGTTATTATAAATATTTTTGTATATGTAGATCCTTTCCCCTTTTTTATGATCTTTTTGGAATACAAACCTAGTAGTGTTATTTCTGGTTGCCTTTGGTTTGGTTTGCCTTTTGGGCATAGTTTGGTTGCCTTTTGGGCATAGTTCCAAAATTGCTCTTCAGAATGGTTAGGTTATTCACAACTCTACCAACAATGCATTAATGTTCCAATTTTCCCATATCTTCTCCAGTATCTATCTTTCCCCCCTTTTTTTGATCATATTAGCCAACCTGTTAATGTGAGGTGGTAATTCAGAGTTGTTTTAATTTGCATTTCTCTAATCAAAAGTGATTTAAAATACTTTTTATATAACTACATGTAACTTTGATTTTTCATCTGAAAACTGCTTTGTTCATATCCTTTGACCATTTATCAATTAGTGAATCACTTGTATCTTAAAAATTTAGCTCAATTTTCAACATATCAGAGATACTTGCTATAAAGATTGTTTCCTGGCTTTTGGCTTTTTTTCTAATCTTGGGTGTAAATAACTTGTTATAGTCAAATTACTTTTTTATTATTTGTTCATTTTTCTAGGATATTTCTTAACTCTGAACTTTATGTTAAAGTTGGGTTCTCTTCACCTATAAGGTGGGAAGTCATTGTCCCAAACTTCATGCTTTCTTACCCTGATGTTTTCACGTGGTTTTGGAGGTCTGTAATTTTTTAACCTGGGAATCTGGGAAGAGGTTCTGGTCTGTGCTTTGGTCTTTATTTATAAAGAAGCCCTGCTCCCTTACAACAACAAGAACTAGCACTTTCTTTCACCCTGGGTGACCTAGAACTGGATAATGTGCAATGGAGTTGCCAGAACATGTCCAGTCCTGTGCCACATCTCAGTACAGAAGTCCCCTGTAATCTCTTTCTAATCAATTATCCAATCCCCTTACTTTTTCTGGGCAGTTAGAGCTCCTGAAATGGTGGTTGCTATTTCCACTGCCTCTTCCAAGACATTCAGCTGTTTTTGCTGCTATCCTTAGCTTTGGGCCAACTCCCACTCCAGTTTCATAGACGTTTCCTTTTGGGCTCCTAAGTCTTCTTGGGCTAGAAAAAAATGTTTCACCCTAACCTTTTGTTGGCTATGATGTCCCAGAACCTGATTTAATGTGTTATTTTAAAATTATTTGAATGGGACTCTTGGGAGAGTTTGGCTGGAATGCTCCTTCTACCCCACCATCTTGACTCAGCTTTATTTTCTTTTCATTTTCTTCTGTGTATCTAAAATTTTTTTTCTTGATTATCTTTTCTTTCTTTTTCTTCATTTAAAATTTTTTTTTTCATTTACTTGACTTCTATCATACACCTCACAGCATTTACTTGGTTTTCCCCTGTGTGGATAGTTAAGCTAAGATATACTTGTATCTAAATAAGATACTTGAAGATGGTTGATTTCATCATTATGGATACTCTCTTTCTTGATACAGAATGCAGTTCCTTCCATACCTTATAGACCATATTCATGATTTGTAACAAAAATAAAAACTGTTGGTGGCTAATCTACTTATATGAATCTCTAGCTTAGGCAGGTTATGTCTATGAACATACAGAACATCACTAAATCACAATACTGTGACCATCAATTGTTTGTTCTTTCTTTTTGAAGAGAACTGATAACATCATGGAGTGATATCTCAACTCATGTGTGAATTGTATTTGAGTGAGGCAGAATTGCAAAAAGTTGCCTCACTCTCTTTTCCAGAGTCAGGACTTTTGTCAGGACAAAAGTCAAAATGATTGGCAATGGCCTGAAATGCAATGGATGATCATGATGTCTCTAATGTCTGACCAAGTCTAAATGTTCTATACTTTAGTCACCTTCATGATTATTGAAACAAATTTCCATCAGGGGAAGACTTCTCACACTTGGGATAGACATCCCCTTAACTCACAGATAGGTTTGAGGCCATCAATTACCCTCAATGTGGGTTAGCCCCTCTGCCTGGACAGTTTACCAGAATGTGACCACTGTGCGTGCTTCTTGGAGCCATGGGTGAGAGTTGAATGCCAGAAAGACACCAAAAATAGATAAACAGCTCTAAAAAGAGCTCAAGAAGTCCTTACACTACAGGTATCAGTCTTCCTGAATACTCTTACCACATAACTGATATAAAGAACTTTGCATCCCTTAAAAGTATTATTTAAATGTTATTGTTATTATTTTAAATAATCCAAACAGATGGGGAGAGAATCTAGTGTCTCAAAAAATGTAGATAGAAGGGATACAGAAGGCTTAACAAATTGTGTTATTCATCATCTCCCTCTTTAGAAAAGATTTTATTCCTGTTAAAACCATCATTTTATTCTGAGTCATACAGATATACTTATTTTCTACCTGAGGATCATAAGGGTAATGATAGTTAGATCAAGATAACTATATTAGATTGTACATGTGTCACTTATATCAGATTACTTTCTGTGTTGAAGAAGGAGGTGGTAAGGGAAGAGGGAGAAACAAAGATTGGAACTCAAAACTTTACAAAAATTGAATGTTAAAAACCATCTTTTATGTAGTTAGAAGAATAATATGCAATTAAAATAATTTTTTATTTTTTATTTTAAAAAGATAACTATATTAGGATGAGAGGATGATAGCTGAATTCAAATAATTGGTTACATAAAAGAGAGATTAAATTTGTCAAAGGGTTAAAGAAACCTAGCAACAACGAAGAGAAATTTAGGGAATGCTGATTTTAATTCAATATAAATAAGAATTTCCTACCAATTAGAACTACTCAGAAATAAAATGGACTACCTACAGAGATATTGTGTTTCCTTATCTCTGGAGATTTTAAAATAGGCTCAATGACCACTTGTCTCACCTTAATCAGAGGCAGGGCAGTGGAGGGTAGGAGTAAAATGGGAGGAGTTTTGGGAAATAATCCTGAGAAAGGTGTGGTCCTCACTCCCACTCTGAGGTTATCTGTAAACCACATATATTTTTTAAAAGTTAGGCTCCAGGTTGTTCCTAAACTATCTTTATTTTTCAGCTGTGAGTTTGATTTTATTTGGAAGAAAGTAAAGTAAGAGAGCCAGGTGAGATAGAGTTAGAGTAAAGAGAAATTCCATCTATGTGAAGGCCCTTTTCTGTGTTGATGCTAATTTTTCTTTGTGTTATACTAGGGAAAGTCTCAGGCTTTGGGAGAAGTATGTTAATCCATGTTTAACAACCAGCTCTCCTGGAAAAAATATTATTAATGACAACTTTTCAAAATCTGCATTATTAACATTTTGTCTATCACTTTAAGTATAGATAATCAACAACAACAACAAATAAAAACAAACTGAGCCCTAATTTATAAGTTCCTGGGTTCTACAGTATAAATGCTTGAAATGAAAATTTAATAATAGTTTTTTTGAGAAGCTGTTTGAGCTAACACCAAAATTACTTGAAGTCAGTCTCTATATGCATGAAAGGTATTGGTAGAGATCATTAAGTGTTACAGGGAAGTAAAATGAGATTGTATAAATGAGAAGTCAGAGGATGGTATATAATTCACTTCAGAGTTGAGGGTAGGTGACATAGAGTGAATATAAAAGAGAGGAATGACTATGTAAGAAGAGTATTTAAAACGGAATGATTTCACTGGGAATAAATAATTTTAAAAAAAGGGATTAAAAAAAAACAATTGTATGGATTAAAAGGAAATTTTAATTGGGATAGAATTTACCAGGATAAATAGGATGATAACAGAAAAAAAAAAGTGTAGAATTATTCAACTATTTGCTTTTGTTATAAAGAGAAGAATGTATCTAAAACTGAATGAATTTCATTAGGAATAAATAATAAAACAAAAAAGGGATTAAAAATTATTTTATGGATTAAAAGGAAATTTTAATTGGGATATAATTTACAGGAATGAATAAGATGATAATAGAAAAAAAGACAAAAAGGGAAGAATTACTCAAGTATTTGCTTTTTTTATAAAGAGAAGGATGTTTAAATTGGGAATGACAAAACAAAAATTATCAATTGGGAATATAAAACAAAAAATAGGTGAAGGGATATTGAGAGACTACTTAATTGCCTTAAATGAGTTCAATTTTCCATGCAAATTCAATCAGCTGATAGTTAACAGAATGATAGATAACACAGCTCAGCAACTGTCAATAACCTTTAAAAATTCTTGGGAAATGAGAGAGGCTATGGAAATGGATATAGGAAACTTTTGTCCCTATTTTCAAGAAAGAGAAGAGGCTGAACCCTTAAAACCATAGACTAGTGAGCTTTTCATTGATTATTGGCAAACTCTAGATCGTAATCTTAAAGGAACATTTTGTCAGCATTTAAAATGTGTCAGTTGCCAAGTTGATTCTACCTTCATAACTTCTCTCATCTATATCCTCTTCTTTGACACTGATATCATCCCTCACTTCTTGACTGCTGCAATAAGCTGCTGGTGGGTTTCCTGACCTCTCTCTCTTTTGACTAGTTCATTTTCCACTCAGATGTTATATTGATTTTCCAAAATCAAAAATCTGACCATGTCACCAGCTGACTCAATAAACTCCAACTATCTCCATGATCAGATATAAAATCTGTTTTTTAAAGCCCTTCAAAGTTTGGTCCTCTGTGATCTTTCCAGTTTTCCTACACTTGACTCAGTCCCATATTCAGGAATCTAGTGTCATTTGTGTTCCTTTTAACAATATACTTCATTCTCATATTGTAGACCTGGAATTTTTTCCCTCACCATTTGGCCTTCTGACTTTTTTGGATTTTTTCAACTCTCAGCTAAATTTTACCTTCTGCAAGAAATCTTTCCCATCTCTCCTTACTATTATTGCCTTATCTTTTTTTCAATGCAACCTATATGTATCTTGTTCTTCCATTGTCTCCTCCATAAGATTGTAAATTCCTTAAGAGCAGGAACTTCTTTTGCCTTTCTTTGTATCACCAGCAAAATATACTACATGAGATGAGATGGGAATCTCCTTATTTTGCCCAGGCTGGGAATGCAGCATTCACTCATGGACCTAATCTGACTACCAATCAATAGAGAACTTCAATCTACTTTCTTTTCCATTTGAGCTGGCTTGTTCCCCTCTAGGTAGTTTATTTCCCTCCAACCCCCAACCAGCAGCTCATAGTATTAGTGCTGGGAAACCCAATTTACTTAGGCTACTGCAGCTCAGAACTCCTAAGTTCATACAATTCATCAGTTTCAGGCTTCCCAGTAGCAGGGATTTGTTTACATTTAATTCATATTTTTGTTGCCTTTCAGTAAAAAGAACAAAACTAAAATAATATATCTCTTTGTGGTGGATATATATATCCAACCAGTTTGAAGAGGAAATTTACTGGCACAGTTGAAACTATTATAAGCAAAAACAGGAATGATGGTTTAGGTAAGAGAAATTTACCAATACAAAGTAAAAAAACCTAAATCCAGAAATGTTAGCATTGAATTTATAATTGCTATAATTGCTGGAGAGCAAAGACCACATGTTTTCTTTGTCACGAAGGCTTTAATTATAGATAATATGATGGGGAAAAATTTAGAACTGAGGATTATATATCTGCAAAATAATGTTTTTAATGTTTCTCAATTTAAAAAAAAAAAATTTGTCCTGAAAATGAAATAGAAAAAAGTAAAGACTTTTTGACCAATCATTTGATCACTTGATACACTTGATAGAAGAAATCTTAATTTTATTTTTAAGACATAGTATTTAAAAATGTGAATTTATAAGGAGTCCTTTTACCACAGAAAATATTATATATTTGGTCTTATTCCATACATTCAAGAACTGTTAAAAGATTTATTTTATGATGGAATACTGAAAAAAAAAGTATTCAGAATTGTAAATTTTCTTATATTTTGGTTATGGTTGAATTTGATCCAAGAAAGTGATATAAATTTTACTACCATTTCTAACAGTTTATTTTCTGCTGTAACTGTTGCAAAGATAAAATAGCAATCTTAATTATTCACTGAATAAGGTTTACAAATAACAATTTCATCAATGACATCATATTTTGAGAAGTTTTTCTCTGAAAAATAAGCCTATCCATCATATTGATAATACATACAATGGATAGAGTATTGTATCTGGCAGCTGTCTGTTTTCCCAGGAAAATGCTGAAGCACATGGTGATTCTCAAAGCTAGTCTCTGTCTGTTCTCCTATGCTGAGACACCTGTGGGGATGGAGAGGGAGAGTGGGACCAAGTTGTGCCTTTGGGTACCATTGGAAGATCTGGCAATAGGTAAAGGTGGGAAGAGAAAAGGGGTCAAAATGAAGAAAAGAGAGAGCAAAAGTGAGCAAAGATCAGGAAATTGAGAGCAAGGTGTGAGGATAAATGAGCACTAATTGTCTCAGGTACCATTGAAAAAAATTTATGCCTTACACAGTTAATGCCTGTTTTAGGGTGACCTGTATTAGGTTCTCATAAAATCTATGTTTTACCCTAAGCACACTGTGAAGCTGAAGCATCAGTGACAATGTAAATCCGATGTCTTCCTTCTTTTCTGTTGATAGAAACTATTCAATGGAACTTTGGACTCTATGCTATGACGCTATAGGGAAGTGCACTTCCTCCCTTTGGTTTCCATAATCCCCTTTCCTGTTCTTTGGGAAATCAACTAGCCTGAATCACAGGATGCTACTTTGTTAACCCTCAAGTCAATATTTTAGAGCATAAACTAGATTTTTAATAATAATAATAGATAGCATGTATGTACTGTTCTTGTTCAGTCATGTCTGACTCTTTGTGGCCTTGTGAACCATGGCGTCCCTGGGATTTTCTTGGCAATGAGACTGGAGTAGTTTGTCATTTCCTTCTCTAATGGATTAAAGCAAACAGAGGTCAAGTAAGTTGCCCAGAATCACATAGCTGCAGGTAGTAAGTGTCTGAGGCTGGATTTGAACTCAGGTTTCCTTGACTTGAGCCCTAGAGCTCTATCCACTGAGCCACCTAGTTGTCTCAACACTTACATAATATTTATTATATGCCTGGCACCATGCTAAGTGCTTTACAATTATTATCCCATTTGATCCTTACAACTCTAAGAGGTAGATATCATCTTACACATGAACAGAGCTAAATCACTTAGCTTTATTCAGGATCACATAGCTAGGAAATGTCTGAAGTCATTTTTGAACTCAGGTCTTTGGGATTCAAGGTCTAATGACCTATCTATTGTGCCACAGGGCTATTCATTATTCCAAGGGACTGTCCCTATAATTAGACAGTCCTCTGTGATGTCCTCCTCTGACTCTCATAAAATTCTGTTTTCCAACCTATGCTCCTATTCCAAATTGCTTTTGCTTCTGGCAAAATTTTCTATTTATAGCAAATCTGTTCAGAAAAATGTACTTAGAATAATAAATCACCCTTATTTAGTGATGAGATTTACTAAGCACTTTCCTCATGAGCCTCCTATAAGGTAGATAGTACAAATATTGCTATTCCCATTTTTCTGATGGGAAAAGTAATGTTCAATGACATTCATTGTCTCGCCCAAGGTCACACAATTAGAAACTGACAAGTCAAAATTTTGAATTCAGGTTAAATACTTTTTCCATTATATCACACCATCACCCTTTAAAAATGCAAGTTTTTATAAATATATAGCCTTCAGTTTTGATATTTTCAATTAAGGAGGCTAATTGGTCAATAGAACATAAGTTCAAATAGACGCTTATGCTATCTCTGTAAGTTGGCACAATAGAACCCTACTATAAGAGAATAAGAAGCAGGAAATCTGTAAAAAGTAAAAAATTAAAAGGTTGCTCAATTGCTTATTTCAGCTCCCATTAAAGTTTTTACTAAGCCAATTATATATTGGAAGTTCAAAGTTAGGTATATGCATGTATCTATGTATTTGTGTGCAAACACACATATACATATGTACATATAAATTTAATATATACATATATACCTATGTATGTATGATATGGCCTGGGCCTGATTCAGGCTAGATCCTTAATAGTTTTAGTCTGATTTTGGACCACAATGAAATACTCATAGATCATTCAACATATAACAAAAAGTAGTTTACTTGGCATTAACAGAGGAAGGATGCTTATTTAGCATATTCTGAAGATAATTCACTGATTCAGTAGTTTTCCAGTGTTAGTCTTGCTGTGGGTTTATGGTCTACATGGTCCTTGAAAGCCTCTAGAAAAGCACTGGAGAACTTTATAACTTTTTGTGCTTGGGCAACCAGGAAGCCATCTCACATAGCTTGAGCCATTCCCCTTAGCCAATCAAGTATTAGAGAGAATTTCAATATCTTTTAAGTAAAAAAACAAACAAACAAACAAAAAAAAAAACTAAACAAATTTTTGTGAGGGAGAAACTTAGGAAAAGCTGGCCCAGCCTATATGGAAGAGATCTAAGAAATATTACTTTTATCACAATGTATGTATACATGTATAGTGACTAGAAGTCATGTATAAAAGGGAAATTAAATTCATAATATTTCTGTGCCTTAGTTTCCTCCTTTGTAAAGTAAGAAGATTAAGCTAGATATTTTCTTTTTCTTTTCTTTTTTTTTTTTTTTTTTTTGATTCTGTTTTTTATCCACTCTACTATTTGCTTCTGTTTTATGGGAGAGTTCATCTCATCTATATACACAGTTATGAGTACCAGCTCTGTATTCCCCTCCATCCTATTTTCTCCCTTGTATTTACTTTTGTTCTCTCTTCCCACCCAGTCCTTAGTCCTGGCTTTTTTTTTTACCCATTCATATCTTCGATCACCCCTTCCACTTCTCTTAATATTATTTTTTTAACCCACTCCACCCCACTACCTTATCTTCTATTACTACTATTTGATTCTTTTACCTTTTTTCCTCAAGTTTTTGTATTCCCTTCTATCTTGCCCTTCCCTTTTCTTTCCTTTCTTTTTTTACTTCTTTATAGGGTTAGATAAATTTCTATATCCAATTGAATGATTAAGTTATTATCTCTTAGAACCAAAATTGATGAGATCAAGCTTCAGACAATGCTCATTCTCCTCCCTTTTTTTCCCTGAATTGTAATAGGTCTTTTGACCTTTTCATGTATAATTATTCTTTCATACCTCTCCTTTTCTCTTTCTCTAGTATAGACTTTTCCTATCCCTTAATGTTTATTTTTTTGATGTCATCATATCAGAGTCCATTCACAACCACATCCTCAGTCCATGTGATGCTCCCCTGTCTGCCCCAGTGACAGATACAGTTCTTAAGAGTTACAAAAATCATTTTCCCATCCAGGGATATAAACAGTTTAACCTCTAAATAATATATATTTTTCCTGTTTACTTTTCTATGCTTCTCTTGAGTCCTGTATTTGTAGATTAAATTTTCTGTTTAGTTCTATTTTTTCAATAGAAATGATTTAGTCTCTTACTTCATTGAAGCTCTATCACTTCCCCTGAAAGATGATGCTGTATCTCACTGAGTAATTAATTCTTGTTGTAACCACAGATCCTTTGCCTTCTGGAATATGGTATTCCAGGCTATTATAGAAGAAGTCAGGTTCTGGATTATCCTCACTGTTACTCCTTGAAATATGAATTGTTTTTTCTGGCAGGTTGCAGTAATTTTTCCTTGAGGTTCTGGAGTTTCACAACAATATTCCTTGGGGTTTTCTTTGTGAGATCTCTTTCCAAACAATCCCATTGATGGATTCTTTCAATGAGTATTTCTTTCTCTCTTTCTAGAATATCAGGGCAGTTTTACTTAATGATCTCTTAAAGAAAGCTATCCAGGCTCTTTTTTTGGTCATGGATCTATTTTGCAAATAGGCTATTTTTCCAATGAGATATTTCACATTTTCTTCCATTTTTTCATTCTTTTTCGTTTACTTGACTGATTCCTGCTGTGTCACAGAATCATTAGCTTTCATTTGCCCTGTTATAGTTTTTAATGTGGGATTTTGTTCTGTTAGCTTTTGTATCTCATTTTCCATTTGGGTTTTTTTTTTTAATGAGTTGTTTTCTTCAGACAATTTTTTCCTTCCTTTCCCAAGCTGTTGACTCATAAATACCTTATTTCCTTTCTAATTTTTTCTTTTATCTTTCTTATTTGCCTTTTAAAGTCTTTTATGAGCACTTCCTTCCTTTTCTTTTTAAAAAATAAGTTTTATTGACAACTTTTGTTTTTTACATAATCTCCAATATCTTTCTCCTTTCGTAATGTTGGAGAAACTGAGGCAAGATAGTGATTAGAGAGTTTTAAATATTTTATTTGGATTCTTGAGAGGGAGAGATTTTCTGGGACCAAAGGATCCATTTTGGTCACAGGGCTGATGTCTTAAAACATTCAGCATTAGTATTAGCATTGAATGTGAGATTCCAAAGAATTATATATGCTTTTAGAAGTCAGGAAGAGAAAAAGGTAGAGTCCAAAATTCAGGAATTTCCAGGAATGGACCATCGATCTGGTTCTGACAGGGTGGGGGGTGAGGATCATAAATTCTTGATAACTTAGGAAGACTTAGGAACCAGGATGTCTGAACTCCCCCTTATCTGAGATTATACATTTACAGTTTATGACTCTTTTGGAATGCCAGAGTGGCCAGATCTCAACAGCCTTAATTATCTCAGTCCTACTGAACAGGAAAAGGGTGTTGGTGAGGCAGAACAATTCAAGGATCCAAGGCAGGACAATTTAGGGAAACTGAGGCAGGACAATTTAGGGAAACTGAGGTAGAGCAATTAGGAAAACTGAGGCAGAACAATAAAAGAAAACTGTGGCACAAAACTTTCCCCAAAGAGCCATCCCACATAACAAATAGTATTTGTAAGGGAAAAGAGAAAGGAAAAAAAAATCAGGACAACTAATTAACATTGGAATAATGTCTGAAAACCTGTGCAACATGTAACATTTGTGGATTTCCCCTCTCCTCATAGAGCTGTTTTGGGAATGTCCTTTTGTATCGCTTCCTTCAAGTCATGCTTGATCTTAAGCATGTTTTTTGTATTCACTTTTGGTTTGTGTGTGTGGGTGCTTTCTTTCCATTTACATTGTATTTATCTTATATCTTGCTTTCTTGGCACTTCCTTTTTTTCTGCTTCCTATTAGGTAGAGGAATGGATGATTATTAGCAAAGGTTTATTGACCACTTACTGGGTATGTGAGATTCTTTTGCAAATATGGGTTGGAATTAATGGCCACATATCTCCCCCTAATTGTGGGATTCTAATTACTCCTACCTATTCCTAGTGAAATGCCTCTTCTTTTTTTCTTGGAATTTGCAGCAGAATAGAACTTGCAGGGACCTGTATTTCTTTTATATTGGCTATAGTTTGTAGAATAATTGCTCTATTGAGTTATAAATCTTTCTCTCCCCTCCTTTTCTGCCTCTTTTCCTTTTTCTTCCTCCTTTTCTCTTTCCTCTCCTTTTTCTTCCTCCTTTCTCTCTCTCTTTTTTTCTTCCCTTCTCTCTCTCTCTTTCTGCCCCACAAACCTCTTCTCCCTCTCTCCCCTGCTTTTTTTCTTATCCCCACCTTTTTGAACCTCCATTCTTCCCTTCCTCACTCTCTTCACCTCCATAGTTGTTACTGCTACAAAAAGGAACTAAGCAACCCAATTCTGACTTCCTGAGCCTATGAATCCTCTTGCTCTATTAATGCATTCATATCTCCATTACCTTCCTTCCATCCCACCTCTTGCTCTAATGACTATAATCAAATCAACACTGCCATTCATTCTGGGAAAATCATTTCAAGTAACTGCTCTATTATTCTACTTCTCATTCCTGGGGATTCACAGATCAAAATACTTTTCCCTAGCCATTACTCTATTTTTGAGATTAGGAACTATTTTGCTTTTGTATTCCTATTCATAGGATCACAAATTTCAAGTTGGAAAAGACCTTAGAAGTTAGAAATTATGAGTCCAATTCTTTCATTTTATACATTAGAAAACAGAGAGTTTAAAGTAATTGGTTCATGGCATATAATTACTAAGTGTTAGAGATCGTTTGATTTGGTTTGATTTCTTTTTTTGTGAAAAGGTGGGAATATTTATGGATTTGGTCTTAGCTCTCTACCTCTAAATCCTGAGATCTTTTCATTATCCTATGATGCTTTTAGGGAAAACAAATATGCCTCTATGGATATAAGCAAATATTGGTGCCTTACAGATTAGCTTCCTTCACGTCTCTGATAAACAAATTACCTGACAATTTCCAAAATAAAGAGAAAATATGTGCAGTTCAGTGGTAGTAATCTAGAATCTATATCTGGCCATTATGAGGGGAAAAAAAAAAACAACACTTCCTTATAATAAATTTCAATGGAGTAATAGGTTGAGAGCATTTTTTACTTCTGGCAGAAACGCAGAATTTATTAGGGAACATTTTTTATATATGTATGAGTTAGATGCTAGAGGAAGGATGACCCCTTCTCTCATATAAAAAGAGTCTAGCTTAAGATGACACAAACACTTGAGCAGTCCAAAAAAAAAATGTCATTAATTACGGATTCTGACCAATATGAAGTGTATTGAAGATCTACTTGAATATCTCAGTTTTTTTCTTTTTTATTTACTGTTCCTTTAAAAACAATTTCAAATAACAAATATCTTATTATTAATCTATCCCTTCAACTATTTCCTCTCCCAATGGAAAAAAAAAATTAAAAATAAATAAAAAAATACTTCAATGCATATCTATATAATCTGATAAAATACAGTCCTAAATCAGCCATAGCCTCCAAAAGTATGTCTCTATCTGTATTTTAAGTTCATCTCTCTCAAGATATGAGAGGCATTATTTCATCTTCATTTTCTTTAACCTCTGGCTGTTCACTGTGTTGATCAGAGTTTTAAAGTCTTTCAAAAATTTTTTTCGTATAAAATGTGTATCTCAGCAATTCTAAGTTTATCACATCTCTGTCAGAGAATAGTGTTTTTCTTCTTGATTTTGGGGGACTTATGATTTATCATTGCATTCATTAGAATCCTAAAGTCTTTCAAAGTTGTTTTTCTCCCTATCGGTCTCCTGGACTTCAGGCCCAGCATTTTATCACCACTTATTCCAAGAACTTAGCATAATAATTGGCAAATAGTACTTCATTAGGGTAGCTAAGTGACCCAGTGGGTAGAGTGCCTGGTCTAGAGTAAGGAAGACTACTCTTTCTAAGTTCAAATCTGAATGTAAACACTAAGTAGCTGTGTGACCCTGGGCAAGTAACTTAACTGTTAAAATGGCAAATCACTCAATATCTCTGCTAAGAAAACTGTATATAGCATCTGCTTATTCTCAATGTAGCTCTATACTTTCAAATATACCTATGCTTTCCCACTTTGCTGCATTTGTTCATGATGTCTGGAATATCCTTAGTCACTTCTTCATTTGCAGAGTTCCAACTTATTGAAAATTAAATGAAATGCCACCCCATCCAAGAAAGGTTCTTTTTTTTTTTTTTATAATCTGAGTAACATCAAAACGATATTAACAACATCAAATGATATTCTTCAGATCTCACATAGTATTTTGTTTTGTGTTTCTTTAATATACTCATATAATGTTATGTATATATTTATCTTTGTATCTTAATCCTCTGCTATTAAGACCCATAAAGGGAGGGATCTTTTCTAACCTAGGTGTGGTGTGTCCCTGAAAAGAAACTGCTAGGAGACAGACTTGGCATCTTCTATCTTCCCCAAAGCAACCACTTCCATTTGTATCAGCTCGAGGAATCTGCCACCTCCTGCTGCCAGTTCAGTCTCCCAACTGGGTAGAGAGAAGCTCCAGTGCAAAGAAGAGCAGCCTATGCTTATGGGGCTCCCATCTTCTTCTTCACTTACCCTTTGCAGGTACAGATGTGGTGTTCTCTACTCAATGAACAATATCATACTTTTTATGGTCCAGTAACTCTGAACTCCTATAGATTATCATCTAAGCCCCGGTTTCTTAAACTGTGGATCACCACCCCATATGGGGTCTCATAACTGAATATAGAGGTCACAAAATGATGATCTATTATTAGTAAATGTTTGATTGTATATCTATTATATGTATATATAACCAGAGCCATGTAAAAAATTTTGGGGCAAAAAAAAAGGAAACAAGTGGAAAAAATTAATTTATTTTATTTATTTAATATTTTCCCCAGTTACATTCAAAACAAAATTTTTACATTTGTTTTTAAGAGTTTTGAATTCTAAGTTCTCTCCCTTATCCCCACTCACAATTAAGAAATCACATATGAAGTTATGCAAAACATTTCCATAAGAGTCAATTTGAAAAAGAAAATATAGATCTCTCTCCCACTCTAAAGAAAATAAAAACCCTCAAGAAAAATTAAGTTAAAAATAAAGAGAGAGATAGAGAGAGTAATAGAGAATGTTTTGATCTATATTCATACTTGATCAGTTTCTTCTCTGGGTTTGGAATAGGATTCTTCATCATAATTCCTTCAGAGTAGGTGTGAATGATTATACTACTGACAATAACAAAGCCATTTACAGCTGATCATACCAGAACATTGCTATTACTTTATATACAGTATATGTCACTTTGTACATTAAGGAGTTTCCAATTTTTTTTTCCCTCAGAGTATCCTGTTCATCATTTTCCAGAGAACAATATTTCATCAGAGAAACTTGCTTCGAAAATTTTTTTACAATTACTATTGCTAACTTTTTTTTTTTTACAATTACTATTGCTAATTATTTCTCCCATTTATTCTTTCTCTCCTTTCACCCTGTCCCTGCTCAAACATGTTTTGCTACTGACCATTCCTAAACCCTCAATATGCCCTCTCTTTTATCACTCTCCCCCCCAACCTTTCCCTTATCCCATTCTCCGCCTATTTTTTCTGCAGGGTAAGATAGATTTCTATATCCCTATTGAGTATGTATGTTATTTCCTATTTGAGTCAATTCTGATGAGCATTAAGGTTCACTCACTCACCCTTTCTTCCCCTCTATTCCCCTCCACTGTAAAAACTTGTTCTTGCCTCTTTTTTATGGCAGATAATTTGCATGATTTCACTTTTCCCTTTCCCTTTCTCCCAGTACATTCCTCTCTCACCCTTTAATTTCATTATTTTTTAAAAGATATTATCTCTTTATATTCAAATCACATCCATGCCCTCTATCTACATATTCTCCTTTTTACTGTCACAATAATGAGAATATTCTAATGAGTTGCAAATATTATCCTCCCATGTATGAATATAAACAGATAAATTTTATTAAGTTTCTTATAAGATCACTTTCATGATTACCTCCTTATGCTTCTCTAGAATACAGTATTTGAAAATCAAATTTTCCATTCAGCTCTGGTCTTTTCATCATGAATGCTTGAAAATCCTCTGTTTTATTGAATGACCCCTCTAAAGGATTGCACTCAGTTTTGCTGGGTAGGTGATTCTTGTTTGCAATTCTAGCTCCATTGCTCTCCAGAATATCATATTCCAAACCCTCCACTCCTTTAATGTAGAAGCTAAATCTTGTGTTATTTGGACTGTGGGCTCCACTGTACTTGAATTGTTTCCCTTTGGATGCTTGAAATATTTTCTCCTTGACTTGGGAGTTCTGAAATTTGGCTATAATAATCCTGGGAGATTTTTGGTGGGGATCTCTTTCAGAAGGTAATCTGTGGATTCTTTCAATGTCTATTTTACCCTCTGGTTCTAGAAAATCAGGACAATTTTTTCCTTGATTATTTCTTGAAAGACGATGTTCAGGCTCTTTTTTTGATCATGACTTTCAGGTAAACTAATGATTTTAAAATTATCTCTCCTGGATCTATTTTTTAGGTCAGTTATTTTTCCAATGAGATATTCCACATTTTTCCTGTTTTTCCATTTTTTTTTTTTTTTTAGTTTTGCTTCCTTGTATCTTGATATCTCAAAAAGTCATTAGTTTCCATTTGCTCAATTCTATTTTTTAAGTAATTATTTTCCTCAGTGAGCTTTTGTATCTCTTTTCCCAATTGGGTAATTTTGCTTTTAAAGGCATTCTCCTCATTAGTTTTTTGCACCTCTCTTAATTCTTTCCCTATTTTTTCTTCTATCTCTCTTATTTGATTTTCAAAGTCTTTTTTGACCTCTTCCTTAGCTTGAGTCCAATTCTTATTTTTCTCGGAGGCTTTGGATGTAAGAGCTTTGATTCTGTTATCATTTTGTGAGTGTGTGTTTTGATCCTCCTTTTCACCTAATAAGTTTCAATAGTCAGAAACTTTTTTTGTTTTCTGCTCATTTTCCTAGCTTATTATTCTGCTTTAACTCTTTGTTAAAGAAGGTTTCTGTTTCCAAGGTGGAGGGTGCACTGTTCTAAGCTTCAGGGATTTTGTGCAGCTGTTTTCAGAAATTCTCCTAAGAATCTGACCACAAGCACTCTTTTCTGCTCTGGAACTGTTAGGTGTATCCCTGACCCACTGGAGCTGTAAGATCTAGTGTGCTGGCCTTGCCTGGGGCTCTGCTGGCCAGGGCTGCACTAGGACTGCACACCAGACTCCCACTCCATTGCCACAGATCCTCTCGTGACCTTCTGAATCCTCCCTGGTGTGTTTGGGCTGAGAAGTCCAGAAGCCTCCAGCGCTGCTGCTGATTCAGAGGTCCCTCCTCACTGATACTGGGGTCTGGGCCAGAGCTGGGCTTGTTGCTGGAATTGCATAAAGGGTCATGCTCTGGGGTCCCATTCTGGTTCCACAGACCTTTTCTACTGACCTTTCTGTTGCTCTTGGGTATCTCTGGGCTGAAAAGTCTGGAAGCTCCAGGAATGCCGCTGATTCAGAGGTTGGGTCAAGGCCAGAGCTGGGTCTGGGCTTATCCTGCCCAGGGACTTCCATTCTAGTGTCACAGACATTTTCTACTGAGCTTCTAAGTTGCCTCCAGCTAGAAAACGGTTTACTCCATCTTTTTAAATGTTCGGATGCTCTAAAAATTTGTTTAGAGTCATTACTTAAAGGAATTTGTGAAGTTTAAGACAGACATTGGGTGACTTCCTACCTTTAGTCTGCCATCAACAAGTGGAAAAAGTTTAAGAATATAAATTGCATTCTTTACCCTTACTACCTCATTTCCTTATTCTCATTCCCCCAATCCTCCCATCCTAGAATTTCATCCTAATTCCAATTCAGTCCTTCTTCTGTCCCTTGGAAATGCCTGTTTTATAGGCAACAAACTTCTCTCCATTTTAAAACTATTCCTTTTCCGAATTAGAGTAGATAATGATAATTCTTTGCAGATGATATGATGGTATACCTAGGGAACCCCATTTTACTAAAAAGCTCTTAGAAATAATTCACAACTTTAGCAAAGTTGTAGGATACAAAATAAAACTACATAAATCCTCAGCATTTTTATACATCACCAACAAAATCCAATAGCAAGAAATACAAAGAAAAACTCCATTCAAAATAACTGTAGATACCATAAAATATTTGGGAATCTATCTACCAAAGGAAAGTCAGGAATTATATGAGCAAAATTACAAAACACTTTCCACACAAATAAAGTCAGATTTAAATAATTGGAAAAATATTAAGTGCTCTTGGATAGGCCGAGAGAATATAAAGATGACAATATTACCTAAATTAATATATTTATTTAGTGCTATACCAATCAGACTCCCAAGAAACTATTTTAGTGACCTAGAAAAAAATAACAACAAAATTCATATGGAAGAATAAAGGTCAAGAAATTTCAAGGGAACTAATGAAAAAAAATCAAATGAAGGTGACCTAGCTGTACCTGATCTAAAATTATATTATAAAGCGGTGGTCACGAAAACCATTTGGTATTGGCTAAGAAATAGACTAATTGATCATTGGAATAGGTTAGGTTCACAGGACAAAATAAGTCAATAACTATAGCAATCTATTGTTTGAAAAACCCAAAGATCCCAACTTTTGGAATAAGAATTCAACATTCGACAAAAACTGCTGGGATAACTGGAAATTAGTATGGCAGAAATTAGGCATGGACCCACACTTAACACCATATACCAAGATCAAAATGGGTTCATGATTTAGGCATAAAGAATTAGATTATAAATAAATTAGAGGAATATAGGATAGTTTATCTCTTAGACTTGTGGAGGAAAAAGGAATTTGTGACCAAAGAAGAACTAGAGATCATTATTGATCACAAAATAGAAAATTTTGATTAAATCAAATTAAAAAGCTTTCTTCTAAGTTAAGTTTTCTCATTATAAAACTCATGCAAACAAGATTAGAAGAGAAACAATAAACTGGGAAAACATTTTTACAGTTAAAGGTTCCGATAAAGGCCTCATTTCCAAAATATATAGAGAATTGACTCTAATTTATAAGAAATCAAGCCATTCTCCAATTGATAAATGGTCAAAGAATATGTTCAAGACAATTTTCAGATGATGAAATTGAAACTATTTCCACTCATATGAAAGGGTGTTCCAAATCACAATTAATCAGAGAAATGCAGTAAGACAACTCTGAGATATCACTACATACCTGTCAGATTGGCTAAGATGACAGGAAAAGATAGTGACAAATGTTGGAGGGGATGTGGGAAAACTGGGACACTGATGCATTGTTGGTGGAGCTGTGAACGAATCCAACCATTCTGGAGAGCAATCTGGAATTATGCCCAAAAAGTTATCAAACTGTGCATACCCTTTGATCCAGCAGTGCTACTACTGGGCTTATATCCCAAGGAGATACTAAAGAAGGGAAAGGGACCTGTATGTGTCAAAATGTTTGCGGCAGCCATTTTTGTAGTGACTAGAAATTGGAAAATGAATGGATGCCCATCAATTGGAAAATGGTTGGGTAAATTGTGGTATATGAATGTTATGGAATATTATTGTTCTGTAAGAAATGACCAGCAGGATCAATACAGAGAGGCTTGGAGAGACTTACATGAACTGATGCTAAGTGAAATAAGCAGAACCAGGAGATCATTATACACTTCAACAACAATACTGTATGAGGATGTATTCTGATGGAAGTGGATTTCTTTGACAAAGAGAAGATCTAATACAGTTCCAATTGATCAATGATGGACAGAAGCAGCTACACCCAGAGAAGGAACACTGGGAAATGAATGTAAACTGTTTGCATTTTTGTTTTTCTTCCCAGGTTATTTTTACCTTCTGAATCCAATTCTCCCTGTGCAACAAGAGAACTGTTCAGTTCTGCACACATTTATTGTATCTAGGATATACTGTGACATATTTAATATGTATAGGACTGCTTGCCATCTGGGGGAAGGGGTGAAGGGAGGGAGGGGAAAAGTCGGAACAGAAGTGAGTGCAAGGGATAATGTTGTAAAAACTACCCATGCATATGGTAATTGACACATCAATAAAAAGCTGTTATTTAAAAAAAAAAAAAAACCCTAACAAAACAACAACAAAAACTGTTCCTTTTCCTTCCCTTCCATTTACTAGCTCTTCCTGAAACCTGGCTCTCCCCAACCTCCCCAGTGCACAGCCTCCCTGGCCATCCTTTCCAGTATTGGTTTCACCTTCACTCCTTCTCCTCAGCTCACCAATCAGGGTTGGGGAGTTGAAATACTCTTTGGTGCCTTATCACCAACTCCAGGTTCTCCCTTTCTCCATCCCTCACTGATCTATTTTACTTTGAGATTTATGCTATTCAATTCTACCACTCAAACAAAATCTTGATTTTAACGTTATTGTCTACAGACCTCTGGGTCCTTTTTCTCAATGAGTTTAAAACCTGGCCAACAAATTTCTCTCCTTTTCCACTCTTGCCCTTTTACATGGGACTTTAACATACACATTTATTTTCCTTCAAATACCCTAAACACTTAGTGGCTCAAAGTGCTCACTTTTTATGAGTTACTCTTCTACTTTACCTCTGCCATACATAAAGCTGGCACTGCCCTGGATCTTTCATCACCCACAAATGTACCACTTCCATGCTCAAGACTTCTGAAATCCCCTTTTCTGACTTTAACCTATTGGCTTTTCATTTCTTCCTCTGCTTTCTCTTACACAACTCTATTCTTCATCTGCTGCAATGACTTCTAATCCTGGCTCCAGCATTGTCCTGGTTTAAACTCCTGGGTTTGTGAGGAGATCTTTGGGACCTGAAACTGAGGACAAACAAGACAGAACAAAAACAAATAGTCCCCAGGTCCATTTCTCAGAGTCAGGGTAAAGGAGAGGGAGCAGGGAAAGCTAGTCCTTCCTCTTTCGATAGTTTAATTTATAGCCTCCCTAATGGATAGAGCAGAGAAGAGTTGCCAAAAAATGCATTTGTGCACACAACTGATCCAAAATTACCATTTCACTTCTTTTACCAGTCACTTCTCTGGAGAGAACTTGTCAGCCATCCTTCCATTTAGCTACGGTTTTTCCTCTTTTGATTTCATTTATAAGACTATCAAAAAATATATAGTCTATTTTCTCTCCTCCTGTTATCTGCTCATGGATTAATGTCAAATCAAATCAACATTTATTAAGTACTAACTATGGCCAGACATTGTGCTATATGTTAGGAATACAAATTCAAGCAAGAAGAACAATCTGTTAATCAGTACAAATATTCTAGAAATCAATTTGGAATTATACACAAAAAGTTACTAAACAATATATGCTCTATGACTCAGCTATCCCTAAGATTATAGTCAAAAGAGATCAAAGAAAGAAAAAAGTCCTTTATGCCATATATATGTATAAAAATACACAATATATACACACACACATATATATAATACATATATATATATACAGTATAAAAGTCCTTTATGCTATACATGTGTATAGGTATGCAATACACATATATAGAATATACATATTTATATTTATTTGAGTTTCTCTTGTGGTGACCAAGAAACAACAACAACAAAAAAAAAACCTGGAAACTAAAGAGACATCTATCAATTGAAGACTGGATAAATAAATTATGGCATATGAATGCGATGAAGTACTATTGTACTAATATCTATGGTTGTATATAAATATATATATATTTATGAAATAGGTATTGAAGAAATTTATTTTATTTTACTATACGTATTTGTTACAGGAAATGTTTTTCTTTTCTTTCTCTGCCCCACCCCCCTCTCGTAGAGTGAATGATAGGAGGGAAAAAAGGTAAATTTTTGTTAGTTTTTTTAATTGTAGAGGTAAGAGATGGTATAGATGTGAAATATTCCATGAATTTTCAAATGAAACCATCATTAGTTTTACTTAATAACTGTTTTACTTTTTTCAAGCAATTTCTTGAAAAAGGGAAGTAATCTGTTTTTTAAAAGTTTGTAATTTTAAAATGAAACACATCAGTAAAACTTAAAAATAACAACAACCTACTGTCTCTGTTCTCAAGGAGCTTATAGTTTAATGGCATAAGATAAAAATAAATGGTGTTGCAAGAATAAAATAACCTGAAATGATTAACTCAATGCAGGAGTTATATAAGAATTTGAGAAGGTAAGATGTCCCATGCTGGACACCTAGGAAAGATATTTAGATATTTAAGGGGAATGATGTGGGAGAGGGCAACCAGCGGATGAAGCTGCTTTGAGAATAATTTCAGCCTAATCTAGTGGTTATACCTCTAGAATTATCCAGGAAGACTCTTGTTTTCCCACAAGATTCAGAAAATTAAAGAAAAATAGTTTAACTGGCTTAGAAAATTAGGGCTAAATCAAGAGAACATACAATTTGGGTACTAGGTAATATAAAGGAACTAGACTGTATAACTCTGCTATACAGTTTTAATTTCTTTATATAAATATACCTCCTATCTCAAGATTCCTTTTGTGATGGTAAAAATAATTTCCTAAACTCTAAATTTCTGGCTGAATGTTATGCCTCAAATGATCAGATGTGTACATGTTTATGTGTGTGTGTGTAGTGGGGGAAGAATAAATGTATGCACATGTGTGTATTGAAAATGATTAAAGAATAGAGCTGTAGTTCCAAGGAACAGAACTGTATTTCCAAAACCTCAGAGCTATGACTGTCCCTTTATCATTTGGGCAGTGACAGAAATGCCAAACTCTAGTAACATAGGGAGCCTTTAGAAAGGGGGTCACTTGCTTTCACCACACAATATTTGTATTTTAAAACACATTTTAAAAATTTAAAGAATAATTTGGGAGTTATAAGAAATAGGATTCATTGTCTTATAAATTTCAATACAATAAAGCATTGACTGAACTTGGGTCAATTTCATGATATACAAGATATGTAAAATTCAAATTCACAAAGTAGAATTCAAATCTAATTTTATTTAATAAACAAAATAAAGACAGGATGATTCACTTAAAACAAATAGATTATTAAACTTTATAAGAGAAGTAAAACAGGGTGCTAAAGTAAGTTTGCTAATTTCAATTTCTCACTGTTGATATGAGTTTGGTTAAGCTGTGATAAAAGCCAATACAGTTATAACCTCCTGACTATTTTCTGCCTTCAGTCTTTCCTCTTTCCATTCCAACCTTCATATACTTGTCAAAATCACATTCCCAATACAAAGTTCTAGTCCTGAAAAAAAAAATCTTAAAAACCTTCCATGGCTCATCATTATCTATATCAGGTCTTCTTAAACTTCTTCTGCTTGACCTTTTTTCATTCAAGAAATTTTTATATGACTTAGGGTATATTATTTTGTAAAAATAGGTATACAAATCAAACATTTACTCATAATAAATCATAAAGAAATTTATTTTAAAATAATCTTTGGCATACATATAATTTTATCATTTATTAAAGAAAAATCAAATTTGCATGCTAATGAGATGAATGTGCTTGTTTATCTTTACATAAAGAATTAAATCTTGGTGGAATATTTGATACTGTGAGATGTAGAGCTTTCAGAAATCTTTTACTGTTGCCAAATTTTTTGCAACCTTTATACTAGGATCATGGCCCACAATTTAAAATAGTTTTGGTCTTGTCTTCCCCCAAGGCCCAGGTCAGGGAATGCTTAAATAGAGGAGTCCCTTATCTTCTAAGATGAAAATTTTCTCCACTTCCCTCAATTTTCATATTTATTAGAAACAATTTCACCCAGATTTGTCAAGCCCTTATCAAATTTATAATAATATATATTTTTATCATATTTATCTATGGGTGTCCCATTAGGTCCTTTCTTGGGCCCTCTTCTCTATATTATATTACTTGGTAATCTCATTAAATTTCCACACATTCAATTATCAGCTCTATGTTGATGATCCTTTCTTATCCAAGTCTAACAGTATCTCCTGGTCTCACATGACCAAATGCTTACTGGACATCTCAAACTAGATGTCTCATAGACATCTTAAACTCCAAGATTTCTAAAACTGAACTCATTATCTTTCCCCCCAGTCTTTCCAAATTTCTCTATTATCATCAAGAGCCCTTGATCTTCTCAGTCACCCAGGCAGGCAGTCTTGGTGTTATCCTTAACTTTTCACTCTGTCTCACCCTCTATATCCAATTTATTGTCATGACCTGCCAATTTTACCATTGTAATACCTCTCATATGCTTCAATCTCTTCTGATATTGCTGCTACCCTCGTGTAGACCCTCACCACCTGACACCTGGACTATTGCAATAAGTCAGTCTGCTGGCCACAAGTTCTCTCTCCCATTCAGCTGACAAGAAAGTCTTTCTAAGGGTAGCTCTAACCAACTCACCGTTTCCCAATCAATAAACTCTACTGGCTCCCTATCACCAACATGATCTAATATAAAATCCTCTCTATATTCAAAATCCTTTATAATCTGTCTTCCTAGTGTTCTTATATTCCCCACCTCCACATATACTGTGACCCAGTGGCACTGGGATCTTTGCTGTTTCTCAAATAAAGCACTCCATTTTCTAACTCTGGGATTTTAACTAGTTTTTTTCCATGTCTGGAATGGTCACTCACCTCATCTCTACTATTTGGCTTCCTTTAAGTACCAACTAAAATCTTAGATTCTACTAGAGGTTTTTCCTGGCTCCCCTCAATCAATACTAGTTCCTTCCCTCTGCCCTTAGTTCTAATTTATGCTGTATATAATTCATTTGTACATAGTTGTTTCCGTATTGTCTCCCCCATTAGATTAGTTCATTATGAGCTCATTGAGGACAGGGACAGTCTTTTGCTTTTCTTCATATCCCTAGTACTTAACATACTATCTAGTGCTTAGGGGATCCTTAATAAATTACCCAATTTAGTACATGTCATATTCCCCATTATTAGTTTCCTGATGGAAGTAGCTATATCATTTTTCATCTTTGTGTCTACAGGACTTAGCATAGCAACTTGTACATAGTGGACATGATACATATTTGAACTGAATTTAATAGAAAAACATTAAAGACAACTGAATAATATTACTATTAAATTAGATGTGTTTTGACACATTTATTGTAACTGAAAGAATTTCTCTTGAACATAGATTAAATTTGCCAGAACACTGTGCTCTTTGTGCTAAAATTGATCACAGTACACTCTAATATGTAGCAATGAGCTGGTAGATTTGTGACTATGAGAAAAAAAATATTTATTCTCTCTGTTACTTAGTATGGCCATATATAAGACAATAAAAATTATGGAATCACAGTACTGTAAGGAGTTTTGAGAAGCTTTATATAACTCTTTACATTCATGTAAGACTTCCAGATAATATCCAAAACAGATTTATTCATTCAAAAACAAATACAGTATTTTCAAAGTGTCATATTAGGTGCTGGAGGAGAATTAAAGGTAATTAAAACATGAATTGTGATCTCACAAAGCTCAGTCTTGCAGGGAGCAATGGTCCATATTGAAATATGCAATGCAAAAGAAAACTTAATAAGAAAACGGAGAAGCATAAAGTAATATATGAAGTGAGAAGAAAAAAAGATAATTTCTGATGGAAGATGTTGGCAAATATTTCATGGAATAAGTGATTTTCCAAAGCCAGAGATGGGGGAGAGGAAGAGGAGGAGAGGATATTTCTAGCACAGAACAGTTTAGGCATAAGGAAGATTAATCTGGCAGCTATGAAAAGAATAGATTGAAGACAGAAGAGCCTGGAGGCAGGAATACCAGTAATAAACTGTCGCAGTAGTCTAGGCAGATGGTAATTAGGGCCTGGTTATAGAAAAGGAGGAACAGCTGTGCACCTGACTCTACGGTATGAGGGAAAGGAAGTTTATGATGCTTCTCTCATTCTCCCAGACTATTTAAAGATGTCAGGAAGTAGTTTCATGGATGCTGTTGGTCATTTTGCAGTTTGGAAAATGGAATGGTAAGGGGAGAAGCACACAAGAAGAGCTAGAATTGTGCTAAGAAACTTTGGATCAATAAAGTAGACTGGAGAAAGATTAGATTGAAGGACTTTGAAAAAGTGAGTAGAAAGGATTAGGTGTATATGGTCAAGAGAAATTCAATGAGTCAAAAGCTGGAGTCCTGGCTCTCAGTGAGCTTTCATTCAAGAGAAGACTGTAGTCAGAAGTAGGATTTTCAGGAATATTTTTATTTATGTATATGTATGCATGTATATGTGTAGCTATATGGGAATATGTATACATCAATATACATTTTTTTGTGTATATACATGTGTCTCTACATCTATCTATAATGTATGTATATGTGGGTGTATACACTTCAGTAGGAATAGGATGCTCAGGGATGCTTATGTGTGCGTATTTATATATGTGTATATATATGTATCATATTATATACATAATACTTTTTGTATGTAAATACACTGTGTATATGCCAACAGGAAAAAAGCAGTGATGGGAGGCTAATAATCAGATTGATCTTAAACTATTTAAATGAAGCATTTTTTTTTGTTTATTCAGAAGTAGAATGTATAGGGAAGATAATGCCTACTATAGACTCCTGAATTATAGATATCTCATATATATCAGTAAAAATTAGTAACTCTCTGATCTATAAGGGAATGGTTACTGGCAATCAGTGACATAATGTGTTAGGGAGGTTTTGTGATGGAATAGTGAAGAACAGCAAGCTTGACTTGGATAAAAGATAGTGGGGAATCTTTCCATCTTTGCAAGTCTAACTTTTGTTTGCTTTGGATGACTCCTCTGTAAAATAGGGATAATAATAGCACTATCTGCCAGGGTTATTGTGAGGATAAAATGAGGTAATCTGTGAAGCACTTAGGAGAGTGCCTGGCACATAGTAAGGAGTAGTAGTAGTTGTTGTAGTAATAGTAGCAGCAGCAGCAGCAGTAGTAGCAATAGGAGGAGGAGGGGGGCAAAGGATGAAGAGGAGGAGAAAGAAGGAGAAAGAGGAAGAAGGAGCAGGAGGAGGAAGAAGGAAGAGGAAGAAAGAGGAAGGAAGAGGAGGAGGAGGAAGAGGAAGGAAGAAGAGGAGGAGGAGGAAGAAAGAGGAGGAAAAGGAGTAAGGAGAAGAATGAGGAGGGAGGAGGAGATTTGAGGAGGGAGGAGGAGGAAGAGCAGGAGGAGGAAGGAAAGGAGGAGGAGGAAGGAGGAGGAAGAAGAGAAGAGGAAGAAGGAAGAGGAGGAGGAGGAGGAGGAGGAGGAAGAGGAAGAGGAGGACGAGGAGGAGGAAAAAGAAAGGGTCAGACCAAAGTTTCCACTCTCCAGAGTCAGATTTTGGGGCTGAAGAAAACCTGTGTTTGTGATGTTGAAGACCTCACCTATTGTTAGTTAGTTTACATACTATCTTCATGGAAGGAAATGATACTTCAAAAAGCTATATTTGATTGCCAGTGATAGTTTTATAACAATAACCCTATCATTTTGTAGCAGGCAGAAATGACAAAACACAAACTGAAAGGCAGGCCAAGCATACTTTATCTAAATCCTTCTGAAGGAAATGATGGGTGTAGTACAACTTACCAGAATTAAGTAATACAGCAAATGATTATTAGACTTAGGAAGACCTGAATTCAAGTTTGTCTTCAGATATTTACTAGCTATGTGATCCTATATACATCAAAATTACTTTTCTGTCTTTCTCAGTTTCCTCATCTGTAAAATGGGGATAATAATAGTATCTATCCCTCTGAACCTTGGATAAAATGAGATAATATTTCTAAAATACTTTGTAAATATTAAAGGCTACATAAATGTGAGATATCATTATCATTGCCGTTTTTTTTTTTTTAATGCTCACAACTAAACTCTTGAAGGAGCAACATTATTCAAGCCAAGTCACAACCCCTATTTGCCCACCCTCATCCCATCCCAGAAAGGGACTAATGTCATAGTGACTCCTAGGTGTGAGGATGCAGCCTTGTACATTTGCAAATGAAAAGGCTCAGATAGCCTCTATTGTAGATAAATGTGAGGGTCCTGAATTAGATCTAGTCATACAATTCACTGAAGACAATAATTCTTTGTCTGATGTTTTGAAATGAAATTTAAGGAAGTGCTTGGTGATCCTTGGAAGACAGATGTAGCATCCATGCTGACCATCAAGCATTGATGGTTGTTGCATAAGTTGGACAAGTTGGAATACTTAAATCACAGTTCTCAAGGAATATTCTGGGAGCAAAAAATGGCTTAAGAACCATTGATCTAAATGGATTCAGGAGTCTTCAAATCATTTTTGGTTGGGAAAAGGTAGTCTGGATAGAATTTTCTGAAAGAAGAATTCAATTCCAAGGCCATCTCACAGGGTACTTCAACCCCCAAAATCTGATGAGTGTGGATATCTGTCCAGTTGGGAAATAAACTACATCAGAATGGGATGGGTATGTAAACTAAGAGAAATCTGGATACCAAGAGTCAAGAAAACAAGACCAAGTCCTTTACAACAGAAAGCCATCTGGCATGGCAAGCTGTGCCCTATATGCATTGACTGGGGGAGCTCTGAGTCTAGTCTACCAGTTGTGTCAGTGGTTTGGGGTTGGGACTTTGGATGGGAAGAAGGGGCAGTAGAAAAGGCAACTAGGTGGGAAATAGAGGCCTTGAATCCCTAGTATATTGATGTACTGGTTGAGACAGTGAAAAACAGAAATGGAGTCCAGAGGCCAAGGGTTCAAATCCCACATCTGACACTTTACCTTCAAAATGACCTTCATTGTAAATTGAGGGGATTGGACTAGTTGACCTGGAGGGACCCTTCTAGATACTGTTCAATCGTTTCAGTAATATCTGAATCTTCAGGACCCCATTTGGGATTTTATTTGCAAAGATACTGCAGTGGTTTGCCATTTCCTTCTCATCATTTTTTATAGATGAAGAATTGAGGCAAACACAGTTAAATAACTTGCCCAGTGTCACACAACTAGTAAGTGTCTGAGACTAGACTTGAACTCACGGAGATGGAGGAGTTTCCTGACTCCAGTCTCAGCGCTTTGCTCTGCGCACTATGGCACCACCTACCTGTTCTATATCTGGTTCTATGACTCTCTGCTTTTTGATGCAAGGGGGCCCTGCACTAGCTAATAGCAAAATTACTTCTGCCCAGACTGAAAAATGAGGCAATGCTTCTCCATTAGTCTCAGACTTGACCAAGATGGACCATCTCTTTTCCCATAAGATGCCTCCAGAATCACAGGAACCTCACTCTAAGAAGCATTGGAGTTTCAAGGATGGGAAAATAATCAGATAAATGGCCTTGTTTTCTGAGGAGGATGTGGTAGTAAGGAAGGCATTGAGGAAGTGTAGGAAAATCCCAAATAGACTTTAAGAGAAAGAGGGCAGAGGAAAAAACATTATAATACTCAACCCACTGTGACAAGAACCCTAGGAAGAGAGAACCATGGGGAAGAGGTGGAGAAAGTATTGCTCTCCGCACTCCCCTAAAACTGTGGACGGTAATGAGGCAGAATCATCCCTCCCCTGGAGGGAAGAGAAGAAGATGGGTTTTAGAAAGATGAGGACGCTAGATGGGAAGGATGCTACATGGGAAGGATGCTGAGGAAATGAGTAACAGCTGGACACCTGCAGATAGGGATGCCACTTTCTCTATGAGTCCCCTTAAGTGCATGAAGTAGCCTTAGGGCTTGTATTTGTTTTTTGGAAGTTGAAAAATCTGGGTTTGGGAATTGAACTGAGTTGGGTTGGTGTTGAGAGAATGGAGTGGTCTTAAGAAAGAGTTTAATTTGAGAATGTAAGTAAAAGGAAGTTTGAACCTGGAGGCTTGAGAGAGGGAGGGAAATAGGAGAAAAATCAGTGGAATATCCGGGAGAGAAAATGCCCTGGAATCCTGATTTCTTTCTCTCCCTTCCCCAGCCTCCTGTTACTCACTAGTCTTGCTCCTCTTGTTTAAATATACAGTCTGGAGTGGGGAGACAAAATCAAAGGGCCCTTTCTGAAACAATCACACCTTTTCTTATCTTTCCTTTGTTGCCTTTGTATGCTTGTTCATAATATAAAATCCATTCCAAATCCAAATAGACTTTTTCTTTTTTGTTGAATGATTGATAACTTGGTATTTTCAAGTCATGCTAGATTCCTTTAGATTGCAAGCATCTTGAGGACTATTTTTACCTCTTTTTGTGTCCCCAGCACTTCAGCACAGTGCCTGGCACATAGCAGGCCCTTCATAAATGTTGATTGATTGAGTTATTAGGTATTTTTCAATTTTCTGACACATCTTGTCTCCTGAGCCTTCCCTTGTAACGAAGAAAAACATTAACAAGTGTTTCTTGAGGCCCATTACTGAAGTCAGATCAGGTCATTTTGGCAGATGAAAAATGAAATGATAAAGAAACAAAAATCTGATCATATGAGCGTATTGACTTCTTAAGCTACACATGCCAATTGCCTGATAAATGGGGACCAGGCCTCTTTCTCAGCTTAAAGATAGGCCCTATAGACAAAGGGAGACACTTTTATATATTAAAAAGCAATCAAATAAGACCACTCTATTAAAAGGAAACAATACAACTTTAAATAATCTGATTTCTAATTGGAGGAAAACATTAGGGACTTTCCAATTTGGGAGGGGAAGAATAAAAAGTTACAATTCCTCAAATTCAAAAAAAGAGTTATCCATTCCCTGAAAGTATCTGTAAACAATCAAAGGAATTTGGAAACAATAATTGATTGTTCAGTATGGGGTTAGTTTTCAGATAAGAAAAATGGATTGCTTGAGATAACTCCTTTTCTCAATCTTTGGATCTGACCAGGGTTCTGATCATTATAACCTAAAGATTATGAATCTTTAGTTCAGAATCTCTACATAGCAGATAGATGTGGTCCAGCTTCCCAGCCATGCAAGGCAAGGTTCAAACAATGGAATAAAATTTTCTCTCAATTTCCTCAATTTCCACAATTGAATAAAGTTTTCTCAAGCCAGAAATTGGATTAGACCCATAATGGAATAGAAAGGGAACAGAACTAGCTCCAGAATTGAGTCATAAAATGGAGTCAATGTGGTTCACTCAATTCCCACCACCCCTTGCTGTTCCAATTCTCTTATTTCCCCAAGAATGAAGTCCCTAGAATAGTGAGATCCTGGAAAATCGCCATATCTAAAGTAAATATTTCCTGAATTGCATTAAGTGATTTGCAGTTATAGTTCGAAAGACTTACAAAAAAGAAATGCCCCCATGTCTACCAGTGGAGCTATTGTCTGCTTCATCACTGTTTGTCTCATTTAAAGTCATCAGAGCCATCCTTGAGTTGGAGGTGAGTGGAATTCAGGAATCACCTAGTCAAAAACTCTTTTACATATTGAGGAAACTGAGGCTCAACATCTCATAATTAGCAAGTAGGAAAGCCAGGATTTAACCCTAAATCACAGGATCTTAGGTCTAAATCTGGAAAGAACCTGCAGTCCTCCAGTCCAGCCTTCTTATTTTGAAGATGCAGGAACAAACAGAGAGAAGGTAAGCACACAACTTAAGAGTATACAGCAAGGGGGTGGGGTGGGGGGTGGGGGGCACAGCCAGACTCAAACCTGGGTTCCCTGGCTCCAGGCTTGACTTTCTTGACATTGTCTCTTTTAACTCCCTCTGATTCCCCTGCATTTGGCCTTAATTAATCCCTTCTATATTGAAATAAAGAAATTAAAGATTCTAAAATAGTTATCACAGCTCTTTTTTGATAGCAAAGAATTAGAAATTGAGGAAATGCCCATCAATTGGGAAATGGCTGAACAAGCATAGTGTTTGATTATAATTGAATACTACTGCGATATAAGAAATGAAGAACTTGGTGAGCTTTGAAGACATGGATAGAGTTGCACAAAATAAGAAGTAAAATGAGCAGAACTAAGATAATATTGTATACAGTAATAGCAATCCTGTCTTAAGAACAACTTTGAGTGACAAAGACACTTTGATTATTATAAATATTCAAATTAACTGCAAAGGACATACGAAGGAAGGCATTATCTATATCTAGACAAAGAACTGATAAGTAGAAGTATGTACAGAGTGATTTTACATACACATGTGCGCGCACACACACATACACATGTGTATTTGTGTTCAATGGTAGCCATCTCTAGAATGGGGATGGAAGGGAAAAAATACAGGGGAAAAAAAGAAAGTTACCTAACTTTATTATATATTTAAAAGGAATAGTAAGTTGTACATGATAGGTTTGCAATTTCATGTACAATTCTCTTTCCCCCCTTATTTTACTATGATAAAGAAATGCTTGTTTTATTTCTTAAGTTTGGAATAAAAATTAAAAAAATTTTTAAATAAGTTAAAAAATACAAAGCCCAGAAATCTCACCCCACCCTTCCCTGGAGCTGTCTTTTACCTTTCTATTTTGCTACCTGCTTTCTGTGTTCATTATGAAACTAGTATTTGATGGGAAAGGAATCATGTTTTTAGGGTCATACTTCCCTCAATTAATGAAATAGCGAGTGTAATGTTAAATGTAGAGGCAATAAGAACTGAGTTCAAATCCTGCCTCAGACTGTGTAATTCTGATGAACCACTTAAACTCTGTTTACCTCAGTTTCCTCAAGTATAAAATGGAGTAACGATAGCACCTACCTCCCTCAATTGTTGTGAGGATAAAATAAGATAATATATTCATAAAAGCACTTTGCAAACCTTAAATTACTATATAAATGCTAGTTGATTATATTACATCCAAATCAATTTTCTTACTTGAAGTGACTGTTAAATTAGGGCAGGATTGAGCTAGACTAGGCATTAGCAAACTATAGTGTACTATTGCACCCAGAAGTGCTAAACAGGCATTTTAGAGTAAACCAGATACCCTACCATGGAAAGCTTGTACATTTTTAAGAAGCTACAGTATGTGCTAATATCAGCAAAACTCTCATAATTTTGCAGTGACCCAAGCAAAAGGGGAAGCAATACTTCCAGCTGTTGCAATCCCTGAAGAAGGATCTGGCTGCTCATCGGGGTGAAACAGAAGGCTGGAAGCTGGTAGCAGTGGTGCTTCTAAATAATTTTTGGCAGCTGATGACCATCTGGAGAGTGGAGCCAAAGAGTGCATTATCTCCCTATGTGCTAAGCCTAATGAATTACTAATGTGGTGGTTTCCTTTCTGATCAGGAAGTGCTTGCTTTCTCAAGCTGTCCACACCCACAGCTGGATAATAGTCTGGGAGAGGAATAAGGACTCCCATTTTCTAGTATATCTCCATTGCACAGATTCAAATGCTACAGCATTTTCTTTCTTAATTTCATCATTTTTTAAAAAGATATTATTCTTTCATATTTAACTTATACCCATGCCCTGCCTATATATACATCTTCTGCCATTAGAGAATATTCTGAGTTACAAGTATCATCCTCCCATGCAGGTATGTAAACAGATAAACCTTATGATATCACTTTCCTGATTACCTCTTTATGGTTCTCCAGAAGCATATTCCTATATTTGAAATTCAAATTTTCCATTCAGTTCTGGTCTTTTCATCATGAATGCTTGAAAATCCTCTATTTCATTGAATAACCATCTTTTCTTCTGAAGAATTATACTCAATTTTGCTGGGTAGGTGATTCTTGGTTGAAATTCTAACTCCATTGCTCTCCAGAATATCATATTCCATATCCTATGGTCTATTAATGTAGAAGCTGCTAGATCTTGTATTATCCTGACTGTGGCTCCACTATGCATGAATTGTTTCTTTCTGGATGCTTCCAATATTTTCTCCTTGACCTGTAAGTTCCAGAATTTGGTTATACTATTTCTGGGAATTTTTATTTTGGGCTCTTTTTCAAGAAGATTCTTTTAATTTCTATTTTATGCTCTGGTTATAGAATATTAGGACATTTTCCTTGGAAATTTCTTGAAAGATAATGTCCAGACTCTTTTTTTTTTTTTTTTTTTTACCATGACTTTCAGTTAACCAATAAGTTTTAAATTATCTCTCCTGGATCCATTTTTTAAGCCAGTTGCTTTTCCAATGAGATATTTCACTTTTTTTTCTTATTTTTTCTTATTTTTTTTTTTGGTGTTTTATTTTATTGTGTCTTGAATTCTCAAAAAGTCACTATTTGTTCATTTCTATTTTTTAAAGAATTATTTTCCTCAGTGAGTTTTTGCACCTCCTTTCCCAATTGGCCAATTTTGTTTTTTAAGGCAATTTTCTCCTTGTTAGTTTTTTGTATTTCCTTTTGTACTTCTCTCAATTCTTTCCCTTACTTTTTCTCTATCTTTCTTACTCGATTTTCAAAGTACCTTTTGAGTTCTTTCATGGCCTGAGCCTAATTCTTATTTTTCTTAGAGACTTTGAATGTAGGAGTTTTGACTTTGTTAACTAACATCTCAGCTCTCAGAAGAGGAATTATTGGGCTAGAATTATATCTATTTTCTCCCTTAAGTGTTGTTAGTCTAAGGGATGTGATTTTCAGGTTCAAACTAGCTTCTGATAGCTATTTCATTAATTGGGGAATGTGTGATCACAAAACTTGATTATGAACACAGAGGGCGAGTAGCAAAGTAATTCATTTATCCATCTCCTTATCACCTTAATAACTTTTAATGGTCAGAAACTTTTTTTTTTAATTTTCTGTTCATTTTCCCAGTCTATTACTCTGCTTTTAACTGTTTGTTAAAATAGGGCTCTGTGCAGTGTCCCAAGCTTCAGGGGTTTCGTGCAGCTGTTTTCACAATTCCTTCTAGGAATCTGACCACAAACACTCTTTTGGCCCTGGAACTATTAGGTGTGTCCCTGTCCCACTGTAGCTGTAAGATTTATCATGCTGGTCTGGACAGACTAGAGTCCCACCCCTTGCCATAGACCCTTTCCACTGACCTTCTGAGTCATCCCTGGTGTCTCTCTGCACTGAGAGGTCCAAAAGCCTCCAGCAATGCTGCTGATTCAGAAATCCCATCTTGCTGATGCTGGAGTCAGAGCAGGAATGGGGCCAGGCCAAGCCTGTGCTGATATTGCCCGTTGGGTTCCCACTTGGGTTTCACAGACCTATTCTGCTGACCTTTCACCTCTTCTTTGGTGTTTCTGGGCTGAGACGTCTGGAAGCCAATAGTACTTTCCCTGATTCAGAGGTCAGCCCAGGGGCTGGGAGTGGGACTATATGCAGGACTCCTAACTTCTGCTGAGCTTCTAAGTTGCCTCCAGCTGAAAAATTTTCTACTATGTCTTTTGGAGTATTCTGATGCTCTAAAATTTGTTTAGAGTCATTATTTAAAGGGATATGGAGCAGTTCGAAAGAGATGTTGGGCAAGTTCCTGCCTTTATTACACCATCTTGGCTCCATCTCTAGTATTTTTGTCCTATGCTATAATTGTTGCCTCTTTTGGCTTTGCCTACTACAGAATTTTGTGTCACTGAGCTGCTTAATGGACTTCTTGACAGTCTCCTACATCCCTCTCCAAATCTATCAGCATCTACCCTAGCTTAGTTGTCATATTGGACACACTTCTTCCCTTTGCTGCATTTCAGTTTCCTCGTCCATAAAATAAAGGGATTGTAAAAGATGCTTTTTGATGTTTTCTCCTACTGTAAATCTATGATGTTATAAGCCTATGATCTTGTCTTTGGTTCAGATGAAGTAGGCAGTTCAAGGAAAAAATCATCCAGGTGTAGTAACGACTGTCTTCCATCAACAGCATAAGATTCATCGATTGGATCTAAGGGAGGCAAGGGAAATTTCTAATCTCTTCTCTTTTCCAACCCTTTTGGAAAGGAGATTTTAATTCTTACCAATAGGGGAAACAAGATTGAGACTAGATACTTAACCACTCAGCTCTTGGAGGGAAGAATTACTGGACTAAAATTATATCTATTTTCTCCCTTAACTGTTGTTAATCTAGGGGATGCGACTTTCATGTTCAAATTAGCTTCTGATAGCTATTTCATTAATTGGGGAATGTGTGACCACAAAACTTGATAATGAACACAGATGGTAAGTAGCAAAGTAATTCATTTATTCAAAGCATAGCAAAACAGAAATTAGAGAAAGTATACAGAGGACTGTATACTTTCTCTAATTTCTGTTTTGCTATTCTTGAATAGAAGAGAGACAGACAGACAGAGAGAGAGAGAGAGAGAGAGAGAGAGAGAGAGAGAGAGAGAGAGAGAGAGAGAGAGAGAGAGAGAGAGGGAGAGAGAGAGAGAGAGAGAGAGAGAGAGAGAGAGAGAGAGAGAGAGAGAGAAGGAGAATGTGTCTTCTATCTGCAAGGAAACTTTCCTGAAGTCTGTAAGATAACAAACCGGGGATAGGAACATAATGGAGGCTGTTAGCTCCTCTCATATTAAACTTCTTCCCAGTCTTTTCTTTCAACAATCTAGATTGGAATTGATCAGAAGCACCTGCAGAGACTGAGCGAGAGGAGACTGAGAAATTTAAGAAACTGAAAAGATCTGAAGAGACTTTTGCCAGTGAGAAGACTAAAGCTCTTTCCCCCTCTTAGCTACTCACACAGATGTGTCACATTGATTTCCACCAATGAGATCAGTCTCATACCAATGGCTTTGAGACCCATGTTACAGAGGAAATATGAAGGGGAACCCTGATTAACTAGTAAGGAGTTATACCTCTTGAGTCAATAACTCTTAAGCACATGGGCATCCCTTTGGTGTTCCCAAGTCAAGCCTGAAGCTTCCTACAATTAGTGATTCTTTGGGATTAAGGTAAAGAAGACCTTTATGTGATCAAATATTATTATTTCACAGAGTTGGAAGGAGAAATTGATAATATCAGTCCTTAATACTTCAGTGTAACTTAGAGATAATAGACAGAAGGGCATTGAGAGAATGACAATCAAATTTTAATGGTTAAAAAAGAAAAATCTGAAGAATAAAGGAATCTGGCAGAGCACATAGGGCCAAGTATCAAAGTTGGTTGAGTAATAGAGGGGGGGATTTGGAAACATAGATAAGGGATGGAAGATGGAATGTTAATTCAAGATACTTAGTTCTCATTTTGCCCAAGGCCAGCATTATTCTTTCCTGTCCTTGTGTTTATAATAGTTACACAATTAAGTAATCAACATTTATTAAGTAACATGGTATACCAGACACTGGACTATTTCAATGAAATCATAGTTACACACCCTATTTCTTTCTTTCTTTGTTCCTGAGGCAATTGGGATTAAGTGACTTGCCCAGGGTCACACAGCTAGGAAGTGTTAAGTTTCTGAGGCCAAATTTGAAGAGTCGGTCCTCCTGACTTCAGGGCTGGTGCTCTATCCACTTTGGCACCTAACTGCCCCGCACACCCTATTTCTTATTCCTGTATAGAAAATAAAATCAATGTAAACTTTTTGGGGAAGACACTAGCAGCTAGAAGAATCAGGAAATGTCTCATATAAAAGGGGCAGATCATGATTTAGCTGAACTTTGAAGATTACTTAGGAGTCAGAGGCAAAGGTAAAGAGGGAGGCCCCTTTGAGCATATAGGAAAACCTGCATAAAGGCAGAGAGATAGAAAATACTATATATAATATATATATATATATATATATCCTTATATTTACAATATAATATCTCATATTCTGAAGTTTCACCAAATTGGTTTGCTCGCTGTTCTTCCCCTTTGGCATAGTATTTTCTATCTCTCTGACTCTATGCAGATTTTTCTATAGGCTCAAAGGGGTCTCCCTCTTTATATTATATATTATATATTTATAAGGCTAATATATCAGGCTAAAAAAATTAGAAGGCAGCCAGGTGGTAAAGGATTTTACAAGTCAAATAAAAATTGCAACGGTAAGGAAGCCATTTGGTTAATTGAACAAGGGAGTGACATGGTCAGATCTGAGCTCTATGAAGATCTCTTTACCATCTGTGTGGTGGTTGAATTGGAACCAGCAAAAACCTGAAGGAAAGGCTAGCCCAAATGAGAAGTGAGGGGGTCCTGAACTAGGGTAGTGGCAATGTATTACAAGCCATCTGCATCATAATAGTAGCTGACATGTGTATAGCACTTTAAAGGCTACAAAGTACCTTTCCTAGATTATCCCATTGGCCCTTCAAGTAACCCTTTGAGCTAGGAACTATAGGGGTTACTTCCACTTCCAGAGGAGGAAATGGATTCTTAGATCCATGTTTATAAAGTTGCTAAATGTTTCAGGTAGCATTCTAACCCAAATTTTTGCAATTCCTATTTTAACACTCCATCCAAATTGACATAATGTGACAGACAACTGTCACATATCAAACAGAAGAAGATAGATAACACAATGATGGATACCACAATGTTGATTTTCCTAGTTCTTAAAAGCAATAGAGAAAGGGAGCATAAATAGAGGCATCCTCTTTCCTCTGAAATTTCCCAGGGAAAAAATTCTCAACATAATAGTAATTCTGATTTCATAATGATAATTTGATAACAGAACCTTATCCAGCAACTTTCTTCCTTTTTTTTTTTTTTTTATTATAGCTTTTTATTTACAAGATATATGCATGGGTAATTTTTTAGCACTGATCCTTGCAAAACCTTCTGTTCCAACTTTTCCCCTCCTTCCCCTACTCCCTCCCCTAGATGGCAGGTAGACCAATAAATGTTAAATATGTTACAGTATGGGACATTGATGCATTGTTGGTGGAGTTGTGAATGAATCCAACCATTTTGGAGAGTAGTTTGGAACTATGCTCAAAAAGTTATCAAACTGTGCATACCCTTTGATCCAGCAGTGTTACTACTGGGATTATATCCCAAAGAGATTATAAAGAAGGGAAAGGGACCTGTATGTGCACAAATGTTTGTGGCAGCCCTTTTTGTAGTGGCTAAAAACTGGAAACTGAATGGATGTCCATCAGTTGGAGAATGGCTGAATAAATTGTGGTATATGAATATTATGGAATATTACTGTTCTGTAAGAAATGACCAACAGGATGATTTCAGAAAGGCCTGGAGAGACTTACACGAACTGATGCTGAGTGAAATGAGCAGGACCAGGAGATCATTATATACTTCAACAACAATACTAATATGATGACCAGTTCTGATGGACCTGGCCATCCTCAGCAACGAGATCAACCAAATCATTTCCAATGGAGCAGTAATGAACTGAACCAGCTACGCTCAGAGAAAGAATTCTGGGTGATGACTAAAAACCATTACATTGAACTCCCAATCCCTATATTTATGCCCACCTGCATTTTTGATTTCCTTCACAAGCTAATTGTACAATATTTTAGAGTCTGATTCTTTTTGTACAGCAAAATAACGTTTTGGTCATGTATACTTATTGCGTATCTAATTTATATTTTTATATATTTAACCTGTACTGGTCATCCTGCCATCTAGGGGAGGGGGTGGGTAAGAGGTGAAAAATTGGAACAAGAGGTTTGGCAATTGTTAATGCTGTAAAGTTACCCATGTATATATCCTGTAAATAAAAGGCTATTAAATAAAAAAAAAAATGGTAAAAAAAAAAATAAATAAAAAAAAAAAAGACACCATTCAATGAAAAAAAAAAAAAAAAAAAATGACCAACAGGATGATTTCAGAAAGGCCTGGAGAGACTTACACGAACTGATGCTGAGTGAAATGAGCAGGACCAGGAGATCATTATATACTTCAACAACAATACTATATGATGACCAGTTCTGATGGACCTGGCCATCCTCAGCAACGAGATCAACCAAATCATTTCCAATGGAGCAGTAATGAACTGAACCAGCTACGCTCAGAGAAAGAATTCTGGGTGATGACTAAAAACCATTACATTGAACTCCCAATCCCTATATTTATGCCCACCTGCATTTTTGATTTCCTTCACAAGCTAATTGTACAATATTTCAGAGTCTGATTCTTTTTGTACAGCAAAATAACGTTTTGGTCATGTATACTTATTGCGTATCTAATTTATATTTTTATATATTTAACATCTACTGGTCATCCTGCCATCTAGGGGAGGGGGTGGGGGGGTAAGAGGTGAAAAATTGGAACAAGAGGTTTGGCAATTGTAATGCTGTAAAGTTACCCGTGCATATGTCCTGTAAATAAAAGGCTATTAAATAAAAAAAAATATATATATGTTACAGTATATGTTAAATACAATATATGTATACATATCCATAGTTATTTTCCAGCAACTTTCTGGTAAGAAATTCAAAGACCTTTTATGAGCTTTTATCAGGTAATTTGTCTTTACTCCATCCACATCAAATATGCTTAATACTCCAGTGGAGGTATGAATTCATTGATTTGGGAGAATCATTCCATCCAGTGATGCAGATCACAACTCATCTATCTCTGCTCATCCTGGGATAATCTTCTTCATGTGATTACAGGGGTCCTACCTAATATGCTAGACTCCTTCCTCATTTTCTTTTGACATCACAGGGTTATAGGAAGAACATCTGAGTTACTACCTCTAACCCCTTACTTTTTCCACTTAATTGGTCCATCTTCATTTTTAGTACTGTGGTTGTTTAATGACATCCTTTATTCCAGTTCTTTTAAGTCCTGCATTGGTTATTTGCTGTCGCCTGCTCCCCTCCTACTATGTTCCTCCCTCTTGATTTCAGAATGATACTCATTTTAAATTCTTCAAATATTGTAGAATTTCTTCCATGATTAGGGACTATAAAACAAAGTTGACACTAGGACATGAGTACATTATTGATATTAAAAAATATAGACCTTTGCTTCTGGAAAAGGTTTGGAGATATTAAGTGAACTTTATAATTTCCCAATGGCAGTTGTGTGTCTCTGCTTATATATGGTGCAGCTAGTGGTCTAGTAGATGGGTGCTCATTATTTGCTGATTATAAATTCAATCAGCAGGTGGCCCTTTTAGGGGGATGCTTCATAGGGGAGTGCTTCTAAATACCCCTGAAATTTGCATGTCTTGAGCAAAAGCCTTCAGTGAGTGACAGGTTAGCAAAGACCATCTCTTGCTCTTGGGCAACACTACTTACTGCTTGGGATTGTATGGCTTGGTAAATCTACCCTATCAGAATTTATCTCTGAGCTTCCACTCACACATCCACTGGAAAGTAACAACTCTTTGGGTTGGGTTGGGTTTCAAAGAGGGTCATTCATGAGACCTTGACATAATAGAGTCAATTCTCCAAGGAAGCATACACATTGCTAGAATGCATGAGTACACAATGATTTTACTCTTAGCAGAACAAGAAGACTGTATAAAGATAAATATTACTAAATAAATATCTACTGACTGGCACTCTTTTAAACCCAAACCTCCCCCAACATAGGATCAAATTAAACCAATTCATTGGAGTAAGCAAAGGGCTACCACTTACATTTCATGGGATCTATAGCCCACAATTTCCCTCCCAAACAGCAACTCCAGAATCAAAGGTCTTGACTCATCTTCTTTAGGAAAGTTAGGATACAGGAAAGAATCAAACGTGATAGTGATGTTGGTATTCAGGGTGACTGGGAAAATGGTAATACTTTCAACAGTAATGGGGAATTTTGTGGAAAAGATAATGAGTTATATTTTATAGAAGTTGAATTTGAGGTGTCAGTGGGATATTAAATTACAGATGTCTGAAAAGCAATTGGCAAGATGTGACTGGAGCTCAAGAGAAGAATGAGGGCTGGATATGATCTTGGAATCATCCCCATAGACAACAAAATCAAACATACGAGAGTTAATCAAGTGAGTTAATAAAGAGCAAAAAGAATACAAAGCTCAGGACAGTTTTGGGGGACACCCACATTTAATAGGCATAACATGGATAGTTAACATTGTTTAGTTGTTTTTCAATCACATCCAATTACTTATTATCCTATTCAGGGTTTTCTTGGCAAAGATACCAGGGTAGTTTGCTATTTCCTTCTCCAGATCATTTTGCAGATGAGGAAACTGAGGCAAATAGGGCTAAGTGACTTGCCCAGGATCACACAACTAATAAGTGTCTGAGGACAGAATATTCTTCCTGATTTGGGGCATAGTGCTCTAACCACTGTGCCACTCAGCTGCGCATATAGTATAAATGAACAAGCAGCAAAGGGGTCTGAAAAGAAATAATCAAATAGGTAGGAGATCCAAGAGACAACATTGTTAGGAAAAACTAAAAAGGAAAGATTTTCTTGAAGGAGGAGGCAGTGTCAAACAGGATCAGGAATAAGAAAAAGCATTAACTTTGGCAATAAAGAGATAATCGATAACTGAATAAAATATCAGGCAAATGTGAATTCTCAATGTGTTTGTGTGGAGTGAGAAGCACCATTTTAGAAGTCAAACACTTATTGATGAATCCGGACTCAACCATTTACTAACTGGGTTATCCATAATAAGTTAATATTTTAACCTGTTTGACCTTGTTTTCTTATCTACAAAAAATCACAGGCCCTGGATCCATGATTTCATTGCTATAGGGAAGGCCTAGAGGAACAAACTCCTTCTACAAACACTTGTCAATACCTTTTCTGCAGTTAAAAGTCTTAGGTGGTGCAATGGATAGAATGCTAGACCTGGAGTCAGGAAGACTCATTCATCTTCCTGAGTTCAAATTCAGCATTAAGCATTTACTAGATTAGAAATTAGTAAAAATTAACTGAAGAAGGAAATGGCAAACCACTTCAGTACCTCTGCTAAGAAAACCCCAAATGAGATCAAAGAATTGGATATGACTAATATTATTATTATTATTATTACCCTTATTGTACAGATGAAGAAACTGAGACACAAAGAAACCCATAGACCCATGTCAGATCTTCAGACACATTGACTGAAGTAACAAGATATTGAATAGTTTCTCTAAGACAAAATTCAGACTCGAGATAAATTAGCAGTCAGTCCTTAAGAGTTAATGGTTTCAAACCACATTCATATCTAGTAACTAAAGAGAAGGGGAAAAGAAAGGTATTTGATTCATCAGAACAAATTATCATGCAAATATGAATCTTCAATGTGAGTGGAGGGAGAGCACCATTTTAGAAATATTTAGAAATAATATCCCATCGACACCTCAAATTCAACTTCTATAAAATGAGCTCTGTTAAAAATCCACAGTAGAATCCAGACTCAGACATTTTGTCAATGGGACCACCATTAAATTTAAGCCAGTCATGGGATCATAAATCCAGAGCTGAAAAGGGCTCATAGATCTTTTTGATGAGAGCCTGAGTCATAGAGGAAGCCAAAAGTCACACAGTTATTAAATATATCAGGTGAGATTCAGAACTCAGGTATTCTTCATTCCCAAGTCCAGTATCCTACTTACTCTGCCATGCTGTATGAGGGGGCCCTCACCAGGCTTCAGTTGAATGCTATTCTAGCTTATTAGGAGCTTCTAGAATTTGTATTCCTCAGTCATCGTCTTTTATAATAATAGTTAATATATTAATAGGACTTCGCAGTTTGCATAGCACTTTACTATCTTACAGAAGAAGAAAATGAGAGAAAATAAATTACTTGTTCAGGTCTCACTGCTATTAAGTTTGAGGGAAGATTTGAATTTAGGTCTTCCTGATTCCAAGTTCAGCACTTTATTCCTTAAATCACATACTACCACTTTAGATACCAGCATCACCACCATTCCTTGAAAAAGCATTAGAGTAGGACCACCAACAATTTTTGGATGAAAAAAATGATTAAAAAAACATTTACCCTTTTCAAAGGTCCTGTTTCATTTTGCATATTGGTTCTCTATTCTCTGAGAACTGCCTTATTGCCCAGAACATTTCAGGAAATTGAATCCAGATGCTTTTAAAACTATACAAAGCAAGGCCCTACATGGAAAAGTGTCAACATTCTTTAAGGTACTGAAGATGAGTGGAAAACTGATGTGAATGAGCTCTGTTAGCCTGTCATCCCAAGATGCCTGTCAACAATAGCATACTTGTATTTTTGTGACTTGTTACAAAAATAAGGCTAGAGAAGTAACAGTATTACTGATTAATTCTAAATAGGAGGGAAGGAAAATTATAATAGAAAATTTCCTTTAAGCCAACTAGATGGAGAATGTGTAAATACAGATTTAGAAGACAGATTAAGCTAGGGAGTGATTAGTTGCTTTGCAAAGAGATTTGCCACAGGGTTCTTTTTAAATTGTTAGCACCCCTAAGTGAACTTAAAATAGGATTAAATCTTACAAAAATTTGATTTACATGTAACATTTTAGGAACATATCCAATGCAACAAGCAAGATATTTCTGTACTGTAATGTTCTCATTGGCAAAGAAATGCCTTTGTTATGAAATGTGCCTTTCAAATATAGGGGTGGATCTTATTTAAAGTTAATCTTACAAATGGGCAAATGTGTCTTTTCTGATTTTCAGAACTGAAGGAGGGAAAAGAAAGGAAAAACCTACTGATCATAGACTAATGACTTTAACTTTGTTTCCTGTTAGAATTATTTTTAACCATTTATTATTTTAACTAACCCTTATTAAAGGTATGGTCAGTGAACATCTAAGGAAGCAAAAATAAAAGGATAACTTCATTAAGAACAGGTCAAACTAGTCTAACTTTATTTCCTTTCTTGGCAATTTCCTAGATTAGATAGCTCAGAAAAAAAAAGTTATAGTTTAGTATAACCATATAGAGTTTAGATTTAGTGAAGCATTTGACAAAGTCTCTAATGAAATTCATATCCAAGATGGCAGACTTGTTATTCAATAAATAGGACAATTAGTTGGATTTGAATAGGTGGAATGGCCAGGTACAAAACAGAAACAATGATGTCACTAGTGGAAATCATAAGGACCTGTGTTTAGCCTATGTACTTTTACAGTTTTTATCAGTGTTCAAGGCAGTTGCAGTAGACCTGTGATGGAAAGAGCCATCTACATCCAGAGAGAAAACTATGGAGACTGAATGTGAATCAAAACATAGTATTTTCACCTTTTTGTTATTGTTATTGTTTGTTTGTTTTTTCTTTCTCATATTTTTTCCCCTATTGATCTGATTTTCTTGCATAGCATGACAAATATGGAAATACATTTAGAAGAATTGCACATGTTTAACCTATATTGGATTGCTTGTTATCGAGGGGAGAGTGAAGAAAGGGAGGGAGAAAAATTTGGAATGCAAGGGTTTTTTGTTTTGTTTTGTTTTTTGCCAAGGTGAATGTTGTAAACTATCTTTGCATCTATTTGGAAAAATAAAAAGCTATTTGAAAACCTAAAAAAAAAAAAAAAAGAACATAGAATGATAGAACTCATTTAAAAAAACAAACAATTTTTAATCTATATTGGTTCAAATAATAGCATTGATGATATACCTTTCAAATAGGGACACTGGATGACAAGATGCAAAAAGATTCCCTAATTTGTCAACAATGAATGAACTATTTGAGAATACCCAAATCACTCAGAAGTCAACAAGTCAATTGATTTGACTAATGCTATTAGTTTTGAAATGAAAGAACCTAGTTCAAAATCTGACTCTGACATTTCTAACAATATGATCTTGAGCAAGCCACTTAATCTGATTTAATTTCAATTTCTTCAAGAAGAAAATGAGGGTATTGGGGTTAGATAACTTTTGAAGTATCTTCTTGCTCTAAATTTATGATCAAAAGTTTATACTATACACAAGATACTATGTTTGGGGTTAAGGACAAAAAGAGCAAAATGAGGAAAAAAATCCATATTCTCTCCAGTTACCCACGATCTACTGGGGAATTTACTGCAAACTGTAAATGAATATAAAAATAATGTATTCTGATTCTACAATAATGAAATTAGTAAGGGTAAATTTAAAGGAAAAAATTTCCCCCCCAAAAAATCAGGTTCACAGTAAAAAAAAAAAAGTGAGAAAGCTGTATCAAGACAGTAGTTTGTCTGAAAAAAATTCTAGAGTTTTATAATAAGATATATCAATATTTCTGAAGAGTGTGATATGGCAGCCAAAATATCTTTTATGAAATTTTCATCTACCTTGAGGAAGGTTTAACGTTTTGAACAAGGAAGGCAATATTCTTACTGGAAATTCCATGTCTGGAATATTGTGTTCAGTTCTGGGAAACACATTTAGAAATGACATTGACAATAATCTAAGGAATGTTCAGAGGGAGGTGGCCTTGGTATTATGTTCAGAAGGAGGATAGGAGGCCATGGTAAGATATCAGTCTTTAAGTATTTCATAAACTGTCACTTGGAACAGAAATTAGACTTTTTCTGCTTGGGCCTTGAGTATAGAACTTGGAAGAGTTGTTTAGAAGTTTTAGAGATAGAAATTTAGACTTAAGGTAAGAAAAAAACTTCCTCATAATTGAAGTTTTCAGAAAACTGAATGGGCTACCTTGAAGGTAATGAACTCCTTGCACTAGAAATGGGCAGGAAAATGCTAAATGATCACTCAGGTATATTGAAAAGGTGGCTCTCATATTGGTACAGATTTTACTAGAGAACCTCTGAGATTCCATCCTGTTCAGATTCTGTACACAGATTTCCAAATAAAGAGCATAGCATACACACATTTATATCTACAAATCCACCAATCTACTATATTTACTAATTAGCTCTATGATTTTGAGCATATCTATTATCTCACTATGCAAACATGCAATATTCTTTGCATTTTTTATTTTTTTCTTAATGTGTTTATAGTGATAGTAAAAATATAGTTGGATATAAAATTCACTAAGATTCCAATCAAATCAGTAAGAATATATTAAGTGCCTATTTTATGCAAGACAATGAGAATACAAAGACAAAAAATGAGGAAAAAAATTTTATCTTCAAGAAGTTTATATTCTATTAGTTGATATAAAGAAATAGATTAAAGAGATAAAGGGGAAACTAGGTGACAGTGGATAGAGTGCTGAGCCTGAAATTAGTAAAATGAGTTGAAATCCAGCCTTAGATGTTTATTAGCTGTATGACCTTAGGCAAATCACTTAACCCTATTTGACTTAGTTTCCTCATCTGTAAAATGAACTGGAGAAGGAAATGATAAAATAACTTCAATGTTTTGCCAAGAAAATTCCAAAAGATTCAAACACGACTGAAATGACTAAGCAACAAAAACAGAGGAATAAGTATACAGTTGAGGAGGGAGAGGACACTAACGACTAAGAAGATTAGGAAAGTAATTCTAAAAAGTACTTATTAGTTCCACTTTTTCCTTCCCATAAGAGTGAGATGTCAATGATACCCTGCTGCATCCTGAGGACTCTAGCACTTGTAGAGTCCTTGTAGAAGGAGGGATCTGCAGTTATACCCTTCTTCATGTGTTTTCTTCAATTATGGTGTAAGCTGCTTGTAACCAGAGATGGTCTTCTTTTTAATACTCGTATCCCTAGCATTATATGTAGTACCTGACATATTTGTAAGACCTTAAATACTTCATTTATTCTTTCAAGGAAGTTGGTATTCTGAGTTATAGAGGTGTGAAGGGAGGGAGTGTTCAGAGGGTACTGCTTGTACAAAGGAATAGTGGCAAGAGATTGAGCATTGGATTTAGGAAAAAAACAAATAATAGTTTGGCTAGAATAATGAAAGGGAGTGATGTGTAATAAACTGGAAAGATACCTTCAAATCAAATTGTGAAGGTCTTTAAACAACTAAGCTGTCAATCAAGGAATCAAGTGATTTGCAGATAGGTTTCCTGATCTGTAAAATAAAGGGCTGATCTAGGTTATATCTAGTACACCTTTCAGCTCTAACACATTAAAAAAAAAAAATTAGATTAAGGGGAAATGGAAAAGGAAAGGACTCAGGTCATCTAGATGATCGTTTCTAAACAAACTTAAATGATTTAAATCAACTGCCATGACAGACAACCAAAAGAACCTAAAAACCAGATAGTCCACTCTGACCAGCACCAAGCAAGAATTAAGAGTGACATTGACTTAGAATACACTTGTTTGAGAAACTGAACAGAGAACAATAGTGGAAGAATATGAACATTATCCTCTTAAAACAACAAAGAGAAGTAGAGGGAAAACAAATGAACAGAAAGCTTGGTGATAATTAAGTATGTGAGTGGAGAAATGCTGATCCCCAAAAATATATTGGGGTTTTAGGACTTTTCATTAAATGTTGGTGTTTGAGCCCAAAAGTATATTGGGGTTAGGCTGGTCTTGCAAAAAGTCCCAAAATAATTTGTAGGGTTAGACAATCTCCAAATCAAGAGGCAACGATTTTATCATGCTGCTACAAGGGGAAAAACAAGAGCGAAGTTCCTTAGTGGAATTCACAAATTGCCATAGGAAAGATGCCATAACAAGGGGAAGACATCATAAAGTGTGGCAAGTTCTTAAAGAACTTACTGTCATAAGGAAGGGTGTTAGGAATGGGGTTCCTAATAAACTTGCAAAGAATTGGGGGATTAAGAGTTAGTGAGTTGGGGAAGCTAGATGGAACAGTGGATAGTGCACTGCTCCTGGAGTAAGGAGGATTTGAGTTCAAATCTGGTCTTGCACACAACACTTCATAGCTGTGTAACTCTGGGTAAGTTACTTAACCCCAATTGCCTCAGAAAAATATCCAAAAGGGGTCAGTGAGTTAGTGGGGATTGAGGTATAGATAGAGAAATAACCTCAGAGGTTGACATCATAACTTGGGTTTCTGATTGGATATAGTATTTGTAGAATTTGTCAATTCAAGGAATTGAACCACTGCAATAAAGGACTACTTAAGTGAACAAAAGGCCTGATCAAAATCGAAAAGTCCACTTCAAGAGATAATCATATCAGTACTTCTTCCTGCTTCCCTCAAGGAATAGCTTGGCTTCTAGATTGTTTACAGTAATTCAGACTTTCTCTGTCAATTCCCTCTCTCTGTGAGAGAAATAACTAAGCCACAAAATACCGAGGGTATTTAAAAATAACATTAGAAGGGGGATGCTAAGAGATAAAACTGGAAAAATAAACTATGAAATATAAGTGGTTGGATAATCTCAAGTCTAAGTTTCCTCCTCTGTGAAAAGGACTTGATAATATCTGTAATGCTGTTGTTGCTGTTTAATTGTGTCAGTTATATCCAACTCTCTATGACCCCATTTGGGGTTTTCTTAGCAAAGATACTGAATGGTTTGCCATTTCCTTCTCCAGATCATTTTACAGATGAGGAAACTAAGGCAAACAGAGTTAAGTGACTTGTCTATCACACAACTAGTAAGTATCTGAGGTCAGATTTCAATTCAGCTCTTTCTGACTCCAGGCCTATTCATTGGGTCACCTAACTACCCCAATATTTAAAATACTTAAACAGTTTTTAGAAGTTATCCCCTGCAAATGAGACATGTATATAAAACATTTTGCAAACCTTAAATCTGTTATGTAATAGGCAATTTTTTGACATTTATTTAAATTTTTTTCTCACTAATATTTTATTTTTTTCAAATACATGTAAAGATAGTTTTCAGCATTCATTTTTAAAAATTTTTAAATACATGCAAGCATAATTTTCAACACTGACTCTTGCAAAACCATGTATTCCACCACCAGAGCTGGGTAAGGTGTTAGTTAACTATCTTAACTATAGGAATGGGACTAGGTTGGACTTCTAAAGAAACCTTCCACATTGTTCCAATGAAATATGGACTGGCCCAATTGGCAGCTGCCCTGCTGAGTGGGGGAACACCAAAGATCACCTAACCTTGATTTATGGGGAATCCCATGAGGGCAAAAGTTCATAAATAATTTGTATTGGATCTAGAACCCTGGCAAGTCCTTAATTTGTCTAGTGAGAGTCTGGGTAAATCCAGGTATTCCCTATGACCAGGATCACTGAATCAAGTATTACTCTAAACCATGAGTTTTCTGCTTTTCTGAATCTGCATTGGCTATCAAGCTTTAAGTCCTACCTTGTTTGCCTCAGTTTCCTTATCTGTAAAATGAGTTGGAGAAGGAAATGGCAAACTCTAGTAGCTTTGCCAAGAAAACCTCCAATGGAGTCATGAAGTTAGGGCACACTGAAAGGACTCAACACCACTACCAGCACAGAAAGTTGTAATCGTGTATTTGGTCTAGCAGAATCCAAATAAATACCCTCCAAAACACTTAAAATGGGATTTGAATTACAAAAGTATAATTTGTAAGATACTTTTCATGTACTTATCCATTATGTAAAGTGATGAATACCTCAAATTTGGTACAAATCAGGCCTAAAGCACCCAAAACATTATGGACTTCCTAGTACTACTATTTAAGAGATCTAGATGATTTTGCGCTAGGCACTAGCTAAGCAAAAGAGATAGAAAAAAAAATGCTATAATAGTCGATGTTTTTAAGGAGATTATATATTAATGGAGGAAGTCCTATGTTCATATCTAGGCATTCTTGTACATACACTGAAACATATATACAATATACAAAAATATACAAGAACTTTACTATGGAAATCTTAGAAGAGATGGTGCTAACAGCTGGAGTTTCAGTAAAGGTTCTTGCAGAAAAGTGATTTTTTTAGCTGAGTCTTGAAGAAAACAAAGGATTCTTTTTAAAAAATTATTTATTTTTAATTAACAAGAAATTTTTTTTTCCTTTCCCTCTCCTTCCCTTCCTCTCCAAATCCAGGACAAAAAAAAATAATTTTTGTAAGAATAAATATACATAGTTAAGAAAAATAAATTCCCACTTGGGGTATGGAATCATTCTGCATACTGAGTTCATCACTTTCTGTTGGGAGCAAGTAGTAGGGGTGGATATCATATTTTATAGTCAGTCCTCTGGAATTAGATTTTTTTATTATGTTCATTAGAGTTCTTCAGTTTTTTAGAGTGGTTCATTTTTATGTAGTTATTATTATTCTAGCTTTGCTCACTTCACTAGGCATCAGTCATACTGATGAGGAGCAAATGATGAGGTTGGTTGTGATGAGGTGCAAGAATTGGGGTGGGAAATCCCCTCTAATTGGACGTGCAGGTCCCTTGCGAAAGCATTCACAAACCGAAATCTGTGTGGCAAAATCTGAGAAGCCATATACTTCCCCCCTTGGGTCTCTTTCAGAGGAGAGTTTGGACAGTTTCAGAGTTCACCCCCATCAATACAAATTTCATCAAGTAAGTCTGAAACCATGTCTTTCATTGTTTATTATGTCACAATAATATTCCATTACATTTATATACTGAAATTTGTTGATAGTCTCCAATTGTTTCCATTTCTTTGCCACTATAAAAAGAGCTGCTATATATTTTTGTACTTATAGGTCATTTCCTCTTTCTTTGACCTTTGTAGGCTAGAAGTCTAACAGTAGTATCACTAGGTCAAAGGAAGTATACAACATTTAGTAACTTTTAAGTCATAATTCCAAATTGCTTTCCAGAATGTCTGGAATAATTCACAACTCTGCCAACAATACACTAGTAAATCTGTTTTCCCTCAGCCTCTCCAACATTTATCTTTTTCTTTTTTTGTCATCTTTGTCAATCTGACGGGTATGAAGTAGGGATCCAGTGACTACAATTTCATGATTTCCTCCAGTTCTGTCCAGCAGCATATTAGTAGACACAAAAGACAAGGGTGATAGCAATAATTCAACTTGACAAGGAAAGAGTGCATATAGGATAATATTGAGTTGAAATAAGAAATCAAAACTGGGAAGGAAAGAAAGTATAGCAAAATAAGTCAGAGAAAGGGTGATGACCAATTATCAGTTGTGGTGAAAATAAAGAATAATATGCATAGAGAGAAAAGGAAAGATTTATTAAAATGTTTATCAGATAATTGAGAGTTCTAATAAAGAGTTCTTGAATGCAGAACTGGAACATTCCTCAGGGACAGCAAGATAAAGAGAATTATCATTCCCATTTAGCTAGGATGGAATGAGGGAATAGGTCATAAGAACTAAGAAGGCTGAGGAATTGGGAAGTTATAATATTTAAAGCAACAGCAACATATGTGTTGGAATCCCCATGTATGAGGGTAAAAATTGGGATGGAGAGAGCAGCTGTGATCCAGGGAATGACCTTACTGGCAAAGAAGAGAGAATAATTTGGGAATTGGCATATAATAGCTAGCAGAATTTGGATTAATTACATTGGAGCTTGTTAGTCTTGACACATTTAAATGGAATAGTAGGTAGAGTGCTCCAAAAATGACGAGTTAAGAAGATCTGAGTTCAAATTCTGCCTCAAACACTATGTGGCTTTGCTGGCCATATCATTTAATCTCTCTCAGCCTTAGTTTCCTTATCTGTATAATGAGAATAATAATCATACCCACCTCACAGGATTGTTGTGAGTACCAATAAGATAATAACTATAAAATACTTCACAAGTCTTAAAATATATATTAATGCTAATTTCTATTATTATTATTACTAGTAGTTGTACTATAAATTAGCTTAAAGTAGCTGGAAATATGAATCTGGGACTTTGAAGTTGGGGAGACAGTTTTTTTTTCTTTAATCTAGATCGTAAGATTATTCAGTTCACCTTTGCTAAGCTTCCAAATTTTGTGGAAACCTTTTGTTCACAGTTTAAGTTACTATTTCCAATAAAATCTGAGTTATGAGTTGATTGTTTATATCAGATCCTGGCTGTTTATCAGAAGTTGGTCTGCCAGGACATTGTGCAGAGAGGACATTGCTTCAAAAAAATTCTCAAAATGCACTTGTTCCTTCCTACCCCACCTCTTTGGCAGCTTCAACAGTAACAGTTACCCCTAACCAGAACACACCCTGACCTCATTCTTGTATACTCTTGACCAGACTTTAATTAATAACTCTGGAATTTTTTCCTTGGATCTGCCCTTGTCCTCATCAGCTCCTGTCTCATAACTGACTTCCCACCTCCTAAAATGGCTAGACTTTGGACTCTGAATTTGTCCCGGCTCCCTATTGGCATTTGGGTACCAGTTCCTACAGTCGTGAATAGTTGCTACACCTTTTCCTAAATGTAAAAGAACTGACCTTAAGGGGATGCTGCCAACAACTTTCCTTTCTGGAGCTGAGCAATCCTGACTTATGGGTTAGTGAAGAGCCACCTAACAAACTCTATTTGGCTCCAAATCATGCTTTATATCCCAACCAATCATCTATCTTGCCATCTATTTTACTGTTGTACTTCCTCCTACTTTTTCTCCTCCTGCTCTTTAATAGTAATCAAATCAGTGCTGCCATTCCTATTAGAAATAGGAATAATCCTGGTGACTCCCCAAACCAAAATTCCTTTCCTTATTTACTATCCCTTTATGAATCATCTACTCCTATTTGAATGTAAGTTCTGTAAGGGTAGATATTGTTTCACTTTTGTATTTGTATCCTTAGCTCCTAAAACAATGTCTGATACATAATAGATATTTACTAAATGTTTGTTTATTCATTCATTCATCTAATTTTTTTATCAGTTCTTTGAATGAAAGTATAAATGTCATGCTTATCAAAACTGTAAATAATATAAATTTATGAAGCAAAGTTAATATGTGACTTGATAGAATTGAAATCCCCAAATCTCAACAGGCTCAAAATACCCTCTGAATTCAAAGCTGGTTGGGAATTTTGGAGTGATTTAGTCTACTTCCTTTATGATAGAGATAAGGAAACTAATGCTGTAACCTGGGGCAAATAATTTTATATCTGAGCATTGGTAGCAGAAGTGAGATTTGAACTAAAGTCCTTTGATTCTAAATCAGTGCTCTTTTCCCAATGTTATAACCTTAACAATATTTAATACAGTACTTGGATGATATCTCCTATGCAAATGTCAAAATCATGCAAAATTCTATGAAAGATACAACAGAGAAATTTTCATTCTGTGGCCCTTTGATTATTAATATGTATAGAAAGACATAAAACAGGGAGGTGTATGCTTGCCAAAATTGTTAACTATCATGAAGGGTATCTAGTGCAGTATCCCAATAAAAGCAAGACATTTAATGAAGCCCTCCAGAAAGTCTTGTTTGTGAATGACCTTAATAGTAATTCCCTTGGCTTCAGTTCTGAGTACCATATTTTAGGAAGGACATTGATAAGCCAGAGATCAGACTAAAAAAGAAGGCCAGAATAGTGAAGATTACTCGACAGAACTACAAAGGTTTGATCTTGATAAGTGAAGACTAGATGGCACAGGAGATCTAATTTCAAATATCAGAAGAGCTTGTTGTTTGCTTGACTCTAGAGTTTGGAAGTAGAACCAAAGGGTAGAAGTGATAGAGAAATTTATTTGGGAAATTTTTCCAAATGATTTGAGTTGTTTGAAAATGAAATAGATTGCCTGATGAATGTAAGCCTTGTGCGAGGATAGAAAAATAAAAATAAAAATAAAAATGGGGCTTGGACCTTGAGGAGCTTACATCTTCCTAGGGGGTTATATGCTCAAAGCAATGTGGCCCAATGAAAAAGGAATTTGACTCTAAAGTAGTGAGCAATCTATCCCTGGAGGTTTTCAAAGGAGGCTGTGTGACTGCTGGTTGGCCATGTCATAAAGGAGATCTATCTAGCATAAGGGCTGGACTGACTCATTTCTGAAATCTCTTGTACCTCTGAGAATCTAGGGTTAGATTGCTTTATGTTTGAAATTGCGTCTTAGAATCTGTTAATTTTCTCTAAAGCATCACATGGGAGTATAATAGACATGCAATGTTCTTTAAGGATTTGACATAATAGACATTTTTAAAAAAAAATAAGCAAAGGGATGGGGTGAGGAATGAGAATTACATGGAAACAAATCTCTACATAGTTATGAGGAGACAAGCAGAGAGCCCCCACCTGAATGTGGGGGCTTGTAATAGAAACCACAACCATTTAGTGACAGCCTGCAGAATTTCTGGTTTACAGTTGTTTTTTCTAAATTGTTCTTTTAAGGAAAGAATCTGAAAATTTGAATATACAATGTGAAAGCAAATGTCATAGGATATGGAATGGGGAGGGAATAGGACAGGGAAGTTGCCAAACATCTGGATTTTATTTTTTAGCACATCTAATCCAAGCTCTCTTGCAGTTCATTTCATCTTACATTTAAGAAATGGATCACAGCTGTGATGGAGGAGAAGAGAGTAGTTCCCCATTCTCTTTCTGGTATATATGCCTGATGTTCCCTCCCTTCACTGTACATTTTTCCAGAAATTGAAAACCACGGCTAAGTTTAGCTGGTACAATTAAGATGGGCAGTTCTAGGCTGAATCCAATTACAGTTTTCATAATCCCTCATCGCCCCAAAATTGGGGCATGCTGCCTGTGGTCTCTGGTTTAACAGAAATCCTTGTCTCTGGATCAGTAGACACCTTTCAACACAGAAAGGGGGGAAGAGAGGAAGAGGTGACAGCAATGAGACTATGGATACCCTCCATTTTTGCATTAAGCCATTCCCTCCCACTGACCAGATCTTTAAAGTGTTAAACTCAAATAGAATTAAGTTTCATAAACAAATATTTATTGAAGGCCTAATGAGGCCTTGTGCTAGGATAGAAAAATAAAAATGAGGCTTGGACCTTGAGGAGCTTACATCATCCTAGGGGGCTATATTCTCAAAGCAATGTAGCCCAGTAAAAAAAGAATTTGACTCTAAAGTCAGTAGGCTTACTCCTACTGGTTACTCGTATGACCCTGAACACGTTGTTTAACTGTCTGAGCCTCAGTTTCTCATAAGTAGAATGAGAGTTTGACTAGGAAGTTCCTTACAACTCTAGATTTAGAATCTAGAAAGTGGAGAGGGAAACAGAACTAAGAAAACTGAGGGAGGAGAGGAAAAAAGAGAAAGTTTCATGAAAGAACTAGCACATGATTTGAAGATAAACAATGATTCTATGAGAAGAAGTTGAGAAGGAAAGGAATTTTAGGCCTAGGAGAAAGTTTATGTATGATGCAAGAAAACAGAATAGCAAGTTCAGGGAATTGTCCATTTGAGTTGCCATTTAGCATGCAGGGGACATATGAAATGAGACTATACAGAAGCAAGAGAACATTGTATACTGTGACATCAAGATTATGTGATAATTAACTACAGATAGATTCAGCTCTTCTCCACAGTACAGTGATGCAAGGCAATTCCAATAGACTTGGGATGAAAAATACCATCCACATCCAGATTGAGAAATATAGAGACTGAATGAGGATCAAAGCACACTATATTCATCTTTTTTTGTTTGTTTGTTTGTTTGCTTTTCTTTACTTGTGGTCTTTTTCTTTTGTTTTGATTTTTATCACAACATGAGTAATATGGAAAAATGTTTGAAATGATTGTACATATATAATCTATATCAGATTGCTTATTGTTGGGGGAGAGAAAAGATAAGGAAAAATATGAAGAAAAATCTTTCAGAAATGAATGTTGATGGGAAAACATCTTCACAGTTAAAGGTTCTGATAAAGGCCTCATTTCCAAAATATATAGAGAGCTGACTCTAATTTATAAGAAACCAAGCCATTCTCCAATTGATAAATGGTCAAAGGATATGAACAATTTTCAGATGATGAAATTGAAATCATTACCACTCATATGAAAGAGTGTTCCAAATCATTATTAATCAGAGAAATGCAAATTAAGACAACTCTGAGATACCATTACACACACACCTGTCAGATTGGCTAAGATGACAGGAAAAAATAACGATGAATGTTGGAGGGGATGCGGGAAAACTGGGACACTGATGCATTGTTGGTGGAGTTGTGAACAAATCCAACCATTCTGGAGAGCAATCTGGAATTATGCCCAAAAAGTTATCAAACTGTGCATACCCTTTGATCCAGCAGTATTTCTACTGGGCTTATACCCCAAGGAGATACTAAAGAAGGGAAAGGGACCAGTATGTGCCAAAATGTTTGTGGCAGCCCTGTTTGTAGTGGCTAGAAGCTGGAAACTGAGTGGATGCCCATCAATTGGAGAATGGTTGGGTAAATTGTGGTATATGAATGTTATGGAATATTATTGTTCTATAAGAAATAACCAGCAGGATGAATACAGAGCGGCTTGGAGAGACTTACATGAACTGATGCTAAGTGAAATGAGCAGAACCAAGAGATCATTATATACGTCAACAACGATACTGTATGAAGATGTAATCTGATGGAAGGGGATTTCTTTGACAAAGAGACCTAATTCAGTTTCAATTGATCAATGATGGACAGAAGCAGCTACACCCAAAGAAAAAACACTGGGAAATGAGTGTACACTGTTTGCATTTTTGTTTTTCTTCCCGGGTTATTTCTACCTTCTGAATCCAATTCTCCCTGTGCAACAAGAAAACTGTTTGGATCTGCACACATACATTGTATCTAGGATATACTAGGACATATTCAACATATATAGGACTGCTTGCCATCTAGGGGAGGGGGTGGAGGGTGGGAAGGAAAAATCGGAACAGAAGTGAGTGCAAGGGATAATGTTGTAAAAAAAAATTACCGTGGCATGGATTCTGTCAATAAAAAGTTACTATAATTAAAAAAAAAAAAAAAGAAATGAATGTTGAAAACTATCTTTATATGTAGTTGGAAAAAATGAAACATTTACTGAAGAAAAAAAAGTACTCTCCTCTGAAAAAGAAATGAGTTTATAAGGGTAGGCAGGAGCTAGATTAAGGGTCTTAAATTCCCATCAAAGTAAATTGTATTTTATCTTAGAGGCAATGAGGAGATAGTGGTAATTTTTTGAGTAGAGGAGCACTGTAGGTAGATTATTATAATAGTTATATTGAGGATAAATTGGGACATGAGAGCCTAAGAAGTAGGAAACCAATTAAAAGGCTCTTGAACGGTCTAGGCAAGAAAGGATTAGGATCTGACAGAGGGTAATGTCTGTCTGAGTAGAAAGAAAGGTCCACATATCAGAAACATAGGAGAGTAGAAGGTAACAAATTTAGTAGCTGATTGCATATAATAAGAGGATGAGATGATAGTGTAGATGTCAAGCATGGTCTGAAAGTTTAAAAACTTTTAACGTTAAGTAGCAAAAGAGAAGTTTGGAAGAAGAGCAAATTTGGAGGTGGGGAAGATAATGATTTGTTCTAGATCCATTCAATGAGAGACACCAACTGGACATCCAAAAGGAGGTAGTTAATAAGCAATTGACAATGTATGACTAAAACTAAGGAGAGGGATTAGTACTGAGTGAAAACATTTCAGAAACATTTGCAGAGAGATAATACTTGGACTCACTGGAGTGGATAAGTGGGGAAACTTTTTTGGAGAGAAAAAAGAGCTCATAATAGAATTATGTGTTGAGGACAGCATGGTACATGGAAAATGTATTGGATTTGGCATTTGAAGATCTGGATTCAAATTCCAGCTTTACCACTTATCACTCATGCGATCTTGAATAAATTACCCAATTTCTCAGGGCCTCAATTCCTCATTAGTAAAATACAGGTGTTAGAACATATGGCATCTGATGTCTTTTCTATCTCTAATTCTATGAAGACTAATGCCAAAGAAGCTGGAAATGGAATGTGATCTAGCAGGGAGACTGAAGAGGAGGTCAGACAGATATTGATCTACAAAGAAGCCCCAAACTCCTGTCTCAAAATCCTTTTTCTATCTCAAACTGGAGGCTAGCTATACTATCAGATATGATGATCAGGGGCCCAATAATTGAATCACTGATTAGAGTGTGCTTGCTATTTGCCTGTTGCTGCTGCATTTTTGCACAGGTTTAGAGCTTTCTTGTCTGCCCATCCATGCTCCAGGTTTTTCTTCATCCTAAGTTTCACCTTTTCTCATTTTCTATTGACCTGAATGAGTATAAATATCAAACCTGCCAAATTTCATGGAGGGGATGCCCTAGGAGTTTTTGTGACACCAGCTCCTCCTTTAACTCCTTCTTAAAATTTTATATTAATATCACTTATTCCTAACTTTTACTTGGTACTTCTCATGAATATTTGTAAGTCTTACCCTCTGGCTCATCCCCTTATTTGCTTGTGCCCTCCCTCCCTAAACTACCTTGAATTCTTTTGTATTTACTTAACAGCATATACAAAAATGTATTAGAGCAGTTTTTTTTTTTAAATTTAATAGTCTTTTATTTACAGGTTATATGTATGGGTAACTTTACAGCATTGACAATTGCCAAATCTCTTGTTCCAGTTTTTCCCTTCTTTCCCCCCACCCCCTCCCTCAGATGGCAGAATGACCAGTAGATGTTAAATATATTAAAATATAAATTAGATACACAATAAGTATACATGACCAAACCATTATTTTGCTGTACAAAAGAATCAGACTCTGAAATATTGTACAATTAGCCTGTGAAGGAAATCCAAAATGCAGGTGGGCAAAAATATAGGGATTGGGAATTCAATGTAGTGGTTTTTAGTCATCTCCCAGAGTTCTTTCGCTGGGCGTAGCTGGTTCAGATCATTACTGCTCCACTGGAAATGATTTGGTTGATCTTATTGCTGAGGATGACCAAGTCCATCAGAATTGGTCATCATATAGTATTGTTGTTGAAGTATATAATGATCTCCTGGTCCTGCTCGTTTCACTCAGCATCAGTTCGTGTAAGTCTCTCCAGGCCTTTCTGAAATCATCCTGTTGGTCATTTCTTACAGAACAATAATATTCCATAATATTCATATACCACAATTTATTCAGCCATTCTCCAATTGATGGGCATCCACTCAGTTTCCAGTTTCTGGCCACTACAAACAGGGCTGCCACAAACATTTGTGCACAGACAGGTCCCTTTCCTTTCTTTATGATGTCTTTGGGATATAAGCCCAGTAGTAACACTGCTGGATCAAAGGGTATGCACAGTTTGATAACTTTTTGAGCATAGTTCCAAATTGCTTAGAGCAGTTTTAAAACTTAAACTCCACTAAGACTTTTGAAACTGTGTGTATATAATATATATATATGTGTGTGTGTGTGTGTGTATGTATCTATATCTATATCTATATCTGAATAGAATGTAAACTTCTTAAGAGAAGGAACTATTTCATTTTTATTTTTATATCACTAGAATCTAACATATTGATCTCACACACATAGAATTTTAAAATGCTTACTAATTGATTAGTTGATATTGTGGATTAAGACAGCAGCTTCTTCTTAAAGCCTCTTCAGTATGGTCCAAATTTTGCCTTCAAACTCTAATAATCCTTTATTAAAATTTTATTCCTTTCTTGAGACTAAGTACAACTCCATCCAATTTCCTAAAAAAGGCTAATGCCTGGTATTAACAAAAGCACAAGATGGGAGAATTGAGGTTGAAGACAAGGTGATTATGTTTATAACCAAAGTCATTCTGACAAAACAGGATTACAGATTTCTTCAGTGATTATCACAAAAGGAATAGGAGAAATGTCAGAATGACATGCTGACCTCTTCTTATACTCATGGCCTGTGGCTATAACAATGGTTCTCCTGGCCTTTCTTTGAAAACTCACAAGCCATCTAGCCCAGGGTCTCTTAGACTTTTTCCACTTTCAACTCCTTTTTGTCTAAGAAATTTTCATGTGACCTTGGGTAAATAGGTATATAAAATAGGTAAACAAATAAAATATTTACTGCTAATAAATAATTTTATGCCCCCCACATTCAGTCACAAGACCTCATATGGGATGAGGACCATAATCTAAGAAGTTGGGATCTAGCCAATTCCATAGTAGTGATGGAGTGTTCAACACTGAATACCCTGAGGTTGTAAAGTCAGGAAAAGTTAAAGTGGCTCAATTCTGAAAGGTAGTTCCAGGTAGAGTCTGACCCCAATTTGTTTTATAATTCACTTCTCATTTCTGGTACATGCTGTGTGGGGGTTCTGGATTCTCATAAAAGATGACACTGCACTTAGAAGTCTGATAATACGCCATACTCCATGATGATAACTCAGGGGAAGGAGACTCATATCTAAATTCCAATGATGGAACTGTAGCATGAGGATCTCCTCCCTGCCACAGTCCTTGCCCTGAATTCACTCTGCTGATTCACCATATTGTTCTTCAACACTACAGAGGTAAAAACTGGTTTTCTCCAAGGGAAACAAGCCTATATCTCACTAATCCGTGCCTTTAGTGCCTCATGGCATCAGGTGCTATTTAATTCTGCTGCTTTTTGTAGCCCTGGTTGTGGAAACATCCCAGGAGAATTTCCCCTGGGCAACACCTGTGCTCTCCTTCACCTCCATGACCCATATTGCTCTATTCTCATTATGATACTAGACATCTATAAAGCAGAAGTGCTACCAGTAAGTGACTGCTTTTGTGATGTGACTTCCTTTTGTGATGGTAAAAATCATTTCCTAAACTCTAAATTTCTGGCTGAATATTATGCCTCAGATGATCAACTGTGAGATGTGTATATGTTTGTGTGTGTGTATAGTGGGGGAAGAATGAATGTGTGCACATGTATGTATTGAAAATGATTAAAGAATAGAGCTGTAGTTCCAAGGAACAGAACTGTATTTCCAAAACCTCAGAGCTATGACTGTCCCTTTATCATTTGGGCAGTGACAGAAATACCAAACTGTAGCAACATAGGGAGCCTTTAGTAAGGGGGTCACTTGCTTTCACCACACAATATTTGTATTTTAAAACACATTTTAGAAATTTAAAGAATAATTTGGGAGTTAGAGAAAATAAGATTCATTGTCTTACAAATTTCAATACAATAAAGCATTGACTGAACTTGAGTCAATTTCATGATATGCAAGATACGTAAAATTCAAATTCACAAAGTAGAATTCAAATCTAATTTTATTTAATAAACAAAATAAAGACAGGATGATTCACTTAAAACAAATAGATTATTAAACTTTATAAGAGAAGTAAAACAGGGTGCTAAAGTAAGTTTGCTAATTTCTATTTCTCACTGTTGATATGAGTTTGGTTAAGCTGTGAGATAAAGCCAATACAGTTATAACCTCCTGACTATTTTCTGCCTTCAGTCTTTCCTCTTTCCATTCCAAACTTCATATACTTGTCAAAAATCACATTCCCAATACAAAGTTCTAGTCCTGAAAAAAAAATCTTAAAAACCTTCCATGGCTCATCATTATCTATATCAGGTCTTCTTAAACTTCTTCTACTTGACCTTTTTTCATCCAAGAAATTTTTACATGACTTAAGGTATATAACTTTGTAAAAATAGGTATACAAATCAAACATTTACTCATAATAAATCATAAAGAAATTTATTTTAAAACAATCTTTGGCATACATATAATTTTACCATTTATTAAAGAAAAGCCAAATTTGCATGCTAATGAGATGAATGTGCTTGTTTATCTTTACATAAAGAATTAAATCTTGATGGAATACTTGATACTGTGAGATGTAGAGCATTCAGAAACCTTTTACTGTTGCCAAATTTTTCCAACCTTTATACTGGGATCATGGCCCATAATTTAAAATAGTTTTAGTCTATACCATCAGATATTCTCTGACATTCAATTCAGCTATAAATCAGGCATTTTTTATCAAATACTGGAGATACAAAAGGAGAAACAAAAATCTCTTTCCATGAGGAATTTGCATTTTACTGATGGGAAGAAGTAGCAATGGGATAGAGCAGAGATGGTGGTATCTTCAAAAGTTTGAAGGAAATTTTGGTTTAAAGAAAAAGATAATGAGTTCTCTTATAAAGATATTTAGTTTGGTATAATTAGGGACAGGCAGATAGAGATGTCCAATAAATGATGATGTAGGACTGGTGTTTAGAAGAGAGGTTAGGGATTCATATGTAGTGTCCACAATGTATAGGGTGAAGTTTTTAGAAAAGAAACTCTGATTTCATGGATTGTGTTCAGCCCTGGTATTTACCTGAATTTAAAAACAAGAGATTAGATAATTTACCCTCTTTCCTCCCCACTCCCCCCCACACTCTTTCTTTCTTACTCATTATTCCCCCAGGAATCCTGAGTAAATCTCTGAGGTAAAATTTAGGAATGGCTCAAACATACTAAGTCTAGCCAAACAGGGCTACCAGTTATTTCCTGATCTTAACACATATATTCTCCATCTTTACCTATTAAAATTCTTGTCTTCCTCCAAGGCCCAGGTCAGGGAATGCTTAAATAGGGGAGTCCCTTAAATAGAGGAGTCCCTACCCAAGAAATTATTAAAGTAAATAAATCAACATGAGCAATGAGGATACTCAAGGTCTGCCTGAAATATAAATCTAGGATGAGATTTGTCAGACTGAAAGATCAGTAACCAGTTCTTGTGATTTGTGTTAGGCTATATGATGCTAATATAAGGAATGTAGGAATTATGAAGTTATGGGCAAGAAATCAAAGATTTATAGTGCCTTCATTATTGCTCCTGATTGAAGAGAGGGGCCTCAAAAGAGAAAGGAGGGCAAGGTATCTGATCCAATGATCAACTTTTAAAGGAGATGCTGTCTGCAACAAGAACTTGGATTTCTGGATCGCATCTTAAATTATGGAAATAAGGGGCTCTTGACTAGAGATGGAATAAAAATAATGAAGTTAAAAATGTTTTTCTTGGAATCTGATTTTTTAAGAAAACTTAAATTAAAATTAACTAAATTAAAAAAAAATTAAAAACCAGGGGGAAGGAAAAAAATTCCTCATCATCCCTCTACTAATACAAATAAGCACTGAGAACAAGTATATTTTTTTTTAAAAGAACATCATTAGAGGGAATCAATAAGTAACAAAAAGCATTATTTCACAAGTTGCCAGCAATAAAACTAATTCTCTCAGATCAAAAGAAATGGACAAAGCATGGATAATAAAACGAATGAGATCTTAAAACAAGATCTTCTATATCTCTTAGGATGGAATTTATGATTGGAACAATCAAATGGAACAAGTATTTTTTAAAAGAATGGAATAGCTTGAGGTATAGCACAGAAACAGTACATAATAACATACTCATGTGAGGAAATCTAGGGATCTGAATAGGGAGACACATTAGAGTGAGGATAATTAGAGAAAGTAACGTAAGTAAAATTGTTGTGTTAAGTATACTATCAGCATTGGGCTTAGGAAAGTTAATAAATAAGGAGTTTGGGAACTAAATCATAGCCCTTAGAGGAGACATAATATAGTCATGATGAAAGACCTAAACTATCTAGATATCTGCTAGAGCTTACTTTCTGCCCAAATCATATCAAGTGACAAATCCATGACCAGCTTCAATAATAATTTCATTCTTCAAAACATAGAAGGGACAGCTAGGAGTCACAGACTGAATATTGAGCCTCAAGTCAGGAGAACCAGAATTCAAATCAGGTCTTAGACACTTACTAGTTATATGACCCTGAACAAGTCACTTATCCCTGATTGCCTCCAAAACAAACAAAATCCATTTAAAAAAAAAAAAAAAAGCAATGAAAACCCTATAATGGAATAATGTAAGAATGAATTTTTTTTCCATCTTTTGTTTACTTACATTAATACATCGTTAAGGCAGCAGTCATGTGTTACAATGATTCTTTTGTCTGGGAAGGGGAAAGAAAAGAGAGAAAAGCAAATGGTATGTCAAAAACAAAAAGGTTTTCAAAAAATGAAATGAAAAATAAAAATTCCCACAACCCAGTACAGCCAAGACCAAGAAATTAACAACAGAGGATTAACAGATTGGATTCAGATTAGAAGATAGGTAGCAAATAGGCAGGAGAAATAAGGTGTGTCCTATTCCTTAAATTTATAAGTAGGTGGGGTATTGCATTTTTTTTGGTAGTAAAGTGGAAGAGAATAATATAGAGAATGCTGCATAGAGTACTGGGCTTGTAATCAGAAAACTTCTTATTTGAATGTCAGTTTTATTATTTACCAAGGACAAATTTCTCCTCTTTTGGATTTGTTTTGATGTTGTTGGTTCATTTTTTTTTTTTTTTTGGTTGTATCTGACTATTTGTAATACCATTTGGAGTTTTCTTGGCAAAGATACTGGAATAATTTGCTATTTCCTTCCCCAGCTCATTTTATAGTTGAGGAAACTGAGGCAAGCAGGGTTAAGTGACTTGCCCAGGGTCATACAGCTAATTGTGTGAGGCTAGATTTTTAAGAATTTCTGATTCCACACTAAGCATCACTTAGCTGTTTTCTGTTAGTAAGTTTGCTATAAAATGATGGGGTTGGACAAAATGACCTCTAATTACTAGAATAAAGGTAGCAGAGTTGGACTTCTTTGTGACTTTCTCCACTACCATATTGACTAAAAATTCCTATTGGTGAAAAAAAAAATCATGAAAAATAATAAGGATAGTCCAGACTTGGAAACAGTAAAACACTGGCACAATTTTCAAAAGAGAGAGAGAAGAGCTTGGAGTCACTAAATTATACATCATGGAATTTGGTTACTATTCAAATTTTTATAAAGAATTACTAAAGAATGAATTAAAAGTTAGAAAGAAGCATGGTGACCACTTAGGGTCTGCATGGATTCATCAAGAAGAAACTATTCTTGTTTGTGGCAGCCCTTTTTGTAGTGGCTAAAAACTGGAAACTGAATGGATGTCCATCAGTTGGAGAATGGCTGAATAAATTGTGGTATATGAATATTATGGAATATTACTGTTCTGTAAGAAATGACCAACAGGATGATTTCAGAAAGGCCTGGAGAGACTTACACGAACTGATGCTGAGTGAAATGAGCAGGACCAGGAGATCATTATATACTTCAACAACAATACTATATGATGACCAGCTCTGATGGACCAGGCCATCCTCAGCAACGAGATCAACCAAATCATTTCCAAAGGAGCAGTAATGAACTGAACCAGCTATGCCCAGAAAAAGAACTCTGGGAGATGACTAAAAACCATTACATTGAATTCCCAATCCCTATATTTATGCCCACCTGCATTTTTGATTTCCTTCACAAGCTAATTGTACAATATTTCAGAGTCTGATTCTTTTTGTACAGCAAAATAACATTTTGGTCATGTATACTTATTGGGTATCTAATTTATATTTTAATATATTTAACATCTACTGGTCATCCTGCCATCTAGGGGAGGGGGTGGGGGGATAAGAGGTGAAAAATTGGAACAAGAGGTTTGGCAATTGTTAATGCTGTAAAGTTACACATGCATATATCCTGTAAATAAAAGGCTATTAAAAAAAATAAATAAATAAAATTAAAAAAAAGAAGAAGCTATTCTTGACCTTACTCCCTTTATTGACAGAGTTAATTGGTAGATCACAAATTCCATAGACCTATAGATTCCAAATTCCAAAGCTATATTGGTATAACATATTTAGCTTTCAGCAAAGCATTTGACATAACTCCTTACACTATTCCTTTTTCTTTATTTAAAAAACTAGAAAATAGAAAAAAAAAAACAAAAGAAAAATCATTGACATTCAAAATATGTAACACTAAATTTCCATTTCAAGAAAGTATATATAATAATAAAATACACTGTATTCAGAACTGTCCATTTTTCTTTGCTTCCTGTAGATTCTCTTTTATTCTCTGCTGTACATTTTCTACTTTAGTCTTTTTTCCCCTTTCCTCCCTCTCCCTTCTCCTCTCCTCTCAAATAGGTTACAATTAAATAAGAATATATATATATACACACACACACACACACACACACACACACAAACATACATATATATACACAAATACATATTCTCCCCATATATGTGCATTATCTCGTATCCTATCCCTGATAATTCTACTACCTTTCTATCTACTAATTTGCTAATATTTAACCTCTCCCAAGAATCCTTTCCATATCCTCCCCCCATCTTTCCCTCCCTCTTTATCCCTTTTCTATTAATCTGCATATCTTATCCCACTCCTGTTATTCTACTTACCCTTTTATAGTTCACCTTATCCTATTCCCTCCCTCTCATTTCTTTATAGATTTTGTAGGGTATTATACTTTTCTTGATATATTAACTGTTCCCTCTTTAACCCATTTCCAATGTGAGTAGGATTTCAGACCCATCAATCCTCCTCCCTGTCTATTCTTGGTTTTGCACCTTATTCATATAGTATAATTATTCTTTTTATCTTTTCCTACATGGTTTTCCTTTTTATACTCGCATCATACTCAGTTCTACCCCAATCTCTTTTTTTTTTTTTGGATTACTCAATTATTAATGACAATCTTATAGTTATGGTTTACATTTCCATATATAAAACATAAACTCTTTGTCCTTAGTGATTCCCTTGAAATCAGTCTTTCATGTTGGCTCTTATATATTAAATTTTGTATTGAATTCAGATTGATTTACAGCAAAATCCTTAAACTCTGACAGTTCATTGAATATTATACTTAATTTTGCTGGATATAATATTTTCAGTCATAACCCCAGTTGTTTTGATTGTCTATATGTAATATTCCAGGACTTGTGTTACTCTAATTGTAGCTCCAGCATATTTGAATTGTGGTGGGTTTTTTTCTTTTGTTGGTCATAAAATTTTCATTTTGATCTGTAGGTTTAGAAATTTAGCAATGATGATCTTATATGCTTTCTTTGTAAGATTCCTTTTAGGTAGTTGTAAAGGGCTGAAACTCTTGAGTTGATGTACTGAGGTTGGACAACTAAGATCTTAAGGTAATTACCGATTGGACAATACTCTAGCATGTGCTTGGAAAATGGCCCTTCCAACTATTCTGTGCTGGCTTGATAATTAGTGTATATAGAAAATTGTAGTAGGGACTAGGGGATGGAATAAGATTATCCAGAGTCACTTTTGGGTGGGAGACGAAGAGGAGAGGTCGTGGAGATCCTGTGTCCAAGCAATTCACTTCTACCTCTAAAGACCAAGAAAAAAGACAAAGGACTTTTGCTTATCCTGACTCCAGCTAATTCTAAGGTATCCAGGATGCTAATTCAATCTTTACAGGTAGTGATTGGTGGATATTTTCTGTTTCTACTTTCCCCTCTTATTCTATCACTTTGGGACAATTTTCTTTGATTATTTCTTGTGCTCTTGTATCTGTGTTCTTTTTTGGTTGTAGCTTTCAGGTAATCCAATTATTCTTATGTTTTTTCTTCTTGATCTGTTCTCAGATCTGTTGTTTTTCTTATGATGCCTTGCATTCTCATCTATTTTTCATTATTTACATTGTGTTTTATTATTTCTTAGTCTCTTATAATTTTACTGGCTTCCCCTTGCCCAATCATAACCTTCAGAATAATTTTTTTTTTCAAGACTCTGGATCTCCCTTTTTAGTTGTTTGGCTTTCTTTTTATAATCTTCTTGTTTTTCTTGGATAGTTCTTTTTTTAAAAAAAAAATTTCCCTCAATTTCTCTCATTTGATTTTTAAAATCTTTTCTAAGTTCTTTTTGGTCAGTTAACCACTTGATGTTACTCTTTGGGGTAGGAGAGACTTTTTTACTTTGCTATCCTCATCTGAAGATGAATCCTGGTCCTTCAGATTCCTATATCAACTTTCTATGGATGAGTTCTTTCTCCTTTTTTTTAAAAAAATTAGGGCTTGTTAGTGTAATTACCCCTAATGGGGGGCCCTGATACCTCTGGCTTGAAGTTTTCCTTCAGTTCTCCCCTTTAACCTAGAACCCCAAATCAAGACCACCCTCCTGTAAGTGCCTGCAGCCAACAGCTTCCCTGCTCCACTGCTTTTGCATTCACTCAGGCATGTGCTGGTTCCTTCTCACCCAAGGGCACATCTGGGTAACACAATTGAGCCAGGTGTTCTTTCTTAGCAGCGTTTCCCTCAATCTCCCCAGACTCAAACTCCTAACTCTCCACACTGTCTGGAAGTGAAAGTTCCTGTGGTTGGGTCTGAGGCTACCTCCAAACCCAGTTAGCCCCAGAGTTCCCTGCTTGGGGTTTTAACAGAACTAGCCTGGAGGTGTTTATACTTCACAGGGGCCAAACCTCTGTTTGGATCTTTCTTCAGGACTTCTCCAGTTGTCCCAGGAGGACCTCTGATCTGTCCCAATTCTTATTTGTTTTTTACCATTCTATACTCACCCTAAAGTATAATTTGCTTTGTAGGAGAAATCTGGAAAGCTTGAAATTCTCTGCTCTATTCTACTGTCTTACCAGAATCCTCTCTCCCTTATGTTGTTATTATAGAAAAATTGGAGGTATATGATCTAGATCATAGTATAATTACATTGATTGAGAACCAAGTGATTGGATGGATACAAAAATCAATCAGCTGATGAAAACTGAAGGAAAGGTTCAAGTAGAAAATCATAGGGATCTGTCCATAGTCCTATGTACTTGTACTTTATGAATAAAGATCATCTATGTAATATATTTTGCAAACATTAAGGTGCTATATGAATTTTAGTTATAATTATCTAGCATTACTAATGATTGGAGTGATGGCATAGATAACATGCCTATCAAGCTTAAAGATAATTATAAAGTCCAAATCATAGATGAGCAAAAGGAAGACAAAACCCATCTATTAGATACCAGAGCAAGGATCAAAAATGCTTTATCAAGCTAGAATAATGGTTTGACTCTACTAAAATTAAATTAAGTAGAGGAAATATAAAATTCTACTTTGAGTTTTTAAAAAATGAACTGGTCAAAGGCATGTTTGGAGGTAGATTGACTAGAAAACAAACAGTTCACATGAAGATTTGGGAATTTTAGAGGACTACAAATCCACAAGAGTCAAGAGTGTGATGTGGTACACATCACAAAGAGACCCCACCTTACTAATAGTAGCTCATAATTATATGGTACATTAAAAGATCAGGATGTCAAAGTAGTTGCTTTCCCTAAATAGCAGCAACTCTGTTAAACTCTGGGGGAAAAAAGTGGCCATATGCAGATTAATCATGTGTAAGATAGAATAAGGTTTTTTAAAAATAAAATCAAAAACACATGAAATAACATCAGAGGACATTGGTAGAGCTTTCATAAAGTATTCCCTGAACACAATTTTACAAACTAGAGCTATTTTACAGGTAACACACCTGAGTCCCAGAGTTTAATGGACTTGCCCATGGTTAGATAGTTTATGTCTGAGATAGGCTTTGAATCCAGGACTTCTTGATTCTGAGTCCTGTGATTTCTTCACGTTGCCACATTCCCTCCATACAGAGCTTAGGAAATAGGAGACAAACTGTCTATAATGAGGGAAGTGCTAGTATCCTTGCATCCCTCCTGATTAGAACACATTTTGAATATTTCATTTAGTTCAGAACACATTTTGGAAGGACATTGGTGAGTTTTGAGAATGACAACTAGAATGGTATGGGCATGGACACCATGCCATTACAGGATCAGTTGAAAGAATGAGTAATGTTTACATTAGAAATAATTAGGAAAAACATGATTAAAGTTTTTTTTTTTTTTTTTTCCCCCAGTATTTGAAACATTTGCCTTGTGAAAAAAGGATTGGGTTTGGTCTGCTTGGCCTCTTGGGATAGAGCTAAAATTAGTTGGTGGAAATTGCAAATAAACAGATTTTGTGTGATATAAAGAAAGACTTCATAATTTTTATAATTGTCATTGTTGGTGTTCAATTCATGTGTGACTCTTCATGACCCCATTTGGGTTTTCTTGACAAAAACACTGGAATGGTTTCCTATCTTCTTCTCCAATTCATTTTACAGATAAGAAAACTGAGACAAACAGGATTCAGTGATTTGAATAGAATCATATAGCTAGGAAATGTCTGGGGCCAGATTTGAACTCAGGAAGATGAGTCTTCTTGATTTCAAACTTGGTACTTTATTAACTATACCACCTAACTGCCCCAAATTATTATACTCTAAGTAGCCAGATATGAAATGGTCTGTCTCAGAGGGACTTTCTTTTCACTGGAGGTCTTTGAGTGGATATTTTATGTAGGATGGGTATGGAGAGGAATCCTGTTCAGGTGTGTTTGATTAGACCACCTCTCAGATTTCTTCCAATTTTACAGTGAGTAAATTATGTCATCACACAGAATGCAGATTGAGAACTTTCTTTACCAATTGTAATCAGGTCAGATATTTATAATGAGACAATATTTATTTTTTAAAAATTTAACAGAGTACCTGGCACACAGTAGGTGCTATATAAATGCTTATTCTAAGGGCAGCTAGGTGGTGCAGTGGATAGAGCACCAGCGCTGCAGTCAGGAGGACCTGACTAAATTTGACCTCAGACACTTAACACTTCCTAGCTGTGTGATCCTGGGCAAGTCACTTAACCTCAATTGCCTCAGCAAAAAATAAATGAAATTTTTTAAAAATGCTATTTCTTCCCTCTTGATAACCAGGGGAAATATGATTTTTAGGATATTTGGACTTTCCAAGTCATTTCCAATACCATTACTAAAGAATATATAAGATTTGGTACTTCTTCACCCAACAGCTTTCCTCTTACTATGTTGTACCTCACTGGCCACATACAATAAATACACACATGATGGTGAATGTGATTTTTTAAAAAAATCTTGATCTTATCATTAAATTGTGTTGTGTAAACATTAATTGAAATCAGAAGATTTGGGTACAAGCAATGGTGAAGAACAGAGAATGCTGCATTTTAAGTCAGAGAATTTGAATTCAAATTCTACTTCTGTTTTTTTCCTGCAAGACAAGATATTTTCCAACCTCTCTGAGTATAACTCAAGTAGATTGGGAGAGCATAATTTTAGATGGTTAGAGAGTAATAAAATGAGAAGGCAATTATGATGGAGTAATTTTAGGAGAATGATATTTATTACAGGTCACAAGAGAATGCCATTTATTACGTGAAACAGCTCACAAGCTCAAGTGAATATGACTAAGGCAGAATCATAGACGATTAAGCAATATACTTCTATAATTCAGGGACCTTTAAAGTTTCAGGGGAGAGAAGGAGCAAAGACAGGCTCTGGTAAATAAAGGGAGGAATGTGGGGGGAAGTGGGGAGGAGCTAGGGAGAGACCAAGAAAGGACTAAGGAGGAGCCAGATGAATCTATATGACTGGCCAGGCTCCAGACTTGTCTGAAGATATGCTTATCAAGACAGTTACAGAGGTTAGATTATTTCTGGGTAAAAATGGATTCAGGATGAATGGATTTGAGTTACTAACAATGAGGCAGGATGAGGTGATTAAGATTACTTAAAGTTCTGCTACAACATCATAACTTCTCTCATTTATAAAATAATGGCATTGAACTAAGTGACCTAGAAGGTCCCTTTTGAAATGAGCTCTAAATCTTGGTCAGGTTCTTTAATCTCCCCAACAATTTTCATCTCTAAAATGGTAATAATAACACTTGCACTTTGATCTAATAGGATTATTTGGAGGATCAAATCAAGTAATGAATGTGAAAATATCAGCTATGTTTATCAGCATTGGGTAAATTGAATCAAGATTTAGTTCATTTCCTCAGTTCTGTATCCTTCCCAAGATTTTTTCACCAGCACACAATTTCATTCAGGATGAGAGGTGGGTAGGGAATAGGGGAGTATCTCCTATCAGTTCTGCCAGGGGCTATACCCCAAGAAAAGGTACATTCTCCTTTCATCCAACTTCAAAATAAATGGAGAATTAAAACAGTGACTCCCCAAATAAGAAAATGCTTTACCTAGCCCCAAGCAGGTGGAATGTGCATTGCTATTGTTCCAAACCTCAATCACTTTTATTATTTTGATTTTTAAGGTTCTTGGAACTGCTAAAGGGACATTGTGTTTGCTGGAATGAGCTGTTTCTGAAAAATATCTCCCTGAGTGTGTGCCTTTTGTTAGCCATATGTTATCTTCTCATTCCAGTTTCTGAATCTGTGTGCTTCACTCTGTGAAGGGGAATGAATGATACATAGAAAGGGCTCAAGAGATATAATTCACAATTATAGCACCAATTTTTTTTTTTTTAATGAAAATGCATTAAGAGAGGAATCAAAACATAGCAGATAATAAGGTTGGTTTCAGTGTCAGGTTCAGGCATGGCTTCTGACATGTGCTGATTATATGATCTTGGCAATATTCTGACTTCTCAGGAACTGAGACAACTCTAACTTGCACAAAAAAAATGCTAATCTATATTGATAAAAGGAGTTTTCTATAGCAATGAAGTCATAGGGGGCCTCTAGGTGGAACAGTGATCAGGAGGACTTGAGTTCAAATTTGACCTCAAATATCCTAAGGAAGTCACTTCACTTAACCAATTGCCTCCAAAAAAACCAAGTCTAGAACAAACAGAAAATGCATTCAGAGTTCAATCAGATCAACATTTATTTTACTCTTCTTTCAGTGTCACTTGCTGTGATCTCATGCTAAAATCTTCTAAGGGTCAGGGAATTAAACTTTTGTATCTTCCATGCAAATCTAAGGAATTTAGAATATTGGGGGATCATAATATGTATTAAACTGAATAATTTAATATCTCACATTTCCATAGAATTTTAATGTCTTCCCTACAACCACTCTGTAAGGTATATAATGGAAAAATATAGTAGATAAGGTATATAGTGGATGCTGGAATCAGGGTCAAGAAAATAATTTGAATTCTGTCCCCAAAACTACTCAGCTGTGTGACTTTAGGTAAGTCAATTAATCACTCAGCCTCAATTTCTTTATCTGTAAATGAGGTCAATAATAATAATAATAATACCTCTTGGGAGGCTCAAGTGAAAAAAAATATATAAAGCACTTTGAAACTTTGAAGTGCAATATAAATGCTAATTATTATTATCTCACTTTTATAGATTAGGGCATTGAAGTTAGGATATGTGACTTGCTCATGGTCCCACAAATGTTAAGAGCTAGATCCAAGATTCAGATTGTGTTCCAAACCTGACTCCAACAATATTATCCATTTATGAATTTATTTTTAATTTATTTTTTGATATAAATTGTATTTTCTTAGTTACAAATTCTCCCCCTTACATTTTTCCCATATCTGTTGAGATGATAAGAAATACGATGCCCATTATACATATGAATGAAAAAATATTTCTACATTAGCCATTTAACATTCATTTTAAACATTTTTTGAGTCCCAAATTCTCTCTTTTCCCCAGGCCTCTTGCTCATCCATTGAGAAAGCAAGCAATATGATATCAATTATATATGTGATGACTCCAGTAGTCTTTAGCTAACCAACATGTCTCGGATTTAATTGTATAAATCTGAAACAGTATTAACTGCCTGGTAACATGAATGGAGGTGCTTTGGCTAAGCAACTCATAATATAATTGTGATTCTGACTCCCATTTGGCATACCTGACTGTAGTGAAAGATATATATTTGGCTATTTCTTCTAAAGGTTATGTGTTGGAGATGTATTTCCAGGGACATATTTCTCAAGCAAAATCAAAGTCCAATCCTGCATTATGTAGGCTAATGGAGAAGATTCTAAACTCAGATACTTACAGATTCATTATTCAAATACAAACATAGTCAAATACATGGAATCTGGGTTGGTGCTAAACAATCTTAGCAATAAATTTGTGAAGAAAATGAACTCCAGAATTTGAAACACTTAAAGGAAGTGATCGTATAAGATTAACCCATAGGCACAAAGATTGCTCCTGGGTACTACAACTTTCTTACCATATTCTAAATCTTAAAAGATCCAATTTTTATTTTCAAAAATTTTAATAGTAGCTTTTTGTTTTCCAAATACATGCAAAGATAGTTTTCAACATTTATCCTTGCAAAGCTTTGTATTCCACATTTTTTTCAGCAAGTGATCCAATATGGGTTAAACATGTGCAATTCTTCTAAACATATTTCCACATTTATCATGTTGCATAAGAAAAATCAGATTAAAAAGGGAAAGAAATGAGAGAGAAAAAAAAGCAAACAAGTACCACCAAAACCAAAAAAGATGAAAATACTATTTTGTGATCCATATTCAGCTCCCATAGTTCTCTAGTTCTCTTTCTGGATGCAGATGGTTCTTCCCATCACAAGATAGAACCAATTTTTAAAGAAGCCTTTTTTTTTTTTTTGACAGATATGGATCTAATTTGCTTGATGATTAATTTATAAGCATTGGACACTGATCTCTTCACTGAGTAGATCTTTTTCAGGGCAGCAATGGGACAGGACAGGATTGATTCAGAGAAACTAGGTCCAAATTTTAAGATAATGAATGGGAGGGGCAATATATAAGGCTTGACAATGACTAAATCCAAGAAAGTCAATGAACACAGAAAGGAAACAAACAGGAAATGACCATGGGTCTATGGAAGGACTAAACCCCCCTACAAAAGGTGATAGACTTTGATTCTGTCCAACTACTCAAAAGAAAGGGAAAGTAAATGGGCAATGTGGGTAGGCCAACTTTAAAGGTCAGATACATTCTAGAAGTTGAGGAGGGAGATTATCCCTAATTTCTCCTTTGAACTCCAAAAGCCCACAAGCCATCTTTACCTGAATGTCCCACAAATTCCTCAAATTCATCTCCCCAACACAACTCAAAGGATGCTAAATATTGAATTGGAAGAAACTGCAGAAGCAATCTTCTTTAATCCCTTCATTTTGTAGATTAGGAAACCAAAACCCAGGAAAGTTAAATGATTTGCTGATAGCTGGTATAGTCGATACTCATAGAAAACAGCAGAGCCCTCTTCACAGCCTGGTGCTGCCTTTAGCCATTTAATAAATGTATTTGATACTGCGTCAGATTGGATTCTGAGAAAGGAATCCTTATTATAGAAAGCTTAGTCATATTTCATTTTTCCTGACTCTTAACTCTTGGCTGGCACTCACTAGAGTTTCCTCATATTATCCAGGTTCTTTTTGCTTTCTATTTCATTAATAACTTCAAAATACCCCTCATCATCATGGCATTTTGTGCTAGGTCTATTTCATTTATTTATCTCTGTTCTCAGTAGAAGTATCTTCATAATACATAGTGTCAGAATAATATGGTTTTGTGGCAAGATCAGCGCTCTAGGTAGGGGTCTTGAGTTCTAGCCTTGACTATCCCAACCATCTCTGTGACTTTGGGTAAGCCCCTTAATCTTTATGGGACTCAATTTCCTCTATTAAAAAAAGGAGTTGCATAGGTGACTGACAGCTCTGGCATTCTATAACAATATATGACTGTCACCCAAGGCTTCTGAGCTCCTTTAGGAAAAATACCAATCCAAAAAGCAAATAATAATAGAATGGAGATGTCTCATTCATTTCTCTGGAGACAGTCTATATGAGACAGGAAGAGCTATTGAGTAAGAAAGTATGAGCAGTTTTTCTGTTTTCACTAAAGAAAGAACAAGTGGGACCAATCTTGAATTATAGTAAATGGAATTTAGATGCGATTTTTAAAACATTTTTGAGATACTGCTACATATTTGTTCCCAAGGACATTTTAAAGCCTCCTTCTCTAGATGCTATAAAAAAAAGAAAGGGCAGACTTGTTCTTTTTAGGGTAGACTTAGAAAACAACCTTTTGAGATCCCTTATACTATTTAGGATTCCCTCACTATATTAGCAACTATTCATGGGTGACTCCCATCTAGTCATCATCACACATCTATCAGAATATTGCTGCTGAGGTGACTGACCCTCCTCTCTTGCCTTCTGAATGTTTTAGCAGTTAATCCACAGGAACAATTAAACCAATCCCTAGGGAACTTATTCTTTGCAACTATATATTCACTTTAAAAACAAACAAAAAACTTTGGTTGCCATTTCATTTTTGAAAAGAATTATTGCTACAATGAAATGGGAAGAATTGTGACTCAAAGGAGCAGGCTTCACATTCTGCCCCTACTACTTATTAACTATGTGAGCCATCATTTTCTGTAGACAAGAAGCAAACTGACATACTTGTCATACTCTGCACATATTTCCTGTCTTTTTGTCTCAGCACAGATTATCCCTCATGCCTGGAATTCTCTGTCTCTCCAACTCTGCCTCTAAGAATTCCTACCTCTAGGCAAGGCTCAGTTGAAGTACAACCTCTTAAGAATTGAGCAACTATTATTAAATATACTTCATACTATATTCTTATAATGTTATAAATAATTACATTATGATATAATGATATATAAAATAAAAATGATAAAAAATAAAAAATATAAAATAAATTATATAATATATGATCATAAATAATATATAAATATATAAACTATAAATATAATATATCACATATGATATATGTGATATGATATATCATCATATATTATATATAATTAGATATCATGTAATATGTAACTAAATATATATAACACATGTAATACATAATTACATAGCCTATGTTTTTAAATAGTTACTATATATAATACAATTGTGACATGCAATTATATCTTGTGTGACATGTATAAAATGATATATGTAACACATAATTATGATAGAATAATTTCTTAATAATTGCTCAAGTTCAACTTTTCATAATTCTCCTTGCTCATGATTCCCTCAAATTATTTTGGATTGACTGTGTATATTTTTATGTTTATTCATCTGTATGTATGTTGTTTCTTCCTACTACATTGTAAGCTCCTTAAGAGCAGGGTCTCTTTCTCTCATTCTCTCTCTCTCTCTCTCTTTCTCTCTCTCTCTCTCTCTCTCTCTCTCTCTCTCTCTCTCTCTCTCTCTCTCTCTCTCTCTCTCTCTCTCTCTCACACACACACACACACACACACACACACTTTTATTTTTACTTTTATAGGCACATAATAAATCACTTCAAAATAGTCCAAGTTGAATTGAATGAGGGGGTTAAATTAGATAACCTCTGAATGAATGACCCCTTTTAGCTCTTTACCTATGACTCTATGACAGTCTTATAATCTTATTACATGGCAAGGGACTTAAGGATAGAAGCTTCTTCAGTCTTGTCCTTTTATCCTTAATGCCTGGCATATAATGTTTCATTGATTGACTAAATCTCTTATTTTTAAATGGTTCAGTAAAGTAGATCATCAAAAGATATAAGAAAATATGAGATGATGAGTAGTAGCCTGGGATAGAACATAGAGACAGGTAAGAAATACTAGACAAAGAGCTTAGATTGTGGAGGACCTTGAAAGCCAAATTGTAAACTCTATACTTTTATAAGTAATGGGTTGCCACTGATGGTGTTTGAGCAGTAGAATCAGTGTTATGTAAAGATGAAAGACTGAAATATAAACTGAAAGTTAAGAAAACTGATTAAGAGGTCACTGCAATAGTTTAAGCAATAGAATATGGATTGGTAGTGAAGTGCTAATACTTGAAATGGTAAGAAGAAGACAAATGTGAGGGATGTGGAAGTAGAATTGAGAATTTGACAACTGACTGGAAGTTAAGGGGAAAGAAACAGCCAAAGATCCTAAGCATACTTTTTGAGTCAGTTAATAAATATTTACAAATTCCTGCTCTGAGTCAGGCACTGGGCTAAGTGTTGGGGATATGAGAAGAAGTAAAAGATAGTCCCTGCCTTCAGAGGGGGGCATTTGATCTAATGGAAAAGGGTAAAAGAAAATGATTTGGTCATGTGTCATAACTGACAGATATGCCATTTGTTTGTTTGATATTCTTGTGATACCCAAAGAACATCAAGTGGTGCTCGACATAGTGGGTATCTCTCACCTCTGGCAAATGTGTGGGTAGACATAGATAACAGACACATAGAATTAATAAGGCATAGATGGATTGTGAGCTACACATTGGAAGGATCATGAATCCATTGGAATATTGTACTTTAGTGCTTAACAGGCAACATTGGAAGAAATAAGGAACTCAATAAGATAGTTGGATTTCAGGAGAAAGATGAGTTTAGGTTTAGATACTTTGAGTTTGAGGCACTGATTAGATTTTTCAGTCTAATCTGGAAGTTTGGAAAATATACTTCTGAAGTTTTAGAGGGAGGTCAGGGCTAGAAACACATAGCTGAATAGCAATGATAGTTAAAATCATGGGAGTAGAGATCACCAAGGGAAAAGGTACATGGAAGGGAAAAGGAGGACTAAGGAAAGAACCTTAAAGCAAAGCTTTTTAAATTGTGAATCACAAATCTATATGAGGTCATGCAACTGAATAAGGGGGTCATGAAATTATAATTTATTATCTGTAAATGTTTGATTTGTATACCTATTTTATATACCTACATACTAGGGGTTGTGTAAAAAAATTTGGGGGCAAAAAGGAGTCACAAGAGGAAGAAGTTTAAGAAGCCCTGCTTTAGGGTAATGATTCTATTAGGGATTGAGAGGAGGAGGAGTCAGCAAAGGGAAGAGAGAAAGAAAAATCAGAGAATGAGGGAGAGAGCCAGAATAGAGTGTCTTAGAGGCCAAGAGAGAAGAAGGTATTCAGAAGGATAGGAGGAAATTTCTGAGAGCTGAAAGAGGATGAGATAAGCAACCAGTTTGCTGATTTCATAGTCATGACCTAAAAAAAAGATTTTTCAGTAGAATAGTGAAAACAAAAGGGGAAGTTGAGTTTGAAAAGTGAAGGAGAAATGAGGAAGTGAAGGAAAGGCCCCTTTACTACCATATCAAGAAATTTGGCAGTGAATGGGAGACAAAAATAGCAGCTTGAAATAAATAGTAGTTTGATAGGATTGTAGGATCAAAGGAATTATTTTTTTAAGGATAAGATATCAATAAAAGATGGTCCTGGGGCAGCTAGGTGGTACATTGAATAGAGTACCAGACCTGAAGTCAGGAGGACCTGAATTCAAATTCTACCTCAGACACTTAATACTTTCTAGCTGTGTGACCTTGGTCAAGTTACTTAACCCCAAATGCCTCAGGTGAAAAAAAAAAAAGATGGTCCTATTGGAAAATGAAGGATCAATAATAATAGCCAATAAATGAAGCCAGAGAAAGATGAACAACTAAAGCTGAGAGAAAAACAAGTCTTGGTGTAAAATGGGAGCATGGGCATAAGTGCAATTGACAGGATGGATGAAAGCAGAAAATATAAGGTTTTGAGAAGATGAGTTGAGGGATCTTGTGTTTGGTCTGGATAGTTCCAAAACACATGAAAGTGTCAGCTGTGAGTATGGGGGAAGATATGTGTTTGGAGACTCATTAGAGAGAGGGTTTGGAATAGACACTGTGGGGAATTTGGAGGGATTCGACATGTGGTGAATAAAAGGATGTTGAAGCAGCATTGGGTTTATAACTCATAAATTTATTATGTTTGGAGTCAGCTCGGTTTCATTATTTTCTCCAGCAGCACTCTGCAGGCCTGCTGGGGAATGGGGGTGGAAATAGTGGATGTCAGATCCATAATGGGTTATCTCAGGAAACTCAGATGTCCTCAGGACATCCCTAACCTTTGAGGCTGAGGTCAGTTACAGAAGCAGTGGTTCTAAATAGTGCTGGGCTGGGTGATCCCTGTAGCTGACCCTCACGTCGGATTTTATTTTGTTCTCAAAAATCTCTGCATTATTTGTCCATAGAATCATAGATTTAGGGCAGGAAGAGCTTTAGACACATGGAGTAAAAGCCCCCTCATTTTAGAATGAGAAGTTAAATGACTTATTCAGTGTCTCACAGATAATAAGCATCTAGATCCAAGAATGTTCTTCCTGTCATCATATCCAATGGGCTAACCACAATTCCTCAGTGTCTTCACTTTCCCATAATTGTCTTCATAGACATATGAACTCATGACCCCCAATTTAAAGGTTAGTGTTCAAATTCCTGAATTATGAAGCTAAATATGGAATAATTGTCATTGATTACCAGAAAGCAGTGACAAAGAGTGTTGTGTGAGTTACCAATCTGTTAGGGCCCTCCAAGTATTTGCAGTGAGGGAAGGTTGATTTCAGAGGGAATTCTTCACCCATTTTATTATCTCTGGCTATGATTTTGTCAAGTTGTACTGTTGCACTCTAGAGATCACCATCTGATTGAGTTATTGAAAGATAGGCAAGGAACAACTTGAAAACAATACAAGAAATCTCTTGGAGCAGCTAGGTAGTGCAGTGGATAGAGCACTAGTCCTGAAGTCAGGAGGATCTGAGTTCAAATTTGACCTCAAACACTTAACACTTTCTGGCTGTGTGACCCTGGGCAAGTCACTTAACCACAATTGGGTCAGTAAAACAAACAAACAAAAAAACCCTTAACCAGGGTTTGAGTTTGTGGTTCTGGTGACGCTATGATTTCCAAGTGAATCGAATTGAAGTGAGGACTGTGCAAGTGAGCCTCATTTTCTCTCTTGGAGCCAAAGCTGTTCAGTGTCAAGAAGAACATCAAAACCAATGGAAATGGCCCTGAATACAGTGGGAGACCTTGGCCTTTTTAAGCTAAGGTCTTTCCCAGGTCTCAGTTTGATTGGGGCAACATCCAATCAGTGATTAAAGCTAAATAAAAAATGAAGCTGAGAATGGCCTCTTTTACCTAGGAAAAATAAAATCAATCTTGGAAGGGAAGATCCTCAGAGTTTCTAGCCAAAAATAAACAATTGCTATTTATATTCACTCTGAACCAATTAGGGCCTAAATAATGACCAAAGACTTGGCATCTAATCTATTATTGGTCAATCAATGAAAGCCAGAGTGATTTGGGTTTAAGCTGGAGTCCTAGCCCATGAATCCCAAGATATCTTGAACCAAAATGTATATTCCTTAATGCAGGACTGGAGTTCAGAGAAAGGAGATACCAATGAGGAGGATTGGACTAGTAGTAGAGTTCATCGAGGAAGAGCATATTAAGAGTCGTAAAGGTTAATAAGTATTCAGATGGGCAGAGAGGGATTTTTGAATAGAAGGTATAATGAGAAAAAAGCTGGCACATGCTTGAAAATATAGCTTTTCACTAGCCAATACCTATGCACAACCATAGGCTTTCTTTCTGATCAACCAAGTTTCCTCAGCAGCATTAAGAAGCCCAGGAAAGAAGAAAAGGAAGTTTTATATGTATATAGTAGGCATTTCTAGACTGGCGTGGCTGGGCTGGAGTTTGCCAAAATTTCCTATTTGCAGCTGAAATTCAGACTTCTACAGATGTTTTTCTGCTTTGGTATAATGGGAAGTGAGGAGGTAGCAGAGCAGAGGATTGACAGTTTGGAAAACTGGGTTCTAATTCTGCTTCTGCCATTAAATGAATTTAGATAAATTATTCATCTCCCTGAGCTTTCCTTTTTGTCTTCTATAAAAGGAGACACTCCCTGTTCTTTTAGAACCTTTTAAGTTTAAATAACTTGTTCCTCTCTCTGAGTTTTCCTTTTGTCATCTGTAAAATGAGAGCCACCCAGATCATTCTTAGACCCTTTTAAATGCTGAGAGGCTGTCCTAGGGATCCATATTCTATACCTCCCTCAATTTTCAGATCACTTTTAGTTTTATTCAAACAAATAATTGGGGAAAAAAAGACAGAGTTGGGACAAAAGGTGTAATATTCTCTCTAAAATGTAATATTCTCTGTTGAGGTATTCTTGGCATCTTTGGAGGCAGCCTTTGTTTCAGTTCAGTAATCACCACACAAGTACATCCAGGGGTTAAAGTCCTCTTTCCAAGTCTTATCTCCTTTCCTGGGGTCCGGTTAGCTTTCTTATAGTCCAGATGCTTTATTATCTCCTTTCTGGGGCTGGGCAGCTTTCTGGAGAGCCTTTCAGTCTGGCCTTGGTTCTGAGAGCTTGAGCTCCCGCCTGCCTTCTCTGGCTTCTGAATCTCCCCGACTGAATCCTTACTGAGGCTCCTAGCTTATATATGCCCTTATCAAAGATGTGAATCTTGTAGAACTATAGTAAGTACTAAGTACATGTAATGAACTAGAGAACTGTTAAGCACCATGCTAAATTAGATAACTATTGTCTCTATCAATTCCACTGACTTAGCACCTTGTTTCATGTTCTGGCCCATAACAAAAAGTGCATAAGTTCCTCCCTTCAGAGACCCCACATCCATTGGCAGTTATGGAAAGTAAGGAGACATTTTGGAAATGAAGGAAGTGGAGAAGAGGAAGAATAATAACAGGATTTCCCTGAGACTATTGAGATGGACAGGTCTGACTGACCAGTTCCTTGTTAGTTTAAGTTTGATATTACAATAAAATGAGACATTGGTAAGTAACTCAACACTTAACAAAAAGAGACTTATTTAAATACAGTAGAGTAAAGAAAGGATATTTAAGGATACAAATTTGTAGTTTAGGGGCCCTTTTTTCCCCCTAAGGTGACCAGAAAGCCAAGTCAAAAATGCCAGAGACTCACCCTGGTTGAGCCTTAGACCTTTGAATCAATTAAGTCTTGGAGATAGTTTCCTTGTCTTTCAGGTTAAGAAATGAGCCTAACCCACATTTGGAAGTGCTACGGGGAGACATAGGTAGATGGTGATCTTGCTATTCAACAACAAATTCTGAATTCTGAGTTAGATGCTGGGGATGCTATGGCAAAAACCACCATTTTTTTACCTTAAATGCTTTATGTTTTTCTCAGTGTGATAATGCCCAAAATAATACAGCATAAGTTTTAATAGCTGTTTTTTAAAGTTTTGGTAGCTTTTAAGTTTTAAAAGCTTAAAATTGCACTAAGACTTTTGGGACCCTCATGGTAAACATTTATGTATCACTTTAAGGTTTACATAGAACTTAATAGCAAGACAAGTAAAATATAGGATAGGGCATCAAGAGAACAACAGAAAGAATATATGAATTACTTGAGGAATCACTAATTACTGGGAAGTATTAAAAACTGGGGATCAGAACAGCTTTCCTAGAAGAGGTGGTATCCTAGCTGAGTCTTGAAGGAACACAAGAATTCCCAAATGTGAGCATGCATAAAGGATGAATTGTAGGCATAGGAGCTGAGAAATGGGCACGGCTTACAGAAATATAATGACATTGGAGATAGAATGTTGAGTTTGGAGAGTAGTTAGTGGTCCAGTTTAGCTGAAACAGAGAAAATATGAAATTAAAAACAACTGATAATATATTTTATGATATATTAATATAAAATATAATTAATATGATACATAATAATACAATCTAGCATTTCTGTTATAATTAGACATATGCTTTCCTAAAAATCAGGGAGGTATGCCAAATCTTGCAATAAAAACCACAGGTTTATAGAGAAAATGGGTTAATCCCAAAGGAAGCCACTGCAGCCAAGACAGCTTCCCATCATGTGATTGATATGAGTAGTGAACAATACTAGCTACAGCTGCTCAGTAAGGGGTATACGTGGAATTACTCTAAGCCTGGAATGGGTAATCTATGACAGGATCTTTCCCATAAGATGCCCGGGAGGCTTCAGCCAGGCTTTTCCTAAGACTGGTGACTCAGAGGTGATGGGAGTCAAGGTCATTTTTGTATCCTTTTTGGAAGGAGAGCATTGAGGATCTCCCATTCTTTCCCTCTCCTGCCTCTTAGGACCCTCATCTCTTTTTCCCACCTATATATATATACCTATTATATTATTATATTATATTATATTATACCTATATCCCTAGTTCTCACCCAGCATTAGCTACTCCGCTCCTGTCTGTAGAGATCAACCACCTTATGCAGTCTGGTTATCCTGGTATATTTTTCCTCAAAAATAAAGTCAGTGTTAAGCCAGAGCAAAATTTGAATTATGCTCAAACTTCTTCCTAATATATCCATCAAGTTGGAACAACTCATTTTCAACAAAAGCATTATAGCAGAACTGTCTGTACTTCAATGTCCCAAGGATTTGTAATTTCATTGGTATGGCTACTCCCCTCTGTTTGCCAGAGACTTCAGTCTTTCTACATATTAAGAAATGATCTTTGAGATTTTCTGGTAGGAAAAAAATCATCATCCTGCTGCCGAACAGAGGATAAAATTCTGCAAAGTAGTGAGGCTGGCCTTTAGACAATAGACATGCATTGATCACCAATCCAATAATAACAACAATTCATATTGATATCGCACTTTCTGAAGTGGGAAGTGGGAAGAAATATCATTTTCCTTATTTTATGAATTTTATGAATATGAAGAATTAGAAAGAATTTTGAATTTGGAGCCAGAATACCAGAATTTAAAACCATATTCTAATTTTTTTTTTAATGTGGCTTTGAGAAAATCATTTAACTATCCTGTGCCTCATTTTCCTTATTGGTAAACAGTACATCTGGTCATGTCATACATTTTAAAATGCACTGGACTTACAAGTAGATTTGGGGGCAAAATGCAAGGGTATCTAACTCCAAACTATGGCATTTATAATCTCTATGCCCTTCATAAAGTCATTTAAGAGGTATCATGAAAGACTGGATTGGCATTGGTGAGTTCAAATCTTATCCTAGATGCCTCCTGGCTATATGATCCCAGGAAAGCTCTTAAAAACAAAACAAAACAAAACCAAAAAAAAAACTCTTTCGGCCTTAGTTTCTCACCTGTAAAATGCCACAAAGGAGTGGAGTTGGTCTGGATAGTCTCTATAATCTCAGCTCTGAATGTATTATTTTATGACCCTGTGACATATATACCCTCAATTTCTTCATCTGTAAAATGAAGAGATGAAATAAATGTTTTAAACTAGTGGCTCAAAACTCCAAATATGGAAACCAGAACAATTGAGAGTTTAAAAAAAAATTCAAACACAACACAATGTAGATAACATTAATTTGTGGTTTTCTAAGATAACATGTTGCCCTCTGGGATCCATTTCTATTTGAGAGTTGGATGACATCCCTGGTATAAAAGACTTCTAAGGTTCTTTTTAGCCATCAATCTGTGATCCTAAAATCCTATGATTAGATTATCTCTAATCCCCTCTAGTCACTTTTAGCTCACAATCCTATTATTCAGTGAGACTGGGACTCGGTGAAATGATTCACCTATGATACAACTAGAAAATTGGAGATTGATTTTGAGCTCTCATGTACTCTAAATATAGCACAAGTGTACTCCTACATTCTCCCTTCTACTTCTCTCTCTCCCCTCTTTTCCTCTTTTTCTCTCCCTTGCCTTTTCTTTCTTCTTCTTTCTCTCCTCTCTTCCCAGAATTTGATTGTATACTAGTATGTATTTTTTGAGGTCTATTGTGTTTTTAATATCACTGTCCCTTCTCAACAAATCCTTTCTTTTCTCCCTTTTCTTCCCAATAGAATTATCTCATAACACATGAGTACAAGCAAAACATATAAACACATTGGGTGACCTTCAGCAAATTATTTAACCTATTTGCTTTAAGTTCCATATATATATATATATACATAGATATAGATATAGATAGATATACATAGATATAGATATAGATAGATAGATATAGACATATATATATATATATATATATATATATATATATAAATGGCTACCTCCCAGAATATAGTGAAGATGAAACTACACCTATTTTTATAGTACTTTATAAATCTCAAAGTCCTATATAGTTGGTTTTTTAAAATTATTATGACTATAATGATGATGATGAATATGCTTCATTTTATACCTATGGCCCATTATCTCCTTGCTGAAAGTCAGAAAGTATGTTTTGCTGTCTGTTCTCTGAAGGCATGATTGGTCATTGAACTGATTGTAGTTCTTAGTTCTTTTGCTTTGTTTTCTTTGCTATAGTTAGGCTGAAAACAATGCAAGTTTAAATATAGTGAAACTGTGTAATGATAAAGTGAAACCAGATCACATGTAATGAGATCTAAAATTAAATTAATGTAACACATGGAGGTAGCTGAGGCTTGTAACATGCCACTATGCCACCAATCCCCACTTATTTATTGTTATATGGATATGACATGCTGCTGAATATCAATAAATTTTGTTAATTATTTTTATTTTTTTAAACCCTTAACAAAATAGTAAAAAGAAAGAATACTTCAGATGGAAACTCTGCAAATTAAAAAAAATTAAGTTGTTGGATTTTCTCTTATTACCTTAGAACACAAATTTGGTGTAATTGAACTGCACAGTCATGGTCATAGCAACTCTGACTATGTTAGAGAATATAATAAAATATGCAGGTGAAACAAAAGAAAAAGGAAAAATTGCATTAGCTCTTTGTGGTTTGCAAACAACTTCAAGCAATAGAAGGGTTGTAATGATAGAAATGGAACCTCTTTTAGTGGTATAGTTTGAAGCTTGCAATTAACAACATATTCCTCTTAGAAGAGCAACCATTCAGACAAAAACTGTTTATCTAAGCCAGTAATAGAAAATGGAAATGAAGTGGGCAGTGAAGAATTTTTACTGAAAGTGTCGGTTTGTTGTCAGTCACTTTAAAAATCAAATTCAATTGCATAATGTTAAAATTATTAGAAAGGTAGCTAGTGTAGATAAGGATACAGTAGCCAAATGTCCAAATATTTTAAAGAAAGTTATTGCAAAAGGTGAATTCACTAATGAACACATTTTTAATGTAAGTGAAACAGTAGTATTTTGAAAAAGCCATGCCCTTCAGAACTGACATTTCTAAGAAAGAGAAAACTAAACTCAGATTTAAAATGGCTAAGGATCACGTAACACTTGTATTTAGGACTAATGCAGAAGGGGATTTCAAATGGAAACCAATGTCCTTGTGCTGCAAAAGACTACAATCATCTATCAACTTCCAGTGGTTGAATAAGAAGGCATACATGACTTAAGTTGTTTTTGAAAAACAGTTTTCAATTTATTTTTATCTTACCTGCCCCCCAAAATATTGCAATGACAATAATATCGAATTTAAAGTATTTTTGATTTTAAATAATGCATAGTTCATCCAACTACATTTGGTTCATTGTGTGAGGATATGAGCATGCAAATTACTGAGATGGGTGAGAAGCTGTCTGCACCAAATCATAAATGTATGAAGATTTAAAGAAACATAAGTGGGTTTAATCTATACTGCTAAAACATTTTAAATGACAATAATGACATTTTCATCAATGTAAAATTCAATAAGTTAATAGTTTCACATTTTAAAATGCTTGCTTTTTATAACTATTCTTACTTTATAATTAATTAGAGGCAGCTAGGTGGTACAGGGGATAGAGCACCAGCCCTGAAGTCAAGAGGACTTGAGTTCAAATTCTGCCTCAGACACTTAACATTTCCTAACTGTGTGACCCTGGGCAAATCATTTAACCCCAATTACCTCAGGAAAAAAAAAAGTAAATGTAATTAATTAGTAAGAAGTATATTTTTCTTATTCTTCACTGAAATTTATTGCATATTTCCTTCAGGTTGGTACCAGGTGCCATTTGTTTTATATGATAACTTTATAATAGCGCAAATTAGAATAATGTGACAACTTAATGGGATTCCATTTTTGCATCAATCAGGCTCTACCTGTATGATTGTGGTCATCACATAACTATTGCCCTGGTTCTACTTAAGTCACTTTGAATCAGTTTGTGCAAATTTTTTCCCAAGTTTCTGTGAATTCTTTATTTTTGTCATTTCTTAGCAGCACAATAATATTCCATTACATTTATCTCCTACAATTTGTCCTGTCACTTCCTGATTGATAATCACCCACAATCTTTCTAGTTCTTTGCTACTACAAAATAAGACTGCTATAAATATCTCTTTATGTGTCTTTGACTTCCTTGGGATTATATGTCTAAAAGCAGTACCAAAAACTTCTTCAAAAGTTGTCACTTTTGTCTTTTTTCCATGACCATTTTCTAGCCAGGCAAATTTGCTTACCTGTGGATTTAGGGATGCCTGTTGTACTATAGTATTGCCTATTTCATGAAGGAGTATATTAAAAATGCCTGGCTGGGCAATGACTTTGACTCAGTTTCCAAGTTACCACCCAGATCTCATATTACCTTTCTTCTTGACATCATGCTTTGCCCTGATTTCAGTATTTTCTTGATTGTCTGTTATATATATATTTTTTTGTCCTACAGTGCTACTTTTTCTAGATCACTATCTGGTTACAAACCTCATGCTTATTATGATCTCTTGCATCCACAAGTATGTCCCTATGACTACCATCAACTACTTACTGCTTCCTGAAGGCTCTGCTACATCTCTCTTGCTGGCATCATCCAACATTGCTTTAAGTTCTACCACTCTTGTGATGGAAGGGGTAACAGAATCAAGCTAAAGAGTTAAGAAGATAGGGAAATTAGAGCAACTAGGTGGTGCAGCAAATAGAGCACCCTGAAGTCAGGAGGACCTGAGTTCAAATTGGTCTCAGACAGTTAACACTTCCTAGCTGTGTGACCCTGGGCAAGTTATTTAACCCCAATTGCCTCAGCAAAAAAAGGAAAAAAATAAAAGAAGATAGGAAAATTTTGCAAATATAACAAATTCTGAGAATATAGCAATGATTTCAGTTGATATATTAGTTTTGCTGGGTTTTTTGGTTATATAATTGGTTATAATTTTATGTTATATTTAATAATGTTTATTATAATATTGTTATAATGATTGGTTGTGATGATAATAATAACAATGTTATAATTTATAAAATATTATAATGGTTAACTCTTGAAGGTGAGGAAAAGGATACATTGGGAATTTTTTTAAGCTATCAATAAAACATAGGAGGGGCAAGATGGTGAAAAAGGTAGAGAACAGACCTTAAGTAAAATAGATCTAGGTTTGAGAACCATCTCTGAGACATACTGGTATCTCAGGAAACTCTCTAAAATTCCATGGTATAGAACAGGTGTCATTGTGCATGGAGAATACAAATTATTTACTGGTAACCAATGACACCCCCAAAAAAACCGCATTGGGGATCATGTATACATCTTTTTTACACATATATACACAAATATTATATAAATCTATTTATATGCATGTGTATATGCATACATAAAGCAGGTATGGTAGTTCAGTGAACAGAGTACCAGGTGTGGAATCAAGAAGACCTGAGTTCAAATTCAGCCTTAGATACCGCTTCTGTGGCTCTGGGCAAGTCATTTAAACTCTTTTTTGTCTTAATCTTATTGTTTGTTCTTCATTCTTGAAGAGGTCCATCCATCAAGGAAGTGATGACATGGCATGCAAGTGGATTTAAGTAAGGGAGAGCTATGCAAGGTCACCTGCTTATTTTCCCCGCTAGAGCCATCCGAGTCCAGTGACCAGATATAGATCAGAACAACTGCAGATGGCCCATTTCAGTATCTCTGACAAGAAAATTCAATTTCTGTGGTTCATAAAGTCTTGAAGAGTTGGAGGTATCTGAACAACAATATACGTATACATATATACACAAATAAGTATGTATATGTGTATACTGATGGTTGCATTGTATATGCACATTTATGTATATGGTTATAACTGCATACTGTCTATATCTACATGATATATACACAGATATGGATTATATAGATAGATATATAGATCATACATGGATACTATCTATATCGATTGGTTCCAATCTATCACAGAGAGAAAGAGACCCTTTACTTTTTCTTATTAACTTTCTCCTCCAATAGTTGAGTTCTCTGTCATAGATTTCACCCACATGACATGAGGCTACTACTTTTCTAATTTGGTCCATAACACATGGCCTTTTACTATCCTCCATCTCTTTAGGATTTTAACTGTCTGGCTTTATTTGCTACAGAATGTAAATAAACCAAGAGTTTCAAACCAATTTTTGAATTCAAGAACAATTGGAAACAAAATATTAATTCCATTCGTGTATATGCATATGTGCATGGACTTGTATGTGTGTGTGTAAGCATATGCATATATAGTGTGTTAAAAAGGGAAGCTTGGAGCAGCAACACTGTTACAACTGGTGCCTGATGGTAAAAGCTAAGGAAGATTTTTGGTTACTATAACAATGTTCAATCTGGCCATGATTATGTTACAGCCTCTCCTCATACTGTCTTTCCATTAGCCTTCTATGGTAATTGTGTGCTTGCAACAAAGTGGAGAATATGCCCCCACATTGCAGAAGAGTAGCATCAACTCATCTAAGTTGAATGAGCTCAGGCATGCTGTAGAAAAATTCTAAATACTCAGGTTTGTTTCTGTATTCATTAGAACCAATTCACGTCATACTTTATGGAATCTTAAATCTTACATAATCACAGAACAGATGGGCTGCAGCCACAATTCTGTACAAATGTAAATCATTTTTTTAAATGAAATGGGCTTGAGAAAGACACACCAGGTGCAAATTTCCCATGATGGTTGGGTTGGGGGTTGAATGGGAGGGGACAAGTCAACTCAGGAACTCTCATTATTTGCTCAGCTGGTTATACATGCCAGTGTTTTGAGAAAATTTATCCCACAGTCTCAAGAACAAGCAGGAGTGGTAAAATGCACTGCATGGTCTCATTTCTCTTTCTCAGCTTCTGTTCAGCAGTCATCAGCAGGGGAGAAACCTCAATATTTCTTGGACATGGTTCAGGAAGTCTCAAATTCCAGATGCTTTTATAATAGTGTATAAAAATGTGTCCACTCACTTATATGTGTTTAAATGCCCTATCACACTTGGTCTGGGATTTGAGGGGCTCAAGGAAAAATACTAACTGGAAATGGCTTTGGCATTTGAGACTGTCCCAATATACCCACCCTTTGACTGAGCTTGGTTTCTCTTTAATAATTATGGAGTACTCTGCAAAATCATTAAGGTAAGCCTGCCTACAGCTTTGCTGTGTCAGTCTGTGTTTCTTACAGTCTTAGAAAAGGGGAAAGACTGCGGGAGTTACTGGCTCTGTAGTGTAAAATAAAGGGTATAGGATGTGGGCTACCCAGAGAACAAAGGGCAAGAAATGCAGAGACAGGGTCACATATCCAAAAGAATCCAGTTGGAGGCCAACCCCTTGCCTACATGTGTTCAGTGCTCCAGAAGGCAGCATTCTTAGAGGGATCACTTTGACTCATATGAAGAATGAGAACCATCCTCCTCAAAGCTTTTCTCCTATAGTTTTTCACGACAGTGGTCCACAAGCAGAATGAAAAGGAAGAATTGATAGGGATCTCTTGTTTCCTGAGTGTTCATCACAGAAGATTTAAAAGAACTGGGATAAAAATCAGGTTGATGAATAACAATAGCCTTCCAATCCTCCAGGAGGTAGGGAGTGGCTGTTGTCACCCGATTGTACAGATGAAGCAGCAGAATAAACAAGGCCTGGACACTCAAAGGTTCTCCTTCTGAAACACCTGTTAAAGGAAATGCTTCTAGGTTCTGAAAATGACGTGCTGTGATAAAGCACAGTGCTTTTGTTGTGTCTCAAAGGGAATCTGAATGAGATTAAAACCTTATGAAAATATGCAATCTTTCTGCCTCCTACTTACATTAAAAGGATTACTGGCATCTCTAGACAGAGGAGAAACTTTTGCAAAGGAGAAAGATATTGTCAATGCTACTAATTCAAATGTATTAAAGATTAGAGGAATACAGGAACACTAGATTTATCCAAAGCTTCTGGGAAGAAAGAACTCCATGTTAATGAATTTTTCCAGAAAATTGAATGTAAGCTCTTTGAGGGAAGAAGCAGTTTTCCATCTTTGTCTTTGTGTTTTTGGTATCTGGCACAGTGTCTTGAACATAGTAGGCCTCTAGTAAATGTCTTTTAAATTAAATTGAATTCGGTTTTTATTTTTTCTAACTTAGTAAAAAAAAAATTGTAATTTAATTGAGATATCACTGAATATATAAATTAGTTTAGGTGAAATTGTTTTTTTTGATTATTGGGTCTGTCTACCCATGAACGATGAATATTTCTTCAATTATTTAAACCTAATTTTATTTGTATAAAAAGTTATAGTTCTAAAATTTTATAGTAGTTCTCTTTGGAGTGACAAACTAGAAATTGCAAGGATACTCATCAACTGAGGAAGGGTTAGGCAAGTTATGGTATATGATTGAGATGGAATACTAATGTGTTACAAGAAATGAGGAACTCAATGATTTTAGAAAAATTGGGATATGCATGTGCAAAAATGTTTGTGGCAGCCCTTTTTGTAGTGGCAAGAAACTGGAAACTGAGTGGATGCCCATCAGTTAGAGAATGGCTGAATAAGTTATGATATATGAATATTATGCAATATTATTGTTCTATAAGAAACAATCAGCAGGATGATTTCAGAGAGGTCTGGAGAAACTTACATGAACTGACGTTAAGAGAAATGAGCAGAACCAGGAGATCATTGTACATGGCAACGACAAGATTATCCGATGATCAATTCTGATGGATGTGGCTCTTTCCAACAGTGAGATGATTCAGGCCACTTCCAATGATCTTGTGATGATGAAAGCTATCTACACCTAGGGAGAAGACTGTGGGAACTGAGTGTGGATCACAACATGGCATTTTCACTTCTTTTATTGTTGTTTGCTTGAATTTTATTTTCTTTCTCATTTTTTTTTTCTTTTTGATCTGATTGTTCTTGTGCAGCAAGATAATTGTATAAACACATATGCCTATACTGGAATTACATATATATTTTTTTTTACCATGTTTAGCATATATTGGATTACTTGCTATCTAGGAGAGGGGGTGGGCAAAAGGGCGGGGATTGGAACATAAGGTTTTGCAAGGATCAATAGTGAAAAATTATCCTTGCATATATTTTGAAAATAAAAAGCTTCAATTAAAAAATAAAAACAGGGATAGACTTGCACAAAATAACAAGGAATGAAATGATAAGAACCAAGAGAACATTGTATACAATAACAGCAATATTTTTTAAGAGCCACTAAGTCATTTTGATTATTATAAATACCCAAATTAGCTAAAAAGGATCTATGAAGGAAGATGTTATATATGTGTGTCTAATGGTAGCCATCTCTGGGAGAGGGAAGATGGAAAGAAAACAAAAAAAGTTACATGATTACAATTATATATTTAAAAGGAATAGTAAGTTTGTACATGATTCAGAGTTTCCTGTGTAATCATCCTTTTTTTCTATTTTACTATGATATGGGAATGCTTTATTTTTTAAGTTAAGAATAAAACAAAGTTTGTAAAAAGAGATAATAAAGTACAATTACATTTTTTAAATTGAATTGATTTGATTTATATTGAATATTTCTTGAGGACTCAAATTCTTTGATTTGATTATCAGGTATTATATTATAATGGTGATTTCCTAAGAACTGTCAAAGTGTACAGAGCAATTAACTATATATTTTAGTTTAGTTTATGCAGTTTAGTCAATTAGTTTTGTTCAATTCTTCATTACCTCATTTGGGGTGTTCTGGCAGAAATGCCATTTCCTTTTCCAGCTCATTTTACAAATGAGGAAACTGAAGCAAATAGGTCTAAGTGACTTGCCCAACATCATACACCTAATAAATCTCTGAGAACAAATTTGAATTTAGGTCCTCCTGGCTTCAACACCGGCACTACAGCTGCCTCACTCTAACATTAAAAGATTCCAAATTGCCCATCCATTCTTGTATCTGTTTTTTAGGGATTTTTCTTCTTTTTTGCTTTCTCCCATGTTATCAAGCAGCCAAACTTCACTTCTAGTTGCTGTCCATATACTTGTTTCTTTCTTTCTTTTTTCCTGAATCCTTACTTTGCTTGTTCCCTTACTGCTTCTGATCTCCTGTGGGCTTGGAATCCTGCCTGTGCAGTATGTTAGTGTGAATAGTCATGATTCCTTGAAAAGCATGCCAGATTGGGAGTCAGTGAGCATCCATTCAAATGTTGACTTTGCCATTTCCTACCTACATGAGCTTGTGGCAAGGTCATTAAATTTCTTTGGCTTCAGTTTCCCCAACTGTATAATAAAGGAGTTAGACTAGATGATCTCAAAAGTCCTTTCCAGCTATGAACCTAGTCTCCTTCATATGCTTTATGACATTGATTTTCACCATTCAGGTGAATTGTTTTTTATTCCTTTTGGATTAGAGGCTGAATTACAAGTAGCTGAGACTTCCAGAGCTAGGTGACCTGCTACTAAGTGAGGTATGATTTTTCATCTTTACCCTCATGTGTCTCTTCCTTCTTCTCCTCATCATTCTCTTTTTTCTTTATAAGATTCTCTGATGTATTTGTTCTTTTGGAACATCTGAGTCCAAGGGCTTGGCAATGGTATGGCTTAATAGAGGCTCCTTTTGAGTTATTTTCTTCTGAATAATGCACACAGTCTGTGGTTGTTAAAGATTAAATCCCTGGGCCAGATCCTATAATCATTGCAAAACTTCAACTCTTAGTGAAATTCTTTATTTACAATCAATTTATGACAGTTAAAAATGTGGAGTCTGTCACAAATGAAGAATATGATCCTGACTCCAGAGGAGAATGTCTGCTCCAAAGAAAGCCCCAGCAGCAGCATAATCTTCCTTAACTACCAAGATTCAGATATGAATCTCCTCCTAGAGACTATGGGAAAAGAGGTGGACTGGAAGCTAGGGAACTTGAATTCAAATCCTTGCTTTTCCACTATCTCTGTGACTTGGAATATATCACAGGATTGTTGTACAAACCCAATGATAAGAATATTTCTGATTCTTACCAAAAATCTATCATTATATGAAAATGTTACAAATTATTTTCCATTCACCATTGAGAGGAAAAGGACAAAGCAATAGATTTAGAGCCCAACCTAATGGTATTGTGAGGCTTAAATAAGTTAATAGTTGTAAAGCATTTTGCAAATCTTAAAATGCAATATAAATGCCACTTCTTCTTCTTCTTATTAGCCCTAGTCCCTAAGTCTCCAGTCTGGTGATGATGTCATTCCCTGAGCTTTATGCTGCATTCCTGCTGAAGTTAAACCATGTTTGTGGAGCAATAGAGGGATTTGTTGTTTCCTCCAATACAGTCAAGTCTAACAACTGACTCTGGCATAGGGGGAGGGAAGACCCTGTAAATAAGACATAATTACAAGTTTAATTTGCAATATTAATATTTTCTCCATCATTTTCCTAAATATAAACAATCAACAAAACAATAAATCAAGCCCTGATTTGTAGTTGAAAGATTTCTGAAGTATAAAAATTAATGCTGAAAATTTAGCATTTGGGGTTAAGCTGGCCCCAGTATCCTCCTGATTACATATTCTAGATAGATTGAGACTGCCATAGAAAGTTCCTCTATTTATAGAGGATGTTGTTGATATGGCAAATGATGTGGTTTGTAGGCACCAGATGTGATTTAAGAGAGCACCAAATGTTGGAGTTCACTCATGTGAAGAATTCACAATAGCCATTCTCTTTGGCAAAAGGTAGATTTATTTAGGAGAAGAGGTTACAGACAAAATGAAGAAATATAATAGACACCAGGAATGGTAAATATGAAATAGAGATGGGAAAGCATATGGCAAGGAAAGAGGTTTTAATAATTAATGATAGAAAAAAAGAAAGCCCAAGTTTTTTTAGTGGAACTCACAATTACTTAGGAGAAAGGGAACACCCCATGAGCTTGAGGCATGCCCTTAGCTGGCAGACTAAATTCTAAAAGGGATTTAGCATCCTAAAAGAGTTAATTAGCTTTAAGAAGGGAAAAGACACCATGAGGCATAGGGGAGAAATGAAGGGAAAGATACCATGAGGCAGAATGTCATAGTGGACTAACCCAAAGGAATTCAGCAGAGATGGCTGGAACATAAGCAAATTTATAGGGTAAATTTAATCTCAGAGACATGACTGGGATTTCTTGGCTGGAATAGCAAAGTGGGGCCCCCATATAAGGAAGGGGGGAAGGAGGAAATCTCCACAGAGGAAATTTGGCCTTAGGGGTTTGATGTAACAGATTTCTTTGCTGGACACAGCAAGGTGGGGCTATAAGGTTAAACTGATCTCCATCAGTGGCCTTCCCTGTTTGCTTCAGGCCAATATTTCAGTCTTTCTCTGCCAACCACACCCAACCATCCAGAATCTCATCACTGTTGTTGTTCAGTCATTTTCAGTCATATCTGACTTTGCATAACCCCATTTGGTATTTTTTTGGCAAAGATAATAGAATGGTTTGCCATTTCTTCTTCAGCTCATTTCACAGATCAGGAAACTGAGGCAAACAGGATTAAGGGACTCTCCCAGCTAATTACACAGCTAAAAAATGTCTGAAGACGGTTTGAACTCAGGAAGATGAGTTTTCTTGACTCCAAGCCTGGCACTCCATCCACTGAGCTTGTAGCTACCCTATAGCAGGATTGTGTTAGATCAAATGATATAAGAACCTTGATCTTCTTAACTGTAGTCCTAGTCTTCTTGTGAGAGTTGTTTTCCTTTCAGACTATAGCATGTAATCAAACTATAAGCTCTATAGTGTCAGGGATTCTTTCTTTCTTATTTTCTTTCTTTTTGGTTCTAGAGCCCTATCACACAGCAAAAGATAGCATATTTTACATACTCAGTAAATACTTCTTTAATTAAATTGAATTCATTTAAAGCATGACCCAGGATCAGGTTGCAGAGACCATGGTATAAAGTAATTGTTTCAAAAGAAACAATCCTTCTGGATAGAAAAACTACCATATTTGTCCCTGAGAACTCCAGAATTAAGAAGCTTTTATTATATGATTCATGGTTGACAAACATGAAAAATTCCCCTATTGCACTGCCTATGTCTAACCATCTGTTTGTACCTGTCTCCAAGGCACAAAATCTCTCCTTACAAGAGCTATTCAGAATGATGACTGTGTATAAAAGAAGAGAGAAACAAGGGAAAATGTGATATGGAGAAATAGAAAAATAGAGGGTTTTTTTTTTTTTGTTTTTTTCTTGTGGCATATTGTTTTAATTTTTATTTTTTATAAAAATAGCTTTTTATTTTTCAAAATACACACAAAATTTTCTTTCAACATTTCACTCTTGAAAAATCTTGTGTTCCAAATTTTTCTCTCTCCCTCCCCAACTTTCCCTTCTCCCAGACAGCAAGTAATCTGATATAGGTTAAACATGTGCAATTAAGAAGAGAAATTGTTGAAGTATAGAGCTTTTTTCCAAGGACAGAAGCTGCAAAGTTTTCAATGTGTTGATTTTGATGGCTAGAATCATAGTCATAGAATTTTGGTATTGGAACACCTCTAAAGAACATTTGTTCTATCTGTGAACAAGTGCATTAATCCCTTCTATATCATAAACTTACAGATGGAAGGAACCTTAGAAACCATGTAAATCCAAATGGCTCATTTTACAGATGAGGAAACAGATGCAGGGAAGTAATTTGAGTTGCTCAAGGTGACACAGAGAGGAAGTAGCAGAAGCAAGATTCAAACTCAGTTCCTGTGATTCCAAGTTCAACACTTTTTTTTTTTAAACTGAATCACACTACACCCCTAGAATATCATCATCCAATTTTCTCATAATAGTCCTCCAAATGTTCGAAAATCACTGTTATGGCTCTCATTAAACCTTGTCTTTCATAAATATAACTTCCCAGTTCCTTCAGTCATTCTTTGTGTGACATGATTTTGAACCTGATTGGCCTCTCTGATGTTTTAAAGCTTCTCAATATCTCTCTTACATCTATGCCCAGGACTGAACATTTACAGCAGAGAGAACAGAGAGCCTCCCTTATTCTAGACACTATGTTTATCCAAACCAGAATCCATTCTCTTTCCCCCAAAACTTCCTTTCCACCAAACTCCCCAATTTCTGTCAAAGACACCATCCTTCCTTTGGTGAGTCATTTGTAACTTCAGTGTTACAATTAATCTCTCTGTGTGTGTTTCTTTCTTTCTGTCTGTCTCTCTCTCCCTTTATCCCTCATTCATCCTTTCTTCTCCCCTCCCTCTCTCTCTTTTCTTCTCTCTCTCTGACTCTCTCTCCTTAATGATTTGCAAAATTTTTCTGTTTCTACTTCCACACCATCTCACATAGAAAACTTATTGAATGACCACCTTTTGCTCTGAAAGATTATACTTAGTATTGCTTGGTAGGTAACTGTTGATTGTAATCCTAAATCTATTGCTCTCTAGAATATCATTATTCCAAGCTCTCCAGTCCTTTAATATAGAAGCTGCTAAATCTTGTGTTATCCAGACTATGGCTCCACTGTACTTGAATTGTTTCTTTCTGAATACTTGTCATTGACCTGAGACTTCTGAAATTTGACTATAATATTCCTGGGAGTTTTCATTATGGGATCTCTTTCAGAAGATGATTGGTGAATTCTTTCAATTTCTTTCTTTCTTTCTTTTTTTTGCTGAGTGGGGTTAAGTGACTTGCCCAGGGTCATACATCTAGGAAGTGTTAATTGTTAGAGACCAAATTTGAACTCAGATCCTCCTGACTTCAGGGCTCTATACACTGCGCCACCTAGCTGTCCCTTTCAATTTCTATTTTATCCTCTGGATCTAGAATATCAGGACAGTTTTCCTTAATAATTTCTTGAAAGATAATTAAATAAATAATGATTTTTAGGTAGACATAATTTAAAAATTATTTCTCCTGGATCTATTTTCCAGGTCAATTGTGTTTCCAATAAGATATTGCACATTTCCCCCTTATTTTTTCATTGTAGGGTTTTTGCTTTATTGTATCTTGATTTCTCATAAAGTCATTAGCTCCCATTTGCTCAATTCTAAATTTTAAGGAATTATTTTCCTCAATGAGCTTTTGTATCTCCTTTCCCATTTGCCCAGTTTTGCTTTTTTAAGGCATTCTTATTATTAGCTTTTTTTTTCCTTTTGCACCACTGTCAATTCTTTTGCTAATTTTTCCTCTATTTAACTTGATTTTCAAAATCCTTTTTGAGCTCTTCCATTGCCTAAGACCAATTCTTACTTGTTGGAGGTTTTGGATGTAGGAGCTTTGACTTTGTTATCTTCTTCTGAATGTGTGTTTCAGTCTTTCTTGTCACTATAGTAACTTCCTACAGTCAGAAACTTTTTTGTTGTTTGCTCATTTTACTTAGCTTTTAACTCTTTGTTAAATTAGGGTTCTGTTTCCAGAGTGGAGGATGCAACATCCTAAGCTGTTTTCAGAGATCTTTCTAGGAACCCAACCACAGGCCTTTTTCTCTGCCCTTGAATTGTTAGGAGTGGCCCCACCCCACTATAGCTGTAAGATTTAGTATGCTAAAGCAACAGAGCCTTGCTTAGCTGGGGCTGGGCCTATTCTGGGGCTCTCCCCCCTTCTCTCCCCACCCCCGCCCCCGCCCCGTTGCCATAGACATTTTTTGTTGACCTTCCAAATACTCTTTGGACTCCAGGCTGAGAGATCTGGAAGCCACCTGTACTGCCACTGATTCAGAGGTCTTGCTTTACTGAAGCTGGAATCAGAGCCTGGCTGGGGCTGGGGCTAGGACTGCTTTGGAGTGATCTGTACTGAGATTGCATGCTAGGCTCTCACCCTGGTTCCACAGACTTTTTTTTTTACTAACCTACTAAATTGTATTCAGCAGGAAAATGTTCTACTCCATCTTTTGGGATGTTCTGATGCTCTAAAATCTGTTTAATTTTTGTATTATTATTTTGTGTATCATATATTTATTATATTACTAATTATTTAAAGAAATTTGGAGTGGTTTGGCAGAGAGGTTGGGCCAGTTCTTGCCTTTTACTTTACCATCTCGGTTCCACTTCTTCATATCCAAACTCAAATCATCATCAATACTTCTTCAGTATCTTATTGCCTCTTATTTAGACTTATAATGGTTTTTTAATTGGCCTCCCTTCCTCATGTCTTCTGCATGCCACCCTATCCACCATAGCTACTAAAGTGATTTTCCTTAAGCACAAATCTGGCCAGGTCACTTTCTCCCTAAAAAAAACTCTGGTTACCCCCCCCCCACCTCCCTTACCCCCAAGATTCACAAACTGGCTCTTACCTCCTTATATACTACTCCCATTTCCATTCTCTATTTCTACAAGAAAATTTGTTCCTTCATTTCTCATCTCCATGCATTTGCATTGCCTGTACCCATACCTAGCTGTATTCTTTTCTTACCTTTGCCTCACAGAATTCTTCCTTCAAGATACAGTTCAAGCAGTACTTTCTACATGAAAATTACCAACTGCTGGTACCTTTCTCCCTAATGTAGTTAATTAATAATTATTCTGTATAAATTTATAAGACATACAAGCTATTTCAGCTGATAGAATATAATTTCCTTAAGAGAAAGGATGTTTTCATTTTTTTGTATTTGTATTCCTTGTTGTTAAGTCATTTTTTCAATAGTGTCTGATTTTCTGTAAGGTTTTCTAGGCAAAGATACTGCAGTTGTTTACCATTTCCTTCTCCAACTCATTTTACAGATGAGGAAACTGAGACAAATGGAGTAAAATGACTTGCTCAGGATCGCACAGCTGGTAAGTGTCTGAGACTAGATTTGAATTCAGAAAGATGAGTTTTCCTGACTCCTAGTCCAGCATTCTTCCATTGGGTCACTTGTATTTGTACCCTTTATACCTAACATAATACTTGGCACAGCTGTAGATACAGAATAATTTTTTGTATATTAATGCAGCCAGTAATTATTTTTTAGCTTTTTCAAAAAGTTTTTTTTAGATTTTAGCTTCTAACAGCCTAGTCTGAGGATTCATCTGTCTTCTTTGCTCCCATTTTTAAAAATCTCCACTCTAGTTGAGATATTCACAAGGGGAGTGTCACCTTAAACCTTATTATTTTGGGAAGTTTTATGTTCCAGTAAAAATGGCATGAACTCAAGATACAAAGGACCTGAGTATCAATTCTGTCTCTGCTTTTTACTTAAGTGTATGACCCTGAAAAATAAGAATGATGGAGGAAATTCTGGGCCTCTGAGGCCTCTTCCTACAATGTTCTACCTCAAAAATCTTGAATTCAAATTTCACCTTTCCAGTTGCTATCTTTGATCTCTTCCATTGACTCATTCCTTTTAAATTTACTTGCTGTCCTCACTGCAACTTCTGGTTCTTTAAATCTTTGTGCTTTTTTTTTTAATCCATTGCCCCAGTCTGGTCTTACTTTCTTCTCTTTACAATCTTTTCCACCCAATTATCAAGCATTATTTTTTTTCTCCACATCTTTCTCTAGCCACTGGGGAAAAAAAAGAAAGAAAAGAAGGAAGGAAAAAAGGAAGAGGGGAAAAAACAAACAAACTTTGTATCACATAACATAGTGAAATAAAATAAATATCCCCCATTAGCCACACTTACAAATGTGTTTCTCAATACTGGATTAGTCGCTCATCTCTTTGTCATGAGATGGGCAACATTCTTCTTCATTGATCCTCTGTAATCTGTATTGATCATTGTGTTTGTTGAATCAGAGTTTTTAAGTCTTTCAAAATCATTGATTTTTAATAATATTGATGTTTAGCATATTTTCCTGGTTCTGCTTAGTTCTTTTTGTATCAATTCATACAAGTCTTTTCATCTCCTTCATCATTTCTTATAACAGTAGTATCCCATTACATTCATAAATCATAGTTTGTTCAGTCACTTCCCAGTTTAAGGCCACCTCTTTCATTTCCAGTTCTTCATGGCTACAAAAACTGCTTGTACATAAAGGACTTTTTTTTTTTCTTTTTCACCTCTGGTAGAGGGATCACTGGACCAAAAGGTATATACAGTTTGGCAATTATTATTAAATTATTATTAAACAATTTTTAAAGGGACTGTTCTCTACCTTTGAATCTCTTGCACACTTGTCCTTTTACTATTAATACCCTCTTACAAACTAACATAAACCCTAGTATTCTCTGCTCCTATCTTCAACACAATGAAGACAGCAGTGAAACTGTATGGACCAGGTACCCTGTCTATTCATGATATCCTACCACAACTAGTCCCTCACTATTCCATGATAATCCTTTATTAACTTTGTTTTTTATTCACAATCATATTCCTCACAATCATTGTTCCCAACTTTCTCCCCTTTGGTCAACTCTCAAAATCTCTCCCCATTTCCCTTTCTCAAAGACCATGATTTCAACTTTTCTTAGGCCAAGAGCATTTGTCATGAGCTCCTTCATCTCTCATTTTCCAGACATCATAGCCCCTTGTTTGCTAAAGTATTTACGAAAATTTCTCTACTCTATTTGCTGATAGAGTATGGTATCCACCATGATGACTCTTATTTTGATTCTTGCTAATGCCCAGACCTTTTAATGTCAAGCCATCCCATATATGTGAAATGGATTTAATTAAGCTTATCTGCAGGTGGTCCTAGCTCAAAAAGATAGACAGTAGTACTAATGATACCAAAGATAGATTCAAGCCTTCTACCTTCAGACTTCATATTACTCTCTATGCAAATGACCTTTCATTGTACTTTAATGAGAAAGTTGAGACCATCTATTGGGAACTCCTTCATACCTCAAAGCCTTTCACCCATCCTTTCTTCCTTTGTCCAGTTTCATTGGATTATGTAGCACTTTTTTCTTGACAAGGCTATCCCAGTCTCTGTTCTCCTTATGTAGATATCTAGCTATGTATGTAGTCCTAATTCCTGTCCTAAACTTCAGTCTCACTAAACCAACTATAACAAATGCTCGTCATGTAGTAAGCATTTAATAAATTAATTATCTATCTGTCTGTCTCTGTCTTTCTTTCAGTGCTTGTTCCTTTTCTCTCTGATTCTGTTTTTGTGTCGAGATTAAAATCATCCAACCTACAATAAAACAAACCAAAGCAGAGCTCTTAGGCAATGGCTTTTTATTAAAGGGTCTTTTAATAAAAGGGCCTCTCTAATGAAGTGGGCCTCAGATCTTCCTCATGATCTGGCATGTCCCCTTCTTCCACAATCTTGTTTTTATGTGGTTTGATATTCAAATATGCAAAAAGAAGAATGGTAAAATAAAAAATCTTATTGATTTATAAATCTTGCTCTTGAAAACCAAAATGTCATCAGTCGGAGAGGGGGAGTGTCACAGTTTGGGTGAACCATGGGGCATCTCCCTTGATAAAATGGTCACAAAATGGTCACCTGCTCATGCTGGACAAAAGAGAATGGTCCAGAGGTACAAAAATAAATTGGAGAACTTTCCAAAGCATCAAGGCATTTTACCCATGCTGGATTTGGACATGGGATTTGAGTATAACAGGATGGAGACATCTTTATCAGCATTTCAGTTGTACTGAAATCACTGGTAAAAACTGGTGAATGTTATATTAAAGTTTGAGGGCCATTCTAAGAACCTATCTGTCTCTTTATGATTTATATAAAATATCAAACTGATAAATTCTGATTGGAATAGGGTAGGATTCCAAATAGTTTTATATCTCACATCTTTCTCTGTCTCTGTTTCTCTTTCTTTCTGTCTCCATCTGTCTTTCTATCTTTCTCATGTGCAATCTTTCCCTGTTTACTTGGTATTTCTCTGCTGTCTACAAACATGTCTAGATCCCTAGTACTCTTATAATATGCCAATCCACCCAACCTTTCATTCATTACTAAACACTTAGTAAGCTACATTCATAGTCTCCAGAGCCTCACTGCCTATTAACTTAGCAATTTTTTGCAGTCTTGCAAATCTCAAAAGTCTACCAAGTCTACTCTCTCAAAGATCAGGGACTAATTATTAAATACAATGATTACTTTCTGCCCTCATCTTCCTTGGTCCTTTTGCAGCATTTGACAACATCAACAATCCCCTTAGTGAATAATTTCTCCTCTCTTGCCTTCTATGAAAGTCCTATTTCCTGATTCTTTTTTTTTTTTTTTCGTTTAGATTATAAAATCCTATGCATATAGCTCTAAAACTGAAAGGGAGTTCAGATACCATATAAGCCAATTGCCTGATGAGTAATTAAGACCTGTGGAGGTTAAGTAACTGCTCAAGATCACATAGGAAGTAACATTTGAACGCAGGTTCTGTCACTCCAGATTTCTTCATGATTTTTTTCCCTGGTTCTCATCTTCTTCCTGCCTTTCCTGGAATGTCCCCTAAACTTCTTCTTTTTCATTTTAAAAATCCAAATTTAAATGCCAAAAATAAAAGCATATTTCCATATACAGAGCAGAACACCAAAAAATGATTCTCTATGAAACCACAAATCTCCATTTCATGCCATTTGCTTTTAAATAAAAGTATATAATAAATTCTGCATGTTACATTTCAAACTACCTTTCTTATTTGAGCCTTCTTTTGTCCATTAGAAAAAGATTAAAGGGTTTTATTTTTATCAACACTATTGCTAACTCTCCTTTCTTCCCTATTACAAAAAAAAAAAAAAAAAAAAAAAAAAAAGAAAAAAAAAAAGGGGAAAAAAAACCCACCTTGCAATAAATAAGAATTATCAAGCAAAACAAATCCACACAATGGACTTGCCCAAAAATATATCTCCTTTTGAACTTTCTGCATTATGTCAGAGGTTAATTCAAACCTCAGTGTTTCCTGAGAAGTCCCAAATTCTATTCTCTTTATTTTTATTTTAACCTTTAATATAAAAAAAGGGTCATTTTTTGCATACAAAGTAGAACAGAAAAAGAGTTCCATATGAAACTGTGAATCTCAATTTCATACTGTTTACATCACCTTTCTGGCAGGAAGTGGGTAAGATGCTTTATCACAATGGCTGGACATAGAATTTGGGTAAAACAGGATGGAGATATGTTTAGAGGCATTTCTGTGGTTGTGCAAATGAGCTTCATCACTGGAAAACAAATGGTGATGTGGTTAGTCATTGTATTTATCAGAATTTTTGACCCTTTCAAAGTTTTCTTTATAATATTGTTGACCTTGTATAAATTGATCTCTGAATTCTGTTCATCTCACTTTCAGTTGATACTATCCAAGGATTCTCTGAAATCTCTTTTGTTATTTCTTGCTGAGTGATAATATTTAGCTGCATCTGTATGCCACAATTTGATTATCTATTTGTCTATGGGGTAATAATTTTCCATTTAGATTCTTTAATTTTCTTCCTTCCCCCTTTAAATTCTCATCCAGGTTAAGGAACTGGTTTTACTTACCACTATTCCCTCCTTAATATTATCTTCCCTCTTAATGTACCTTATTCCTTGTTTGATTTTGTATTTCTATGCCAGACTCTTAGAATGAATGTTTTCATGTGTGTATATGTTCAACCTTTCTTTGTCCATTTCAAATAAAAGAATCATCTGATGCCCACTCCTTCTAGCCTTCCATATTAGTATAGTCTTCTCAATAATCTTAATTATGAGGAAACAGCAAGTTTCTTCTTCCTTTCTACATGGTTATACTTTTTCTTATAGCTTATCTTTAAAGTCCCCAGAATAGAACTAATCCATACCCCAAACTTCTGGTTTTTTTTTTTTTTTGTTTGTTTTTTTTTTTACATTTAACTATTTAAGTATTCTTCAAAGAATACTTTGCTTCTTCTCCCACTATTAAAATATGAGCAACGTGTCATTACACATAAATTAATCTTTTTGGATTTCTCTAAACTCATGTAGTTTCCATTTCAAAATTCCTACTCAGCTCTGGTCTTTTTATGAGATTGAAATTTGTCTGTTTTATTAAAGGTCTATTTCCCCCTGTAAGATTAGATTCAGATTTTCAAAATGAGTTATACTTTTTGGTAAGCCTGCTCCCATTTGTAATACTTTATTCCAAGATCTCCTCTCATTTAAACAGAAAATGCCAGATCTTCTATGATCCTTACTATAGTTCCTTGATACATGACCTGCTGCTTTCTGGATGATTGCCACATTGTTTTTTTCCTTTGATGTAGAAGCTATGTATTTTGACTATGGCAATCCTAGGACTCTTCTTTTTGAAGTTCCTTTCATCATCATCATCATCATCAAATGATCTACTGGATTTCTGTCTTCATGTCTGATTCCTTGTGCACATTCAGAAAAAGCCTGTTATTGCTCTTTCTGTTGTCACTCTGTTGTTACTGCTGCTATTGCTTGTTGCAGTCATTCACTCTTTCTGAATTCTATAGACTGGAATGTTTGAGAAGCAAATATTCTCTTTTGTCCTCTCTTTCCAAGAATATGTCACTCTTTAAAAAAAAAAAAAAAAACAATGTATTATCATTATTGAATGTCCATTTTTTTGTTGTTGTTGTTGTTTTTATAGTAAAGCTCAGATTTATAGGATAGGTCACCTTGGACTGAATCCTGACTCCATCTGTGAAACACATTATTCTATTCCACCTCTTTTTAGTGGGTGAGGAGTAATTTTGAATTATTCAAATCTCCTTTTCAATTGTATTTGAAGGTCTTTCTCCTGATAGCTTGAAGATCTTATTATTTCAGTGTTATATTTAACCAGTATCTGTCTTGGAATTTATAGCCTTGGGGTTTTTCTGGAGGTGATCTGTGAATTCCTTCATTTAGAATTTCATTTTCTATGTTCAGAAGTTTGGGGCATCCTCTTCCATTATTTCCTTCATTTTGTCCTATCATGTTCTTCTGGAATATCTATGATTCTTAGGTTGTCTCTATGATCTTGTCTTTGAAATTTGTAGGTTTTGTGTATAGAGTGAACATTTTCTTTTAAGTTATTGTTTTTGCTTCTCTTTTTGTAACTTATTCTTCACTTCTGAATATTTAAATTCCTAATCTACTGTTCTCTTGTTTTGGTGAAGATTGCTATTGCAGATTCAAGTTTTTCTATTCTGTTCATCACTGTGCAGAACATAAATTCTGCTTTTCTTAGGAATTGTGTGTTGTGCTTCCATGTTCTCTGGAAATTCAACAGAATCCTTTCCTCATGAAGTCTTGGATCACCTTATTTTATTTTTTTTTTTTTAGTATATATATATATACATTCTAACCTAGTAAATAAGTTCAGGCATCCATATATATATATATATTTCTTTTGTTACTGTTTTTTGCTAATGATATGTCTGGGTCTGTTCAAGGATTTTGAGTTTTCTTCTTCCTGAAATCTTTAGAACTTTTAGTCATTCTTTTTCTTCCTCATTTTCTTTATTAATTTCTTTCTGATCCCCTTTCTACTAATTATAGTTTCCTTGGGGCTAGATCTTAAAGTGTCTTAATCTCCTTCTACAATGAGCATTTCACCAGTCTAAGTCTCTGCCTTGAACTGACTTTTGGGTAGTCAGAATTGGCCCCAGCTGGGTACTATGCTCTTTCCCTCAGGCTCAGTGGAGTGCTATATATTCCCAACATGCACAATGTTCTGTCACTTATCCCACTTCCTTTTCCCTCTATATTCTAACCTGGTACAAGTACTTCAAAATCTATTTTCCCAGCACTAGTGGTTCAGAGCTTTGTAGCATTTCTGAATTTCAGACCCTTGAAGAGTCTTTTACTCCTGAAGGTCTATGACCAAGCTGGCTGTCTAGTCCCAAAACTTCCACAGCTTGGATCCAGGTTTTTCACAGAAGTGGAAAGAGGGAGGGGAGACTGAGGTAAAGGGGTTTTGATGTTAGTCTGTGTCAATCCTTGGTTCTGCTATTGCATCTTCATAGTCAATAGCATAGGAGAGGGGGAAGAGGTGCTGAGTGAGCTCAGTCAGTGAACATGAGTTCATGGAATTTTTCCCTGTCTTTTGGATTCTGAATTCCTAGGCCTTTGAAACAACTGAAGTTGCTTAATTTTTCTTGCAGAATTTCTGTTTTGGAGAGAGCTGAATGAGAGTGGGAGTCAGAGAAAATGTCCAGTTTACCATATTGTTGTTTCTATGACCTGAAAGAACTATAATAGCTTTCTAATAGGTCTTTTTGTCTTTTGTCTTTCTATTAATTTCTTTAAAAACTTGACAGAATACTATTTATAAAGCACAAGATTAAACATATCACTCCCTTATTAAAAAAAATAATAAAATTTTTCACTGCTTCCTGTTATTGATAGCCCCCCCAAAAAATTTAGCCTGGTATTTAAAGTTTTAGAAAACCTGAACTCAATCTTCCTTTGTATTGTTATTTAACATTACACCACTTCAAATACTTTATGTTCTCACCAGTTCAAATTTCCAGCTGTTTTCCTGAACTCAGCAAGTTAGCTCCTACTCCTACACAGCTGCACTGGCTATCCATCATGCCTGACATGCACTCCTAGAAAAAGTTCAGGTATCAACTTCTCCATGAAACTGTCCTAATCCTTCCAGCAGAAAATGGTTGCTCCCTCTAAAAATTTTTCTAGAGCACTTTATGTGATTCTATTCTTTCCTCCCCCATCACATACTACTTCCTTTTATATTTAACTATGCATAATTTAAATGTATGAATTTTTCCTATAAATATTTAGGAAGCATGTACTATATATAAAGCACTGTACTATAAAACTAGGAAATAAAATTTTAAAAAATTAAACAGTTTTCACTTGCATTAAAAAGGGGGAGAGGTACATAAGTACCAAAATATTTATTACTACACTGTTTTTTTTTTATAACAAAGAATTGGAAATAGAGTTTTATCATTTGGAGAATACCTAAGCAAATTGTGGCATATTACTCTAAGAGTAAGGGAAGGAGGGAGAAAAATTTGGAACACAAAGTCTTACAAAAATTCATCACTTTTTTGACTAGCCTAGTGATAAGGCTTTCTGACCTTAGCAGGACTGGACTTCAGATAGCAGAACTGTAGGCCATCATCAAAACCTTAATCAAAGTCTTCCTAGAATGCAGGAACCTTAAGCCTACTCTCTGCTTTCCCTATCTTTGAGAATTCAGGGGAATGGCTATGCCTGTTTCTTAACAGTTTTTTCTTAAGAACTCCAAGAGAGAAAGAGGTTAACAGATAAATGTAACACAGATGTATGCATTGCAGGTGAGGACTGTGTAATTTTTAAATTTTGTATCTCCCATTCCTAGAACAGCACATTTTGAGTGCTTAATGGGTATTTGCTATATTGAATTAAACCAAAAGCCACATCTTATTACCTCATATTGATAATATAATCTGCAAAAAAAACCAAAAAAAAAACACAAAAACAAAACCCAACTCTTTTTCACATGAATTTTCTTTCAGTAGCACTGTTCTGGTGCCATTTTTTATTTATTTATTTTTTATTATAGTAACTTTTTATTGACAGAATCCATGCCTGGGTAGTTTTTTTTACATTATCCCTTGCACTCACTTCTGTTCCGATTTTTCCCTCCCACCCTCCATCCCCTCCCCTAGATGGCAAGCAGTCCTATATATGTTGAATATGTCCTAGTATATCCTAGATACAATGTATGTGTGCAGATCCAAACAGTTTTCTTGTTGCACAGGGAGAATTGGATTCAGAAGGTAGAAATAACCCGGGAAGAAAAACAAAAATGCAAACAGTTTACATTCATTTCCCAGTATTTTTACTTTGGGTGTAGCTGCTTCTGTCCATCCTTGATCAATTGAAACTGTATTAGGTCTCTTTGTCAAAGAAATCCACTTCCATCAGATTACATCTTCATACAGTATCGTTGTTGACGTATATAATGATCTCTTGGTTTTGCTCATTTCACTTAGCATCAGTTCATGTAATTCTCTCCAAGCTTCTCTGTATTCATCTTGCTGGTCATTTCTTACAGAACAATAATATTCCATAACATTCATATACCAAAATTTACCCAACCATTCTCCAATTGATGGGCATCCACTCAGTTTCCAGCTTCTAGCCACTACAAACAGGGCTGCCACAAACATTTTGTGCCATTGTTTTTTTTAAAGATAAGATCAGTACTTTATATTTACCCCTAATAACAATCATGATTTCAAAGTCAATCCATCTTTCCAGTATTTCTCTCTGGACAGAACTCATTGGATGCATTTGTCTCAGACACTTACTTGCTATATGATCCTGTGCAAGTCATTTAATTTTATTTGCCTCAGTTTCTTCATCTGTAAAATAATTTGAAGAAGGAAATCAAAAATTACTCACTATCTTTGTTAAGAAGATCCCAAATGGGGTCTCAAATTATGGGACATGATTGAAATGATTAAACAACAAATCTTTGAAATACTAGTATTTGCTACCTAATAATTATAACAAGCATTTATGCTGTAGCTATGCCAGATACAGTGCTAAGCACTTTACAAATATTATCTCATTTGAACCTCACAACAACCCTAGGCTATTAATTTCCCCATTTTATAGAAGAGAAAACTGAAACAGACAGAAATTGTGATCTGCCCACAGTGACACAGTTAGAAAGTATCTGAGAGTGGATTTGAAATCATGTTTCCTGACCCAAGACCTAGTATTCTGTCTACCGCATCATAACAATAAAAATTATAACTCATAGTATTTTAAATTCTCAGAGATTTTTAGCTAAATCTAATATAGTAAAAGAGTTAGTAAGCAGTGCAGCTCAGATTCAGGCCCTTGTGTTTTGCTTCCAGTTCCAGTGCTCTTTTTGATGTGTCATTTTGTCTCTCTGGGTTTCAGTTTCTGAATGTGTATAATGAATGAATTTAGATTCAACAATATCTAAAATTCCCCCTATTACTAAGATTCTACAATTCTAGGTGCAGGCTAATATGATCTTCTAAAGACCTAGAAAAGACCTGCAGGCCTCCACAAGTTTCTAACTCAATATACTATCCTAAAAAAATTAGTTTGGGCTTTCTCCCCCTGTTATAACAGCAGTCCTCTATCCCAACTACAGCTGTTTTTACTGGAACCCACTTGCTAGCAGACAGGCTTACACAGCTGTCCTGGAAAAGTGACTCAGCAGTGCCAACCACATTCAGTTTGTTCATTGATTTTTTGCACAAAGTCAAGTGCATTGTTCTTGGTTCCTGGCTTGGTCACATATAATCAACATCTGACATGAGGAACTAAAAAAGTAAGCAGCCACACCTAATCCTGGGAAGATCCCGGTGAAAAAGGTGTTCCCTGCACATGGGATTCCTCTTTAGAGTGTAAGCAATTTTCTTCTCATTCCCAAAGCTGTGAGCATGCCAGTAATTATCTGGCCATCTCAGCAATTTACTCCTTCATTTCACAACCACCTTCCTTTCCATTGTGAGCTATCACATAGTACTTAATAAATCAGTCAATCAAAAACATTTATTGAGTACTTATCAGCTTCCTAAACATGTTCTATCTCTTTGCATCCTGCTGATGGTAATTAACTTGCTCTCTCCTTTTCACTTTTGCTAAAAAGCCAATCACTATGGTTTTACATCTGTCTTAGTTTCTTGTTCAGATATGAATCTGAATTTTTTTTTAATGTTTATAACATCTATAGGGATTAAAGGTGGAAAGAACTTAAAGGTTATTTGGTCCAATCCTCTTTTTATTAGAAGGGAATAGAAGGTTTTTATGTCAAATGCATTCAATCATAAAAATTAAAAATGTCTGGAGATTATCTAGTCCAGCAGCAGCCCATACAATGCAATAATCCCCTTTATAGCTGAATAATAATATTTCACATTTATATAGGAATCACATTTATTAGCACAAAATATTTTCTTCACAACTCTGTGACACAGATTGTACAAATATTATCACTCCCATTTCACACCTTAGGAAACAGGCTTCAGAAAAAGAAAATAATTTCCCATTGGTTTCATCAGAAATAAATGGCAAAGCCCAGACTCATAACTTTAGTTCAATGTTTTGTCCATGATACTACAAATGCCTTTCAACATCTCTAACCACAGATCACCCAGACTCTGTTTAACATATCTCCTAAGCTATGCAACAAACTACTTTACCAAATAGACAATTTCCTGAGAACAAGAGAGGTAAAATGATATAACATCCCCTCTCTGAGACTCAGTTTCCTAATATAAAAAACAAAATAATTGAACTAGATGCCCTCTTCCAGCTTTAAATCTATGATCCCATTATCATGACAATGAATGGCATTTCCAAATGAGATAACATATGTAAGCATCTTGCACACTTTAAAGTACCATAAAAGCACTACTTTTTATTAGCTATTCAAACTCAAGTTCTTTGATTTCAAATTCATTGCTTTGTTCTTCTACTTTCATTGCCACCTGGTCAGAATTCAGTTCAAAACATCTTCTATCACCATTTCACTCACCTACTGAGAAATAAAATTGTTGGCAAGGCAAGTCAAGATTTTATGAAATTATCCCCTTTTAGTGTATTGAGACTTTCAGCAGTTGCCTGGATTGTTAAAATGCCACGTCATGTCTCAAACCTGCCCTATTGAGTTTTGTGATCAGTACTAGAAGTCATCATCCAGTTCCTGCATGTGGCTTAGTGATATGTAATTTACTCCTACTATGATATCACTGCAATTCCCACTTCTATTTCTTATATTTCTACAATATATATATTTATGTTATAAAAGAATACTTTACCACCCATTCTGCCTGATTTGTTGCTTTTAAATAAGGCCGGTCTTTCTATTGTCGTTTTCCAGTCATGAATCTCGGTATAGCAGGTAAATATAACCTATAAGGTTATATTTACTTGCTGGCATTAAAATCTCAAGGTCCTTATACCTATAACATCCTAGAATAAAATTCTGAGAGCATGTGATTGTTAATTTTAGAGACACAGAAAAGGAGCTCAGTGTGATCTTCCCATAGTTGCCTAGGAATAATGTATGTTGTATAGCTAATATCTGAAGACAGGTTTTCAGACCCCACTCTACCACACTGCCTGAATTACTCATATTTTAATCATTGATGTATAAACATCATGGCATAAATATATATAAATATGTTATTGTATATTTATATAAACATATATTATTATATATTTAAATATAAATATATATTTTAATAAATAAAATATTTAAAATAATATTTTAATAATAAACATATTTAATAATTTGATAAACATATTTTATTATATGTATATAAATAATATATACATATACACACGTGAATATATACATGTCCATCCCATGACTTACAACTCCACCAGGAATGTATTGGGTGTTTAGGAAGAATTAGCACCTCTGATGTGAGGGCTTGAAGCTATAGCACATGCAATAGCCACACCCAGGTAAAACCATCTTGGCTGACGGGCTAAACCAGGTTGGGGTAACCAACAGGCCTCAAACCTGTCAGTGGTTTAGAGGTATGTCTACCCCAAGCATGTGAAGACTTCTCCCCTTAGAATGGGTGGTGAGAACAATTTGTTCCCAGGTCAGTTGTTATAACTTTTGTCCTGCCACTGGACCTTGATGATTCTGGAAAAGAGAGAGAGTGCACAACTTTGTCTCACTTAAATTCAGTTCATACACAAATCAGCATATCTCCCTGTCATATCAATGGTCCTCTTTGAAAACAAAGGACAAGCAACAACATACATATCCATATACATGTATATACCAATCTCTTACTAATAATTTTATTTGCCTTGCTTCACAAAAATTGTGTTCTGGAAACTTTTCGTCCAAACTGTCCCATCAACAAGTGCGCAAAAAGCATTTGTTAAATTGAATCAAAATATCTTACTTGAGCCTGAAAAGACCATCATTAAAGTGGAAAAAAGCACATCTTATTAACCTATTTTGTAAGTCAAAAAACAGAGGTTTCCTTGTGTCTTGAAACTGCTTCCCAATCAAGCAAATGAAGTTGTTAGTAAATTTTTCCTGAGCACCAGCTCTATTAACTAACTAGATGAATATAGATAAGACAATTGACTTTTTTAGTTTCAGTTATTCATCTGAAAAAGGAAGGGCTCAAACTGGATAATAATTAAAGTACATTTCATTTTTGTGATTTGCAACTATACATAATTATTATATGCAAGACATACATGGAGAGAAGTTTCCAAAAATAATAAAAATATTCCACTGACCTCATTAAACCATCAGTTCTAGGAAAAATAGGAAGTGATTTTCCAGGAGTCTTCAGCGACAGAGATTTGTAGAGAATTTATTAAATCTATCAGTTGATTAACCAGTATCGTGGGCCAGGTACTGTACTAAAGGCTGAATATACAAAAGCCTATAGTAAAATTATAATGGGGAGAGAATACATGCACAATATAAATATGTACAAAACACATGGAAAATTAATAAAAGGTACTTGAGGATGAAAGATTCTAGGCACTGATAAGATCAGAACAAGATTTCTTGGTAAAGATTAGTCTCTGAACTATCTTGAAGAAAAACAAAATTGGAGGAGGTGAGGGTAAGAATATTTTAGGCATGAGGGACAGACAGTGCAAAAGCAGAGATGTGAAGAGCAGCAAGTAGGTCAGTAAAGATGAACAATCAAGTACAACATAGAGATGAAAATGAATAAGAAGATTGGAAAGATAAGATGGAACAAGGTTGTGAAGAACTTTAAATACTCAAAAGAGGGATTTATATTTGATGTTAGAAGTAATACAAAGTTATTGAAAATTAAATAGGGAAATAAGACAGTCAGATCTTTACAAAATTTCATACATTTGGCAGCTGAGTAGAAGATAGATTGTAGAAGCTAGAGACTTGGGATATCAAACACAAGGCCATTGCAGTATGCAAAGTGAGAGGTGATAAGGATTCGAAAGAATGGGTGATCTGTGAGAGTTATCATGGAATTTGTGCTTGTTGACAGAGGTAGAAATGACAAGTTTTAACAATTAATTGAATACCTAATAAAGCAGCTAGATGATTCAGTCCTGGAGTCTAGAGGACCTGAATTCAAATCAGCTTTAGAAACTTAACATTTCCTAACTGATCCTAGCTGGACAAGTTATTTAACCCCAATTGCCTAACAAAAAAAGAGAGAGATAATATATGTGATAGCTAGGGTAAGCAGGGATGAGGTATTGAAGATAACACTGAGACTGTGACTAGAAGAGATGAGTAAGTTTGGAGTAAGTTGTTTTGGAGGAAAAGAAGAGTTCTGCTTTGGAAATGCTGAATTGGAGATGCCTATGGGACATTCAGTTCAATATGTCAAATTGACAAAGGGTGATTTGTGAATCTTCTAAGAAAAGAGACTAAGGGGGGATGTATAGACTTGGGGTAATCTTCATAGAGATGATAATTGAATCTATGGGAACTGATGGGATGATATCACAAGAGAGAACATAGAGAGAAAAGGGCTCAAAAGAGAATCCTGGGGAATGCCTTCAGTTAGAGGGGCAGGACACAGATGATGATCCAGTAAAGGAAACAGAGAGTACATGATCAAATCAGTAGGCAGAAAGAGCAGAGTAATGAAAACCCAAACGGCAGAAGGTATTGAGGAAATAACTGGGGATGAGAGGCCAATAGTGTTTTAGAACCATGAAGAGGTCAAGAAGGATAAAGACTGAGAAAAGATCATCAGGTTTGTTCTTTAAGAAATGATTGGGAGGGGCGGGGCAAATTTTGGCAAAGTAGGTCAGAAAATCCCAAACTCTCCAGATTTCTCCCACAAACAAGACAAGATAGTTCTTCAGGGTAACTGTAGAGCTATAAAAATGAGCAAGAGTGGAAGTAGAACAATGATCCTCATGGGGCAATCAGAGGAGATCTCAAGAAAAAATACCAGGATAGAGATTTGACTCTGTGAAGTGTGAACACCTCCAGGTGAACTAAGCAGAAAAAGTGAGCTGGAAGCCATGGAACTAGCTGGGTTGGGAGGTAACCTTGGCCCCAGACCCAGGAATTTTTACCTCCAGGACAGTGTGGGTAAGAAGGTGTAAGTGGAGGAAGACTGAGGGAATCTCAGCTGATATGGTACTCCAGGCCCCGATGTACTGTCTAGATGTGGCCCTAGAGGAAAAGGAACCAGCACATGCAAAAGCAGTGGGGCAGGGGCACTGCTGGCTGTGATTATTTACAGGAGGGCAGAGTTCTCGTTTTCAGTTCAAAGGCAAAGGGGAGAACTGAAGGAAAACTTGAGGCCAAAGGCACCATGCTCCACAACCAGGACTAAAGATGATTGCACTAACAAACTTTTATTTTTTAAAAAAATGAGCAAGCAAAAGAGAACGAATCCAACCACAAAAAGTTACTAGATGAATAGAAAAGACTGATGTTCATCTTCAGAGAAGGAGACTGAGGCAAAAAAAATCCTCTTCTACACCAAAAAGTAATATCAAATAGTCATCACCTGCTCAAAAAGAATTTATAAACTTAAAAGACTTTAAAAATTAAATGAGATTGAAAAAAAATCAAAAATAAAACAAGGGCAATCCAAGAAAAACAAGATTATGAAACAAAGTCAACCACCTAGAAAAGGAGATCCAGAGACTTAAGAAAAAAAATTACTCTTTGAAAATTAGAATTGGTCCAATAGACTTGGGATGGAAAATGCCATCTGAATCCAGAAAAATAACTATGGACACTGAACGTGGATTGAAGCATAGTATTTTCACATTTTTTTATTTGTTTGTTTGCTTTTCTCCCTTTTGGTCTAATTTTTCTTGCACAACATGATAAATGTGGAAATATGTTTTAAAAGATTGTACATATTTAATCTGAATCAGATTGCTTGATGTCTCAGGGAGGAGAAAGGTAAGGGAGGAAGGGTGAAAATTTTGGAACACAGTTTTACAAAAATTAATGTTGAAAACTATTATGACGTATTTAGAAAAATAAAATACTATTGAGGAAAAAAAAAGAAAATTAGAATTGAACAAGGGGAAGCTAGTGAATTTATAAGAGACCAAGAAATAATAAAACAAAATACAGTGGTACCTCAGTACTCATCTGCTTTGAAACTCATCAAATTCAGTGCATCTTAATGACAAAAACAAATACTTCAGCACTTGACATTTACTGGGCACTCATCACACTTGATTGTTGCCTTGGTTGAGCAATAG